>NW_024429190.1:84925236-85525236 GCF_017639785.1 Mesocricetus auratus
GGTCTCATTAGTCTCCTGTGGTCTACAAGAAGAAATGTTTCAATTTGGAGGAAATTACTATACAACACTGAGGCCTTCCAGTGGAGGGAATAGATCGTGGATGTAAAGAAGGTTGGATCAGATGTTGAGAATGCTGTGGCCTCCATAGCACGACAGTGTACTCTAGGCCAGTCCTACACCCATGTTGTCTGCCCCCTGATTCATACTAGAAATTGCAGAAAATCCCTCCACATACAGGATGTACTACCATTAAACAAGAAACACTTAGAAGGACTTCATTGTTTGGGAAGGGAGACAGACTTGAGAATACAGCCTGGCATACTGGTGGACTGGACAGCTGGTGGAACCAGGCTGTAGAATGTTCAATGTCTTTATTCCCTCTGAACATTGGGAGTTTTATTTCATTGTGCTTCCAACATTGGCTCCTCTAGGGAATGACCCTTGAATTATGAAAATTAAATCCTTTTCTAGTTCACTTCTGAGTATGGACAGTATAGTTAGGGACGAAAAGGACTTGATCTGGCTAGGTTGAGATTTATGTTGGGATTCAGAGAGACTTGCACCTTTCTCTTCTGGGAGGTCACTTAATGGAACTGTTGTTTTCAGAAGATAAATCTGGAGAAACACGAGAAAATCCGCATGTACCCTGCCACTGCAGCGGATACCCCAGCATGGGTTTGTCAGGCGCACACTGACTCGGTCTTTCCCTGCGGTAAGGCTCAGTTGAACTTGCGACCACACAACACACACCTGCAGAGCTGAGTGCCAGCTGGGTGTGGCAGGACCCACAGTTAGAGAGTCCTGATTTGTATGGACCCGCAGTCAAGCTCAGGGAGAAAACCCCAGCAAGTCATGGATAGAACAAGCACCTGCTAACCCTGAAGCAGAAAGGTGGCCAGCGTGGGGAAGGGGTGCTTTTCCCACTGTGATGTATGTACTAAGAATGGTTATACAAAGGGATGTCTCTTCTTCAGATTGAGACTCCCGTCTGAGTGTGGTGACTAAAATGGCAAGAGAAGATCAGAAGAGGAAAAAAAGAAAGGGTTAAAAAAGAGTGGAACAGTCGGTGAGCTTAACTGTAGGGAAACACATAACCCAAATTGTCATTCAGAGGAAGGAATGGAAAGGACAACTGAGTTACCTTGCATGGCTGTGTTCAGCAGTTTTTAGTTATTTCTTTTATTTTGGTTTCTTTTTAAAGAATCATATTTCTACAATTTCAAATTTTAAAAATGTATCTTTTTAGTGTGTGTGTGTGTGTGTGTGTGTGTGTAGTTTGCCTGCATGTATGTCTGTGTACCATGTACATGCAGCAGCCATGGAAGCCAGAAGAGGGCTTTGGATTCCCAGGAACTGGAATTACAGATCACTGTGAACCATAATGTGAGTGCTGGGCATTGAACTCAGGTCTTTTAGAAGAGTAGCCTGTGCTCTTAACTGTGGAGCCAACTCTCCAGCCCCTAATTTTGGTTTCTTGAGACAGGATCTTACTATGTAGCCCTGCAATCAGGAGCTTCTTGTGTCCACTAGGGCGGCTGAAAACTTCTGGCAGCTTCATGCCTCTGCCTCCAGGATGCTGCGAACTTTTCATCATTCAGAAGGATGAACTGCAGGAAATGACCTACTCAGTGGCAGATCTCTTTATGCCAATCAGTGTATTTGGTAGCTTACATAGTTAATAGTATTCTATGCTAATATAAATCTAATAGGTTTTTCAAACTGGTCAGTCTTAATTTTGGCATTTCGAGCCATCCATTATATCCTGGAAACAATGGTATGGTACCTAAACAGAAAATCTAACATTTTGCCTAAGGGTACTTTTCCAACATCTGTACTTCAGGGAGTTAAATCATTAACTTGGCTGATCTCACTTTAGTGATGGGGCCTGGGGGTTGGGGGATGAGGGTAGGGTCGGATGGAGGAGTGTAGGGCCTCTGGGGATGGGGCATCGTGCTCGAGTGTGTGTGGGTGTGTGTGTGTGTGTGTGTGGTATTTTCAGGTGGCCTTTGTTAATCCTGTAATTTGCAAGAAAAACCAGTTCCACCATTTTGGCTAAATTAAAGCAAACTTTTATTAAAATGTTAAGTACTGACCAAGATTTCCAGGACCACCTCCTGGAAGCTTTCCAGGGGCATGGCCACAAGGCATGTATTATTGGGAATTATATGGACAAAACCCATAGGCCACTATACTTTCCCATGAGGCTTTATTGTTATTTTTAAGAACTACAACTCCCAGAATCCCAGGAAGTTACCTGGTCCTTGGGAAGGTGAGAGCTTACAGGTTAACTTCCAGCCTAACATTCTCCCTTAAGTTGAATCCTGGGTCAAATCATTGACTCTATGATGGGTACCAGTTTTTATTTGGATCTAATAACCATCAGCATAATGGTATCCAGATAGGAATGATCATTCAGCTGCTTTATCAATAATGTAAGAGCCAACAGTAATTAGTAGAAACACAAGGGCCAAAGGTCCTGTGATGGATAATATCTCTTTGCTCTGCATAAAGTAGCCAAGTGTCCTCTCATAGTGTAGAGCTATTTTAGTTAATGTACCTGATGGTAAATCTCAGCCATTTTGTTCTCTCTGTCAGGGAGTTTCCTTTTGACTTAGCATTTCTGCTTGCTGTGGGGGCTGCTCTTCTGTAGCTGCTTCCAGTTGAACTGGGGCATTGTTATCAGGGCCCAGGGAGGCTGAAAGGCCAGTCAAAGACTGGGAAATGGGGCATTCATGGGAAGCATCTGATTAGTTCCATGTTTGCAACAAAACTTATAGACACAGACCGATACATATATACAAAATAGACAAAACTTTTCCTACCTCCTCTAGTGTTGGACTTTCAGGGGAGCAGTGCCCTGTGAGCCTCTGAATTCAGTTTTCACAGGCACAGAGGTGTTGTAGTGGGTCTGGCTTTCCTGCTGGGGAACACTGCCCATTGGCCACAAGTATTATGTTCTATGACTCCCATGAGCCCAAAGCCTTGCCATACTGATGCTTTTGGATATGAATGTTTATTGCAGATCATGCTGCTCCAATACGGGAGCGGTAGCTGCTGAAGCTGCCACAGTTGAGGTGGCACGATTCAGCTCCAAGTCAGAACACACAAAGACAGAGCAGACATGCCAAGACATAAAGCCAAAGTGACAACAGAAAAACAAAGAGCCAACAACAGGAAACATGGGACAATGACATTCAACAATTCTCTATTCCAGAGGTCCATCAGTCCTTCCTGTACAACCCAGATGCTAGGCACTATCAGACTGAGCCACTCTGGGGTTCCCAGGCCCCCAAATCCATGCTGGACCCATTCCCAATTCTTGTAGAATTACCATCATAGTTTCTAGGTGTGTTGAATCCCAAAGTGCCAACCCTCTCCAAAGTATACTCTGTACTTTGGCTCTAGATCTCACCAAAGGAGTCCTTAGAACTTCAAGTTTAGGAGAGAAAAATATAGTAGCTGAGCTCCCCAGTTAACCAGAAATAAACCTATTTATCCCAGATGCTAGGAGTCCATGAAGACAGACCAGAGACCAACAAACAACAGAGACACAGTAACATTTAGTGTCACACAGAGCTCACCAGTCTGACCAAGATAAATTAATAGTTAGGAAGTTGCTTGGTTGCCTCATTGCACAACTTGTGGACTGCTTGAGATCCTGACATTGGGCCTTTCCAAACTCTGAGTTTGGTCCCCAATGGTCTGGAGTGTCCTTGGCTTTTGTTGTGCTGCCTAGGCTTTGGAACCTTGATGATAGTACCATGGTGGCAGGCCACCCCATGTTTGAGTTGGTGGCCAGCACCACCAGGGCATGAAATCAGGGATCCAATGCAGGTCAAAAACAACTGGTGGCTCTAGCTGAACTCTAATTAACCAGAAATAAAATCAGAAATAACAAGAGGGTCCTGGGATGTCTCCCTATGTCCTTCATGAAGGATTTTGTGGGTCTCATCAGACCCCTTTCATCTCCAGTAGGGTGCCTCAAAACCAGAATCCAAAGACCAGGCAGAAAAGTATCATAGAGTTTTAAAAATTTTATATCCCTTACCAAAACCAAAAGGGAGACAGACCACCATAAAATTGCTTGCTACTTTTTTCCAAGCATGATAGTTCATTGGGGGAGGGGGATAAGAGGGAGAGTGAAAAGCCTGACTTCAGAACTCAGGGTGGTGGATTATCTTGCTGGGGCCCCCATATGTTAATCCTGAAATTTGCCAGAAAAAAAGTTCCACCATTTTGGCCAAATTAAAGCAAGCTTTTATTAAAATGTTAAATACTGACCAACATGGAATTTGGTCAGGACCATCACCAGGAAGCTTTCCAGGTGAGTGGCCCCAAAGCATGTGTTATTGGAATTTATATGGACAAAACCCATATCACCACCATACTTTCCCATGAGTCTTTGCTGTTCTTTTCAAGAACTACAACTCCCAGAATCCCAGGGAGTTACCTGATTCTTGGAAAGGTGGGGCTTACAAGTTAACTTAGGGTCTTATATCTCTGCTTCTGAATAAAGCACTGGCCTCTTGTCCTCCCTGTGCTGTCTCCTTTGCATTCGGTTCTGATTTTAGTAGCAGAGTTGAAGTCTCTAAGTATGATGAGCTGTAGCCTGGAGCTCCATATCTGCACCTTGTTTTCTTCTCTTTCAAGTCACAGACAGTAGCATTCTTGGTGGGGTCTTCTCTGCTCCCTTGCCTGTTGAAGAACTCAGGAGCTTCTTTTACCCAGAGCTATCCATCCCCAAGGAAGTGTATGTTCCTGTCAGTCACTGAAGGGCCAGTCCTGAGTCTATAAATATGCCAGGCCTCTCAAGCAGCAGCATACACAGGGGGGTCAAAGGGATTAGTTTTGTCTATATAGACTGCAAATGGATGGGATTCTGTTCTGCATATCCAGGAGAATCCAGACAAAGGTATCAGCAGGACATCCGTGGCATTTGTGTTGACTGGAGACACGTATTGGTAGACACAAGAGGGATGCATTTGCAGCCCCCAAGACCTCAAAGACTTTGGACATGGCAAAATACGATCCCTCTCTTCCCTGGGAAAAAATGTAAAATTCTCCTCTTATTCTGCAGATATAGTCATCTGATAGGTGGGCTTCACCAAAGAAGACCCATATAGAAAGTTACCCTAGTATTACTCCAAGGTACACTTGTAGGGTCCTCCCCTCCCCCAGTGCTGGTTTCACTGGTCTGGAGGTCATTCCAGATCATTAGCAAGTGGCTATGGTGACACTGACCAAGCTATAGGAGGGGATTTGTCCCTCTGTGAAGATCCCTACTCCTCTCAACTGATATTTATCAGTCTCACCAAGGATCAAGGACACACATTTTATATTCAGCAAAGGCCTTTGTATAATCACATATTGTAATTGAGAGACTGCATTTACAAAATCACCATAATTACTTTATCTAGTTATGTACTTGATTTCTTTTAGAAAGCTGATATTTGTCTTGAATAAAAATGAAAAGTCCATGATGTCACCCTATAATGCCAGCTGCCCTGTCCCCATTAAAACCATCCTTAGAGACAAGCAAGCGGCGATTGATATACAGTGAGAAGCTTCAAGACTTAGAGATTTATATGTCATTTCTGTTTGTGACTCAGAATCTGCTGGCCCTCCTTGACACCTGGCGTCTGGCACTACAAAGTGTCACTTGTTTACTGCCTTCCCAGGACTCTGCTTTGCACTTATGTGGGCTCCCAGTCAGGTCGTCAGGGACTGTGAAGCAGTGGACTAGAAAAACCTGGTGTGTTCATTTACTTAACCAAAAAACGCTTCAAAAGTGAAGGGTTTATTTAGTTTACACATCTCAATCACAGTTCATTACAGAGGGAAACCGAGGCAGGAACTCCTGACAGGAGCTGAAGCAGAGGCCCTGAGGAGTGCTACACACTGGCTTGCTCCTCACAGTGGGCTGGGCCCTCTGGCATCAGTCATTAACCAGTGTCACGTGCTTTACACGTGATGCTTTACACGTTTCTACCTGTCGGGGCTTGTGGGTGTTACACAGCCTAGAAGCTAGGGCATCTGAAGTGTTCCAGTGTCCAATGAAAGCAATAATAAGGGAAAAGACAGGCAGATTGCCACTAAAATTTATTTTATGACCCTTAAAAATATAGAAATATTTGGAAGTGTCACCAGTAAGCAGTAAGTTCTTCAAGGCTTGTCCTTCAGTTCAGGTCTCAGCTTGGTCCCTTGAGAAAATGGAGCTGGAGTGGCTCCCTACAGGAGGTGACAGGTGTGTAGAGCTGTAGGGAGCCACTACAGGAGGTGACAGGTGTGTAGAGCTGCAGTGACTCTCTACAGGAGGAGACAGGTGTGTAGGGCTGCAGTGACTCCCTACAGGAGGAGGACACAGGTGTGTAGGGCTACAGTGACTCTCTACAGGAGGAGGACACAGGTGTGTAGGGCTACAGTGACTCTCTACAGGAGGAGGACACAGGTGTGTAGGGCTACAGTGACTCTCTACAGGAGGAGGAGACAGGTGTGTAGGGCTGCAGTGACTCTCTACAGGAGGAGACAGGTGTGTAGGGCCGCAGTGACTCTCTACAGGAGGAGACAGGTGTGTAGAGCTGCAGTGACTCTCTACAGGAGGAGACAGGTGTGTAGAGCTGCAGTGCCTCTCTACAGGAGGAGACAGGTGTGTAGGGCTGCAGTGACTCTCTACAGGAGGAGGACACAGGTGTGTAGGGCTACAGTGACTCTCTACAGGAGGAGGAGACAGGTGTGTAGGGCTGCAGTGACTCTCTACAGGAGGAGACAGGTGTGTAGGGCCGCAGTGACTCTCTACAGGAGGAGACAGGTGTGTAGAGCTGCAGTGACTCTCTACAGGAGGAGACAGGTGTGTAGAGCTGCAGTGACTCTCTACAGGAGGAGACAGGTGTGTAGAGCTGCAGTGCCTCTCTACAGGAGGAGACAGGTGTGTAGGGCTGCAGTGACTCTCTACAGGAGGAGGACACAGGTGTGTAGGGCTACAGTGACTCTCTACAGGAGGAGGAGACAGGTGTGTAGGGCTGCAGTGACTCTCTACAGGAGGAGACAGGTGTGTAGAACAGTTAGAGACTCGGGAGGGAAAGCAGATTCCACCACAGAAGCATTTGTTACTCTGGGTCACCACGAGGAAACAGATGGTAAGATATATAAGAAGTAGAATTTGGGTTAATAGTTTTATTTAAAATTAAAATTACAAATTTAGCAAACAAGGGGGCAAAAGATTCAAACTTGCATTTGCCTGACACCTTAACAACAAGAAAAGGTTACTTTATATAACAAAGTAATTACCAGCATGTAGAAAACCCAGTGACCACCGGTCTCATTGCTGATCTTATTTTCTCACTTCTTGATTGCAAAGAATTTCTTCTTTTTGTTAGCATACATTAATTATACATAGTAATGGGCTTCATTATGACAGTCTCTATTTCTTAATGGTTTTGTTTTTAAATTATTAATGGGTATGTGTATGTGTGTGAGAAGGATTGTGCATGTGACTGCAGTGTCCTTGGAGATGAGAAGAGGATGTTGGGCCTCCTGAGCTGAAGTTACAGGTGATCGTGAGCTGCTTGGTGTGTGCTAGCCCTGAACGCAGGACCTCTGCAGGAGCAGTTTGCCTCTTAACCACCTCGATATCTCCAGCCCTCTCATTATGGCACTTTACATGTGCATGCATGCACACATACAATATGAAATACATACAATTTATATATACAAATGCATTATGTACATAATATGTATTATATATAATGTATTTTTATCCCAGTCAATGCTATTACCCTACCCTGTTCACCTTTGGCTCCAATTGATCCCTTCATCTTCCTGTATCCCTCTTTCCTCTCTCCCTTCCTCCCTCTCTCCCTTTCTCCATTTTTTGATGGCCCAATGGATTTCCTTAGAGTTGCTTACAGATCCTGGACGAGGAATTATTTATAGGAATATGGGTTCCTTACTAGGCTATACTGAAGAAAAGCTCTCCTTCCCTAAGGAACCATTAACTGACTATAGATATTAGAGACACGAGGCTTCATTTGAGTATTCCCTGCCTCCCAGTGCAGCTACCGTTATCTGTCTATAAAGAAAATTTTGTACCTGTCCTGTGCTGATAATCACAATAGCTTTGAGCTCAAAGGTATAAACAAGAAGGCTGGGGAGCTGGTTCTACAAACATGACTGAAGTTCAAATCCCCTTCACCCACATAAAAAGCCAGGCATGATCATGATTGCACATGCTCATGCCCCTGTAACACTGGCATGGGGTTGGAGACAGGTAGGTGCCAAGAGCTCTGCAACCAGCTTCCAGTTCAGTGAGAGAACCTTTCTCAAGGCAATGGGCAAAGAGCTGTGGAGGAAGACGCCTGACATCTTGCTCTGGCTGGCAGATGGCATTGTCTCAACTCTCTGGCCTTCTGACTGGTAGGTTTGAATCACACTGTCAGTCATGCTTTCCTCCCACCACAGACTCTTCAGGGATAGTGACAAAATGGTCACTTCATGGCACTTTCCAGGTGGGCAGGGCCTCTTTTCTTTTCATCACACACACCGTTATAGTGAGATTGGCATTCTCTGTTTAAGCTCCAGTCATGGAAATGAAAAGTTTCTCAGTGTATTTATGTTGAAGTTGTGAACTGGTGAACGACATACAAGCTACTCTAATGAGATGCAGTGTTTACTATGTCCCCCCTCGGAGACATGTCAAGGCCAGCCCGGTGGGCAAAGTAGGCATTGGGAAAGCTGCTGGAGATCAGGGAATTGGCATGTTTGTCTGTACTCTGGACTCTGTAGGAGGAGGTACTTGTGAGTGAGACAGTATTTGATAAGATTAATTGCTGAAACAACTTTTGGGGATATAAATGTTAGGCTGGTTCATTTTTTTCTAGTAATTTCATTTCTATTTTCTTATTCACAAAGAATAAAAGCTATAATTTTAATAATTCAGATACAACTGGCTGGATAGCACTATTCTTAGGGATTTCTGGCTAATGGCAGATGATTAGCAATGGACCACATAGAATCCCCTTCTGTTCACTTAGAGTTTTGATTACTCCTCAGAGTTGGCTGAGAATGACACAGGGTGACCCAGGTTTTAGCCTTCTCTGCCTGGGGTTCCCCAAGCATCCCATAGACTTCAGCTGCAGCTGTGTGGGTCACTTGGTGACAGCTGCTTGCTCAACCAGACCCTGAGCAATGTGGAGATCATTTTGCAAGAAATACCCGAGGAAGATTCTTCTTCTCTCATCCTTTATAGTCTTTCCAGAATTGTATTTCCAAAGATATAGAGAAGCAATATGTCACATTTTCCAACTTTTCAGACCGAATAAAATTCTAATACTTGAGGGAAGAGTTATATTTTAAGAATATAACTCCTGAAATCATCAAAATGGGACCCTTTGCACCTTAACCTCAGCAGGCTTAGCTTGCAAGTAGAAGTTGGGAGAGAGCAGAGCTGGACAGAGCCATGATGGTGTAGAGAAAGGGTAGTAGTAGAGGATGACAGATGGGGTCTTGATTTTACTGTCCATTGTTGGCGGCATGTGCTGTTACTGGGGCAGCATTTCTTCTTTCTTCTTTATTACACAGCCTCCAAGCATGATTCCATGATTCCTCCCAGAGGCCTTGAAGCCCCTAACAGTCTTTAACAAGTGCACACTAGAGTTGTAGGACTTTCTTGGGGCAGTAAGGATTTTTAATGCAGCACAAGAGGAATTAAGAAAGGGGGCATTGTGAATGTGCTTTCTCCAATTCCCTCATCCTCACCAGAGCAGGAAGGAATGTCCAACCTTTTCAATTAGCAACCGTAGATGACGCTTTCTGAGCACAACCTGTTTCTAAATCCTGTGCCTTTCATAGTTGTAGATAGTAGTTGTTGTAGTTTGTGATAAAGAATCATCATTTGCTCTACTTTTAGTAGTAGAGCAAACTTTTTGAGACATAAAAAGTCAAAGTTTGGGCATAGGCTTTGCTTGACTTGATACTTCTGGATTATGTTAATAGACACTGTAGGGAGTCCCAGGAGTGCAGGGAGCTATCAGACAGAGCACTTGACAGAGGCCATAGTGCAGAAGCTGTGTAGTCTCACAGGCACTGAATGAGGAATCAATTCTGGTGAGATAGGCAGATAAGTGAGCTAGGAAATGGGAGTCTCCACGTCATAAACTGCCAAAGGACAGGGCAGATAGGGAAAGAGCATCATTTAATGGCCCTTGCTGGAGTTTCTACCTGTCACCACACAGCATTGCCTGTGTCTCCTGCTCTCTCTGTATTGTCTGACATGACAATGTTTATATAGGATTAGATGGACCCTATCAACTATGACCTCATTTTAATGTGATCATATCTTGAAAGCAAAGTCACATTCATAGGGACTTGGCCTTGGGACTGCACTGGACCTGCTTAGTAGATACAGTGGAGCCCACAGCACTTAGGAGACTTGGAACGATGTAATTTTCTGGGAAAGAGAAATAAGGCATTTAATTTGGAATATGTTGACTTTGGGTTATTTTTCAAATAATGAGGCAGCATGTCTCAAAAAGAAACAATGCAGCAGAAAATAATGGGAAAATCAACTTAAAGAAAGTGCATCTTTGCCTTGTAGTTACAGAGGTTTTGATCTGTGGTCATTTGACTTCAGTATTTCTGGGCTAGTAGTAAGGCAAAAGATCACAGTGGAAAGCAAGTCCAAACTTGTTCACCTCATGGTGGCCAGGAAACAATGAGAAAGAAAGCATTCAAGGACAAAATATACACCTTAAGGACATCCAGAATGACTTGCCTTTGTAAGTAGCCCCCCATCAAGTGTCCACTGCCTCCCAATAACTCATTAAACTGTGAGTAAAATGAATGAGTGTATGCATTGATGAGGTCAGGTCCACATAATCCAAATATCTCCAAGGGCCTCGTCTCCCAACACTGCTTCACTGCAGATCAAGCCTTCAACACATTGTCTTTGGGACTTCAGGAGCCCCATCCACAGAGCCACCAGCATCTGTAGAACTTGCTGTGAGATGACTAATGCTGAAGACTGGATGGTGAGAGAGGAGAGACAGACAGAGACACAGAGACAGAGACAGAGATAGACAGGAACACACACACATACACACACACACAGAGACAGAGACAAAGAGACAGAGAGAGGAGAGAGAGAGAGAGTTCCCATTAGGGAGCAGAGTTCTTTGCTGAGGTCAATGGCAACTATCAGTACAGGCACCAAGCACTGAGAGCTATCCTTTGCAGGGTGGATTGATTACCAGTTGAGGTCGCAAGGGAGAAGTTAAGGGCTGAGATGAGGCATCAGGGCCCGAGGGCTGAGATGGAGATGAGAGGTAAAGATAGGGGATGTTGGGGATGCAGGAGGAGTTAGGGCCACAGCCAGCAGACAACTGACTGTAAGAGAATAAGCACTAGGTTAGTTAGAACCTAGAGTCTGGGGATGCTTCCTTTAACACAGGGGAGCCAAGAGGGAAGGAGAGGGCTCCAAGTGAGCTCTGAGGTGCCATCCACCTGTACTGCCAATTCTCTCAAAAAGTGTGCTTCTGTATTTTGCTGCTAAAAGAGACTTCTAAAAAATATCTGGGCACTGTTGAATTAGATATTCTGGCTCTTAAAAAAACTTTTAGCTTAAATATAGCTCCACACTGGGTAATTTGCAGTAATAGCTTGGACGAGTGCACTCAGACAGTCCTGGGTTATTTGAGGTCATGCTTTCAGAAGGCCCTTACTTGACTGAAATGACTGTGGATGCTGTAATTATCTACATTTTAGTTCCTGACTAGATGTTAAAATTTGGAAATGTGTAAGTGTTAGCTTTTAAATGTTGGTTTGCATTTGAGGGAAGGATATTTCTCAGCACTGAACTATTCAAAATACCTGTGGAGATTTTGATGCCAAAATGAGATTTTATATAGGTTCATTTTAAAGCATATATTAATTACAGTTTAATAAAAATACATTTAATAGTTCTTGCCCCAAAGTTTCTGTTAATGATAGCTTTTGGAAAACAACATGTATTGTATTGTTTATTATCATTACAAAAGAAATTAATGTTGGTTGGAAGAATTTGAAAAATGCATAAACATTTTGAGAAAATTTCAAATTGCATGTATTTTACCAGCTGCCATTAACTATTCAATATTTTCATTCTTTTATATTGTGAAATATTTTATAAGTATAGCAAATGTACATTTATATATACTAGGTTTCAAATGCATTCTATTCTATTTTATTATATTATATTTACTTAGTTGTTTAGAAGCAAAAAGAGAAGACAGCATGAAAGTAATGAAAGGACACTGCCAGGGAAGAAGGGGAGGGGGTCTTGGGTAGGTCAGGGTAACCAAGGGGAGTTGATGTAATAAACATAAGTTATATGTATGTATGAAGACTTGTAGTAGGACCCAGAATTGAATGTTATTTAATACTCACCACCTTCTACATTTCGCTTCCTCCCCAGAGAGAGACACTCTCTGGAAGTCAGTCCTCCTTTCCTGTCCATTTCTATACCCTGCTCAGCTTGCAGTTGCTCATTATTAGCATAAGAAGTATCACCTGTGTCTTGAAGGCCTGCCTCAGAAGCTCCTATAGGGAAAGGACTGTGCTATGCAGAGTGGAAGAGGCTGTGCCAGCAATGGCAACAAGCCGACATGCATAGTGGATGGGCTGGGGGGAAGGAGCTGCTCTGGACTGAGACTTCCATGCGATGCAGACAAGTCTATAAGCATGGCTGATAGGCTATGGGCAAGGAAGAGCTTCCTTCCCATGGCTGGCATAGAAATGGTAGCTCTCTACCACCTGCAAAGTCTGCCAGGTAAAGCCTCACAGCTTCCAGGGGAACTTGGCCTGGAACTGAGCAACTCAGTCTGGGAACGGGTTGGATTCTTTTGAGGAGCTGCCAAATTGTCTTCCATAGTGGCTACACCATTTGGCTCCTAACAAAAGTGTATAAAGGCTCCAATTTCCCACATCTCAACACTCCTGTTATCACTGGTCCTTTTGAGTGTAGTGACAGCAGTGGTTATGATATGCATCTTGTTGCACTTTTGGTTGACTTTCCCTCATGACTAGTGAGCTTGACTGTCTGTCAGGTCTCCTGGTGTGTTTAATCATGGAGATGTACGGGGTTTTGCTTTTTTCTTAGTATCAGACCAATATCAGTTATGTGATGGGTACATGTGTTCACCCATGTTGTGTATTCTCCTACTGTCTTCATACTGTTTATATGTTCTCCCATGTTGTGGATTATTTTACTTCCTAAATACTACTTACATGTGTTCTCCTTTGTTGTGATTCTCCTACTGTCTTCATGCTGTTTACATGTATCCTCCCATGTTGTGGATTCTCATACTGCCATCACACTGTTTAATATGTTCTCCCATGTTGTGGATTCTCTTACTTCCTATGTACTACTTACATGTGTTCTCCCATGTCGTGGATTCTCCCACTGTCTTCATCCTGTTTTTTTAGTTATGATGAATACTAACTAACCACTTTGGGTGCTTACACTAAGAAAGTTTCTTTATGCGAGTCTCACCTGTTTAGCTCTTACAGTCATGTTCGTGACTTTCCTAGAATTAACTCTTCATATGATATGAGGCAGGTTCACGTCACTCTTTTGCCTGTGGATACACAGTCCTACCAGTTGTCAACACAGCTATTCTCTCCCTGTTGTACTGTGTGGCATCTCAGTTACTTTTCTATTGCTCCGATGAGACACCATGACCAAGACAACTTACAGAAGAGTTTATTTGAGACTTAGAATTTCAGAGGTGAGTCCATGACCATCATGGCAGAGAGCATCACTGGAGCTCACACCTTGAGACATAACCATGATGCAGAGACAGCTGACTGATAACTGGTGAGGTCTTTTGAAACCTTAAAGCCCACCCTCAGGTCCACACCTCCTCTACCAAGGTCAGACCTCCTCATCCTTCCCTAACAGTGCCACCAACTGGGGACCAAGTTTCCAATATATGAGCCTATGTGGGCCATACCTATTTAAACCACCAGAGCAACATTGTCAGACAGACCATCTGATGACTGTTATCATCTGTCATTTTGATTGTAGTGACAGGGGTGGTGTACCAGAAGATCTCACTGTGCTTTTGATGGGCTTTCCCTTGTGACTAGTGAAGTTGAATGATTGTCTTTGCCATGCAAATTTTCTGAGATTTTGGGTTTGACTGTCAGTTTTATTTCATCTGTCCATATGGGTGGTCTTATGTGTGCCTTACAGTGTTAATAACTATAGCTTTGTAATATGTTTTAATACTGGTATGCATAAGCCCTCCAACATTTCTTTTCTTTTTTAATATTTTTACCTATTCTGAATTTCATTGTTTATAGATAAGTTTTAGGATCAGCTTGTCAATTTCCACAAAATTCAGCTGTCTTAAATCTCAGAAAAGTGATCCTGTTCCCAAGAGTCCACATATGTGAATATGTTGTCCAACAGTGAAGGGGAATGAGGCAGAAGAGATGTGAGGATGAGTGCCATGAAGAAGATTTGATTGTAGTTGCTAGATAGAATAGTGGGAGTCTCAGCTGAGGAGCATGACCACTCCCTGGAAACCGTAAAGAGCAGGGAAGTAGTGCTCCATAGAGCCTTCAGAAAGGAACACAATTATACCAAACCTTCATTTTAATCTAACAAGAACTACTATAGAATCAACTAACTGTAAATGTGCCTTATGCCTCTAAAGGTCTGATTGTCACAAGACCTAGAGAATACCAACATAGTTGTTTATGCAATAACAAGCCATCGAATTTTTGAGCACAAGATGCTTTTCCACTTATTTAGGGCTTGAAAAAAACTTAAAAATAATGTTAGGTAGTTTTTAGTATATCATATAGCTTGCATAATCCAAAATTTTGCCCTCGTGTTTTATTTTCACAGTCTCTTTTTATTTCGTCTTTGATCCATTATGTGGGGGTATTTTCTTTAATTCACATCTTTTCTAGATTTCATTACATAGCATTTATTGAAATATATTGAGTTAAAAGAGAGTTGATCATTTATTTACTCTAAGTCTGCATTCTGGAAAGATCGTAATGAGAACAGCCCACCATTCTGTGCTGTTGCCATGAGAAGGAGGTAGGCGCTGGCTTCAGGCTCCCCTATGGCTGGTAGCCGTATACTCCATTGACTTCCATATGACCCCTTCATGGCTACACTGCCACTGGGCTTTAAAGTTCTGGAACTGGGATCTGGGAGAGAATGCACCAAGAATTCTGAAGATAGAGCACTTCCCAGACATCTGCTTGATCATACTTGCCAATACCTTACTGCCAGAGGTCAGTCACATAATCAAGCCTAGAAGTAATGTAAAAGGGTCTTGTAATGGCACACAGACAAGTCAGTCTGGGTGCTTTTCAGAATACTAGGTGGTGATATGTAAGTTACAAATCCCTCCAAAAGTATGTGCTCTGTTTTCAGACCAGAGTGTTCAGTACAGGTGAATACTCAGTACATACTGATAAATTGTTCAAATCACTAGAGCCTCATTTACATAAGTGATATATGACATTTTATTATTGTATGCTATTAAAAATTACTTGTATACTTAAAAATAGTGAATTTAGTATGTGTAATCCTTACTGCTTTGTTTCTGTGGAGTTTTGTGTAAGCTTCCTAAATCTGTAATTGTCCCTCTCACCAGCAGCAAATGACAGCTGTGTTAGGGATTTCGCTCCCTTGTCCTGAATGCTCTATTATGTTGGCATACTTTGATTAACATTTTCATTTCCATCCTCAGTCATTTTCATTTTGTGTGTGTTGAATTTGTTATGACTCTATCTGGAGCACCGTCTCTCATTGGTTATGGGCATCTCTCCTGGGAAGAGTTCCTCTTTCTGCTTCTTTTCTTATCCGTGAGGTGATTAGCGCTAAAGTGCCCTAAACAATGCACAGCTTGCAGGCCTTGGTCCATCTTTATCTTTCCCGCTTTCCACCATTTTAAATATCCAAGAAAAAGAAGAAACAAAAAAAGCACTGGAGTAAATTTATGTCAGGCCTTAATTTTAAAAATGCTGCGTTTTGCATCTCCTAGAACTCTGAAAGAAAACTGAGAACTAAACTGTCCTGGTCCTGGATATCACTGTAGCATTCCCTCCAGCCACACAGCCTTGACTGTCACTGTAGCATTCCCTCTAACCACACAGCCTTGACTGTCACCGTAGAGTTCCCTCCAGCCACACAGCCTTGACTGTCACTGTAGCATTCCTTCTAACCACATAGAGCCGTGACTATCACTGTAGCATTCCCCCTCCACTGAAGGAAATCGAATCTGGAGCTGAGTAAAGTGCTTTGTTCCCTTCTGTTCCAATACTCTCCAATGATCGTGCTGAAAGACAGAATGGGGGACTACTTTCACAAATACTGAGTAATGGTCACAGTGCTGTAGGGAGTTGGGCATATGGAAGTCCATCCTGTAGGTAGATGCCCTTAGACCAGTGGTTCTCAACCCTCCTAGTGCTTCGATCCTTTCATACAGTTCCTCGTGTTGTGGTGACCCCCAATCATAAAAAATCCATTTTTGTTGCTGCTTCACAACTGTAACTTTGCTATGGTTATGAATCATCATGTAAATATCTGATACATAGGCTATCTGATATGTCATCCTAAAGGGGTCATGACCCATAGGTTGAGAACCACAGCTGCTTATTTTTAAAACCTCAGTTTGTAGTCACTTGGTATAAATGGTAACTGTGGCAAACCAGAATGTCAGCAAAGCACAGCAGTTTAATTTGTTGTTGTTCTGAGAGTCTCTCTCTGTAGCCCAGACTGGCCTTAAACTTGCAATCAACCCTCTTGCTATGTTTTCTGCCCTCCCATGGGCCACTGTCTCAGAAGAAAACAACCTCCTGTTGGGTTGGAATTACAGATGCTAAGGAACAATTTAGGGAAAGGCTCTTGTACCTTTGTTTCCTTTTCTGTTTTAATCCCCCCATCTAATCTTAGGGAAGTTGCTATAATGATGCCTTACCAGGTGGCCGTGGACATTGTGCTGTGTTGTGCTATTGCCACTTGGTTTATTACTATCTGACAGTCATGATCAAACATGTATATGCTGGCCCTTAGTTTTCCAGGCTTAAATTCCTTCCTCCATTTATCACCAACCTTCCAGAAATGTCTTGTGTGTGACATAAAAGGCCTGATGTTTGAGTGTGAGAACTCAGATGTTTGCCACAGGAAAGACCCTTAGGGATGGGGTTTTCTCCATCCTCAAACCACAGCCAGTGTCTCTTCCATTCTCCATTGATGAAGGTACATGCTTTCATCTAAAACTGTGGAGTCTGGGTCTATTCACTTAGCATTTACTGAGCAAGCATAGTAACCATTCAGTTTAATGCATCTTTTACCTGTCTTATAGAATAAGAAATTCCTTATTACTTTAAAAATAATAAAATATATTTGTTGGCAGTGTGCCAACTGTCCACAGTGGTACACACCTGAGATCTCAGCACCTGGGAGGCTGAGACAGGAGCATCTTGGGAGTTCAAGGCTAGCTGGGTTATGCAGTCTTTAAAAACCCCTCTACATTTGTTTCATGATTACTCATATCCCATTTTAAATAACTTTTCTGAATCCAAAGAACATGGCAATGCCAGTTCATGAGATAAACTTTGTATTTCAAGGTAGTCTATTTTCTTTGTAGTACTTCATGTATTTTGCTAATGTATGTAGCACATGCATTCTCCAAGGCCAGAGTTGCATGTGGTCCTTGCTTGTCCCTGGGCAGCCAAGTCTTGTGCAGTATGAGTTATACACTACTTGCTCAGTAACCATGTCTGTTGACTGAGTGGAAGGATGGCTGTCTGGAGGTCTGGAGGTCTGGAGGTGGTGAAGCCTGTCTGTATTGTTAGTTTGCTGCAGACCACCCCTGAAAACTTGCAGGGTAGGAAGTGCTCTGCCCAGAGGTGGATCCTGACCTGGGTTAGAGGGTGTTGGTTCTGAGAATGAGCATACTTCTGGGTGACACCCGGTGGAAGAAGCCATGAAGGATGTCAGAGATCAGAAGGGAGGTTGCCCTGGATGATGCAGCTGAGAGAGGTCACATACTGATCCAAACTGGGCCTGCAGGAAAGGAAGGATAGCTTGAAGACACTGTCACCTCTAGCAACTTTTACGTAGGACAGTCAAAGTCCCTGACTGGGGTCCTGGACTGTATAAAATAGGGAAAAGGAACTGAGCCCATGCATGCAGTCTTTGCTTTGAACTCTTGACTGTAGATTAAATGTGACCAGCTCCCAGAGCACTGCCCCTGTATCTTAGCTGCCGTGATGGACTGTAACTGTCCCTGTGACTTAGTTGCCATGATGGACTGTAGCTGTCCCTGGAATATTTTCCTTATCACAACAACAGGAAAAGAAACCGTGACATCAATTGTCTTTCTCCTGATAAGGAGTTTGTATTTCAGAAACATCCAAGAGATACTCAGAGTACATCTTGATTATCTGTTTGATGGCATCTTGTGCCTGTGAGCCGAGAAGAGTGTGATAGCAGATTACCAACAGTGATGCCTCAAGGATAAAGCTACAAAGACTGTTGACACACAGACGTGTCAGCCGTCACTGTGCCCAGCCATGGGTCATGCTGACATGACTATGATATTCTAGGTGGTCTAATTTATTCCTGTTTCTCCTGTCTCCATGTTAAGCACACCACTACCCACTGGACTGAGACAGATACCTGGGAACCAGGAGTAGGAGAGGCCTTCCCACCTCCTGTCTAGTCAGTGCTGAAGTCCAATGGTACCTCAGTGGTGGAGGCCTGCCTGTCTGATAGCTGTGTGTCTTCACTCCTGCACAGGGTAGAACAGGGTGCCTTTTGCCTTCTGCTCTGGTGGGACTCATAATAAGTGGGTCTTAAGAGAAAGGATGAAGACATTTTCATGATGCTTCTGAGAGTCTTTTTTACTAAGCTTTGGGTATCACCTGATGCCCAAGTGGTATGTTCTTTCTTTCCAGAGGATGCACCCAGACCTCCATTCCTTCTCATAAACATACACTTCCTTTCCCCTCATTAATTCTCATCAACTTGTATCTCACCGTGGTGATTATCTTTGATCTATTTCCCAGCAACACCTTATCCATCTCAAGCAAACACAAACACACACACATTGTATTTACAGTGTAACTAAATCTCCAATTGAGTTATCTTTAGTTTTGTATAGACTACAGTCCAAATTAAACATATGTGCCTATAGATAGCATTTACCATGTCACCTTAGCTAGATTCTGCACTCACAGAGCAGAGGAACTGTAGCATGAATAATAAAAACCCAGAGACAGATATTGGGGTCAAAGCTGAAGATAAGAGAAGCAAAGCAGCCAGCCAGCAGGTCTCACCTCTACCAATGCTCAGACCAATGGGGCGATCCACCAAACCTTAGATTGCTCCTCACTGCATTGCTGCTCAGACTGAGATCAGACTGCAATGCATTTCTGTCTCCTCTTGCCTTATATTCCCCTCTCAGCCCAGCCATGTCACTCCTGCCTTAACTTCTCTAGCGCTGGGATTAAAGGCATGTCATCCCGAGTGCTTGGATCAAAGGTGTGAACTCTGTTTCTCTTTTAGATTGATTTACTCTCATGTAGCCCAGGGTGGTCTTGAACTCACAGAGATCCATCTGCCTCTGCCTCCTGAGTGCTGGGATTAAAGGTGTGTACTACCATTGCCTGGCCTCTATGACCGTGGCTAGTTTTGTACTCTGATCTTCAGGCAAGCTTTATTTGTTATATCATAAACAAAATATCACCACAAGGGCCCTTGGTCTCTGTGGTTGCACAGTGCAGATTTCTTGGCTCTAGGGCAGATGCTCTATGTTCTTTTCATATGTATATTTTTATTTCCTGTTTGGGTTACAGTGATGTTTAGTTTACTTTCCTTTAAAAAGGACTTATTTTATTTTTAATTATGTGTATGTTTATTTGAGTGTACATGCCCACAAAGGCCAGAAGAGGGCATTGGATCCTCTGCAGCTGGACTTGTAGGCAGTTGTGAGCTACCCAACATGGGTGCTGGGAACCAAACATGGGTCCTGGGAACCAAACATGGGTCCTGTGCAAAAGCAGCAAGCAGTCTTATCTACTGAGCCATCTCTCCATACTCCTCCTCCCATCTTCTTTCTTGAAGGCTCTCAGTCGAGATGGGAGTGTGAATCAATACCTGGAAACCAAATGAACTTTTTTTTTTTTTAGTTTCTTCTTAAAACAAGATTTTTTTTTATTTTCCAGTTTAAATTTAGATAAGAAACAAGGTTGGTGCACAAGTCGGTTCCAGGTCCCTCTCCCTTTCCCTCCCCTCCTCCCGTGCCCTCCCTCCCCCCCCCCCGTTATCCCCTCATTCCCCCAGGGAGGGTGAGGCCCTCCATGAGGGTGTCCATAGTCTGTCATTTCATATAGGGCAGGGCCTAGACCCTTCCCCAAGAGTTCAGGGTAAGAATGCACCTCACATTGTTCTATGGGAGTCCAAAGTCCGTGTGTATACTTGGGATGGGTACTGATCTGCTGCCCAAGGCTCAATAGATTCCCTAGGCCTCCTCACTAACACCCAGATTCAGGGGGTCTTGATCAGTCCCATGCTGGATTCCTAGGCTAATGCCTGGGATTCAAGAGTTAACCTTTGTCTTGTCAGCTGTTTCTGGGGGTTAAACCAGCCCAGTCTTAATCTCTTTGATCATCACACCTCCCTCTCTGTTACTGGCTTTCTTGAGTTCAGCTCATTACTTAACCAAGGGATTCTGCCTCTTCTTCGATCAGCCACTAAATCAAGTTTCTGTTTCCCAGACTCTCTGGCCATAGGATTGTAGGCTGGCACTCCCCAGATCTATGTCTAAAATCCATATATGAGAGAGTGCATGCCATGTTTCTCTTTTTGTGACTGGGTTACCTCACTCAGGATGGTTTCTTCTAGTGTCATCCATTTGCCTGCGAATCTCATGATTCCATTATTTTTTTCTGCTGAATAGTACTCCATTGTATAGATGTACCACATTTTCTCTATCTACTCTTCGGTTGAGGGACATCTAGGTTGCTTCCAAGTTCTGGTTATTACAAATAAAGCTGCTATGAACATAGTGGAACAGACTTCTTTGTTGTATGAATGGGCATCTTTTGGATATATGCCTAAGAGTGGAGTTGCTGGGTCTTGTGGTAGGTTTATTCCCATTTTTCTAAGGAATCTCCATACTGATTTCCAAAGTGGCTGAACAAGTTGGCACTCCCACCAGCAATGGAGGAGTGTCCCCCTTTCACCACATCCTCTCCAGCATAAATTGTCATTGGTGTTTTTGATTTTAGCCATTCTGACAGGAGTGAGATGGTATCTAAGAGTTGTTTTGATTTGCATTTCCTGGATGGCTAAGGATGTTGAGCACTTTCTCAAGTGCCTCTCAGCCATTTTAGACTCCTCTATTGAAAAATCTCTATTTAGTTCTGCAGCCCACTTTTTAATTGCGTCCTTTGATGTTTTGGAGACTTGCTTCTTGAGTTCTTTGTAAATTTTGGAGATCAACCCTCTGTCAGATGTGGGGTGAGTGAATATTTTTTCCCATTCTGTGGGCTGCCTTTTTGTCTTGCTGACTGTGTCCTTTGCCTTACAGAAGCTTCTCAGTTTCAGTAGGTCCCATTTATTAATTGTGATCTCACTGTCTGTGCTACTGGTGTTATGTTCAGGAAGCTGTCTCCTGTACCAATTCGTTCAAAGGTACCACCCACTTTCTCTTCTAAGAGGTTCAGTGTGGCTGGATTTATGTTGAGGTCTTTGATCCATTTGGACTTAAGTTTTGTGCATGGCGGTAAACATGGATCGATCTGCATCCTTCTACATGCCAGTCTCCAGTTATGCCAGCACCATTTGTTGAAGATGCTTTCTTTATTCCATTGTATATTTTTTGCTTCTTTGTCAAAGAGCAGATGTTCGTACGTGTGTGGGTTAATATCAGGGTTTTCAATTCGATTCCATTGGTCTACCTGTCTATTTTTGTGCCAATACCAAGCTGTTTTCAGGACTATAGCTCTATAATAGAGCTTGAGGTCAGGGATGGTGATGCCTCCGGATGTTGCCTTGTTGAACAGGGTTGTTTTGGCTATCCTGGGTCTTTTGTTTTTCCATACAAAATTGATTATTGTTCTTTCAAGGTCTGTGAAGAATTGTGCTGGGATTTTAATGGGAATTGCATTGAATCTGTAGATTGCTTTTGGCAGGATTGCCATTTTTACTACATTGATCCTACCTATCCAAGAGCATGGGAGATCTTTCCATTTTCTGAGGGCTTCTTTAATTTCTTTCTTTAAAGATTCAAAGTTCTTACGATACAGGTCTTTCACTTGTTTGGTTAGCGTTGCCCCAAGGTATTTTATGTTGTTTGTGGCAATTGTAAAGGGTGATGTTTCTCTGATTTCTTTTTCAGCCCTTTTATCATCTGTATATAGTAGGGCTACTGATTTTCTTGAGTTGATCTTGTAGCCTGCCACTTTGCTGAAGGTGTTAATCAGCTGTAAGAGTTCCCTGGTAGAGTTCTTTGGGTCATTGATGTATACTATCATATCGTCTGCAAACAGTGAAAGTTTGACCTCTTCCTTCCCAATTTGTATCCCCTTGATCCCCCTTTGTTGTCGTATGACAATAGCTAGAACTTCCAGTACCATGTTGAAAAGGTATGGAGAGAGTGGACAGCCTTGTTTTGTTCCTGATTTTAGAGGAATTGCATTGACTTTTTGTCCATTTAGTTTGATGCTGGCTCTTGGTTTACTGTATATAGCTTTTATTATGTTTAGGTATGTCCCTGTTATCCCAGATCTCTCCAAGGCCTTTATCATGAAGGGGTGTTGGATTTTGTCAAAGGCTTTTTCAGCATCTAGTGAGATGATCATGTGATTTTTGTTTTTCAGCTTGTTTATATGGTGGATTACTTTGATGGATTTTTGTATGTTGAACCATCCCTGCATCCCTGGGATGAAACCTACTTGATCGTGGTG
Source organism: Mesocricetus auratus (assembly GCF_017639785.1). Taxonomy (NCBI): domain Eukaryota; kingdom Metazoa; phylum Chordata; class Mammalia; order Rodentia; family Cricetidae; genus Mesocricetus; species Mesocricetus auratus. Next base: position 84,948,208 of record NW_024429190.1, read on the forward strand.
AATGATTGTTTTGATGTGTTCTTGGATCTGATTTGCCAGTATTTTATTGAGGATTTTTGCATCAATGTTCATGAGGGATATTGGTCTGAAGTTCTCTTTCTTAGTTGTGTCTTGGGGATCAAGGTTATTGAAGCCTCATAGAAAGAGTTTGGCAAAGACCCTTCTGCTTCTATTGTGTGGAACACTTTGAGAAGAATTGGTATAAGCTGTTCTTTGAATTTCTGGTAGAATTCTGCACTGAGGCCATCTGGACCTGGACTTTTTTTGGTTGGGAGACTTTTGATGACTGCTTCTATTTCCATAGGGGTTATAGGTCTATTTAAATTGCTTATCTGTTCTTGATTTAGTTTTGGCAAGTGATAGCTATCCAGGAAGTCATCCATTTCCTTTAAATTTTCGAATTTGGTGGAGTACAGGTTTTCAAAGTATGACCTAATGATTCTCTGGATTTCCTCAGAGTCTGTTATTATGTCCCCCTTTTCATTTCTGATTTTGTTAATTTGTGTGTTCACTCTCTGCTGTTTGGTAAGTTTGGACAAAGGTTTGTCTATCTTGTTGATTTTCTCAAAGAACCAACTCTTCGTTGCATTGATTCTTTGTATTGTTTTCCTGGTTTCTACTTTATTGATTTCAGCCCTCAATTTGATTATTTCCTGGCGTCTACTCCTCCTGGGGGAGTTTGCTTCTTTGTGTTCTAGAGCTTTTAGCTGTGATGTTAATTCTCTGGTATAACTGTTCTCTTGTTTTTTCATGTGAGCACTTAGTGCTATGAAATTCCCCCGTAGCACTGCTTTCGAAGTGTCCCATAGGTTTGGGTATGTTGTGTCTTCATTCTCATTGAATCCGAGGAAGTCTTTAATTTCTTTTTTTATTTCCTCTTTGACCCAGGGATGGTGCAGTTGAGCATTATTCAATTTCCATGAGTATGTAGGTTTTCTGCAATTTGTGTTGTAGTTGAATTCTAATTTTAAGGCATGGTGGTCTGATAAGATGCATGGAGTTATTCCAATGTTTTTGTAGCTGCTGAGGTTTGATATGTTGTCAAGTATGTGGTCGATTTTTGAGAAGGTTCCATGTGGTGGTGAGAAGAAGGTATATTCTTTTTTATGTGGATGAAATGTTCTATAGATATCTGTTAATCCCAGTTGGGTCATTACTTCTATGAGATCCTTTGCTTCTTTGTTGAGTTTCTGTCTGGTATTCCTGTCTAGTGGTGAGAGTGGTGTGTTGAAATCTCCCACTATAACTGTGTGGGGCTTTAGATGAGTTTTAAGTTCTAATAATGTTTTTTTTTAACGAATGTGGATGCCTTTGTATTGGGGGCTTAGATGTTCAGGATAGACACTTCATCTTGGTGGGTTTCACCTGTGATGAGTATGTAATGACCTCCTTCATCTCTTTTGATTGATTTTATTTTAAAGTGTAGTTTGTTAGATATTAGGATTGCTACCCCTGCTTGTTTCTTGGGTCCATTTGATTGAAAATTTTTTTTCCCAACCTTTAACTCTCAGGTAATGTCTGTCTTTGAGGGTGAGGTGTGTTTCTTGTATGCAGCAGAAGGAAGGGTTCTGTCTTCGAATCCATTCTGCTAGTCTGTGTCTTTTTATGGGTGAGTGAAGGCCATTAATATTGAGGGATATTAATGACCATTGATTGCTCATCCTTCTTCGATTTGCAATGGTTGTTGTTGGTGGAATTATGTGTGGAATTTCACCCCTTTGTTCTTTTGCCTGTTGGTAGAGAGGGATTCTCTAATGCCTATGTTTTTCTGGTTGTAGTTAGCTTCCTTGGGTTGGAGTTTTCCTTCCAAAGTTTTCTGTAGGGCTGGGTTAGTGGACACATATTGCTTGAATCTAGTTTTGTCATGGAATATCTTGTTTTCTCCGTCTATAGTGATTGAGAGCTTTGCCGGGTATAGTAGTCTGGGCTGGCATCCATGGTCTCTTAGTGTAGGTAGAATATCTATGCAGGACCTTCTGGCTTTCAGTGTTTCCATGGAGAAATCAGGTGTAATTCTGATAGGTCTGCCTTTATATGTTACTTGACCTTTTTCCTTAGCTGCTCTTAATATTCTTTCTTTATTCTGTATGTTTGTGGTCTTGATTATTATGTGGCGAGGGGAATTTTTTTTGTGTTCCACTCTATTTGGTGTTCTGTAGGCTTCTTGTACATTCATTGGCATGTCTTTCTTAAGGTTGGGAAAGTTTTCTTCTATGATTTTGTTGAATATGCCTTCTGCCCCTTTGAGGTGGATTTCTTCTTCTTCTATACCTATTATTCTTAGGTTTGGTCTTTTCATGGTGTCCCATATTTCCTGGATGTTTTGTGTTAAGGATTTGTTGGATTTAAGGTTTTCTTTGGTTGATAATTCCATTTCTCCTAGTGTATCTTCAACACTTGAGATTCTCTCTTCCATCTCTTCTATTCTGTTGGTAATGCTTGTATTGGTAGTGCCTGACTGTTTATCCAGCTTTTCTATTTTCTGCCTTTCTTCAGATTGTGTTTTTTTAAATGTCTCTATTTCAGTTTTCAACCCTTGCAGTGTTTGCATTGCTTCTTGCAATATTCTGTTTATGTTTTCGTCCATTTGTTGCCTTTTATGAATTTTTTGGTTTGTTCTTTCTTCCATTTCTTGCATTTTTTGGTTTGCTTTTTGTTCCATTTCTCGCATTTTGTGCTTTGTTTCTTCTTCCATTTCCTGCCTTTTTTGGTTTGTTTCTTCTTCCATTTTTTTATTTTTTGCTTTGTCTTTTCTACCATTTCTTGCATTTTTTGCTTTGTTTCTTCTTCCATTTCCTGCCTTTTTTGGTATGTTTCTTCTTCCAATTCTTGCATTTTTTGCTTTGTTTTTTCTTCCATTTCTTGCATTTTTTGCTTCGTTTCTTCTTCCATTTCCTGCCTTTTTTGGTTTGTTTTTTTTCCAATTCTTGCATTTTTTGGTTTGTTTTTTCTTCCATTTCTTGCATTTTTTGGTTTGTTTTTTCTCATTTCTTTGAGGGATTTTCCTATATCCTCTTTTAGGGCCTCTATCATTTTCATGAAAGTGCTTTTAAGGTCGTTCTCTTCTGCTTCGTTCGCATTGGAATGTTGGGGTCTTGCTGGTGTGGAGTCTCTAGAATCTGGCGGTGCCATATTTGTTTTTCTGTTGCTGAGTGTGTTTTTGTATTGTCTCTTTCCCATCTCTTCTTCTAGTGGGTGCAGAAAGAGCCCCTTACTGGTCTGGGGACCAGAGTTCCCTTTTGGTGGGTGTTAGCAAGTCCAATAATCTGGTGGTTCTTCTATTCCTTGTCCAAATGCTGGTCCCGTGGGTGGGAAAGAAGAACAGGAATCTGGGGCGCTTAGCCTCCTACCTGGTCCCCTGGACCCTATGCTGGGTCCTGTTGTACCTGATCCGGAACAGCTACTCCCCTGGTCTCCCTGGCTCCTCTGGTTTCCTGGTCTCCTTGGCGGGAGAGAAGACCTTGAGTCTGGGGTGCTTGGCTCCCGCCACGATTGGGAGCTCTGTGCAGTTCCCAGGCGATCTGCAGGCACTGGAACGCAGGCCGGGAAGCCGGCCTGTTTACCTGATGCTGCCGGAGGACCCAAATGAACTTCTTAATAGACTCAGAATTAGTCACTCAGTGGGGTATGAAAATCCCTTTTCTATCTTTTCCTAATGAAAGCATTATCAGGTGAATTACTTCAATCAAGAACTGAGTCTCCACACACTTGGCCCTTACTATGTCCCAAGCTCTTCGGGGCCCTGTATGAGTATTTCTAACATTTGCCCTTACTATGTCCCAAGCTCTTCGGGGTCCTGTAGGAGTATTTCTAACATTTGTTAGGGAGACATTTTCCTTTATGAAGTCTCCAAGCACCGCTTCCACAGCGCCACATCATTGCATTGTCAATGAACTACTTTCTCATTGACCGTCTTCCAGTTTCTCTCCAAGAACTAATTTCATTAATTTCCCAGAGTCCTCAGCTAATGGCCTGTCTCAGCCCAGCTATTTCTCTCTGCTTGTTCATCTTGACTAGTCTGGTCTTTAGAAATTTCTATGCATCCAGTATAATCTCATCTTCTGTGGGACGAACTGATGATACCCAGAGGGTTAGGTGTAGCTGTGAGTCGTTAGTTTGAAGTGGGGGACACACCAAGAGTTAGGAATCCACATGAGCCATCAGGTGCAGAGGAGACACTGGACATCATCAGAGAAGTCCTGTGGGAGGCAGGGTCAGAATCCTTGAGTGCTTCAGTTTAGGAACAAGCTACTGAGGCACACATGTGATCAGGTGAGGAGCCGAGGTGGAGGTAGAGAGAGAATGGGAATATTTCCTCAGGAAGACATGCAGAGGAGAGGCAGGTCATCCCAATTCAGGTGACTGCTGTGGGATGTCCCCTGGCTGAGCAATTGGTCTGCATCCTCAGAGAGAGCTGGCCTTGTGTGTACCTTAGGACCAGTCCTATAAATTCATTAAACAGATTGCTGTGGATGTCGGGGTCCTAGGCTCTAGGTTGTAATAGAGCCATCTCATTTAACTCAGTGGCAGAGTCCAGGCTGTCACTGTGCCTCAGAGCTGCTGGTTTGTGACAGAGCCTGGGACTGGTTGGACTTCTTTTTCTATGGTGGCATGAACAGTAAAACTTAGCTCCAAGAGTTATCAGAAAGTAACTGATTAATTGCACACCCAGTATTATGGCATTTTCAGTCATAATTTGCTTTTAATGATTTTCTTCCTCCCTCTCCTTCCATCTCCCTGCCAGCTGTATCCTCCGACTTGAAGTGGCTTCTTACTTATGTTCTGTCACCACCCCCACTTTCCTCAACACCTTTCGTCCATGTTGTGGTCCCTGTTTTAGTTCATTTCCTGTTGCTATAATAAGATACCCTGACAAAGGCAGCTTAGGGAAGAAAAAACATCCTGACCCTGGAGGTGGTGAAGGGATCTACTTTGCATTTGGGGATGCTCCCATGGGTTTCTCTGGAGAAGGTAGTCTAGAGCAGTAGGACCTTTCTGCTCTTAGGACATGAGTCCTGACCCTGCTTGGGTACAAGTGTCCACTCATTTCTTTTCCCCCACACGACTTGTACTCTGTATTCCACTAGCCAGAGGAACATGACTGTCCCCAGAAGAGGCTCTTCCTTGTCCTATTCTCCCAAGCTGTGACCTTGTATGCCTCTTGGTGATGTTCATTCCAAAACCCACAAGAGTGTTGGCTTCCTATTGCCATGTCTCCAATTTTGCCTCTGGGGACTCTACAGAGAGTCAAATACCAGGGAGCATCATTGTCTTGAAAGCAAACTGAGTACCACGTTGGCATCCTCTCCCACGTCACCAGCTCCTGCCCCATCCCTACACTTTTGGAAAACAAGTCCTCAAGTAAGATATCTAAACCCCAGACTGTGTGAAGTGATTGTTGCAAGAAGGCTGGCTGTAATCCAGACAAAGCTTCTGTCAGTCCACCTTGAGACCATAGGTATTGCATAGGTATGCAAGGCCGGCAGAGCTGGAGAAATCTTTCTGAAAGTGGGAGACAGAAGGTAGCTGTGACCAATGGCAGATCAAGGCCAGGCTGTTTTCAAGGTGGGCATGGAGGGTTGGACGATAGCTTAGACGAACGCTGGCTCAAATTGAGGAATCTGAGCAAAGGAGAGAAACTTAACTCTGAAGTTTGGAAAAGTATTTACTCTGTTCTCTCTTTTTGTGTTTTCTTTCCTTCTTTTTTTCCTTGGGACAGTTTCCCTGTGTAGCCCTGGATGTCCTGGAACTCACTCTGTAGACCAGGCTGGCCTTGAACTTACAGAGATCTGCCTGCATCTGCCTCCTGAGTTCTGGGATCAAAGGCATGCGCTACCACCACCCAGCTACTCTGGTTTCTTGGGGCTGTGTTCCTCAGCTTTCTAGCACTGTAACAAATGCCTGCGGGAAGAAGCTGACAAAAGCTCTTCTGTGACACACAGTGTTAGGAGTTTCAGCTCAGTATCAATGGGTTCTACTGTGGGCCTGTGGTAAGACAGCTCGCAAGGTCGAACATGTGGGTGAAAAGTCATTTACCTCATGTCTTTGACAGGAAAACAACTAAGAAGGAGACCTTTATCCCCCAGTTCCCATCAGAGGCATATTTCCAGTGGCCCAGAATCTCATACAAGGCCTGTGGCTAATATTCTCTCCCAGGGGTTAGATGAAAGCAATATCTAACCTTTGTCCCTAGGTCACAATGATAAACTGAGGCATGATTCTTTCCAAGTTCATTTTCAGAAGACAATTTATCAGACTTCCTGACAGAGAATAAGCGAAGGGTAACTTACAGAGGTGTGGACACTCCCCGCAAACTGAAGAGCATTGCCCAGCAGGGTTGGCTTCCCCATAGCTGAATAGATGGAGCTCCTGTTCTAGTCTTCCCTCTGTCCTCCCTCCCCCATAAGCTATGTGTAGAGTTGCCAGGTGGCAGGGGGCAGCTGGACACTTAGCTGGGAACTCATCCCTTTTTCTTTCTTCTATGGGAGTGTAATCCATCAGCAAGCCCGACCAGAGAGATTGTTTGCAGACAATGTCTGAAAATGAACTTAGAAAGAATCATGCCTCAGTTTATCATTGTGACCTAGGGACAAAGGTTAGATATTGCTTACATCTAACCCCTAGGAAAGAATATTAGCCACAGGCCTTGTATCAGATTCTGGGCCACTTGAAGTATGCCTCATAGGAGGATTCAGCAAGGAAGAACTATCATAGAGTCCTCACTAGGAACTTGAACTAGCTGGAACAATACTCAAGGACTTCTAATTCTCCATCCAGAACTATGAAGAAGAAATAGCTGTTGTTTACTGTAGCCTATGGCATGTGTTAATGGCAGCCAATTTGATTATAAGGCTACTTGTTGTTCAAACAATACCATATTCTGCCTCTGTATCTCTATGACATACTCCTTTCATTATGAGATAGTTTTGCTTGCTTCTTTTGGCTTGAATAACCTTATAGGTTTTTTACCTTAGTCCTAGAACCAGCCAGTCCTGAAGAGATCTCTGATTCTTTCTATTGAGGAATGGAACCAGAAGCAGAGGGTTGATGCTGGGCCTTGTGTTTCTGTGCATAGAGCCACCTGTATCTCCATGAGGCTAACCAGAGTTCCTACTGTAGTCTCCAATTATAAGCCATTTCAGAGCAGACTACCTCTATTCTATGACATCCCCCCACCACATACCCTATAGATAACCAGGCTTTAGATATGAACTATTGACTTGCTCTGTTCTGGTATAGTTGTACAACTGTGACAGAAAAGCTACTCTGTACTTCTGTGGGAAAAAACTTGAGTATATCATGTCATTTTTGTGTATATTTCTGCCTGGTTTTCATCCTAGAGCTCCTAAAACATTGGATGTTTCATCCATGTGCACATCATCTTGTGCAGGGTTCATGCCAGTCTTCATCCTTCTCTGTGGGAAGGATATGTGTGTGTGTGTGTGTGCCCATGTGTGTGAGCATGTTTGTGTGTGTGTGTGTGTGTGTGTGTGTGTGTGTGAGAGAGAGAACAGTGAAACTTTAGCTCCTGAGTGTCACAACTGTGGAAAAGTTCACTTCCTCCAGGCTTTCAGCATGGGTCATCTCATTTTGTCCACTTATTCCCTCTGAGAAGAAAGTGAATTATTTAAAAACTATCGTAATGTTCGGGTCTAGTATGCTTTGACATTCACTGAGGTCCAACATTTATTTTCCTTGTTTAGCAAGTAAATAAGAATTACTTGCAATTAGCAGCTTAATTGTTTGTATATCAGCAAGGGAACATTCATGAAAAATTAAAATTGAAACAGTTTGTCTTTATTTCTCAATTAGATCAAGCCTCCTTCTCATTTTTCTCTCCCTTTGCCTTTACTCTCTGTGAAATCACCCTTCGATGTCAGACGTGGTATGTATTTGCTTGCATGAGTGCATATGTGTGTGGTGTGGTGTGGTGTGTAGGGTGTGGGCATATATATGGTGTGTTATATGTGTGGTGTTTTGTGTTTGCAATGTGTGTGGTGTAGTGTGGCATGGGATGTGTGGATATATACATATATATATACATAGTGTGGTGTGTGTGATGTGGTATAGTGTGGTGTGTGTATGTGTGTGTGTGTGGTATGGGGTGGGGTGAGTATGATGTATAGTGTGTGTGTGTGTGTGTGTGTGTGTCTGTGTGTGTGTGGTGTCTGTGGTTCAGGAGACTGGTATCCCAGTCTCCCTTCAGAGGCAGCTGGCTTTGAGTTATGTTTATGTGTTTACTTGCATATTTCAGAACTATACATGTAGCTCCTCGACATGTATCCAACTCTACACTACCTTTTGGTTTACTTGTACTTTTTTATTGCATATAAAGTACAATGACTACAGTTTTTGCACACTTTACAAAAATCTTTATCAGAGTTTTACAGAGATTTAGTCACTGGCTCCAACTGACCCCAGCTGACCTGGAAGCACTCAGTGTTGGCAACACAAGCTTTGTCTGTAGGGTGTTTCCAAGCTGTTCTCTGCTTTCATCATTGCTACTGTAACACGTGCACATATGTCTCTCAGAGCCAGCGCTCAGAAGAAAGTGGACTTGAGATTAAAATTGGCATTAGCTTATGCTGTAAAAGCTGATTTCGTGGGGGACTAGAGGGAAGTAAGGTTAGCTCTTACACTCTTCTCAAAGGCTAGAGTCAAACAGACTGTTGCACCGTGGGATAGCAAGTCTTAAGTGATGTTGGGGTGCATTATCAACTTGGCTCTGAGGGCCAAGGGAGTTCAGACTCAATGTGAGAAACATTTTCATAAAGTTGTATCATTGCAGCTCCACACTTTGCAGCTCCTTTGTCTTTGAAAAGTCCATCTTAAATTAGGAGTGGTAGTGTGTGTGTGTGTGTGTGTGTGTGTGTGTGTGTGTGTATGCATGTGTATGTATGAATGTGTTGTGTATGTGCTGTTTAACTTCTACAAAAGCATTGCTAGAAATTGAAGGTTATTCAACTCACAAGAAATCAAATTAAATTACAGTTATTCAACTCACAAGACAATGAATTATTTTATAGTTATTGTCTAAACAAAAGCCACACACATATTTGCCATCTGACATATTTGCATGTAGTGATTAAGTATTATTTTAGCCATATTTCCCAAAGGCTGATTTCTTTTTGAAGATGAAAAATACATGAATAGCCTTTTCCACAGAACTCACATTTGTGTGCTGGGGATACCATAAAAAATACAGCTGCCTGGGTGGTTTAGCAATCAGAAGTCACTGTCCTGGATTTGACTGTCGTGTCTGCCAGCCTGGTTTCCTGGATCCTTTGCCCGATACATGTTCACGTGGTTGGCTCTTCATCACATTCCTTGTGGCTTTTCTTCTGTTTTGTCTCACTAGGCAGCCCAGGCTGGCCCAGAGCTCTCAGTGTAGCCAAGGCTGCTCTTGAAATCCTGATCTTCCCATTTCAGTTTCCTGAGTGCCAGGGTTGCAGGTCTGAGCCACCGCACCCTGCCTTCCTTCCGTATCTGTGCACCTTACTCATCTCTTTGTAGGCCAAAGAGAGCTAACCTCAAGGACAGTTCACTTGAACAGACCATCTCTCAACTTCCTGGCTTGAATCGTTTAACTCCCACCCATGATCTCTATGCTGGCAAATGCATTTGGCTCCAGCTAAGGCTGTGGATCACAGTGTTGTCCAGGCTCACTAAAGCTTTATAGCCTCATGGCTGGCATGGGGGAGGGGCAGTGAAGGTAGCTACTCATCACCCAGCCTGCGGGCCAAGTGGTGCCTGTGTGACCATGTTCACAGGGATTTTAAGAGCTGGAAGAGAGTGAACACCTTGCAAGTCTTTTCATGCATCACTTTTGCCAAAGTCAAGCATGTGGCCAAGCTCAGGCACCAGAGGTGGAGGCTCTCCCACTTCAGAGGGCAGGCCTGTGAGTGGCAACTTGTGGTGCCACTGAGGAAGACGAGAGACACCATGAGAAAAATAAAGCTGTGTTGCCCTTACACACATGCACCTCCGTGCCTCATATTTTGAATTCCTAGCTGAACTGCATGTTACAAGGTGCTAAATGGCATTGATAGAGCTACATCCCATCACACTAAATTAAATTAAAATGCCACATCTACAAACCCACTCAGATAAGTGCCACTTACAGGTTGTTGAAGTTGCATGGCACTGTCAGGAGAGGTACCCAAGTGGGTACTATCACTTCTCACAGCGTGTTTGAATGTGGTCCCCCTCCCATCCTACTTCATAACCAGATGGCTAGAAAGGGAAGAGGCCACATCCACACATTTTCCCATTGTAATCCTTCATCTGTACTCATCACAGAATCTCCATGACCTTCAACAATAAGCATTTATTGTTAGACACATAGGCCTCTGTGTCCACAGACTTCCGGCCCTAGTTTATGGGCTCTTTGGGAAAGGTCTTTACTGGGTTAGGGTTTTAGGGTTAGGGTCAGGCAGCCTGTGAGGGGAGAAGTGACTTGGGCCATCTTCTTCTGGTTCTATACATACATAGCTCCTTGAAGGACAGATGGAATGACTCTGTGACTCTTCAGCTGAGACCTGGGCCTGGCACAAGGCCACTTCCACAGCCACATTGTTCAAAGCTAGAAACACAGTTGAAACAGGAGGCCACCCTGGGTGCTGAACACAGCTGGTCAAGAACTACCGCACAGAAAGGGATGCTGGGACCCAGAGTTCCATCTGCTAGGGAGAAAGTGCCTCTGCCAGAAGAATATGACCCCAGGACATGTGGTGGCACCTGAGTGGTTTGTGGATGGTAGTACTTAAACTGTGTCCTAGTTAGGGTTACTATTGCTGCGATGAATATGCTCAACATACATTGCATCCCTTGCAAGTTGCTTTTGGCATGGTGTTTCATCGAAGCGAACTCATACCATCATTCTTGGTGGCAGGCACCTTCACTGGTTGAGCTATCTTATCAGCCCTCAAGTACTATTGTTTTTTAAACAATATTTTTATTAGTTCTTTGAGAGTGCCATGCAATGTATTTTGAGCATATTCATCCCCTCCCCCACCTCCTTCCATAACCACCTCTCCCACTTCCCATCCCTTCACATCCAGCTCTGAGATTTCTTCTTTCATTATTTATTTTTCTTTTCCCATACAGTCCAGATTGTGTTGCCCAGGTAGTCTTGGCAGTGGGGTCTGCTGTGGGGTGGTAGAGATCTAACAGGTGTAATACCATTAGAGAAAACTAGCTCTGTCTCTCCCAGCATCTATCAAAGGCTAGTACCTCCCCCAGAGAGTGGTGGGATTTTTGTGTCCACCTCCCCCTTCTATACTGGGATCCTGGCAGGTCTTGTGCATGCTGTCACAATAGGCATAAGTCCGTCAGTGCATCTGCCCTGTTGAGTCTGGAAACAACCGTTTCTTTGGTATTATCTATGGCATCTGGTTCTTACAACCAGCTTTCTGTTCCCTCTTCTGTTAAGATCCCTGTGCTTTGTGGGGAAGAGTATAATATGTTTTCTCATTTAGGGCCAGGTACCCCACCGTCTCTTATTATCTGTAAATTGGCTGTTAAGGGTCTTTGTGTTAATTGCTGTTTACTGCAAGGAGACACTTCTCTGAGAAGGGTTGAGAGATGTATAGGTATGGGACAAAGTCATTAGGAGTCATTTTAATGTCCGTTTACTTGCTTTTTAGATCCACACCACCAATGTGAAAATTGGATCTCTTCCAGTGCCCATTTATTTCCCGAGTATGCCATAACATCCTTCTTATGTATTTCAGCCCAGAGGTCCTGAAGAGTGAGCCGTATGGAGAGAAGGCTGATGTCTGGGCTGCAGGCTGCATCCTTTATCAGATGGCGACTCTGAGTCCTCCCTTCTGCAGCACCAACATGCTGTCCTTGGCTACTAAAGTAGGCCACCGGGAAGAAAAGGGCATCTCTAGCTAATGGCCACGCCCTGTTCTTTTTTTTTTTAATCAATAATGATTTTTTTTATTCTTTTTTTTAAATTTAGATAAGAAACAAGGTTGCTTCACAAGTCAGTTCCAGGTCCCTCTCCTTTTCCCTCCCCTCCTCCCGTGCCCTCCCCCATCCCCCCCCCCCCCCGTTATCCCCTCATTCCCCCAGGGAGGGTGAGGCCCTCCATGGGTGTGTGCATAGTCTGTCATTTCATATAGGGCAGGGCCTAGACCCTTCCCCAAGAGTTCAGGGTAAGAATGCACCTCACATTGTTCTATGGGAGTCCAAAGTCCGTGTGTATACTTGGGATGGGTACTGAGGCCTAGGTAATCTATTGAGCCTTGGGCAGCAGATCAGTGCCCTGTTCTTTACCCTTGTGACGAGCACTACTGTCAGTTAGAAGCATGCCTTGTTTGGTTTCCTACACAACCCAGTCTGTCTTCTCTCTCATCTAAATATCTATCACATTGCATGAATACTCCTCTTCCTTGTCTTCATTTATCATATAAAATTGTGAAATGAATTTCTGATTACTGTTTCTCTGTGGTGGAACCCAGGGCCTGACTCTTGCTAGAAAAGTGCTCTGCCATTGAGCTACATCCCCAGGTCCCACCTTAGGTCCACAGGCCACCATCTTTTATTATCCCATGTGTTACCTTATCATGAGCCTGAGTCAACTTTAGCTCAGCCTGGAGAATAGAACTGTCTAATTGGCATTGATTTTCATTTGTTGGGATGTTTCATTCCTGATTAAAATTTGTATGTGTAGTTATATTCATTTATTAGCAGCCCGCATTGTAGCTATGAATGACTGCTCACAGATAGCGTGGTTCTTTGACGCTGTTGCTGTTTTCTGTTTGTCTTGCAGATAGTGGAGGCAGTGTATGAGCCAGTGCCAGAAGGCATCTACTCTGAAAAAGTGACAGATACCATTAGCAGGTAAATAGTCTCACAATTTACAACATATAGCTGCCACCATAAAATCCCTATGCCTTCATATTCACTACCTATGGGTAAATGCTCATAAAAGGCCCCCCAGGTAATCCAACCCTAGTAAGTTTTCTAAGCATTGTTAGTAATAGTGGCTCTTTGGAAACCACTGGGACATTCAAGAGCAACTTGAGAGAAATGTACAGCTATTTGGCCTATAAATAAGGCCTATCTATAAGACCTTTTGTCAACATGAAAAATGTGTATAATGTGAAACTGAGTAAGGCAAATAGTATGAAAATCTATTTTTCTGAAACAAATAAAATATGCACAAATATGGAAAAAAGAGTAACATAGATGCCAAAAGGACTGTGTTCAATGATCAAATTATAGGTACTTTTAAAAGTGAGTAATACTGTATTTTATACTAAGTTCTAAAAAAAAATAAGAGGCTTTCCCTATTAATACAGCAGGAGTTTAATAAAGGTCGTTGCCCCTGTGACCCCACAGCATGTGTGAAGTCCCACCTGACCATGGAGACTGTCCCTGATCACCTCACACTCAGATGGGTCTGCTACCCTCCGGGCTCCTTTTATGCCTTGTGTGACCTTCTCCCTACTGGTCCTTTCTCCTGAAACCCCCTCCTTTCAGACACATGCGTGGTTCTTGCCCTTACTTCCTGTGGGTCAACACAGAAACATGTCAGATACAGAAACCTACTCTGAGCACTCCACTGCCTCTGTGCCCTCCTGCCCGCTTTAAAAACACAGCCTGTGTGATTCTGTGCCTGCTTGCCTTTGTTGTGGATCTGAATGCATTTGGGATCACCTAAGGGATGTACTGTTGGGTATATGTGAGGAAGAGTTTCCAGAAAGGTCGACGAGGGAGGACCCACCCTGAATGTGGGTAGTATCACTGTATGAGACGGGGTCCCAGACGGAAGAAAAAGAGAGGGAGTGAGCTGGGTACCAACATTTTTCTCCTTAGCACTGTGTATAGATCCTCTCCTGCCATCATGCTTTCCCATCAGGATGGGCTGTATCTCCTCTTAAGTGATGAGCCAAAACGAGCCCTATTTCCTTGAGTAGCTTTTGTCAGGTGACTTGATTGTTGCATCAAGGAAAACAACTAACAAAGTCAGTACTGAGAACGGTACCGTTGCTGTAAGAAATCTGACTGCATCATTTGTAGATCTTTGAAACTGGTTTGTGGAACAGATATGGAAGAGCTTGGAGCCGTGGGCTAAAGGAGCTGCTGGGTGCTGTAGGTGGAGCTCAGTGGGCCACCATGGTAAGAGTTTCAAACACCAGAGTGGGAAGGGAAGTGACAAAGTGCCCAGCTTTCGAGGTTGCAGGAAGGAAAACAAATGCTTGTTAGGAACTGGACTGGAAGCCACTCTTGTCAGCTTGCTCTCCTGCTGCTTGCTTTTCTGCCACAGGGGACAATATCTTTCCCGAAAGCAGGAGCTACAATAATCCCTTCATTCATTCTATAAGTTGGTTTTGTCGGGTATTAGTATTTGGTGACAGCAATAACAAAAAACTAACTTATGCCCCTAAAATATCATACATAAGCATACACATACGTTGACTGTCTCTTCTTCACTAAGTGAACTTGAGCGCAGACACTTTGTTACCTTGGTTCCTACCTGCTTATTATGCAGAGGCATGTCTGGCAGAGACCAGACCCTCAGTCAACACTGGCTGAGGGAAGTTATGGCTGCCAACTGATGTCAATGTTGGCCGTCTTGGTACTCGCATGGGACCAACATTAGTTCTCTGCTCCATCAGTCTGAACCAAACTCTCTCAATTTTGGATTCTAAAAGTCCTAGAGTCCTCCTAGGTGGACAAGTTCCTGCCTTTTTCTAAGACTTTGAAACCCTGGCTCCATATCTATCCTAAATATATCACCATCTCCAATGAATTTCAGTAGGCATGCTATGGTAGCCCTTCCCCTGGCTCTTTGGTTACTCGTGCAAGCCCATTGTTTTATGCTGGTTAATGCCTCACCCCTTTGTAGAATTATTCCTACAGAACATCATGCTCAGGCAGACCCATGTACAGAAGATGCTGGTCAAGGGATTTCTATGTCTGTTCCATCATTTGGTGCAAGGGAGATGTCACAAAATGTGACAAGCAGAGTGGCACACAGTGACAGCTTCTCCTCTAGCAAACCTCATGAGGAACAGAGAAAGGGGACAGATGAGGGTGGGAAATGCTATTCCATTATATGCAGGGTGATGATTGACAGGGAGGTGGGGAAGTAGACTGATTTTGGAGATATGAAGAGTTGGATGGATTTAGTTACAACTTTGAGACATGGAAGCAAGACCAGGGGAAAGGTTGATGGCAGCAGCAAGATAAGGACAGGACACCATCAAGAAGTACACCCCAAGATTAGCAATGGCTGCCTGGAGGAGGCTTCAGAGGTGACTGCAGGAGCAGGCTTCATGGTAAGGCTGAGTTCATTGCCATCATAGCGTTTCAAAGGATGAATGGAACTTATGAGGGACTTCAGATGAAATGCTCTGTTGCTGCTGTTTTACATGAATATGTATGTGATGTTGTGGTATGCATGCATGCATGTATGTATGTGTTTGTATATATGTTCACATGTATATGGATGCATATGTGTACGCACATGTCTGGAGACCTATGTTGATGCTGTCTATCTTTCTTGATCGTTCTTTACTGTGAGGCTGAGTCTCCCAATCGAACTCAAGCTCACCAACTAGATTGTCTATCTGGCCAACTTGTCCTGGAGAGTCCCTTTTCTCTGACTCCTGAGAGCTGGCTATCACACCTGTGAGGCTTTTATATGGGTTTTTGGGACGCAAACCGTTTTGTTGGCAGGTGCTTTAAGCACTGAACCATTTCCACAGTCCCCAGATGAAATGTTTTTGAAGGAGTTTATAATTTAAAATACTATTGTGAGTTAAATTCAATTGTATATTTAATTTTCTTTGAATTTGTAGTGTTGAAAAACTAAGTTGCAGTAGAATTAGAGAACAATTTCAGATTTCCCATTTTCTTAGTCTCATTTTTTAAAAAATATTGGTGGAAGGTTATGTAAAAACAGAGTGCTTAATAACTATCAGTGACTCAGCAAATTATTATGTTCAGAGCCAGTTGTTTGCAACTAGACAGAACCTTGGCACACAAAACAACCACTGTGCTTAATAATGAGTTAGTGATTCTTTTTTAATTTTTTTGAGACAGGGTCCTGCTCTCTAGGCTGACGGGGGTTCCTTTTCCTCCTGCCTCAGCCTCCTGGCTTCTGGCATTGCCTAGCCGTAGCAACACTCTCTGTTCATTCGTAAACTCCGTGTTGTTTCCAGTCACACAAACCTGTTTCTTCTTGAGTTTCCTAGAGCAACACTCTCTGTCCATTCGTAAACTCCATGTTGTTTCCAGTCACACAAACCTGTTTCTTGAGTTTCCTAGAGCAACACTCTCTGTCCATTCGTAAACTCCGTGTTGTTTCCAGTCACACAAACCTGTTTCTTCAGTTTCCTAGCACCTCGGCTTCACTTTTGCACATCCTGCCAGGCACAGCCCACAGTATTTGCATTTCTAACGTGCAGAGTCTTTCCCTCTTCCAGTTTACATGGTGTATTCACACATTTTGTTATCAAAACGCCCCTCTCCTAAGCAATCTTTTAAATAATAACTTAGCAACCAGGAAGAGTCTGGAGCAACAACAGACTCCATCTTGTTGCTCTGCCTGGAACCACCAGCCTTGCTATTTTTACCGTCGGTGTGTGTG
Organism: Mesocricetus auratus; assembly: GCF_017639785.1. Taxonomy (NCBI): domain Eukaryota; kingdom Metazoa; phylum Chordata; class Mammalia; order Rodentia; family Cricetidae; genus Mesocricetus; species Mesocricetus auratus. The sequence goes on from NW_024429190.1 coordinate 84,964,814, forward strand.
GAACTGGGGAGGCCGCAGTGCTGGCGGCTTCCTGTCCTGTCCTTCTTTCCCTTCTCTTTTCCAAGGGGCACTGTCTCCTTGTGTGTACTGACTATTCCAAGTGTGTGAGTTTCGCTCTGCCTGGCTGCAGGATCTGCCTGCTGCTTTGTTTCCAAGCAGACATGACGCTTAGGGAGCTAAGCTGGTCGTAAGGACAAGGGAATCGTCACATGCTCACCCACCTCCAACTCTACTCCTTAAAACCTGAACTGAAGATAACTGAACACTATTCCTCGAAGTTTTGTTCCATCTCATCTCTGACGGGAGCACAAAGTTGGTGAATGAAAGGACTATTCCAGATTCCCCCTCCCCAGAACATGATTTTATGCATATTTGATTAGGGAATCGTACATGTGTCTATGAAGAATGTGTCTGAAATACCCATGCAAGCAATGGAGCTAAATGGGAACCTCGGCTGGTGTGTTGTGGGACACAAGCTTGTGTCCAGACATCTTGGCTAAGGATAGGTAAACTCTTTAGGTGTTAGGCCAAGTACACTCATTCATTGATTCACTTGCTTGTTTACCGAATACCTCTCGGGAGTGAGATTCCATCTTAAATTCTAAGATCATTGTGAAGGGGACATGCCCTTTTCCCCCTCAAGATGTTTTCCACGTAGTGATGAATTAGAGTGTCAAGATCCCATCATGTGATAGTTTATAAACTGAAATGCAAACAGTGCAGCCATTTTGGTGTTGACTCCCTGCTGTGTAAATGGCCTTCTGACTGTGTCTAGATGAAATGTGAACAGTACTCCCTTCAGCGTGCCTGATGCTATTCCCTGCTTCTAAAATCACAGAAACATGAGCACTCAACATGTCACGTTACTTAAGCAAAAGTTCTTAAGAACATTTGAGAGGGCAGTTTAGACATACTCCAATGAAGACTGTCTATAACAGTGTATCCCAACTGAAAATACCCCCCCCATGTCCCTGAAATTCTGCTAATCAGAAGCAAAACACAGAATATTAGTGTAAGAGCCATGTCAACAAGACCCAGTGAAATGAAAATAATTAGTGAAAATGAGTGTCAACAACTCTGTTGGCCTTAAAAGGAGTGAAAGTGCTGATAGCCAATTGCAAGAAAATACCAAAATCCTCCCAGCTTTGTCAGCTTCTACACACCAGCCTTTCATCTTAGCTCAGACTCTCTGTTTGTGAGCAGTTCTTTTGTATGCCCAAATAAGCTATAATCTTAAAAATTACCATTTTCTTTTAATATCCATTTACCCAGGTTGGCCTCAAACTCATGGTCTTCCTGACTCAGGCTCTTGAATGGTGAGATTTTACTTTTGACACTGTAAAAAATCTCACACCCCTAAGTCACTGCCCTGTATTTTATATTTGTCTGTGTTATGCAAGACCCAGACTAATCATATGTTAGTACTGACAGAATATGGTCAAAAGTTGTGGCCTCCCAGATACTGTCCTTCCTTTACTTGCTTCAGAGAGGCCCTGCTTGTCTGCCTGACTAGTGAGTGGGCTGGAATTGCAGCAAGCAGTCACACAGGCAGGCAGAAGACCTCTTCCTTTGCCCACCTGGAGACCTGGGAGACTCATGGCATCCTACAGCCCTGGGCTATGAGCTGCCCCTCCCCCAGGTTCCAGATGCCTTTTGAAGTCCTGGATTCACAGCTGTGTCTGATGCTTGTCCTGTCCCTGCTTCTGGGTGCAGACACTATGATGGACCTTCAGTTGGGCTGAACTTGACCTTCCCCTCCCCCATGCCATCCCAACTATGACCTTTGTTACACTTACCTTGTCTGCTCTCAGGTGCCTCACTCCTGATGCAGAAGCCCGTCCGGATATTGTAGAAGTTAGTTCCATGATCTCAGATGTTATGATGAAGTATTTAGACAACCTCTCCACATCCCAGCTGGCTTTGGAGAAGAAACTGGAAAGGGAGAGGAGGCGCACACAGAGATATTTTATGGAAGCCAACAGGAATGCTGTCACATGCCACCATGAGCTGGCTCTGCTGTCCCAGGTAAGTAGAAACCTCTTGGTCCTTACAGGAGGCCTTCTAATATTCTGTCTGAAGACCTTCATGTTCATCTTAAGGAAAAATTGCCTACAGTAAGGGAAATAGTCAAAACACAAACTATTTCATCATCATATAGTTACACATTTGTGTTCATTTTTTATATTCTGCAAATGAATTTAAATAATTCAGAATTGCTGATCTTCTACAGAACATGATGTATTGTCTACTATGAAACCGGAGCATCAGGAAGCTCTCTTAGAAAGTTCTCATATGAAGCTAACGGTCTCTATATGTAGCTCCTAGTGCTTTTAAATATTTTTTTCCTTACTCATCTTGTTGCACTTTTTTTTTTTTTGGTTTTTACGAGACAGGGTTTCTCTGTATTGTTTTGGAGGCTATCAGTCCAGCCCAGCCTCGAGCTCACAGAGATCCGCCTGCCTCTGCCTCCCGAGTGCTGGGATTAAAGGCGTGCGCCACCACCGCCCAGCTATCTTGTTGCACTTTTGGCTAAACATGTACATTCAGTCAGAGAAGAAAATAACATTTGCCTTTCCATTTTTCTTACTGATCTGGGTAAGCTCTCTGCTTGCTACTGTGTCCTGACCTTGTTGAAGGTCACACCCTTACAAGCACTTTATATGTTTTAGTAGATTAAGATGCAAGAGATTTAGCTGTTTCTTTCTAGCTTAGTAAGAGCTTGGAGCATGGGATTAGTCCTGCACCACAAAGCTCTCAACCGGTTAATGTCTATCATTCTGTCCTGTCTGCTTCCCACGCCTGGCTTTTTCAGATCTCTCTAGCAATCCCCGATACCACATGATTTGACCCATCAGTGTATCCTTACTCACTCTGAGATTGAGAGTTCAGCTGGAGAATCAGGCTCTCAGAGCATGGCCAGAAATGCAGGGCAATCACTGCAGCCAAAGAAATGGGTTTTGAGGAAGTATTATTTATCAGCTCCAGGGAATATTAGAGTTAAAGTTTAATGTGTTCAGATCTACAGCATTACTTCAGAAGTCAGAGTACAAGTGTTTGAAAGATTGGTTTTACTTAAGTATGAGCATGATAGTAATTCTTTTGTTTAACTGCAAGCATGATTTTTTTTTTCTGAAGAATTTACATCTTGAGGGGCTGTAGGTCTGTGTTGTAAGAGTTCTCTGACCTGCAGTTAGGTAGTACTTTTCACATAAGCATTGCAGTAGCACATTTTCTGTTGGAAAGACAAAATACCCAGGATTTATGGCTAATAAAGGAGACAGGGAGCTGGGGGCAATGGCTCAGTGGTCAAGACAACCTGGCTGCCCTTTCAGAGGACCAAGGTTCGATTCCCAGCACCCACCTAGTGGCTCACAATCATCTGTAATTACAACACCAGGGGATCCAATCTGGTCTCTGTGGGTACTGTCTGTAAGCACATAAACATATAGGCAGGCGAAACCTCCATACACATAAAAATAATAAATAAATAAACAACTAACTAAATAAATAAATAGAATGTTCAAACATTTTCTTTAACAAGGAAAACAGGGCTGGAAAGATGTCAATAAAATACTTATCTTATAAGCTTGAGGGTCTGAGTTGCATCCTGGTACTGCTGAGCTTCTCCTAGGGAGAGTAAAAAGTGTCTTTGCACTGCAGATACCAACCGACAACACAACAAAGAAATGATGCCCCCAGAGTCTGACTTGGTGAACTAGTGCTTTTATTGGGGTTGCTTCCAGGAATCTGGATGGGGGTAGAAATGCAGACACAGTTCAAATGCAGTGTGCCACCAAAGGGCCCACCCGGCATGGGTGACAGCTCATGACAGCTGCACCATTGCAGTTCTTTGTGTGACTTGCAGGTAACTCGACTGGTGGGAGAATTTCCTCTTCCCAGCAGCCATCTTACAGCTTCTGCCATCTTGGGGAAGGAGCTGGGAATCTTGTTGACTTCAGGAACTTCTTGCTATTTGTGTGTTGTGAGTCTCCACTCTCGTTTCTGGGCGGATGTTTCAGTTCGGAGAAAATCAAACCATAGCAAGTACGCACATAAAAAATAAAGATAAAACCTGCTGGTCAGGGGCTGTTTCATGGCTGGGTGAGACACTTGCTTCCCTAGTTTGTCTGCTTGAGCATGCTCCATAGTACCCATGTCAAGTCAGATGTAGAGAACTGGATCCACAAAGCTGTTCTCTGATCTTCATTTGCATACTATGGCATCCTTCTGAGGCCTACACATGTATCATGCACAGACAAACGCATAATAACAACAGCAACGTAAACTGTGCAGATACACTGAGAATGATTGTAATCTCCACACTGGTAAGGTGTAGAAAGCAAATCACTGGTGCTCCCTGTCCTGCCAGCCTAATCTGCTTTCTCAACTCCTGTTATATAAGAGACCCTGCCTCAAAAAAGAAGATGGGGCCACTGCGTTTCATAGGAACGGGAGTTTCACAACATCACGATGACTGGGGATCCTAGGGACACAAACGATAGAAGAGAAGTTTTCCTCTGACCTCCACCTGCATGCACACGTGGGTACACACGTATGTGGGTATACACACACAATAAATTAATACAAGGAAGGAATGTCCTGAGGTTGTTCTCTAGCTTCCAACTCATGAACACACATGTACACACCCACACATACCAAACACACAGCAACCATTTAAAAAGAAAGGAAAACAAGTTTGTCTTGTTTGTAATTTTCATGGCTCATGTCCTGACTGTGTGGCATACAATTTTTTCTTTTTTTTGCTTTTTCGAGACAGGGTTTCTCTGTATTGTTTTGGAGGCTGTCCTGAAGGTCGCTCTATAGACCAGACTGGCCTCGAACTCACAGAGATCTGCCTGCCTCTGCCTCCCAAGTGCTGGGATTAAAAGCATGCACCACCAATGCCCGGCTGTGGCATACAATTAAAGATGGTGTCAGTTCTATCAAATGTGTAGTGCCTGTGTTAGGTAGATGGTTTTATTCTGCTGTTGGCTTGCCCAAGCGGGAGTTCTGCAGTAAATCAATGCCTGCCAGTCATGTGGAGAAACACATCACTGGGTCCCTCATCTATCACAAGGTGCTTCATGAAGTGTTCAATCTTTATGGAACATCAAGGGATAGTTGACTTCAAACCAAGCTTCTGCGACTGCTTTAAAAACACAAAACTTCCCTCCTTGTACTATGGTAAACATATAATAATCTTTCCCTTCCAAAATCAAATATTAAGAGGAAAACATAGCTTTATCGAAGAACCAACAAGTTCTTATTATGGAGTGCATCTTATCAAAAGAAAATAAGCAGTTTCTCTGTATTACTCTCACTGGGCATCAATTTTTATCATAATTATCTTTATCTTCTCATTGACTTCTTTATTTGTTGTTGTTCTTACTCTATTTTAATTAAAAATTTTCAATTAGCATATGCAGAATTGAGTCTCATTATGGCACCCTATCCTTTTTGTTTTTCTCTTCTCTGTCTTCTCTGTCCCATTACCCCTACTCTATCCTTCTTGTTTTTCTCTTCTCTGTCTTCTCTATATTTCTTGTTTTTCTCTTCCCTGTCTTCTCTCTGTCCCATTACCCCTTCTGCTCCTTCAGTAGCCTCCTCTGTCCTTTCCAGTCGCTTGTGTCCCATTGTCTTTTCCACTGTTATTTCCACCTACGTTTTACATCGTCTCTGCTTTCCTTAAGCATTGTTACAATTGTTCCAAGTACGAGGAAGGCTGTCTCAGAGCAGCTAATATCAGTGCCCCAGGGAAGAGAAGTCAGTGGACCACTGCCGATCCGCACACCGGGAAGGAGGTCTGTGGTGAATTGGTGGAACCCTGCCGATTAGTGAGTTAGGTGAAAACGAACGGGAAACACTACAGACTTCCATCTCAGGGGCCCCATGCTATTTATTCCCATACTTCAGCTTATTTTCAATTATGGAAGTTTTCATTATAGACTACTAAAGATGAGTACAAATATATATTTCAAAAGAGCCACGGAAGCTTCATTTATGAACTATGTTCCTGCAGGGTACTACAGTTAGCTACTGTGAAAGTGAACAAGGCATTCCCGTTAACTTCTGAGTTCCAAGTAATAACTGATACAGAGAGCTTTTAAGAATGAGAATGAATTAGATGAGAACAAGATACAGACTTTACTCAAATGTCTAGCAATGAGAGGTGTATGGGTCACATCCGAGACTGTGACAGTCACATCTTGTTTGGGGTTCTGGCACTGGTCATAATGCATTGTGGTATTGCATTGGGTCATGATGGGTATTATTTTAGATCTGAAAGAGAAAAATCAATGTAGACATTGTAAAGAAGACTTTGTTTAGTTCTTCCTCACCAAATGTGGGGCAGGCATTAGCGCTGGGTTTGCAGGTATGCACTCAACCTGGACATCAAGCTCAGCTTTGACTGTAGGGGTTCTGGAGCGCTGAACAATTATATTTAGATCAGTGATTCATTTTAATTTTACTTTGTGTACAGAATAAGAAAGAAATAATTTTCCATGTGAATATGCAGCTTTTCCACATCATTTTAAAAAATTTTAACTATCTGTGTGAAATCATTTGACAAAAGTGAATAGCTCTATTTCTGAGCTCTGTTTGGCTTCATTGATCTGTTCACTTGTCCATTGACCAATTATCATTCGGTCTTGAATATTATAAAGCTGACACTTTTTTTTGAAAACGAGTTATGCATATCTGTCTGTCTTTGAAAGATAAGCAGTGAGGAATGTTTAAGGTGAGAAAATGCATTTTTCCACGTGGTTGTTGTTTTGTCTCTACTCTCAGAAGTTTCCAGACATGGTATACTGATGTCACTCTCCGTGCAGCCTGTGTGCTCTCTTTCCTGGCTGAGCTCTGTCTCTGAGTGTGCACTTGTGCTAGTGTTGAACTTGGGCTGTGTAAGTCCTCCAGCTGTGCCACTCTCTGTCAGCGTTGGTTTGGGTGGTGTGGGTCTATTGGGTTTCAGTGTCAGCTTTTTATGTTTCTGCTTTCTTTTAGGTTAGTTTACAGAGCGGTGGGCTCACCATGGGCTCTTCACTCCATGTTTTATTTTTGTTCAGCCGCCTCCTCTCACACTGGCCTTGCCCACTGTCCTCCTCATGCTGGCTCCCCCTTCCTGTTCCTCATCACATATATTCATATTTACTCTGTTGCTCTCTAGTTTTTCTCTTCAATCCTTCTTTAAGACCCCCTTTCTCCCTCTCATTGCCATCTCTCAGGTTACATTACCTGTATACCCCCAGACAAAAACACAAACAGAAAATACCAAGTCTGGGATCCACATAGGAGAGAAACATGTGGCATTGACCTTTCTGGGAGGTCTGGGAATTTTTTCTTAAGACAATTTCCAGTTCCTGCGGCTTTTGTCCAGATGTCCCGATTTCACTTTTCTTTATGGCGAATGAGTCCATCGGTGGGTACTAAGTTTTCATTACCCTTTCTTTCATCAGTTAGCAGATGTCTTCCCTGGCTCCATTTCCTTGACGTTGTGAATAGGGCAGCAATATGCAGGTAACTCTGTGGGAGGACTTAGGGGCCTCTGGGTCCAGCACAGGTACCTGGACCATATGGAAGTTCTACTTTTGGTTTCTGAGGAACCTTTATACTGGTGTTTATACTGGAACCTTTATAGTGGCAAGAAATAAAAGAAAGCATCACCACCAGCAAAGGTAAAGGCTCCTCTTTCTCCACACCTTTCCCAGAGTTTATCATTCGTTTTCCTCACAAAAGCCATTCTGGCTGACATGACTGCTGCAGCAGTCTTAGTTTGCATTGTCTAACAGCCAAGGGCACAGATCACTTCAGTGTTGACTGGAACTTCTTCTTTATTTTTTGTTTTTTGTTTTTTTGAGACAGGGTTTCTCTGTATTGTTTTGGAGGCTGTCCTGGAACTCGCTCTGTAGACCAGGCTGGCCTTGAACTCACAGAAATATGCCTGCCTCTGCCTCCCAAGTGCTGGGATTAAAGATGTGTGCCACCAACGCCTGGCTGTTCACTGGACATTTTATATTTTTCCTTTGGGAGCTGTTGGGTTAATTTCCCCATTTATTTGTTGGAAGATTAGTTATCTTGTGTTTACATTTTGAAGATTTTTATATATTGTAGGTATTATCCCCCATGTGAGGTGTATCTGATACACATTTTGACTGTTTTGTAGCCCGTCTCTTCATTCTGTACATAGTCTCTCTTGCTGTGAGGAAACATTTTAATTTCATGTAATCCCACCGGCCAGTTCTTGAGGTTGCTCCCTGTACTGTTAGAGTCCTTTTCACAAAAATCTTTGCCTTTGCTCACACAATGAAGTGTTTTCTCTATGTTTCCCTTAGCAGTGTTGATGTTTCAGGTTTCAGATTAACATCTTCAATCCATTTTGAATTGATTTTTATGTAGATTGAGAGGCTTGAATCTAGCTTCATTCTTCTGCATGTTGATGTCTACTTCCTAGCTCCATTTTTCAAGTCTGTGTTTCTTTTTCCCAGTTTATGTTTTTGACAATTTTATTGAAGACTCAATGGCTGGAGCAGTCTCTATTCCTGGCTCCTTTGATCTAGTCCATCAGTCTATTTGTCTATTATTATACCTGTACCATGCATGCTGTTTTCGTCATTGTGGTTATGTCATACAATTTGAAGCCAGGCAGTATAATACCTCCAGTACTATTTTCGTTCTGCTTGTAATTGTTTTGTCCTTTCATGGTTCTTCAGTTTCCAAATGGATTCTTGTATTTTTTTCTAGTCCAGTGAAGAATGCCATTGGAATTTTGATGGAGATTGAGTTAGATTCATACACTATTTTTCATTAATGTTCCTTTCTCTACAATGTTAATTCTGCTAATCTGTGAGCATGAAATGTTTTCCCATTTTTTAGTTTCTTTGTCAGTTTCTTTCTCCAGTGTCTCAAAGACTTTATGGCTGGACCCAGCTCAATGTCAGCAGCTGTGTGCTGATGGGGACATCTGCTAGCTTATTGTGGAGATCCTGGTTAAACTTTTTTCAGTTTTCTGTAGCTCTTTGCTTTATTTTTTAATTGATGTTCTGTCTTTTCTTTTCTTATTTTTAAAATATTGACTCTCACAGGTAACAGCTTCTCCTCTGTTGTCCAATCTGACTGCTTTAAATTGGGTTTGTGTCTTGAAAAGATCATAGAACAAATTTTATTTTTATACTTTGTTATAACATTAAGATTACCGTTGCAATATTTTTAATTCATCTTTAGTTTCATATATTCATCAAAACTTAGGGAGCATTTATTATCTTTCTGAAGAACATTCTATTCTCTTGACATAATACTTTACACGACAAGGGCTCTATATTCTGTAGTGAGGGACAGAGAATAGATACAGAGAGGAAGTGCATGAAACTGCAGATTGCTATAGCAACACATTTTTAAATGAAACTAAGTTTGCCTTCTTACTCTATCTCCCAGCATATGTAGGTTCTGAAAGAGCGCCTCTCTCACATTGGGAATTCTCTTTCATCAGGGTTTGCAGATGCAATTCTAGAAACTATTCGAAGTAACAAATTTATAGCCCAGCTGGTCCTGGACTAGCCAGTCCTCCTGAAGTCTAGAGTCACGTGACTCAGAGCTCACAGCCTCACTCTACTCTTCGGTCGTTCAAAGAAAAAAATGCCTTCTTTTTTGTTCTATGCATGTGTGCACATGCATGTCATATGCATGGAGGTCAGAGGACAGCTTGTGAGAGTTGGTTCTCTCCTTCCAGTTTGTCTGCTGCCTTTTCCCCAGGGATCTTTTCAGGCTCCCCAGTTTTCATTTTGCTGAAGAAACTCACTCCTAATTTGATTTTCTGTAACTAGTCATCTAGTTGTCCAGTCTGCTTTGATGATCCTGGGTTGATTCCTTCATCTAGTGTCCTGACTGCTCTTCTAACTTAGACAGGTTTGGCTAGCCTCTGCAGAGCACAATCTTCTTCACAGAAACTTCATGTTTAAGGTATTTCTAACATCTCTGCTCTGCCAGATCTAGTCCTGGTTCCAAACCTATGAGCATCTTTTAGAACCCAACATTTTACTCAGCATTTTCTGTGTTGGCCACACTTGGCATTTCAAATCCTTCTAAGGACTCTACCCTATATGTGTCAATATTGAAAAGAGATCTGTGGATGTAGACCTAACGTCATGCAGGCATTGGGTTCAGTCCACAACACCATAAGATACATTGAGACATTTTCTTATTGCATCAGTGCAATTAGATGTGAGTTTCTGCAAAGCCTGCAGCAATGGTGTCATCTGTGTTAAGAACAGGTATGTTTAATAAATCAAAACTAGAAATTTCAACGTCGGTGAGAGGGCTCAGCAGGTAAAGGCCTTGCTGAGTTGGCGCCTGCCCCTCTTGTGCTCCTGATCCGTGCCTTAGCTCTGCTGGTGATCTGCAGCCTTGCAGCCTCTGCACTTGCTGTTAATGGTCCCACAGGTGAATGCCTTTGGTACTGTGAATTACTTTAGGTAGCTCCTTTTTCAGTGCTGTTCTCCTTGACAACCCCAAGTTGCTGGCCTTCTATGTCATCAAACATTTGTATTTTTATTGAGCCTGAGATTATTGAGACCTGGGCCTGATGAGTGACTCAGGTGAGGTCTTATAGCCGACACACTTACATTCTCTCTGGAGGCCCTGGAGGAGTGTGTGTCCAGCTCTGCAGGCGGGAAGTCAAAGAGACTGGAGCCTTGAGTGACAGAGTCCTCCCTGCTGTCCCTCACCTCGTAGTGTGTGTCATTGCTCATTCCTCATGGCCTGGCTTTTTCAGATAGTCATGTTCCTTCCAGACATTCTTTCTCCACGGATACAGGGCTGAGTAGTTACCACTGCAAACACTTGGGAAGAGACTCAAAGGAGAGAAATTTATGGTAAATTGGCATCTGGGCTCTATTCCTTACAGGTAGTTGTGTTAGTATTTAGGTATCTGTACTGGCCTGTCCTTGGGGTTCTGGCAGGATATGCCCTCAACAGCCACTAAGAGCACCACCTGTGCATGTTCACTATGTTCCCTTTTAAAAGGACTACCTGACTACCTTCTATCTCCCTCTCCTCTCCTCTCCTCTCCTCTCCTCTCCTCTCCTCTCCTCTCCTCTCCTCTCCTCTCCTCTCCTCTCCTCTCCTCTCCTCTCCTCTCCTCTCTCTCCCCCTCTTCTGCTGCTCCTGTCTCTGGAGGATTATCTCCTCCCCCTTTTCCCTTTTTACAATCCTTTTCCCCTAATAAAAAAATAACTCCTCTGCTTGAAGTCTGTTGCACGGTGTCTTTCTTGAGCTGCTATTCTTAGATTACAACAGTTAGGTCACCAGTTCTCATAGGCCTTTGGTGGGGGCAACTTTGCCACTGATCTCTTTTGTCAGAGCGTTGATTCTAGATTTACTTCTTGGGGTTTATGGATTAAATGGGCCCAGTGGTGGGTTCATAGGCGGAATTACGGGTGTCACTTCTGCATTAAGTATTTGCAATCATCTTAGACACTTCCAAGTGTGTTGTAACAAGTGCCGGGTCCTGCAGAGGAAAGAGAGGATGAACACTCAGGGTTTTCCTTCCAGGAAACCTTTGAGAAGGCAAGCTTGAGCAGCGGCAGCAGTGGGGCAGCCAGCCTGAAAAGTGAGCTTTCAGAGAGCGCAGAACTACCTGGTGAGGGCTTCCACGCGATGCAGTGTGGGAAGGAGGAGGACAGGACCTGCGAGGAGGTGCTGTCGGAGGATAACTTCCACCTGGAGAGTGTGGAGAAAGGTGAGTTTCTGAGAGGTGAGGGCAGGAATGCACTGGGGACCTTCCGCGTTCAGGCTCACCCTCCTTTCCTGTGTGCAGATCTGTATTCTGAACTGGACGATGAGCTGGACATCTTGGACAACTGTAGCAGCTCCAGTTCAAGCCCTCTGAAGGAGTCTACATTCAGTAAGCTCCCTGTACAAGTTTGTTGTTATGGGGCTGCTGTGGGGGCATGGGAGTGGGAGGGGAGATGGAGCCCGAGCCTGCTGCAGGTGCAGCCCTCGTAGGGGTAGTCAGAGGCCAGACACCAGGCAAGGGGTGTTTTCTCACTTTATGTCGCTGTGATAAAACATCAACAAAAGCCACCTAGGGGAGGAAGGGTTCTTTTCCGCTCATAGTTCCAGGGGATCACCCATGGCAGCAGGGAGCGAGGCAGGAACTTAAAATAGTCACAGATGAGAGCAGAGCGAATTGAATGCATACATGCTTCTTGTGTTTAGCCCATGGTATATACATATATGTGTATACTCATTTATCCAGGACCAAATCCAGGGAATGGTGCCACCCACAGCAGGCAGCCCTTCCCATCCCAGTTAACTCAGCCAAGAAAACCCTCACAAGAAAACTCACAGGCCAACCTGATCTAAGGCAGTCCCCACTGTGAATTCCTTCCCTGGGTGACTTTAGACTGCACCAAGTTAATGAATGAAACCGAGCGTCACAATTATATATTTGTCACATCTAAGTAAAATCTTAAACATTTAAGACTGTGAAAAATATGATGTGTAAATCCAGCCCAATATTAGTCTTTTTTATCATTTATTTTTAAGTTTAAATTTAGATTAGAAACAAGGTTGCTTCACAAGTCAGTTCCAGATCCCTCTCCGTTTCCCTCCCCTCCTCCCGTGCCCTCCCCCAACCCCCCCAATATTCCCTCATTTCCCCAGGGAGGGTGAGGCCCTCCATGGGGGTGTCCACAGTCTGTCATTTCATCCACAGCAGGGCCCAGACCCTCCCCCAAGAGTTCAGGGTGAGAGTGCATCTCACATTGTTGGATGGGAGTCCAAAGTCCATGTGTATACTCGGGATGAATACTGATCTACTGCCCAAGGCTCAATGGATTTCCTAGGCCTCCTCACTGACACCCACATTCAGGGGGTCTTGATCAGTCCCATGCTAGATTCCCAGGCATGAGCCTGGGATTCAAGAGCTAACCCTTGTCAGGTCAGCTGTTTTGGGGGGGTTAACCCAGCCCAGTTTTAACCCCTTTGGTCATCAGTCCTCCCTCTCTGTTACTGGCTTTCTTGAGTTCAGCTCAGAGCTTAGCCATGGGAGTCTGCCTCTTCTTCCATCAGCCACTGAATGAAGGTTCTGTTTCCCAGACTCTCTGGCCATGGTATTGTAGGCTGGCACTCCCCAGATCTATGTCTAAAATCCATATATGAGAGAGTACATGCCATGTTTCTCTTTTAGTGACTGCGTTACCTCACTCAGGATGGTTTCTTCTAGTGCCATCCATTTGCCTGCGAATCTCAAGATTCCATTGTGTTTTTCTGCTGAATAGTACTCCACTATTGTGTAAATATACCACATTTTCTCTATCCACTCTTCGGTTGAGGGACATCTAGGTTGCTTCCAAGTTCTGGCTATTACAAATAAAGCTGCTATGAACATAGTGGAAAAGACATCTTTGTTGTATGAATGGGCATCTTTTGGATATATGCCTAAGAGTGGAGTTGCTGGGTCTTGTGGTAGGTTTATTCCCATTTTTCTGAGGAATCTCCATACTGATTTCTAAAGTGGCTGAACAAGTTGGCACTCCCACCTTCAATGGAGGAGTGTTCCCCTTTTTACCACATCCTCTCCAGCATAAATTGTCATTGGTGTTTTTGATTTTAGCCATTCTGACAGGAGTGAGATGGTATCTCAGCGTTGTTTTGATTTTCATTTCCCGGATGGCTAAGGATGTTGAACACTTTCTCAAGAGCCTCTCAGCCATTTTAGACTCCTCTATTGAAAATTCTCTATTTAGTTCTGCAGCCCATTTTTTAATTGGATCCTTTGGTGTTTTGGAGACTTGCTTCTTGAGTTCTTTGTAAATTTTGGAGATCAACCCTCTGTCAGATGTGGGATTAGTGAATATTTTTTCCCATTCTGTGGGCTGCCTTTTTGTCTTGCTGACTGTGTCCTTTGCCTTACAGAAGCTTCTCAGTTTCAGTAGGTCCCATTTATTAATTGTTGATCTCACTGTCTGTGCTACTGCTGTTATGTTCAGGAAGCTGTCTCCTGTACCAATTCCGTTCACGGGTACCATCCACTTTCTCTTCTAAGAGATTCATTGTGGCTGGATTTATCCAATATTGGTCTTAAGTTGAAATAATAACAAAGATTTTAAAAATGTACTGAGGAATAAGAAAGAAAATCATATATTTAGATATAATTTAAAGATTGTAAGGAAAAATAGGATCAAATAAACTTGGCAGACTGAAACTGAAAGAAATGTTAAAATAGAAATGGAGAAAAAGATAAATCTCACAGGGGAGTATGCTAACTGGATTTAAATTTTCCAACTAGAGATACTTAAATAAATGAAGTATAAATAATTCTGTCTGCTCAATGATTGTGCTATGAAAACCCCAGGAGAGAAGATAGAAAATAACTCTTCTAAAGATCCATGTTGAGTGCCAAGGGTTTAGCCACAATCCTTGTCTTTTCTGTATTTAATGACTCCATCAAAACAGTGACTAGATTTTCAGGAAAAAAATCACCACATCCAGTTCTTTGTCCTATATTTCTCAAGAGTTCCTGCCTGGGAGACAAAGTGCCTTGATTAGTGGTTGGAGAATGAGGGACACCATGCAGGAAAATTGCATGTAAATGTGTAGCAAATTCTAGAAGCACTGTGTTTGCTGCTGATGAGTCTGGTGGTGTTTATCCCTTGTCACGATGCTGGAGACGGGCAGTGGGGAGGCAGAGAGAGAGAGACAGGACCTCGACTTGGAGATGTCTGCACAAAGCTTAAGTGTGAAGATGACACAGACATACTGCTGTGTTTAGTAACAATTTCTGTTTATCAACTTTCCTTTGGGAGAAAAATAGCCTTATACAAATGGATCAAGTGCACAGTAATTTTTTTCCTTTTTTTTTTATTTTCCAGTTTAAATTTAGATAAGAAACGAGGTTGCTTCACAAGTCAATTCCAGGTCCCTCTCCCATTCCCTCCCCTCCTCCCGTGCCCTCCCCCCAACCCTCCCCCCCGTTATCCCCTCATTCCGCCAGGAAAGGTGAGGCCCTCCATGGGGGTGTCCATAGTCTGTCATTTCATATAGGGCAGGGCCTAGACCCTTCCCCAAGAGTTCAGGGTGAGAGTGCACCTCACATTGTTCTATGAGAGTCCAAAGTCCGTGTGTATACTTGGGATGGGTACTGATCTGCTGCCCAAGGCTCAATAGATTCCCTAGGCCTCCTCACTGACACCAAAATTCAGGGGGTGTTGATCAGTCCCATGCTGGATTCCCAGGCTGATGCCTGGGATTCAAGAGTTAACCTTTGTCTGGTCAGCTGTTTCTGGGGGTTAAACCAGCCCAGTCTTAATCCCTTTGATCACCAGTCCTCCCTCTCTGTTACTGGCTTTCTTGAGTTCAGCTCAGTATTTAACCAAGGGAGTCTGTCTCTTCTTCGATCAGCCACTAAATGAAGTTTCTGTTTCCCAGACTCTCTGGCCATAGGATTGTAGGCTGGCACTCCCCAGATCTATGTCTAAAATCCATATATGAGAGAGTACATGCCATGTTTCTCTTTTTGTGACTGGGTTACCTCACTCAGGATGGTTTCTTCTAGTGTCATCCATTTGCCTGCGAATCTCATGATTCCATTAATTTTTTCTGCTGAATAGTACTCCATTGTGTAGATGTACCACATTTTCTCTATCCACTCTTCAGGTGAGGGACATCTAGGTTGCTTCCAAGTTCTGGCTATTACAAATAAAGCTGCTATGAACATAGTGGAAAAGACATCTTTGTTGTATGAATGGGCATCTTTTGGATATATGCCTAAGAGTGGAGTTGCTGGGTCTTGTGGTAGGTTTATTCCCATTTTTCTGAGGAATCTCCATACTGATTTCCAAAGTGGCTGAACCAGTTGGCACTCCCACCAGCAATGGAGGAGTGTTCCCCTTTCACCACATCCTCTCCAGCATAAATTGTCATTGGTGTTTTTGATTTTAGCCATTCTGACAGGAGTGAGATGGTATCTCAGAGTTGTTTTGATTTTCATTTCCCGGACGGCTAAGGATGTTGAGCACTTTCTCAAGTGCCTCTCAGCCATTTTAGACTCCTCTATTGAAAACTCTCTATTTAGTTCTGCAGCCCACTTTTTAATTGGGTCCTTTGGTGTTTTGGAGACTTGCTTCTTGAGTTCTTTGTAAATTTTGGAGATCAACCCTCTGTCAGATGTGGGATTAGTGAATATTTTTTCCCATTCTGTGGGCTGCCTTTTTGTCTTGCTGACTGTGTCCTTTGCCTTACAGAAGCTTCTCAGTTTCAGTAGGTCCCATTTATTAATTGTTGATCTCACTGTCTGTGTTACTGGTGTTATGTTCAGGAAGCTGTCTCCTGTACCAATTCGTTCAAGGGTACCACCCACTTTCTCTTCTAAGAGGTCCACTGTGGCTGGATTTATGTTGAGGTCTTTGATCCATTTGGACTTAAGTTTTGTGCATGGCAATAAACATGGATCGATCCGCATTCTTCTACATGCCAGTCTCCAATTATGCCAGCACCATTTGTTGACGATGCTTTCTTTATTCCATTGTATATTTTTAGCTTCTTTGTCAAATATCAGATGTTTGTACGTGTGTGGGTTAATACCCGGATTTTCAATTCGATTCCATTGGTCTACCTGTCTATTTTTGTGCCAATACCAAGCTGTTTTCAGGACTATAGCTCTATAATAGAGCTTGAGGTCAGGGATGGTGATGCCTCCGGACGTTGCCTTGTTGAACAGGGTTGTTTTGGCTATCCTTTTGTTTTTCCATACAAAATTGATTATTGTTCTTTCAAGGTCTGTGAAGAATTGTGCTGGGATTTTTAATGGGGATTGCATTGAATCTGTAGATTGCTTTTGGCAGAATTGCCATTTTTACTACATTGATCCTACCTATCCAAGAGCATGGGAGATCTTTCCATTTTCTGAGGGCTTCTTTAATTTCTTTCTTTAAAGATTCAAAGTTCTTACGATACAAGTCTTTCACTTGTTTGGTTAGCGTTACCCCAAGGTATTTTATGTTGTTTGTGGCAATTGTAAAGGATGATGTTTCTCTGATTTCTCTTTCAGCCCTTTTATCATCTGTATATAGTAGGGCTACTGATTTTCTTGAGTTGATCTTGTAGCCTGCCACTTTGCTGAAGGTGTTAATCAGCTGTAAGAGTTCCCTGAGGGAGTTCTTTGGGTCATTGATGTAAACTATCATATCGTCTGCAAACAGTGAAAGTTTGACCTCTTCCTTCCCAATTTGTATCCCCTTGATCCCCCTTTGTTGTCGTATGGCAATAGCTAGAACTTCAAGTACCATGTTGAAAAGGTATGGAAAGAGCGGACAGCCTTGCTTTCTTCCTGATTTTAGAGGAATTGCATTGAGTTTCTGTCCATTTAGTTTGATGTTGGCTGTTGGTTTACTGTATATAGCTTTTATTATGTTTAAGTATGTCCCTGTTATCCTAGATCTCTCCAAGACCTTTATCATGAAGGGGTGTTGGATTTTGTCAAAGGCTTTTTCAGCATCTAGTGAGATGATCATGTGATTTTTGTTTTTCAGTTGGTTTATATGGTGGATTACTTTGATGGATTTTTGTATGTTGAACCATCCCTGCATCCCTGGGATGAAACCTACTTGATCGTGGTGAATGATTGTTTTGATGTGTTCTTGGATCTGATTTGCCAGTATTTTATTGAGGAATTTTGCATCAGTGTTCATGAGGGATATTGGTCTGAAGTTCTCTTTCTTAGTTGTATCTTGGGGATCAAGGTTATTGAAGCCTCATAGAAAGAGTTTGGCAAAGACCCTTCTGCTTCTATTGCATGGAATACTTGCAGAAGAATTGGTATGAGTTGTTCTTTGAATTTCTGGTAGAATTCTGCACTGAGGCCATCTGGACCTGGACTTTTTTTGGTTGGGAGACTTTTGATGACAGCTTCTATTTCCATAAGGGTTATAGGTCTATTTAAATTGCTTATCTGTTCTTGATTTAGTTTTGGCAAATGATAGCTGTCCAGGAAGTCACCCATTTCCTTTAAATTTTCGAATTTTGTGGAGTACAGGTTTTCAAAGTATGACGTAATGATTCTCTGGATTTCCTCAGAGTCTGTTGTTATGTCCCCCTTTTCATTTCTGATTTTGTTAATTTGCATGTTCACTCTCCGCTGTTTGGTAAGTTTGGACAAAGTTTTGTCTATCTTGTTGATTTTCTCAAAGAACCAACTCTTCGTTGCATTGATTCTTTGTATTGTTTTCCTGGTTCCTACTTTATTGATTTCAGCCCTCAATTTGATTATTTCCTGGCGTCTACTCCTCCTGGGGGAGTGTGCTTCTTTGTGTTCTAGAGCTTTCAACTGTGATGTTAATTCTCTGGTATAACTGTTCTCCTGTTTCTTCATGTGAGCACTTAGTGCTATGAACTTCCCCCGTAGCACTGCTTTCAAAGTGTCCCATAGGTTTGGGTATGTTGTGTCTTCATTCTCATTGAATCCGAGGAAGTCTTTAATTTCTTTTTTTATTTCCTCTTTGACCCAGGGATGGTGCAGTTGAGCATTATTCAATTTCCATGAGTATGTAGGTTTTCTGCAATTTGTGTTGTTGTTGAATTCTAATTTTAAGGCATGGTGGTCTGATAAGATGCATGGAGTTATTCCAATGTTTTTGTAGCTGCTGAGGTTTGATATGTTGACAAGTATGTGGTCGATTTTTGAGAAGGTTCCATGTGGTGGTGAGAAGAAGGTATATTCTTTTTTATGTGGATGAAATGTTCTATAGATATCTGTTAATCCCAGTTGGGTCATTACTTCTATTAGATCCTTTGCTTCTTTGTTGAGTTTCTGTCTGGTATTCCTGTCTAGTGGTGAGAGTGGTGTGTTGAAATCTCCCACTATAACTGTGTGGGGCTTTAGATGAGTTTTAAGTTCTAATAATGTTTTTTTTAACGAATGTGGATGCCTTTGTATTGGGGGCATAGATGTTCAGGATAGACACTTCATCTTGGTGGGTTTCACCTGTGATGAGTATGTAATGACCTCCTTCATCTCTTTTGATTGATTTTATTTTAAAGTGTAGTTTGTTAGATATTAGGATTGCTACCCCTGCTTGTTTCTTGGGTCCATTTGATTGAAAAATTTTTTCCCAACTTTTAACTCTCAGGTAATGTCTGTCTTTGAGGGTGAGGTGTGTTTCTTGTATGCAGCAGAAGGAAGGGTTCTGTCTTCGAATCCATTCTGCTAGTCTGTGTCTTTTTATGGGTGAGTTAAGGCCGTTAATATTGAGGGATATTAATGACCATTGATTGCTCATCCTTCTTTGATTTGTGATGGTTGTTGTTGGTGGAATTATATGTGGAATTTCACCCCTTTGTTCTTTTGGCTGTTGGTAGAAAGGGATTCTCTAATGCTTATGTTTTTCTGGTTGTACTTAGCTTCCTTGGGTTGTAGTTTTCCTTCCAAAATTTTCTGTAAGGCTGGGTTAGTGGACACATATTGCTTGAATCTAGTTTTGTCATGGAATATCTTGTTTTCTCCATCTATAGTGATTGAGAGCTTTGCCTTGTATAGTAGTCTGGGCTGGCATCCATGGTCTCTTAGTGTAGGTAGAATATCTATCCAGGACCTTCTGGCTTTCAGAGTTTCCATGGAGAAATCAGGTGTAATTCTGATAGGTCTGCCTTTATATGTTACTTGACCTTTTTCCTTAGCTGCTCTTAATATTCTTTCTTTATTCTGTATGTTTGTGGTCTTGATTATTATGTGGCGAGGGGATTTTTTTTTTTGTGTTCCACTCTATTTGGTGTTCTGTAGGCTTCTTGTACCTTCATTGGCATGTCTTTCTTAAGGTTGGGAAAGTTTTCTTCTATGATTTTGTTGAATATGCCTTCTGCCCCTTTGAGGTGGATTTCTTCTCCTTCTTCTATACCTATTATTCTTAGGTTTGGTCTTTTCATGGTGTCCCATATTTCCTGGATGTTTTGTGTTAAGGATTTGTTGGATTTAAGGTTTTCTTTGGTTGATAATTCCATTTCTCCTAGTGTATCTTCAACACTTGAGATTCTCTCTTCCATCTCTTCTATTCTGTTGGTAATGCTTGTATTGGTAGTGCCTGACTGTTTGTCCAGCTTTTCTATTTTCTGCCTTTCTTCAGATTGTGTTTTTTAAATGTCTCTATTTCAGTTTTCAACCCTTGCAGTGTTTGCATTGCTTATTGCAATTTTCTGTTTATCTGTTCGTCTGTTTGTTGCCTTTTATGAATTTTTTGGTTTGTTCTTTCTTCCATTTCTTGCATTTTTTGGTTTGCTTTTTGTTCCATTTCTCACATTTTGTGCTTTGTTTCTTCTTCCATTTCCTGCCTTTTTTTGGTTTGTTTCTTCTTCCATTTTTTTCATTTTTTGCTTTGTTTTTTTCTACCATTTCTTGCATTTTTTGCTTTGTTTCTTCTTCCATTTCCTGCCCTTTTTGGTATGTTTCTTCTTCCAATTCTTGCATTTTTTGCTTTGTTTTTTCTTCCATTTCTTGCACTTTTTGCTTCATTTCTTCTTCCATTTCCTGCCTTTTTTGGTTTGTTTTTTCTTCCAATTCTTGCATTTTTTGGTTTGTTTTTTCTTCCATTTCTTTGAGGGATTTTCCAATATCCTCTTTTA
This sequence comes from Mesocricetus auratus, assembly GCF_017639785.1. Taxonomy (NCBI): domain Eukaryota; kingdom Metazoa; phylum Chordata; class Mammalia; order Rodentia; family Cricetidae; genus Mesocricetus; species Mesocricetus auratus. The sequence continues at coordinate 84,985,421 of NW_024429190.1, forward strand.
GGGCCTCTATCATTTTCATGAAAGTGCTTTTAAGGTCGTTCTCTTCTGCTTTGTTCGCATTGGAATGTTCGGGTCTTGCTGGTGTGGAGTCTCTAGAATCTTGCGGTGTCATATTTGTTTTTCTGTTGCTGACTGTGTTTTTGTATTGTCTCTTTCCCATCTCTTCTTCTAGTGGGTGCAGAAAGAGCCCCTTACTGGTCTGGGGACCAGAGTTCCCTTTTGGTGGGTGCTAGCAAGTCTAATAATCTGGTGGTTCTTCTATTCCTTGTCCAAATGCTGGTCCCGTGGGTGGAGAAGAACAACAGGAATCTGGGGCGCTTAGCCTCCTACCTGGTCCCCTGGACCCTATGCTGGGTCCTGTTGTACCTGATCCGGAACAGCTACTCCCCTGGTCTCCCTGGCTCCTCTGGATTCCTGGTCTCGCTGGTGGGAGAGAAGATCTGGAGTCTGGGGTGCTTGGCTCCTGCCGGGATTGGAAGCTCTGTGCAGTTCCCAGGCGATCTGCAGGCACTGGAACACAGGCCCGGAAGCCGGCCTGTTTACCTGATGCTGCTGGAGGAACAGCTGCTTCCCTGGACTCCCAGCCTCCTCTTGTTTCCTGGTCTTGTTGGTGGGAGAGAAGATCTGGAGTCTGGGGTGCTTGGCTCCCGCCGGGATTGGAAGCTTTGTGCAGTTCCCAGGCGATCTGCAGGCACTGGAACACAGGCCCGGAAGCCGGCCTGTTTACCTGATGCTGCTGGAGGAACAGCTGCTTCCCTGGACTCCCAGCCTCCTCTCGTTTCCTGGTCTTGTTGGTGGGAGAGAAGATCTGGAGTCTGGGGTGCTTGGCTCCCGCCGCGATTGGGAGCTCCGTGCAGTTCCCAGGCGATCTGCAGGCACTGGAACACAGGCCCGGAAGCCGGCCTGTTTACCTGATGCTGCTGGAGGGAAAGCTACTTCCCTGGACTCCCAGGCTCCTCTCGTGTGCACAGTAATATTTAACCTTATGTTTGAGCTACTTTCAAGAAGAAAAATGGTGGTTACGGTGAAGGGCAACCGCCAAGACTGCAGAGCCTCAGTAGTTGAGGAAAGGGTTGCTGAAGGCCGCCACACAGCTTGTGGCTGAGCACTGGCCCAGAACACACCCAGACCTGGACTCCTACCCCAGCACTGAACATGAGCCAACAATGAAAGCCACAGTTTCTGGAGCAATTACTTACAGTTACTTCTATTTTCTTGTTTCAGGCATTTTAAAGAGAAGTTTCAGTACTTCAGGAAGAGAAAGGCACTCACAGGCCAGGTATGTCTGTTTTGAGGGACAGTGTACCTGGAAGTGCGTTTGGTCTAGACAGAGCTGAGCCACTTGGGCTGGCAGAAGTCACTGTGGGCACGCGGGCATAGACACTGATGTCTTCCCCAGAGCTAGAACCTAGGGCTGCTTAGCAGTCTAGCATGCTGGAGAGTGCTAAGCCTTGTCCTGGACCCCTGCATGTCTGCCTCCTTTAATTCTGTGACAGCAAATCGTTCTCACAGCATAATCTGGGCCAAGGCAATGGAATAGCCTTGCTCAGTGAGGTCACCTGAGGCCCTGGATCCTTAGAATGTGGGTATGTGACTCAGCTCCATGGCGAATTCGGGCAAGGAAAGGGGAGTTAGGGACACACACTTCTTCTAAGGATCCAGTCTGAGTGTTGTGATATATTTGTCGGAACTCCATTATACAACCACGCCCATCTTAAAAATATGATTCTCTCTCTCTCTCTCTCTCTCTCTCTCTCTCTCTCTCTCTGTCTCCTCTCTCTTTCTCTCTAAGAGAAAGGAGAAATTATTAAAGGAGAAATTATTAGGGGACATCAGTTGCCCCTGTGACAGTAACTTTTGGGGGTAAGAACTAAAACTAGCTGGGCGTATGTGGCTCACCCCTTTAATTCCAGCACTCAGGAGGCAGAGGCAAGCAGATCTCTGTGAGTTCGAGGCCAGCCTGGTCTACAGAGCAAGTTCTAGAAAAGCCTCCAAAACAATACAGAGAAACCCTGTCTCCAAAAACCAAAGGAAAAAAAAAACTAAAACTAAACTGTTAGATTTGACCTTTGCAAGATCATTACCACCCTGGGAGAGCAGTTTGGGGGGCATTGGGGGAGGGTGGATGGAACCTCAAAGGCTGGCTGTAGTAATCTTGGAGCTCTAGAGGCAGGCACAGCTGCGGAATACGAGGAGTGGCTGGGACAGCTAGTGTAAGGGAAAGAGCCTCCTGGAGTCGGCGCAAGTCAGACGTGCCTATGGAGAGGCAGTCCACAGGGAACACAGTCAGTGTGCTTAACTGAAAGATACGGCCCCAGAGGAGTGTGGGGAGGGGCACAGCACTGGATTTCAGTCTGCAGAGAGAGAACCACACAATAAAGACCTTTTCGGTCTGCAGAGAGAGAACCACACAATTAAGACCATGACACAGAGAGGATGGGCCCGTCTATGAGAAGATGTTCCAGACCACTGCACCAAGGACAGCCTGGGTTCGGAATGCTCTCATCAGAAACGACCAGTATAGGGCTGGGAAAGACCAGCAGACAGCAGAGGGAAGCTCAGAGGCCAGCAGCCTCCATGCTGAAGCACACCCCCGTGGTGATGCCAGCGAGGTTTTACATACAGCCGAATATCCCAGTTTAGAGGGTTTTACATGAAAAAGGGAAATTTCTACCAGATAAATTCAGACATCTTGAAAGCTCAAGTAATTCTAGCCTTAATTTCTAGAAGGATCCATGGGAACTTTCCTCATTTATAATAGTTATGTTTGGGTTCAAACCTTCTAAACAACAAAGAAGCATATGTTAAATATTTTAACTCTTGAGGGGAGTTTCTTAAATCTAGAAATTAGTTTAAAATTTTCTAACAAATTATTTAAAATACAGCTGGTATATGGCAGTTCAACCAGAAGCAGAGACACTACAGAGTAGTACTTACCACGTAGTGATGAATCTGTGATCATGATAAGTGGCCGGGACACTGAGGCTGGTGCTCTCCCCAAACCCTGTTCCAGGATGGCCAAAGACTGACCTAAAAGCCCATTTCTATAGCTGTGTCACACATGCGGGACATACTGTGTGCCAAGCCACCAGGAAGCAGAGTTGGTTTGAGATTGGCTGTTTTCACTGCGGGGCATTCACAGTATAGACATAATGTGACACAGGGCAGGAGGGGACAATGATAGCAAACACCTTGCACTTCATGCAAAGCACGAGGAAAGAAAACTAAAACATGTTTTACTTCTTCACAGGTGACTCTAATGGCGTCCCTGAATTAAAATGAGGCAACTTTAAAGCATAGTTTCTAGTTATCTTGAAGACATTAAGTAAAGCTGAAGTTCTTTTTGGTTTAATTTGTTTAGGATATTCCTGGGCTTCTTGGTGTATTAGTGTGAAATATGAATTAATAAAACACGTAGAAACCAAATGATAAAACGTAAAAGAAGACCAGGCTACTTCATACTAGAGTAAAAATAAGTGGAGAAGTCAACCCTGTAGAGGTGACTTTGGCTTTTCTGTATGCAGCACGAACTAGTGTGGTGGTGACAAGGAGACCCTGGGTACTCTTCAGAAAGCACCTTGGTTGGGGCTAAGCTGAAGTCACAGTGATGCACACGGCTTCCCTAAGCATAGCTTCTGGAACGTAGGATCCAGGCATGGCTGCGGCGAAACATAACAGAGAGAAAGAAATCCTCAACTTTGATCACCCCAGACAGAAGCAGGAAGAACCATGGAAACCTGAGTTCAAGACCAACCTGGGTCTCTAAGTTAGCGCTTCTATTGCTGTGATTAAACACCGTGACCAAAGAGCAACTTTGGGAGGAAAGGATTTATTTGACTTACACATCCAAATTGTTGTTTATCACTGAAAGAAATCAGGACAGGAATTCAAATGGCAGGATCCCAGAGGCAGAAGCTGATGCAGAGGCCATGGAGGGGAGTTGCTTTCTCGCTTGCTTCCTGTGACTTGCTTAATCTGATTTCTTACAGAATTCAGGGCCACCAGCCCAGGGATGATACCACCTACCATGGGCTGGGCGTATTCCTATTGATCACTAATTGAGAAAATGCCTTTAAAGCTGGATCTCAAGGAGGCATTTCCTCAACTGAGGCTCCTTCCTCTCTAATGACTCCAGCTTGTGTCAAGTTGACACACAAAACCAGCCAGTACACTGGACAATGTAGCAAGAACCCCATCTCCGAAACTAAGAACATTCATCTGTTCATGTGATGGCTATTTGTTACTATTTAGCTTAGGCTAAATAGTATGTGGTTGTTTCTTTTACTTTCCTGGTACAGCATGATGTGTACAGTTGCTGATCCATGGGTATTTGTTGGATGCTTGTTCATTAGTAAATTAATGAGTTATCTCACTGCAATTTCTGAGTTTCTTACTGTAAAGGATGAAATCTTGTTCACTTCCTTGAATTAATTCATAGTGTTAGCTGTAGATAAAGGCCTACTCTTTTTTTTTATTCTGTTGCTTAGGCAACAAGATTTCTCCATGCCTACTTGCCTTCTGTTGCCAAGGCAACAGGGTATAGCTGGCTGGCTGCTCTGAAACATCAGATGTTTGCAGTGTCAGAGATTTCCTGCAGTGAATACCTTCTTTGTGAGCATGGTTTTACTAGAGGGTGTGCTCCTGACTCCAGTCTTTATAGAGAGAGATAGCTGTAGAGGTTTATGGTCATTCAGCATCACAGATGTGACCAGAACACCATAGCATTGTCTCTGGACCCAGGATCCTTCCCTCTTAACAGTCATCTCACTGTTTACTTGTGACCATTCTGCCTCCATTCTCATTCACAACCCGAGTCTCCTTTTGCTTTTATTGAATATGTATGCTTGATCATTGCTTACCGGAATCAACCTGGCCCCTCTGCTAGTGTCATAATCCAGCAATCTTCCCAGCACCGGGACAACAAACAGTACTGTGCCATCAGGAAGTGCTGTCCCTTTTCTATGGCAATTCTTAGATTGCCTGGTTATTGCTCAGTTGCTTTCAACCATCAATATAGTCCGAAGGGAAGGCCAGGAACCTGGTACCACCTCCTCATGGACACCGTCAATGAAGACACTGACTAAACATGAGAGCCCAACCTCCCTCAGTTCACCTGTCACATTTGTCATGGTCATGGATGTTGAAAGAGTACTTACCTTGTATGTTATGGCTGCAGTAACCTCAAATGATATGTTCTTAGTATTGTAAGCCAGGCTTCTCATTTCATACATTTGAAGGATTTCTTTGAGAGAAAAACTCTAGAGCGTTATCTCTTTCATAGTCAGGACTTTAATGACAAAATAATTATCCAAGTAATTCACGCTTTTCTGACAAAATAATTACCAAACCAATTCACACGGTGCTTGCATCAATTCAGAGTAAAGTCTGTTTTACTGCCTTCCCTCTGACTGCTGTGGGTGGGAGTCTAGGCTGGCACTAGGCTCATCACTTTAGGCTTATGAGCTGTGGACCAGGTCATGCTGGATTTGAGGGCAGCTAGAAGTCATGACCTTTGGAGTCCTTTCAGTTTCTGAAACTCTGTCACCAGCTTCAGGAGCTGTTTATACCCATTGAAAAACTTTCATCAGACAGAATCTTCAATATGCTAAGTCTTCTCACCAGAAAATAGGTCTGAAAGGTCTTCCTGGGTTAAATCATCCCTGTGGTCAACTTGAGCTATTGTGGGAATGCCATCATCTGGGATCACAGCTCTCCACAGGTCATAAACGCTCTGTGTGCTTTGGTCCACAATTTCCTCAGGCTCTGCATCATTTCTGCCATCTGTCTGCCTGTGGGTCCAGCAATTGCTTCTGCTTATAGTGTATCCACACTATTTTGAAATTCCAAATGATTGTCCATCCTTGTGGCTAATGACTTATCTTCAGAGAAATTAATGGTTTTTCTACTCTGAGATTATGAGGGTGGTTTCCTTTCACTACTAGTGTCTAGCCCAGGGCCTCTATGGAAAGAATAAGTCTCTCTCTCTCTCTCTCTCTCTCTCTCTCTCTCTCTCTCTGTCTGTCTCTCTCTCTCTGTGTGTGTGTGTGTGATGTTTTCTGTGAACATTCCCTGATGCTTGTTTTTTAAGGTTTATTATATGTTTTATTATGGGTATGTATACATGTACATCTGTTGAGGATACATGCCCACAGAAGCCAGCAGAGGGTGTTGAATTCCCTGGAGCTTAGAGTTATAGGTAGGTGTAAGTTTCCCTGTATGGGTGTTGGGAACCAAATTTGGCCTCTGCAAGAGAAGTATGTGCTGTTAACCACTGAGCCATCTTTCTAGCCTCCACCATAAAGCTACAAAAGAAAAATCTAGACTTGTGCAGAGCAGCACATATTTTGGAGCAGCTGAGAACAGTTAGGGGTTACATGTCATAGCCGATCACATATACTATTTAATAGCAGTATTTGAAATAAAAGACCTCCCAGGACAATGACCATCCAGCTAGCTCAGTTTGTGTCTTACCAGTCTTTCCAGAATTTCCATAAACACCGATGAAAGCTTTCCACAAGTTGTATTTTAATGTACCTTTAAGGTAATGAGGGCAATGAGATGTTGGACCCAGTAGCTATGTGCCCTGACAAATTCTATAGGTAAGGGATCGTGACCAATGGTTCTACAGAAGAGTCAGCAAAGTTTAATAAGGAGATATCTGGGCACACGTGTTGACTTGAGCAGTGAAAAATGTGACCAGTGCAACTGAAGTACCAAATGTTTAGTTTGATATTACTGTAAATGTAACACAGTATAAAACATAACTCATTATAAAATGTTGATATTTGGGGTACATTTGATGAACATATAAGATTAATCTCACTTTTTTTTACTTTTAAAAATGTATCTACCTAGAAAGTTTTAAATCAGTGGTGGTAAAAGGAGGTGGAAAAGACTACAGGAAGAAGTCACTGGTGGTGTAGAGTTTGGAGATTTTTCTGGCATTTGCACTAGAGTAGTTGGCAAATGTGTGCCAGCTTTGCTACTCTTCATAGCTTAGATATGAGCTGCATGTGAACACCGACAATCCTGTAATGAAATGGAAAGCTGGGACAAGACAACGGTCAGTGTGTTTAGTGAAAGGAGCCCTCACACCTGGGGCTGCTGAGCAGACTCCCACCATGCACCTCACTGGTGTTCAGTATGTCCCTGCTGGGTTGTGTGGCATCATGTGAGCCATTGGGGTGCAGCATGCTACTAAGAAATAGGTTTTGCATTCTAGCGGGAAGAGTTAAGAGGGAAGATTGCTTACCAGTATCCCCAGCGGGGGTGAAGGCCACCCCCACAGACCAGAAGGCTGTGGAACCAACTTTTAAAATGATTGGACAACCTAGAATTTTGAGGTGTGGAGGAAAGATTTTAACAGTCCTGGAAGCCCTATGAAAATGTAATTGTTGCAGTGTAAAAATAATTTTCTCTCATAGAATATTATGTAGTGATTGGTTTTTATTTTTACTCTTCATCTGAAGGACAAATCATGGAAAATACCACACATAATAAGTTAATATTGTTTTTAATACAAAAGTCACAGCCAGGTAAGGTTTAGCTATGTAGCAAGTGTGAGACTAGTGTAAGCTACGTGCGACCCTATCACACACACAAACACGATGCTCACTGCTTTGATTTTAATGGTACCAGAAGCACCATTTGGGATGCTGAGTTTTAGACTCTTGCTCATCTCCAAGGTCTGCCCATCACAAACCACCCTGGCAGGACAAGGTGCTTCTGTTTGCCAGAAGAAAGTCCATCCTGAGTTCAAAATGCTACTTTCTGTCTTTACTGAACACAGCAAAACCTAACCCTCAATGACAACCCTCAATGACTGTTGCTAGGTGGGACTTTCCTAATGGCCCCTGTCTGATTCTGTTTCCAGGGACTTCATTGGTGGCGTAGGATCAAGACCAAGACCAGGTAACTCCAAGTTGACCCCGACCGTGCCTTCCTGCAGGCTAGTGTGAGCTCATCAGCTCATCCTCTTCCCTGTTCTCTCCTCAGCAATGCTGCCCCTCTTCTTGCGTTTGAAAGCCAGGATCTACATGCCCAGGACCTTGCCTAAGGAAGGATACTGAGTCAGTAGCAGGGTGACAGTTACAGAGCCTGCCTGGTGGCATTCTCCACAGTCCCAAAGATCATGGCAGGAACTTGGTAGATCATTTTGATGTTAAGCACATGACGAGTGAGCCTAAGATAACTTGAATGATACCCCAGGGGAAATTGTGCCCCAGATAGCAACAGAATTCTGTCTGAATTGCCCACCACTGCTGCTTTTCAGTGGCACACAGCTGATCAGACTATAGTAAGCTGTTTTCCAGAATTTGCCTTCATGAGAATATTAACCACATACTCTATAAAGTATATAACTACTCCAAGAAATAGTGACTGTTTTTCTGTACACATTTATGAAATCTCAACCTCTGCAATGCCAGTTCTCTTCCATGTCATTGCATTCCTTTTTCACAGTGCTGCTCATAACCCATTAAGCTAAAAGACAGCTGCAAAGTTGCTGTTTGGAGCTATGTGTGCATGTGTGTGAAACCGATGAGTGTAGGGAATGGGAAGGCACCGAGCTAATGCCAGCAGTTACTTCTGATGAGTGGCCCTCACAAGAGGCGGTCCCCTGAGCCATGAACCTCATCTGTAATACACATTTTTGTGTGTTCTTGTGATTTTCAAGAGGCTTTTGCAACTAAACATTTGAAATTTTGCTTTAAGAGAGTAAGCAATCAAAGCTATTTTCAAAAAGTTAAGAGTTTTCTGGAACTGAGGAGTTGTGTCAAATGGACTGAAAACCTGGTTCTTAAAGTGCATAGCTGTGTGTTAAACAACAGGCAGTTAATTCTTTGTTTTTGTATTTAGGGTCACAGATGAACATGTCTGTGGTAAAGTACAGTCAAGCCTGTGTGGTACCCACTCAAAATGCTGTCACAAACCTAAAAGTGCCCAGCCATGTTGTGAGAGTTTTGCTTGTTCTCTATAAATGCCATGTCTGCAAATCCTAGCAGACTTGCCAGCACGAAATGACACAAAGCCAAGTCCTCCAGGTTTGACTTGCCAGCATGAACTTGGTGCTTTGCACAGTCCTGTTTTCAGTGAACACAGGCAGGAGGTTGCTCTTTAGGAGGCCTTTGGGTGGGGACACAGGCAGAGGTTAGGGCTACTGTGGGGAGCAGTTAGCGTTACTGCTCTGTTCTTAGCTGCAGTTAGTTAATTGTGATTTACTTGCTCATATTTTTTCCCTGAGAGTAATTTATTAAATCACAGTTTAATTATCCAATAATTGATACTTACAAGGAGTTTTCAAGAGAGACAGGCCCTTTACATCCAAACAAGGAGTTGGTATCACATGGTACAGAGCTCAGTTATTTCTGCTAATTTTCAAACAAGTAAATAGAGATACTCATAAAGAAAATCTTTATATTTTATTTTCCTTTTTGTTTTTGTGCCTTAAATGGAAGATTTTATGTTTTTAAACAACCACATTAAATTCTCTTTAATTTTTTGAAAACAAAGCACTTATGGTGAGACACACGACCTTTCCTGAAAGCACACGTGTAAGAATCATCTGGTGGCGCACACCTTTAATCCCAGCACTCGGGAGGCAGAGGCAGGTGGATCTCTGTGAGTTCGAGGCCAGCCTGGTCTACAAGAGCTAGTTCCAGGACAGCCTCCAAAGCCACAGAGAAACCCTGTCTCGAAAAACCAAAAAAAAAAAAAAAAAAAAAAAGAATCATCTTTAAAATCATAGTTGCTGCGGAAGCAATTGCTATAACAAATTTAATTTCTTCAATGCTTGAAATGGTATGGAAGGAAGAAAAGGAGGTCTTGGAAACTTAATTTTAATTAGAAAACACTTTTAGATGAGTATTACTGAAGAAAATGTGGTATAGATGGGAAGGGACCCAGAAGGAAGAGGGGTGTCATGCTTCTGGTATCTTCTATGCTTTCCATCCCAGTCTGTGTGAGAGGAGGCAGGCGTGGCTGGCACAGGGAGCGAGCCCTTCCTATATTAGCTTTTAGTCCTCAGGAGGAGACCACCGTGGCGAGGACGAGAAATGAGCGAAGCAGTTCTTGTGCAAACTAGCAGCCATTAGCTGTCTGTGAAGGTGTGATGGTTTTACAGTGAGAATCCGGGCAGAGCAAGTTAACCCTGACCACTGAGACCCAGAAAGAAATCAAAGTAGACATTACGATTTACAATATTTAAGGATTTGAACAGTACTTAATTCAACTGTGAAGTTTTGCCTATTTGATGTTTGTGTCTAGTAGTTTTGATAAAATCAGATTTAAAGTATGTTGTAGAAGGTATGATTAATTTAGTGTCTAAAACAAACAAATAAAAAACCCTCCTCAGAGCTCCATATCTGAGGCACCACTCCCTCCTAATGGCAGCCTCCTGCATTGCAGACAAAATATCCAAGGACACTCTGTCTTTTAGATAGTGTGTAAGGAATACTTTTGTTTCCAAGGTGCTTGAGGTGTGGAGGGAAATAACAACTTACTATATAAAACACAGAAGTGTTAGAGGTGTCATTGGTAAGATGAGATCCTGGCTTCTTTTTACCCCAGATTTTTTTCTGTTTTCCACAAATACCACTTTTTTGTTTGTTTGATTGTTTGTTTCTTTTTTGTTTTGTTTTGTTTTTGTTTTTTTGGGGGGGGGGGAAACAGGGTTTCTTTGTATTGTTTTAGAGCCTATCCTGGAACTCGTTCTGTAGACCAGGCTGGCCTTGAACTCACAGAGATCAGCTTCCTGAGTGCTGGGATTAAAAGTGTGTGCCACCAATGCCTGGCTCACAAATGCCACTTTTAAGTGAATTTAACTAACTGCAGAATTTATCACCCACAGCATCTGCAGGCATCGCGGTATCCCAGAGGAAAGTGCGGCAGATCAGTGACCCCATTCAGCAGATTCTCATCCAGCTGCACAAAGTCATCTATATCACACAGGTCAGTGTGTGCAGTGTCCCCTCGTGTCTGTATCACACAGGTCAGTGTGTGCAGTGTCCCTTCTCCTCTGTATGCCACAGGTCAGTGTGTGCAGTGTCCCCTCGTGTCTGTATCACACAGGTCAGTGTGTGCAGTGTCCCCTCTCCTCTGTGTCACACAGGTCAGTCTGTGCAGTGTCCCCTCGTGCCTGTATCACACAGGTCAGTGTGTGCAGTGTCCCCTCGTGTCTGTATCACACAGGTCAGTGTGTGCAGTGTCCCCTCGTGTCTGTATCACACAGGTCAGTGTGTGCAGTGTCCCCTCGTGTCTGTATCACACAGGTCAGTGTGTGCAGTGTCCCCTCTCCTCTGTGTCACACAGGTCAGTGTGTGCAGTGTCCCCTCTCCTCTGTGTCACACAGGTCAGTCTGTGCAGTGTCCCCTCTCCTCTGTGTCACACAGGTCAGTGTGTGCAGTGTCCCCTCTCCTCTGTGTCACACAGGTCAGTGTGTGCAGTGTCCCCTCTCCTCTGTGTCACACAGGTCAGTGTGTGCAGTGTCCCCTCTCCTCTGTGTCACACAGGTCAGTGTGTGCAGTGTCCCCTCTCCTTTGTGTCACACAGGTCAGGGTGTGCAGTGTCCCCTCTCCTCTGTATCACACAGGTCAGTGTGTGCAGTGTCCCCTCGTGTCTGTATCACACAGGTCAGTGTGTGCAGTGTCCCCTCTCCTCTGTGTTACACAGGTCAGTGTGTGCAGTGTCCCCTCTCCTCTGTGTCACACAGGTCAGTGTGTGCAGTGTCCCCTCTCCTCTGTGTTACACAGGTCAGGGTGTGCAGTGTCCCCTCTCCTCTGTGTCACACAGGTCAGGGTGTGCAGTGTCCCCTCTCCTCTGTGTCACACAGGTCAGTGTGTGCAGTGTCCCCTCTCCTCTATATCACACAGGTCAGTGTGTGCAGTGTCCCCTCTCCTCTGTGTCACACAGGTCAGGGTGTGCAGTGTCCCCTCTCCTCTGTGTCACACAGGTCAGTGTGTGCAGTGTCCCCTCTCCTCTGTGTCACACAGGTCAGGGTGTGCAGTGTCCCCTCTCGTCTGTGTCACACAGGTCAGTGTGTGCAGTGTCCCCTCTCCTCTGTGTCACACAGGTCAGTGTGTGCAGTGTCCCCTCTCCTCTGTGTCACACAGGTCAGTGTGTGCAGTGTCCCCTCTCCTCTGTGTCACACAGGTCAGGGTGTGCAGTGTCCCCTCTCCTCTGTATCACACAGGTCAGTGTGTGCAGTGTCCCCTCGTGTCTGTATCACACAGGTCAGTGTGTGCAGTGTCCCCTCTCCTCTGTGTTACACAGGTCAGTGTGTGCAGTGTCCCCTCTCCTCTGTGTTACACAGGTCAGTGTGTGCAGTGTCCCCTCGTGTCTGTATCACACAGGTCAGTGTGTGCAGTGTCCCCTCTCCTCTGTGTCACACAGGTCAGTGTGTGCAGTGTCCCCTCTCCTCTGTATCACACAGGTCAGTGTGTACAGTGTCCCCTCTCCTCTGTGTCACACAGGTCAGTGTGTGCAGTGTCCCCTCTCCTCTGTGTTACACAGGTCAGTGTGTGCAGTGTCCCCTCGTGTCTGTATCACACAGGTCAGTGTGTGCAGTGTCCCCTCTCCTCTGTGTTACACAGGTCAGTGTGTGCAGTGTCCCCTCTCCTCTGTGTCACACAGGTCAGTGTGTGCAGTGTCCCCTCTCCTCTATATCACACAGGTCAGTGTGTGCAGTGTCCCCTCTCCTCTGTGTTACACAGGTCAGTCTGTGCAGTGTCCCCTCTCCTCTGTGTTACACAGGTCAGTGTGTGCAGTGTCCCCTCTCCTCTGTGTCACACAGGTCAGGGTGTGCAGTGTCCCCTCTCCTCTGTGTCACACAGGTCAGGGTGTGCAGTGTCCCCTCTCCTCTATATCACACAGGTCAGTGTGTGCAGTGTCCCCTCTCCTCTATATCACACAGGTCAGTGTGTGCAGTGTCCCCTCTCTTCTCAGCCACAAGGACAGCGCTAAGACTGCTGGGAAAATACAGCCTGGTGGAACTTGGGTTACAGTGAGCACTGAATTGCTCCCCCTCTCCAACCCCATGTATGTGTATGTGGGGACACTTTGGCCTAGCACTAAATGTGTCCAGTTTTCTCCACGGCTCCTTCCTGAACTCCTCGTTGTGCTTAAACAGATTCCATACAAGTGGCCCTTTAGTGTGGGGTGCAAAGAGGTTATAGGGCTTGGTAGTATTTTCTACCAGCAACTTTATCATAGGAATGAGGGGAAATGGGATCTTTTTCCTTCCTTCTGCTTTGACAACAGACACTCAAGGATGTGAAAGTCTGACTCTCATGAAACCCAGGACCATTAGACTTTCTGTTTGTGAATATGAGTAATACTTTAGTACTGAAGACTAGTGTTATGGTCGCACTTCTGTCCAGTGCTGGACAACTGGGTGTTCCTTTCCCTAAGCCATGGACCACTTACTAGTAACCCCTCCCTCTCTCCCTCCCTCCCTCCCTCCCTCCCTCCCTCCCTCCCTCCCTCCCTCCCTCCCTCCCACAAAGAAGTGTAGACTCTTGGATAAGAAAATAAGTACTTTGAAGCTTGAGACAGTGTCATCTGGTGATTTTGTTTTCACCTATCAAGTGTCAAACACCATTGTAGGCATCTGGAGGCATGAGTGTCATGTAGTTAACCTTGATTTCCAACTAGATAAGCATTAACATCACCATGGAAGAAATGTCTGTGAGGGACTGTCTAGATTGAGATAGTGGAGGTTAGAATGTGGCTATCATGGGCTGGAACCTGGACGGAATAAAAAGGAGAAAGGGAGTTGAGCATACGCACAATTCCAATGTGACCAGCTGTTTGCTGTGGCTACTGGATCTTCCCTGCTGTTACAGGCTGTGTGCCCTAGACCTGTAAACCAAAATAAATGCCCTTCCTCCTTCCCTTCCTCCCTTTCTCACTCCCACCCTCCTTCCCTTCCTGCCTCCCTCCCTCCCCCCTCCTCCATCCCTCTCTCCCTCTTTCTATTGCTTTTGTCAGGTTTTTGTTTTGTTTTCTGCTTTTTTTCTTGTCTAAGCAACATGATCAGTAACTAACCCATGTCCTAGTTACCTTAAGAGCCACCATAGGAGCTGTTGGTACCAGTTATGGCAAGTCTATTTATACATCCAGGGCCTGAAGAAAAGTTCTACAGGCATATGTGCTAGCTTCCTCCTGATAAGAAAAGTATATACTCAGACTTCATCTATCCTTACCCATCTTGAGAGACAAAACAAAAAATGTTGATTTCTATAAGCTAAGGATAGTTTAAGACTATAGGAATCGCTACTGATTTATAACAAGAGCCTAGTGTTTCTGAGAAGCCAGCATATTCTTTTCCCCGGTAGACGGTCACTTTGATAAATGGCTGCACATTTTCCTGGGGATAGTGCAGAGGAAGATTTATGAAGAGTTCTTGTTGTAATGTTTCAGGATCTCTTAGGAGGCTTTGCCTGGGCCTTGAGTGGACTCAATTCTGCAAACTGGGAGAGGTAGAGAACCTTCACTGAGGCAGTGACAACTCGGGCCAGAATTTTGCCTATAGAATCTGGATCATCTTTTCTATTACCAGAAAAAACAAAAGTATTCAGTAGTGCAAGAACCAGATTCCTTTCTGGGAATGCCTGGCTAATTTCTCTACCAAAGCTTGCTGAAGCCAAGGTACATCATCAGCACACGCTTGCTTCTCTTTGTGGCAAGCACTGCAGCTGGTCTCTGGTCACTCTGTCTGTGCCGTTACATTCCCTGGACTCCTGTATCTTTTAGGGTCACAGCCAGCAAAGGTGAGCAGCTTCATGGTTTGCATGGGTGCAGGGCATTTGTTGCACTCTCCAGTGCTGTTCTGGAAGGAATACCTTGGAGGTTTTGTTCAACCTCAGCTGGGGAAGGTTGTGTAGCCCACAGGTCCACAGATAGGAAACCCACATCACTCGACCATACCCACTTCTCTGCTCCTCTGTGAATTCTGTCCTCTGTAAGCTCTGCCTTTTACCCCCTCTAAGGACAAGCCCACAGACAGCCAGGCCATCTGCACTGACTTCCACATGAACCAGCCCATCCAATGCACCACAGAGAGTGTGTGTGCTCACACCTGTGGGTGCAGCTGGATCCAGTGCCCTATTTATCCCTCCCCACATAACATCCACAGGATGTACTTGTTACTCAGTCTGAGGTGCCACTGTTTTGCACTGCAACCTTGTGAGTTTGGGACGTGTAAATCACTCCTTCTTGAGCCTTAGTGTGGATCAGTCACCATGTTTGTAAGGAAATCTGATGGGTTATGGATCTGGTCCTCATCCCCAGGGGCTTGTGAGGAATGTGCATACCTTTTGATGATCTCTGCTCCCAGTAGTCTTCTCATCCAATTCTCAAGCCAGGGGAGGTTTGTTTCCTCAGGACAGAGCAAGAAATTGTGCCCCCTGACAATAATAAAAACTGAAAGTGGCTTGGGTTTAAGATTCTCAACCTCTTCAGGGTTCAACAGGATGCCCCAATTTCATGTTTTGGGGTCCAGTTGAGTATCTTTAGGGTTACGGTATTGCATCCAAAAAGAGGACTAACGTGGAAATAGACACTTCCACCCTGGGCCTAGTGAGATTTGCTGAGGTGATGTGCTGGCCAAGCTTAAAGCCTGCACTTGGAGACAGGCCAGACAACCTGTCCTGAGGTCCCTGCCGAAGTCAGCACTCCAGGTTGGTGTGCTGGAAAACACCCTCCGTGGGATCAAGAAGGCCATTGGGGATTGTTGGTAGAAATACCTGAAATACTACTCTTCTATAGTGCCACTGAATGTGACTGGGAGTAAGCACCACCTGCCTTGGGTCCCAGCATGCACTAACTGTCTGCTGCTAAAGCCAAGCAAGGGCAGAACATCCTGGGCCGGGAAGGACAAGCTCCATCCTCTGGGTCTCTCAGCAGCCCCTACCCACAGAACTTAGCACCTGGCCAGCTAGCCAGGGAGAAACGCCCTGCTGCCTTGCAGAACAATCAGGATGGACAGAAAGGCACTGGCCACCTCCTACACTGGGGGACCAGGTGGGCAAAGCCACCTCCTTCTTTGGTACTGCACAGCCTCTGGTTCCCTTTGTTTCCCTCGTGCCATTCACCCCCGATTTTGGGGCATCTTATGCTTGGAGACAAGCAACCCATCTTGTCTTACTTTTGCCCCAAGTCTAATGCTCTTGTCAGTTGCACTGTCAACTGCCCTTCTGGACACAAGAGTCTAAATTGATTGTTTCTCACTGTTTTCTGACATCAGCCTGTGTCTTAGGTAACCACAAAGAACTCTAATTGATTAACTGGAAGAGTGTGGAGGAATGCAGGGAAACCTCTGGGAGAGAACTAGATTAATGAATATGAGTGTCACCTACCAGATCAGACAGTAGAGACAGTGTATTAAAATGCATGTCCATTTATGTACTAGTAGGAGAGTTTGGGAAAATACTCTTTAGTACCATAGAACGATCCTCAAATAGCTCTTTAGTTACTCTAATTGTTAATTATTGAGAGAAATATCCTTTGAAATTTAGCATAATTTCTGTATGTAAATTCCTGTGGCAAATAAACTCATGGATGTATACCCCTTTTTGTTGGATTTTAAAGCAAGGATGAAACTCTTGTGAATGTGTCATTATTCCTTTAATAAAAGGAATTCCTTTATTAAAGGAATAATGTGTGCTGGGCGACCTTGTTCTCTTTGACCAATGGCATGCATTTATTCCATGCTGCCAGTTCAGCCACAACAACTGGGGGTTTTCCAAATGTGCTTTCAGAACACTTTCAGCCTCCTATTATTGACTCAGTGAGAAAATACTCCTCTCTGGGAACGTTAATGTACAGTGCTCTCCACAGCCAGTGCCGTTCATGGGAAGGAGAGACATACAGCTATGCATTTGCTGCATAGAACACCAGGCTGTGCAGAGGAAGCTTGTCCAAAGTAAGACCGACCTGAGAAGCAGGGCAGCCCCCTTCCTTCCTCCTGTCCTCCTGAGCACTGTAGTGGGGACTGACTGCAAACCTAGCTTCTGGTTGCTGGGGATCATTCCTATCTGGTTTCCATGGAGACATATCTGCCAATTCCATCTAATGGCAACAGTTCCACACACCAGGAGGTTAAGGTCCTTCTTTTTACCTCTATCACACATCTGTTTTTATCAAGCTGGGTTAGAAGTCTTGAGAGAAGCATGCTAAGCAGGCAATGAGTGGCTTATCGCAGATGCTGGGAACCAGGTTTCTGTGAGCAGACAGTGATTAATGCTCATATATCACCTTTTAGTTATTGCATAGCTAAGGCCTGCAGAGTTGAAGGAATGAAACAAGCTTTAATTCTCTACTATACTTTAATCATTTTGTGAAATAAATGCTTTGAAGTCATCATATAACAACTTTAAAAATTACAACACATCTGTCTCCCAGAGAACAGATGGTGTAGTTTGGGGAGGGCCCACAGCATTGCCCATCATGGGGGTGCTATCAGCAGTGGATTTTGTCCCCTGGCTCTCAGTGAGCCATACTGTGTTATGCAGCAGCAGTAAAGTACAGAACAGTCTGTTCATTCACTGAGTCCCTTGGGTGCTCATGGCTAGGGTGACAGAGTCAACAGAATACGATAGTCATGGCATGGCTGGATTTCTCATATTGACTCTGTTTTTAGGGACTCGAAATTCTAAGAGAAGTGTTAGATTTTATTTCTTTAAATGGCAATCTTACAACACTTGATTTGAACATTTAGGGGAAATTCTTAAGCTGTAAAATGCCAAAATAGATTAAACCACTATTTTTGGTCTACTATTTATCCAACGGAGCCCTGCAAATTGCTGGTATCTTGCTCATGTATTCCTGGGTAGAAAATCCAGGCTTTTGGAAAGAATCCATATAGATACAAATTGAAGAAAACACACAGACTAGATTCTTCTTTTCATTTCATTAATTTGTATGGTACAGTAAAACCTCTTAGACACATGAATAGAAGAAAACATCTTTTCTAGAATCAGTTTCTTCATCAAGAACTGCTGCTTTTCTGAGCTGTGTGCGTCTTGGATGTAATAAAGGACGTGAGCGCGTGTATACCCTGTGAGACGCTGTGTGGCAGTGGTGTTAGCTGAAGGGTAAGGCTGATGCAGGAGGCTACACCTCAGAAGGAAGGTGTGTGGCACATCCTTTCCTCGCTAGAACAAGAATGTGGCATGTAAGCTTGCTGTGGGAGAGACACAAGAACATGAGTGTACAGGAGCGATGGCAGTGCCCAGCGCGCATGAGCCGTGGGCTCTGTTTTCATATGGACTGTGTTATTATACTCCCTTCATTTACAGCTGAGCCCTCATCATTCTGTGCAAAGTTCTAAATTCTCACTGAAAGCTTTATGGGTGGGACACTGTGCTGATGACACTTATCCCAGTGAGACACAGTAGCTTGTTTGCACTGTCTATGTGCAGATCTCAAGTCAGTGGACCGGACTCAAATGAGCTGTTAGACACTGAATTCAGGGGCAATGGATGAACCTCCAAGTTAACTAGAAGTTCATCAAGTTAAATAACTAGCAAGACTTTTCAGGAAGTCTGAGTTAATCTGGCAGTTAATCTGATACCTCCCAGCCTTAGGCTGAACCCCCTTGAAGGAGATCCTCACCTTCAAAATGTCACTGTAGCAAGCTGCATGTGCGGCCTTTGCCTTACAGGGGCGTGACGCAATCAAACTGCGAGGTTGCTGGTTAGACCTAGGCCACCACTGCCCTCTGCTGTTTGGTTTAGCAAGGTGGCACCTTCGGGTGGGAAGCAACAGGGAATTACCAAAGCCCGAGTCTCCAGGATGAGCCCTCACGCTCTCACTGCTCCATCCCACAGCTCGATAGGAGACGAATACTAAAAACTCTCTCCTTCACCTCACATGCTCCCCCTTTAGTCCATGTGCATGACAGCTGTGATTTCTGAGGGTTTCATGTTACCCTACCCTCATGGTGGCACACATAATTTTTTTTGACCCCTACATAATCACATGGTAACTAGTCAAACTCCCAGGCAGTGGAGCAGGGCTGGGGCACGGTCACATATGCAGTATTTCTGCCTGTGTTGGTCAGCGTTTGTTTTGAGTCGAGAATTTTCCATTTCTTATTAATTGTGAGTATTCATTTCGTCTCCCTATAGAGCCTTTCCCCCTCTGCTCTTCCTTTTGATATCAACAAGATAATTCTGATCCTACTTCCCCTGCGTTGTTTTTCGACCAGACATCACCTCGCCCCCTGGGCCGTCAGAACTCTGACTCCCTGTGTGAAGCCTGCCTGCAAAGCCCTACAATTCAGCGGTCCTCTCCAATCCCCTTCTTTTCTAAGAGTCTTCAGTGACTGCCCTTGTGTTTGTGAAATCCAGTCATCCTATTCAGGTCGTAATGCACGTTAACCCACCCTGTCTTTCTTCCCGGCAACGCTGTTCCATAGGATTTGGCTTCTCTCCAGCTGAAGAATTCACAGGTGGACATCTGAGTGTGAACCATTGAGTTTTTGTGTTTTCTGGTTCAAAGTATCAGATCCTTCTCAGGGCTGTGGCTGGGGTACGTGGCATGGTTCTGGCATGCCATAGACACCTAAGCATGAACAGAATGGATATTCCTTGCCAAGGCTGTTCCTCACAAAATGGAACATAGGTGGGCATAGATGTTACATGAAGAGTTGTGTCAGTGAGTGTAACCATGACAAGGTAAATGGAAGCAAACCGTCATGAGGTACAGAGGATGGAAACTGCAGCATATTATTTACTAATTCAGACTCTCCCTCAGTCTTGTTGGGTGCATATTGCCATGCTATAGGGGGTGATGAAGTGTGGAGAAGATGGCTGTAATGACTGTCTTCTTGCTTTCTGCAGCTCCCCCCAGCTCTGCACCATGACCTGAAGAGAAGGGTTATAGAGAGATTCAAGAAATCCCTGTTCAGCCAGCAGAGCAACCCTTGTAACCTCAAATCTGAAATTAAGAAGGTACGCATTCTACATGTAGGGATCTGTCCACTGGAGACGCCCTGAGGGTTCAGTTCTCTTCTCCTAACTCCTCCTTGAATTCTATGCACTGTTACAGGGAATTGCTTAAAATACCAAATGGTTCCGTCTTACCTTTGATTTCTTATCCTTACTTCTGTGACACAGCTCATTCCTTACTACTGAATGCTTTCCTAAGAATAAATGTCTGTAATTTAAAAATATGTAGGTATATTGTAGCCTGCCTTCGAGGAATCTGTCCCAGTATTTTGTGACAAGGCTCTGCAGTGAGCCCCAACTGTGCATAGCCTGCCTGAAATAGTCAGCTGACCATGCAAAGCCACATTTTAATTATCTGTGGGTACATAATGAACTTTTCCAGGCCCTTTCCATCTTCAACATTCTGCTGTCTTTGGGGACAGCAAAAATTTGTATTCACATATCCTGAAGCTAAATCATTACACCAAATGGGAAGAAAGTTGTTTACCTCTGGCAACACAAGTTGGATCCAGGAAACCCACTCTGCCTTCTGTCCTGTCCAGGAAGCCCCCAGGCGTAGGAAAGTCTGGCTACCTTGGTGGGGATAATTTTGTCCCCGTTCCCACTTTCCTCTCTTCCTTCTCTTCCCCTTCTTCTTAAGTGTCCTCATATGCTTAAACCTTGGTATTGTGCTGCTCATGAACTCTTCCTCTGAGGTTTTTTTTTTCATTAGTGAGTCTACTTTTAGTCACAAACTTACTGCCAGGCTCTTTGAGACACACACACACACACATACACACACACACACACGAGGCACCTGCAGGTAGGTAAACAAAGCATGAACCCATCCTTCAGAGAAAGAGAGCAAGTTGTCCTTCACATGTTATGTTGACAAACAGCAGAGCCAGTGAGGTGAAGCAGAGATACAGGGGGTCTCACACTTATCAACAGTAACCTAAATACTAAGAAATACAGTTTTAAGTCCCAGAAGTTCATCTCCTACAAAATGATTGCATGATGCAATCTTGGTTTTTATATTCTTATTAAAGTAATATTGAGAATAAGCCAATTTGCATACAAATTAATTTTTAGCAGAAATTCTGGTTTTATGGAATGGAAGCTTCTCCCTCAAAAAGCTATTCAGAGGTGCACTCGATTCCCAGATAGAGGGATGTTCGCCTTCTAGCCAGTGATTTTCTGCTTGTGCCTGACCTGGAGGCAAGTCCCCCTGTGTTTCTTTCTTCCCTGACAGCAAAGATATCTTCTTTTGTTAAAAATCACCCCTCCTGCCGTCCTTGACTCCCTCTCTGTGTCTGAGAGCATCCCTGGTCAGTATCCTTGTCTGGGCATAAAGGTGGATTGTTGGGGTAGAGGAGGAGTTTGGGGGGGCTCCAATGAGAGCGCTACTAAGCCAGGTGAGCCACACCCTCAACAACCCAACAAGGAGCCAGATTAAGAGAAAAAGGAGATAAAGGAGACTTAGTCAATATGGCCACATCAGGAAGAGGGACAAAGAGGTTCAATGACCCTCTCAGAGCCTAAGTGGTCTTCAGGATTCTAAGGGGAAAACAAGAGGTGAGCATCAGAACCTGGCTCTAATCTTTCTTTCAAGGTGGCCTGAGAAGTTGTCTCCAGGAGGCAAGTCCCCCTCTGGCACTAAATTTCAGCCTTCCCTTCTCCCAGCACAAGATTCCTGGGGAGCCTCTCAGTTTCTTGTTTCCAAGTCTGATAGACTAAGGTAGAGCCTCATCCTTGCCGAGCTGGTTTTTAGGGCCCCAGGGACAAAGAGCTGTCTTTGATATCTGCAGGATGAAAAGGTAGGTCACTCTACATAGTGTCATGCCAGTGACTCTTTTCTGATAAACTAGTGTGAATGGGGCCCCTCAGCAGCTAGGATTAGCTGTTGTGAACAGACCTGAGGTCCTAGTCTTCCTCCTGGTCACATAGCGAGCTCTTTCTCTGTAGCTCACCTAAGCTGCTCTTTGCTCCAGGCTGCTCCATGTTGACTGGAATAATTCAGGGGCACCAAAGCCAAGCAAGCAATAGCATAGCAGCTATGGAACTGGGAAATTTAACAATGGAAAAGGGAGATGTAAATTCATGGCAAATCTTTTCTTTTGAAAGCATACTCACTAAAATACTATAGAAACTAATCAAGCACCATTCAGTTTCTCTCCACATTTCTGAGGAGACACAGTTGACTGGTGAAGAAGAAGGATTGATCACACAAGTTTGGGTTGGGCTCTTTTGAGGTGTAGACACGCACAGCATCGCCAGGGACTCCTGTGTCCAAAGACTGGGAGCCATGCGCAAGCTGTCCCTAAAGTATCACTAAGAATACAACCACAGCATGCCAACAGTATTAAATCCAGGAGTTAATGATACTAAAGGGAAAAGATGACATGTTGGTTGCCCTGGGGGCATGCAAAGTAACCCACTCATTGTTTTAAAATTTGCTTTTGAAGGATACCAATCATTTTCCTTTCTGTTTTATATTCTGTCTCAGGGTAAACAAATTGCTGATGATGGGACATTTTATATTATAGATTAACTAAAGCTGGCATTGTAGGTTTATAGTCCTGGGGCAAGAAGGGATGGAGATGCCACAGGGCTGGGCACATGGCAGTGCATGCCATCTGATGCAGGACACAGGCATTGCTGCCAAAAGCTTGCAGCTGCATCTGAACAAGCCTCTAATGTGCAGTCAGCAAACCATAACCCTCAAGCCAATCTGGCCTGCTGCCTACATTTATAAATAAAGCTTTATTTACATAACCAGATGCATCCATTTCCATCTGACCTGTGGCTACTTTATCATTATAGGCGAAGCTGAACAGCAGAGTCAGAAACCCTACATCCTCTAGGCTGGAAATATTTACTGCCCACTCCATAGGACAGTTTGCCAGTCCCTGCTCTGGATCATGGCGCAAATACAGGACAAGGACACATAATAAACAGCATAGTTTACCAGGGCCTGAGGTCTTATAACCTACCACTGTTATCAAAGTAAACCAGGAGAGAGAGTGATGGAGGAGACAGTTTATAAAAATCCAGGGAAAGAATTGGATAGAGACTGCAGCCCATCTTTCTTTCTTTCTTTCTTTTTCTTTCTTTCTTTCTTTCTTTCTTTCTTTCTTTCTTTCTTTCTTTCTTCCTTCCTTCCTTCCTTTCTTTCTCTCTCTCTTTCTTCCTTTATCTCTCCTTCTCTTCCTTCTTTCCCCTCCCTCCCTCCCCCTCCCTCTCCCCCTCATTCTTCTCTCACACATTATGTCCTGACTTACTGCAGTTTTTCCTTCTTCCACTTCTCTCGGTGCCCCCTTCCCTCTTCCCCAGATCTGCCCCTCTTGTGTTTCCCTTAAGAAAAAGAGCAGGCCTCCCAAGGATGTCAAATGAATATGGTACAGCAAGTTACAGTGAAGTTGGGCACAAATCCCAATATCAAGGGCCGTGTTCTTGCTGTGTTCTCAACCCCTCTGCCCCCCTGGGAAGTGGAAGTAGAATAGATTTCCCATTCTTCAAGGAGATGGGGCTCAGGATATTATGGAGCAGTGCTTTGCTCTCCCATGGATGTTCCTTTAAGGGCTGAGGCTTGTTTTAACTTTTCTTAGAAAAGTATAGGTATGTGTCTTCACGGCTGACCATTTGGTATTGAATAACCAATCAGTGTATTCTTTCTTGGGGAAGACTATTTTTCCTGTTCCCAGCATTCCTTCATTGCCTGCTATTCTTTGCCTAGTGTTGAGGTCTCGTGAGCTTTCCCCCTTTTGCGTTAGCATGTCTATTGATGTCATACCTGTTCAGTTCATGTTTAGTCAGCCATGATAGTTAGACTTCATGACATTTGTATGGGGTTGGTAATGTGTATGTGTGTGTGTGTGTGTGTGTGTGTGTGTGTATGTATGTAAAGACCAGAGGTTAACCTTGGATCCCATTCTTCACTATGGTTTTGTTCTTTTTTTTTTTAACAAACTGACTAGCAAGCATCTGATAGTCTCTCCGTCTCTAGCACTATAATTACAAGCATGTACAGCCACTTGTGCCTTTTTATGTAGGTGCTAAGGATCAAATTCATGCTTGCATATCACGTATGGTCTAAGCCATATTCCCAACCCCTTTAAAGTGTTTATTTGTTGTTTATGTTCAAGAGTAATTTACTTTGTTTCTGATGTTTGTGCCAGACTCTTTCTAGACAAGGCCTGACCATTGACATTTGAAAGCAGGGGGAGCCCTGACTAAGCTGCCACTCAGAAATGGACAAGCTTATGTCCTATGGAGAGTTGGGTTGACAGGGTTGATTCTCTGTGACAAGAGTTGACTGTTTGTGATTATGCAAAGGCATGGTACCATGTGATTCTTACTTGCCACCATGGCTTTTCAAGACCCTTGCGTTGCAAGCTTTAAGCATTGTCTGGACCAGGGGTTAAAGCAAACTAAAGAACGAAGGCCCACTTGGGAACTGGTTAGCTTTGTAAGCACTCAGCCTTGTGGAGGAGTTCTCATAGTTTGCTGTTCATTTGACTCACTCAGGTCACATACCTGCTACTCCTGGAGTTGTTTTTCTGAGGGTTGGAACTACGTACTCAGTTTTGAGAGGCTCCCACATGTCTCCAGCATGGGAATCAGGGACAGAAATTAGTAGCCTGGTAGGGACAGTGCTTCTTATATTTTACTGTGCTTGCTGATCACAGGGGATACTGTTAGCCTAGCTCTAAGTCTGTGGACCTGGCAAGAGCAGAGCTTATGCTGTTCCTACTAGTTCCCAGCAGTGTCCACTGCTGCTGACTCAAGAAGCATATAGAGAGCTGTGCCTGCCCACTGTGAACACTCCCAACAGTCATAAGACTGCCTGGCTGGTCAATCACATTCTCTACACACATGACACTCAGAACTCACAATGTTGCCCTATTCTCCCATTCTAGAAGCTGCCATTCTGCAAAGCATTTGGTATAGGGAGGCCGAGGAAAAATCAGTGACACTTTCCCACTGTGGAGGACTAGCTGATGTAGAACTTCTTCCCATCAGTTGGCCTTTTGACATTGCCTCAGCTCTCAACTTGAGCACATATCTGCAGATATAGTTTGTGTTGCTTAATGGTGGAGGTTTCCAGCTCTTTTCCAGACAGGCAGATTGCTCAGCTCCCAGGACTTTGCAACTGTGATAAGCACACTTTGTGTTTACCTGGCTCTGCCAAAGGTCCAGAGGCACACTAAGTCAATAGAGCGACAGTGACCAGCTCTGACCGATAAGAAAGGGTCCATTGTCAAGGTCCACCTTCCTGAAGGGGAGGCCACCCTGCCTCCTTGCCTTGACACCATCATCATTGTCTAAAGTAGGTTCTGGGGAGGACTAGTTCCTGTGTCTAATTAATACCACACAGAACATTTCCATCCTTTCCATGATGACATTCTTTTAGGGACATGACTCTTAGAGGAAATGTAAACACTACACAGCTGGGTGTTTTGGTAGAAGGAGCTTGGAGTGTTGCAGAGCTGATGGACTGTTGGCTTGTGGAAGAAAACGAGTGAGTATAGAATTGATCAGTTCTGATAACAAAGTGCTTATGGAAAGCTAATAAGAAACTAAAAGAAGCTGTAGATTAGAGAACATGGGACATTAGGTAATGTGTTATGACTTCTAACAGTGATATTCAGTCTTGGAGGACAAGGAAATTAGACAAGAGCAGTGGTGAGTGCAGAGTGATGGCCAGGCACGGCTGTATATTTTCTCACTTCTGGCATCTAGTTTCATTCACGCTTCACTTCACGTCTTCCGGAGTTCTCTCCATCAGCTAGGTTCAGTGTCCTTTTGTGACACTGGTCTGTAGCAGAGGACCAGACTTTCTGGTTTGGGAAAGAAGATGAAGTCTGGGGAATTGAATAATGGCATTTGTAGTCTTTCCTTGCTTGTGTCCCTGAAATTTCTACCTTAAGTACTTGTTCTTAACTGACTAAGTGATAAAATGGTTTGGTACCTGCCCCAAATCAGGGGCGTCTTAGAGCAGGGGTGGTGACAGCCATAACCCGTTCTCTCAAATGCGTTCCCTGACTTGTTAGTTCCTAAAGTGTACGTAGTCATTTGCACTTTAGAACAAGGGTGCTCACTGGTGCAGAGGAAGGGCCTTATGTGTCATGCAAAGAGGGAAAGCATGCTAAAGGCAGTCTACATACAAGCTGAGTGCTCACAACACCACCGTGGAACCACTAACCACCCATAGCTTTCTCTAGCAACAGGGGCTGCAATTTGAAAGACATTATGTTTCCGTGTCTCCACCCATGGGTAACAGTGACTGCCATCCACAATTAGAACCAGTTTCAGCTCCCATACCCTCATCAGGACCACTAGAAACACCATCCTTTCTGCTCACTTGAGCTTTCATTGTGAAAAGTCCTGAGCTCTGTCCATTTTCGCAGTCTCCTTCTGTAAATGGACTCTCCAACTTCGTCATCCACACGATGAAGATAATGTTTACCTTACAAGGTAATGGTAAGAGCCAAATAGAATGACAGAGTTTGCCAGAATGCCTTAAGCACTCAATCAGTGACAATGAGTTCTGCTGTGGTTACTAATAATAGCCCATCTCCTTTTGTGTCTATTCCTCCTCCAGTGTTACCTAGGTGAAGCTCTCCACCATTCTTTCCTATGCTGGCCAATCTCCCATTTTCCATGATGCCATGTACTGTACTTCCTATTGTTGCGATGCGTTATCTATACACGCTCCTCTAGATCTACTGATTCCCTGTTGTTGCACAAGCATTATTTATATTCACTCCTCTAGATCTACTGAATTGCCCATTGTTGCGCAAGTGTATTATCTATATACATTCCAATATCTACTCCTGGTCAAATTGTAAGTCTCATGGTCATTTCTGAATTCTCTAGCCCAGGGGAAACTTAAGAGTTTTTTTTTTTTGTAACTTGCTTGAACAACTAGTTCTCAAGTGTGAAGTCTGTGGATGTGTGGATGATAGCCTCATGCCACAGTGTCAAAAGGATGGACACTGTAGCACAGAGTAAATGGGGTGAGACACTGTAGCACAGTAAATGGGGTGGGACACTGTAGCACACAGTAAATGGGTTGGATGAGGAGGTTAGTTTTCTAAAAGAATATTTACACCTAGAATATAAACTACAAAAAGAATCTCTAGAAAGTTCTGGAATAAAAATCAATATATCTAGGTTCAAACACAAGACTAATGAATTTTGACCCATCCTTTGTTCCTATGCCTTTTCCCACCTCTAGGGATCTGAAGCTCTCAGGCTAAAGGAGTGTGCCGATATGACACAAGACTTGAAGTGTTAAACAACCTGCCCTTCAAGGCTGAAGACCAATGAAAGAGTCACCTTACCCTGGCCATCTCAAAATAGCAGTCTTAAAGTCCCCACTCACAATTATACTCTTACTGGAGGATTCAAGCCTTTTAGTGGCGGTGCAATCTTTTTTTTTTCTGAGACAGGGTTTCTCTGTGGCTTTGGAGGCTGTCCTGGAACTCGCTTGGTAGTCCAGGCTGGTCTCAAACTCACAGAGATCTGCCTGCCTCTGCCTCCCGAGTGCTGGGATTAAAGGCGTGCGCCACCAACGCCCGGCGTGGCGGTGCAATCTTTAGGACCACACAGTAGACTGAATAGCTAAGTAGGATAGCCCACCCCCTTGCTGAAATATTCCCATGCAAAGTCATTCTAACACAGGAAGCCATTTTCAGGGCCCTAGGGACTATTTGGAAGCTTAGCCACAGTGACTACTGTTAGCCAGACTGTAAGAAAGGCACAGTGCTTAAGGCATTGGGTCCTTCTGCACTGTAATACATCAACATCTGACAGTCTTGTCACGCTACCCCAGAGCTGTCAGTTATCACTGAGGAACAGTGCATTTTCAAGAATGAAAAGGGACAGAATCATATTGTCTTCTAATACAGTATGTGTGTGGAGACTGAGAAATATCTGCAATGTGTATTCATAGTATTTGATGTGCAATGATGGAATAGTTCTGACTTGCTAACTTATAATATATCAAGATAATAATACAGAATGTGTTTGCCCATGTGACCTCAACCACAGCAGCACGCAGAACCTTCCTAACTGCTCCTTGGGCTCCACCCTAGACACACCACATCCCTGCTGCAGGGTCATCAGACTCCTGACATCCAGCACATTCATTGGTTCTCCTGGGTTGTGAAAATACACAAAGGCGAAGTGTTCTGCTGCGTCTCCTGTGTCAGGCTTGATGTGTTCACCATACATCCACATTCTGAGCATAAGTCATTTGTTTCATTGCTTTGTAGATTCCACAGTGTGAGCAAATCATGATGTATCTTTCTTTCTATGTGGACCTTCCAGTTTTTAGTTATTATAAACAGTATTTATGGACATTCTTGTAATACTATTTTGATAGAAGGAAAAGGGGAAGGGAGGACAGAGAAGATAGGGCATATGTGGAACAGGAGGGCAAGGACACACACTCCCACCACACACACACATTCACATACACACACACCACACACACACTCACACACATGCCACACACACATCACACACACATTCACACACACTCATACCATTCACACACACACCACACACTTACACCACACAAACACACTCACATCATACACACTCACACCACACAAACACACTAATACCACACACATCACACATACTCACATCATACACACACTCACACACACACTCATACCACATACACACACACCACACATTCACACACACATACCACACACACTCATACCACACACAACACACACAGACACACACATGGACATGAACAGATACACACACACTCACACTCAGAGGACAGGGTACATGTAGAAAGAAGACACGGACACACACACACACACTCACACCACACTCACACCTACATTCACACACACACACACACACACACAGATATATGCCCACACACCCAGACAGATACACACACAGACACACACACAGATGGACACATACATACTCATATACACACAGACACACATATACACACTTACACATACATATTCACACACACACACACACACACACACACACACACACACACGAGGCTTCTGGGTTACCTGGTGGCACATGTTGTTTAGTTGTGGTTTGGCTGCCAGTTTCCTCAAGTGATTGGAAATGGGCATGCTCAACTCATGAACAGAATTTGTAAATCCAAATTAACTACAGCCACCCAGTTCAAACAGTGATGTCTGCTTCTGCTTTATGAATATTTGACATTTTAAGAGTAAATTAACTCGGGCACTAAAACTTGGACGATCCAAGTGTTGGGTGGCATTAAAGGTAAAAGGAGTTGGAAAATATTTATAGCCTTAAATTCCATTAAGAAATCCCATTTAAAAATCCAGCTCACAGAAGACCATTAAACAGTTGGGACTTAATAAATTCTGCCATTGGGTGGATAGAGCGTTAGGAACCAGTGTGTGGAGAGCCAAATTAATAGTAATTAGAAAAATGTATTAAGAAACTTGCTTGCTGCGGTCCAACAAAAAGTCCTTATTCAGAATAGGTGGTGAAAAGGGGCTTCAATTTGGACTGAAAATATTGTTCCGTTGAACAACTGGGGTTTATTACTCCTATGCCTGATTAAAAATAACACCTTGATGTCCCAGGCCCAGCTGTTGTTTTTATGCCTTTCATCTTTTGCCTTTATGAAGCATGGTTTTCTCATGGGACTAAGGAATGGTCTGCCTCGCCTTCGCTGGAATTCTCTGCTTCCAGTCCATCAGTCTTCTGGAAGCCGGGTGTTTCTGTTTACAGGGGACCACAGAGCCCCAGCATTCCCACACGGACAGACTTCCCGAATGGGATGGGACCCCCCCCCACTCCCAGAAGCCACTTGCCTCTGATGTGCTCTCACACTTTTCCTCCTCAGTTATCTCAGGGGTCTCCAGAAACAATTGAGCCAAACTTTTTTACATCAGATTACCACTTACTACATCATTCACTGTCTGCAAACAGCTGGTCCCAAAGTGACCCCACAGGTAAGAAAGATTTTCTTCCTATGTCCTAAAACACCACGCCCACCATACAAAATGGAGGGCATTTGTGTTCTCTGAGATGGTGGATTGGGGTATGGTGACTGGGATCTAGAGGTTCCTAGAGACTATGCCCCAGCACAGGCAGCTCCCTCCCTTGCTCACTGACATTGTAAATAAACAGCAGGATCTCTGTGCATGAATTCTATTTCCTTTTTCTTTGTTGCCTGCTGAAATCAAATGTCTAAGAGCATCTAGGAAGATAAAAAAGCAGAAATGGAAGGCTTCAGTATTCAAAATGAAAACAACTTGAAACACACCTGAAGAATCCACATCAGGCATCTTGCCTGTCTCCAGCAGGGCCTTAGGTCAATGTAGACTGACTCGGGGGGAACCAACAACTGGTTTGTGCAGCTCCCAAGTGGGTTGAGGTGCTGTGAATCACTGTTCACCTTAACATACATACCTTTACCTTCCTTGATTGGTTTTACTCCTAATTCTTCATTTGTTGCTTTGTAATGGCCTCACCCAGGGCAACCAAGCAGGGAAGAGAAGCAAAGCCAAGACATTTTATTTTGAAATTTTATTTTATTTTTCAGTACATTTATTTGTGTGTGTGTGTGTGTGTGTGTGTGTGTGTGTGTGTGTGTGTGTGTGTGTGTGTAGATCAGAGGACAACATCTGGGAGTCCAGAGAGGGATTAAATTCAGGTCATCAGACTTGCAAGGCAAGTACGTTTACCTGCTCAGCTACCTCTCTGGCCCTGGAATTTGTCTTTGAGTCTTTATGTGTAAGAAACTGACCCTATTTGCGGCATTGAAGTATCAATTGCCAGTAAGGTATAGTGATGAAGTTGTGAACCAAAGGCTGACTTTCTGTACCTCCTGTGTTTCAGGTCCCCCCAGCAGCCTTGAGTTGGAAGAGGGGCTCACGTACGAGCAGATGCAGGTAGTATTTCTGCAGCCCTGGGTGCTTTTCCGTGTGTCCCTTTGAATTCATATTAACTGGATTGTCTGTCAATTTCAGACTGTGATTGAAGAGGTCCTGGAAGAAAGTGGCTATTACAATTTTGCAACCAACAGGTGAGAGGCAGAGTTTCCTTTCAAAGGGGAAGGATGACGTGAGATAGTTGGACGTTAGCTCTGCTTTCTCCATCCTTGATTCCGGAAAGCTTTACAACTTGATTTAAAACACTTTGAGTAGATGTAGACACGAGGGAATGTGTGCTGCCCAGCTTCTGTGGAGGCCTCACTACTGTGTTCTACAAGGAAACAAAAGACAGACTACCTCGTACCCACTGGCTCATTAGACAAGGAGCACGAGTTGATGGTTTCTTGAGTTAAATTTGCTGGGACCATTCTAGAAGAGCTGGAAGCTCAGATATCCATTGTTCTCACAGCCAAGGAAACCATACTTTAAATGATTTTAAAATAAACAAACTATTTGATAACTTTAAATCTAGTTTAGACATCCTGCAGCTTTACTGTTAGACAGAGCGATGGCAGAATAAATTGAATGTGCTTAGTTTATTTGATAGGTGTTTCTGGAAAACACTGACAAAGACGATGAGGTTAGAAAGATTTCATTGTCAAACAAGTTTCCATATTGGGTGTCTGAAGCTTGGGCCACCGCACCACACTCTGAGAAGCCTTGAGTTCCCTGACTCTAAGGGAGGGAGCTGGATTAGTCATCTTCCAGCTTTACTGGTAATTGCTGGTTGCCTTCCTCAGAAGCGCCCATTTCTGCTGGTTCCAGCCTTTCCTAATAATGGACAAAGAACTGAGTAATCACCAGAGAAGTTCAATGGAAAAGAAGTCAGGTGCTGGCATTTGAGGACTGGCCAGCACTGTGGAAGTACTATGTGTGGTAGGCTATGGTAGCAGCAGCTGACAGAGGAGTCCCTCTGTGTTCCCAACCACCCACATCCAGCACATACCCCAGGTGCTCAGGACTCCCCCAAGCAGGCTCCTCCTGGAGAAAGAACATTTGCTTCTGCAGCCAGGAAAGCTACTTTGTGATGACTTTCTAAGTTATTCTGGAAATGTCCCTTAAGAACAGCAAGTAGCCTGGAAAGCAAGGACTCCAGACTGGCTCAGTAAGGTCATTACAGAGAAATTACATTCTCCTCTGAGCTCAGCTTGTCTCCTGCTTTTTCTCTTCTGCTCTCCTTTCAGGGAGCCTTTCTTATGAATCACACATGAGATTATTCAACCACTTGCTCCTTTGGCTTGATAACATATTTTTAAAATATAACCCTTGCAAATTCAGCTTCTTATGATTTGAGACTGCAGAGCCAAGATGAGTAATCCCCGTGTTGCAAGAATGCATCGCTGATAGAAATCACCGTCCTTACAGGTGCTCTGCTCCCATTGTCCCTGGGAGATGTTTGCATTTTCACTTGCTCGAGTGCTAAGCGTACAAGCTTCTGCTGGTGGTGTGCACGTCTCTGCTCTTGACTTTCAGCACCTTACTATTTCAAGTGTCCTTGGCTTGAAGTAGTGGGGCAGAGGCTGCCATTGTATGACGATTGTCATTTTGTGTGTATTTCCTCAGACGGTCAGGAGCAAGGGAAGTGAACAGCTTCATATTCTTGCAGAGAATCAAAGTGTTTATCAATGAAAAATTTGGTGCATGAGTTTATAGAGGCTTATGATTGGCATTATTGGTTTATTTAATTGTACCTCTCCATTCTAGTTTGTGACTCAATGTCAACCCTGGTAGACACATACCAGATTAATGATTCAGTGATTGGTCAGTAGATCTGTGTGTAAGTAAGGAAGACTCTTATGTTTTAGGTTTGGGACTGAGGAGACAACTCAGTGAGAGAGGGCTTGCCCTGCCAGTATGAGAACCCCCAAAACTCAATTTAAAAAATAAATAAAACAGGCATGGAGGCTGGAGAGATGGCTCAGTGATTAAGAACATTGGCTGTTCTTCCAGAGAACTTGGGGTTCAATTCCCAGAAACCACATCGTGACTCACAACGATCTGTAAGTCTAGTTCCAGGGGATCTGACACCCTCTTCTGGTATCCAAGAATACCAGGCAAGCAAGCAGTGTACAGACATATATATACTCAGGAGGCATGACACCTGCACACATAAAATACTTGATTTTTTTAACAAAATTTAGGGATAAAGAAAGAAGAAAATGAGGTGTGGTGGTGTGTGCTTGTAATCCCAGTTCTGGCTTATCCGTTAGGCTCACTGGCCATGCAACCTAATCTAATCACTGAATTCCAGGCCAGGGAGACCCTCATTCAAAAATCAAAGGAGATGGTGTCTTGGGGACCATACTCAAGGTTAATCTCTGGCCACACACACACACACACACACACACACACGCACAAATGAGAGAAAGATTGTTGACATAATAATAAAGTTATTACATAATTCTCTACAAGTGGTGGTTAACCTGAGATCATTTAAATCTCTTGTGTTTTGAGTGTGCTTCTGTGTGTGTGAGAGAGAAAGGAGGGATGTTCATAAAAGGTCAAAGGACAGCTTTCCACAATCAGTTCTCTCCTTGGACCATGTAGAACTCAGATTGTCAGGCTTGTCAGCAAGTACCTTACCCTCCGAGCCAGCTCCCTATCCCCTATTATCATTCAGCAATGTTTTATAATGATAATAATAGTGAAGTGTAGCCAGAATCATTCATAGAAGTGAAAAGTCAATGTACACTGAATCTGCTTCCATTGCTTTGCATCTTCAGATGTGTGATACAAGTAGATGAACACAGATGTTCATGTGTGTCTTAGTTAGGGTTTCTATTTCTGTGAAGAGATGTATAACCATGGCAACTCTTATAAAGGAAAACATTTAATTGGGTGGCTTACAGTTTCATAGGTTCTGTCCATTATCATCGTGGTGGGGCATGGTGGCACTCAGACAGACATGGTGCTGGAGAAGGAGCTGAGAGTAGAGAAAAAGCTACATCTTAATCTGCAGGCAACAGGGCTGAACTAGGTGTAGCTTGAGCATAGGAGACCTCAAAGCCCACCCACACAGTGACACACTTCCTCCAACAAGGCCACACCTACTT
The DNA here is from genome assembly GCF_017639785.1 of Mesocricetus auratus. Taxonomy (NCBI): domain Eukaryota; kingdom Metazoa; phylum Chordata; class Mammalia; order Rodentia; family Cricetidae; genus Mesocricetus; species Mesocricetus auratus. Next base: position 85,019,366 of record NW_024429190.1, read on the forward strand.
CAACAAGCTGCACCTCCTAATAGTGCCACTCCCTGTGAGCTTATGGGTGCCAATTACATTCAAACTACAACAACGTGATACAGGTAAATGAACACAGACATTCGTGTGATAGAGGTAAATGAGTGTAGGCATTTATGTGATAGAGGTTAGTCAGTGTAGACATTCATGTGCTACAGGTAAATGAGTGTAGACATTCATATGATAGAGGTAAATGAACAAAGACTTTCATGTATTAGAGGTAATGACCATAGAGGCTTATGTGGCACAAACTACTTTGAATGGTGTTGATTTTCTACTGTGAAGAGTCACTGGTTCTCATTGTGCTCTTAACCTAAGAAAAACCGTGTTATTGCCAAATTTCAGCAAAACGTCAGAGCTCTCTGAAACTTCTCACTTCATTAATTAGTTTTTATTCGTTGTGGTATATGTATTATATCTATTGGCTTAAGCAAATAGAAATGTTTGTGACTCTATGGCACTCTTTCCACTTCTAGATCTTCTAGATGTCACTCTTATCCATGGGGGACCAGGAATTACCCAACCAAAAGATAAGAGCATTGCGTTGGAGCAGGTGGAGTTTCCCAGCAAGTTCAAGCTCTAGGCTTCAGCCAAGACTGCAGGATGCCCAGGACTGGCTAGAATGACACAGGCGAGACAAAGACTCGCAGAGCTACAGGAGTGCTCTCACACTGCTGCAGGGGTGTGTGGCAACCCGCAGTGCTGAGTCTCTGTCCTCTGAGGGCATTGCACTCTCAATGATGAGCTAGCAGTGTGCTTTGGGGAGAAAACACTGCAAAATGGCTCCCGGGGCAGCAGATGGGAGTAGCACAGGACTTTTCTCAAGGTCAATCATAAAATCAACTTATATTTTTCAAAGGAACATTTTATATTCATGATTGATGGCTATGCTTAAAAGTAATCTTGCCTTCCATTTATACAAAATAGTCTTAGATAAAACTATTACATGACCTAGTGCAAAATGCTACGTTTTCCATTGTGTTTTTAATCTTAAGAGAAATTCAAAATATGATAGTTTGTAAATGAAATGTTTCTCTCTGATCCATTTGGGTGCTAGAGGTTCTGAGACATGACACAGTGCAGACAGTATTTGTAACCTTGCACACATCTGGAGTAGCTGTCATTGTAACTTTGCACACATCTGGGAGTAGCTGTCATATAACCTTGCACACATCTGGGAGCAGCTGTCAGATACTCTGATTGCAGCTAGACTGGTAGAATCTACTGGTGTAGAACGTGTGTGTGTGTGTGTGTGTGTGTGTGTGTGTGTGTGTGTGTGCACATAGGTCCAGGGAAGGAGGGAGGTCTGATTGGGTGGCATTTTGCTGTTAATGAAGCTTGCAATATTTCTAGACCACTTTGAAGAAGTCATAAACTATGAAAGCAGTGACAGCCCTTACTCTAGATCTTACCAAATTACCTATGTGTAAGATAAATACTTATTGTTTGGGAATCCTCCCAAATTATAAAATGAAATATAAGTTCCTTCTTTTCCCATTGAGATGGCCTAAAAGAAAAAGTCATAATGCCAAATAGCATCCCACTTCTATTGAGAGAGGATTTGCTAGGCCACTGAGTTTAAATTCCTCCTTTTCAAGTGGCCTCCAATAACTCTAGTATAGCCCCAACCCATATTGTACATGTCCCCACTTCAGAAGCAATTCATTGCATGCAATTAGCACACTGGAAGATGAAATTACACATTTAACTTCCCATTGATTTCTGTTGTATTTAATTACATTGATATATTTTAGCATAATTGAATAGTACAATATATATTGGCAGTCATTGAGACACAATATAACCTTCCTGAATAGTATGCAAATCACTTAATGTGAATTCATCCTATTTTTTAGAATTAGAATGTTTAACATTTAAATTATATCCCAATTCTCTTTGATCATAAACTAACTAGTGCCTTTCGTGGTTACTAATGAATATTTTCTTTAAGCCAAGATAACAGTTAAAATACATCAATTTAAATATTAAATAGAGTGATGAAAAAAATTTCAATTTTACTTCTCAAAACAATCCCATCCATATATGAATTTCACATACAGAATCCAAACACCATTATTGACTAGCTGAAGCAAAGTTTTATTTCTCTGCTCAGTCATTTTGTAGATCACCTGATTTGTGGTGGGAGACCTAGGCCTAGAGGGACGTGGACTTGAGTCACGAGGAAGTCCTTCATAGAATGCAGTAAGCTGGGGGTGAATACTCAAATAATCAAATTCTTTCTCAAATGGTAATATATAGACAGAATGGCATTCATTGCCTTGGTAAAGAAAAAAATATTAATTGAAGTATTTTTTTAAATGAGTACAGTCTACAGATAGAAAAGTAAAAGATACATAGTTTCTCCATATCTCCTATAGGCCATAGGAATGGCATCTATCACAGAACAAGCTAGTACAATTAGCAAAGAGAAGCCAACACATACCCCTGTAAAAGGGCTCATACCAACCATGCAATGGCTGGTTGGTGGTGCTGAGGTGCAGGCTGTGTATGCTACCCTTGAGTTCTCCCAAGTTTCTGCAGTCACTGACCCTCATCCTCCGTGTGTAAGGAAGCCTTGGAATGCGGCCTCTCCCCAGCAGTGAAGTTAGCCTTTCCAAAGCGCTCTCTGTGATTTCAGGCAAGAATGAAAACAGCCTTTTTGTCTTGATCAGCTGAATTGTCTTTTGTGCAAAGAAGTGGCTACTTGAGATTAACACGCCTCATAATCTGTTCTCGATTGCATTTACATTTTCCCTTTTTGTCTTGTATAATTTTTAATGATTTGTTGTAGAATGAAATCCTGTCAATTGTTGAATCCATCGCATTCCCAGTGACCGAATATTGTATGGGGTAGAATTTGAATTAATCTCTTCACATAACTTTTGGTGCACAAATGCTTTCAGCTAATTATGTTTGGATCCAGCAGCTCTTAGTGTGCATTTGTACTTGAAACTTCCATTCACTCTTTCAAAGCAAAATGTCCCATTCTCAGGAAACTGGCGGTAGCAAGTATTTGTCTTTAGTCTTGTGGCAGATATGCAGTGCCTTTGGGAGGAGCACCTCAAGAATAAAGAGGGACAGACAGACAGACACAGCTGAGGGAAGAATTTCAGACACACACTCATACATGTACACTGGAGGATGTTGTTATGCAGTTTATACAAGTTAAGGTCTTCCTGCATAAGTGCCACCTGGAACTCACTGGATGCAATGACTTTTAACACTCAAATAGGGAACTGGAGGACTGCTATGTCCAATTCCATCGATAGCACCACTTATTTTAAACTTAATGTTAAGATTTGTAAAGGCAATCATATTGACTAGTCAATTCTATCAGTATTAATATGCATAGAACATATACATTCCCCCCCTCTTTATTTTCTCTTCTTCTCTGGAATTGCATAAAGTGAACATGTTGGGTTCCTTTAGAAATACCCACATCTTCTATCCATCTGAAGATAGAAAAAAATTGTTTCAAAGGAACTTTGACTATTCACCTCTTGCTTTTTGAAAATGTTGGTTTTCATGAGTACCCAAATCAGCTGCTAGGTAGTGCAAGGCCACTTGGGTGGGACAGCTTCACAGCACCCAGAGTGTGCAGCAGAGAGAAGAAGCTGGAGGATACCACACTCTGACCTTAATCCTATGTGGCATTCTGTCTGAACATCAGATCTCTATGTTACAGACATGGATGTGATGCGTATGCATTTGTTGTAAAACCTTCTGGATTGTGTTAATGCTCTTTTGGTGTAAAGTGACAGCTTTGGATAAATTGTTTTTAAAATTAAAATGTTCAGCTAGCACATGCCATGGTCTGGAAATACGAGTTGCAAGTCACCTATGTCTCAAGGAAGCAACTTCATGGTGAAGAGAGTCTTGTGAATGTGCATGTTGTAATGTAACATGCAAGTTGCATGTTTACATGACTATTTACATTCTGCTGATGTTGCTTTTGAGATTTCTAAGAGAGACAGGAAAGATTCTGTGGTTTTTGGTGAGGTGACAGATGGACACTGACAGTGCAAGCATCCTTTGGGTCTTTGGGCAACAGTCATTTGCAAAAGTGAGGACGGCACACCCTAAAGTCCCAGTGGCCTCTTCACATGGGGACACACTAGCCTTGACACCTGTGCAGCATTTGGCTGATTAAATTGAGATGATTAAGTTCACCTTATATTGTAAAAGCTAGTTGAAAGTGGGATATTATTTTTCTGAAAGCAAGATGTTCCCTTTCCTCTCATTATGTCCCATGAAGCCAGCTCTGCTCTGTGTCTGGCTACCATGGTCAGGAGTAAGAAAAGCACGCACGATCAGTGTGGCTGCTACATGAGCTCTTGAAGGTAGCTTATCTGCTCCTAAACAAGACGTTTTATGGTTATGGAAAGTCATGCCTTGCTGCCCCTTTGATGATCAGTAGGCAAGATGGCTGCTTGGAATTGATATGGTAAGATCGCTAGTGAATACTGCTAAGTGTTGGGAAAATGTCAAGAAGGAACTGTCCCACTAAACAGAGAAGTTTATACCAGAACTAATAATCCAAAGAAGGCAATGCCTATGGGCTTGGCACTGTGTAAACATTCAGTGAAGGCCCCTTACAGACTATCTTATCCCACCATTTAGCTCTACACTCCAAGCGCCATTGGAGCCAAGGTTCTAAGAAAAATATACGAGACATGTGAGTTTTAGCTAAGTACCTGACATTTCCCGTCATGCTTACCTCACACTTTAGTGGATTTGAGCAGAAATAGGACTGCTAGGGTAGCCTCATGTTGTGACAGGACACAGTGTTTGTGGTGACCCTGAAGTCCTGCCTTGTAAAGATGACAGATCTTCCAAGGAAGTTATTCAATTCCCAAACACAATCTTGCTTCCAGTAACTGGAGGGCCAACATTCCCAGGGCAGAGCATCACCCAGAAGTGCCTCATTGAGGAGCAGCTGACAGAAGGAAGCCTCTAGGTAGAGCCAGACGCCCTAGTGATCCCTGCTGCTGTGTCTCCTGGGCTAGCAGCTGCGCATGGCCACAGCAAGCTGGCCTCCCAGACATCAGCATGGAATGTTGGTGGCTCTTCAGGGCTGGTCCCTGAGAGGCATAGAGGCTCTGTGCTCCATGTAGGGCTGCTGCTGCTTTTTAGTACCTAGGACTGAGCTCAGAGTCTTGCACATACTAAACAAGCCCTTTGTTGCTGAGCAAGAAACAAGCCCCAAAGCAGCAGTTCGATCTGCCTGTAAGTGAACATGGCGGCGCCTCTGGGGCCTACTTTTCTTCCCCTTCTTCCAACACAGGCTCATTTTATGTGACAATAAAAATGTTACCAAACAATTTGTGAAGAATTTGAATGGTTAGATGCAGAGACATGTGAACACGGTTGCTCAGTCAGATCGGGAAAGGGACACTGTGGGCATTTTCATGATTTGCCAGTGGCTGTTTGATGACTAGCCGCCTAAAGATCCCGCCATTTTATCCCTCCAAATTGGGAAACAGGAAAAAAGTCTTTGCAGTATTTTGCTTGCTGACATTTAGTGGAGAAAATCTGAATTGCAAGGCCTCCTGCATTCTGTTGTGCCCCGTGAAGATGAAAAGGAGTGGTGCTGTCCTCCAAGAGCAAGTGGAGGCTCCTGCAGTGCAGAGCTGTTTCCCGATGGCCCTGTGTCCAAGACTAAGGTCCGTGCCTGTACCAGGCTCCCAGGCTCCCTGTGTGCCTTCTTCTCAGTCTCTGCGATAGGCTTTTGTTCTCCCTAGCACCTCCCATTCAGGTCACCCAGCCTTGCCCACCCTCATGCCCTCATTGCAAGGAACAGACTGTGACCCTCCTGAAGGGGGTCTGCATTTCAGGGGGATACTGGTGGTTTCACTGTTGTAGAAGGTAGTGAGTGTGCCTGCCAGCTGTCCCCCAAAGCTCCCCATGAACACTGCGAGTCTCTAATGCAATCACCCAGGCATAGACCGAAAAAAGGGAAAGAAATGCTTCTATAAAAGACTCACATGAAAGATGAAAACAAATGTTATTTTTTTTGCTATTGTGTAAATGTGCTCTGTTAAAGGCTAAAGAAATAAAAATGTATTTTCAAGTTATTGGAAAATAATTTTGCTTTTGTCAAGGGTAAGTGTCATTTCTTTTTACAAACTTCCTCCTCTCCTTTTGTGATTTTTAAGTCTCCCTCTCTCTTCCTCCCCCTCCCTGGCTCTTTTCTTTCTGAGACCATCTCCCCAGTTAGCTCCAGCTGGCCTGGATCTTGCAGTGTGTCCCTGGCTGACCTCAGACTACCAAACTCAGCCTTCCTGTTGATGGGATCACAGGTGTCTCTTACCATGACAACTCTGCCCAAGCTGCCAACGTGTGTTTGTAAACTCTGTCCTGGGCTATAACTGGTAGATTCTCGAAGTACTTTTCCATTGATGCAAATCTTGCACAAGTGCTGGCAGGTAAGCTATCCACCAGCCTGGACCCCAGAGAAGCAGGGTGAAGGAGCCCATGTTTCTCACATTCCTTCTCTGGTGTCTCCAGTAGTATCTATCCAGCAGACAGATGCGGTTTTATGACAGCAGCAAGAACTAAAGAGAATTCAGGACTTGTTTGCCAGGCTCCAGAGTATATCAGGCTTTCCCCATTCCCCCATGGGCCAAGCAGATCACATGATCAAAATCAGATGGGTGTGGAAGATGAATCAGATGCTGACTGCTCCATAACAATAGGAACTCTTTGAATCAACAGGCCCTGTACTGGTGAGAACACCAAGCACAGCTTAACTGACCTGTTAAATGTCTCAGACTAGAGTCAGGACCCCACCTGCCAACATGAAGACATTGTCACTTTCTGTACTGGGATGCTGCCGGGAGCTCCTGCCATGTGTCTCAGTCCATAGACAGTTCACACCAAGATGCCTGGCTTTCTCTGCAGTGGGCCTTACCAACAGACTAAGAACGTGGATTACACTACACCGTTGCCATGGTGAGCAGGGATGACGACCAAGGGGAGGAGTCTGAGGTAGTCTGCAGGGCCATCTAAGCAAGCCAGGACATTTGCCTGAGGTACTCCTACACCCTGCTCCAAACAAAGCAATTGGTCTAGCAGTTTGCCATGGTAACCAGGTGCATCTTTGAATCCATTCTGGATCTAGGTGCAGTGTGCCTATCCAGCCTGGACTGGTTGAGGTGCGTATGCAGTAAGATGTGTCTTCAAAGAAAACTTTTGGAGTGAATGCCCCACTTGCCATCTTATGCCTATGCATGATTGGAGAGGACGTGCTTAGTGAAAACAAAGAGGCACCTAACATTGTGGCCCTAACAACCGTTCCTTCTCCAGGACACACAAAAGGAAGCCATGAGAAGTACTCGCTAGTTCTCTCTCTGTCTCTCTCTGTCTCTGTCTCTGTCTCTGTCTCTGTCTCTGTCTCTGTTTCTGTCTCTGTCTCTGTCGCTCTCTCTCTCTCTCTCTCTCTCTCTCTCTCTCTCTCTCTCTCTCGGCAGGGTTTCTCAGTGTAGCCCTGGCTGTTCTGGAATTCACTCTGTAGACCAGGCTGGCATCAAACTCACGAGGTCTACCTGCCTCTGCCTCTTAAGTACTGGGAATAAAGGTGTGCACCACCACCGCCCGGCTTAACCACTAGCTCATGAGTAATCTCCCTTAGATCCCTCCACACACTGATAAGCATACCCACCCTGTACATTCACTTGTTTGCTGCTTAGGTATTTGTGTACGTTTCTTCAATTAAGACATACATGTGCACATGAGCACGCACACACAAATGCTGGAAACATCTGGTCCACATAACCACTAGTAGCACACTGTGCATGGGTACGGATTAATTAATGATGTTGCACTGAAGTGTTTCCATCTCAGAGTACACTACCAAAGACCACGGGCCAGACTTCCATTCCCAGAACAATATTAACACACATGAAGTCACTCAGAGTACACCACCAAAGACCACTGGCTAGGCTTCCTTCTCCAGAACAACATTAACACACATAGTCACCTAGAGCCCGGAATCCCCTAAACGGATTTGCACATGCTATGAAAAGTGTACATAGTTGGGAATTTAGCTCCCAGACTTGGGTTCAAATGCTTGCTCCCTGATTTTCTACATAGACTTCAGATTAAGGACTTAACTGTTGTCCTAAGCCTTGTGTGTTTACAATGGGAAACTTGCTCTGAGGAGAACTCATTATAGGTCCCCAAGAGACCCAAAACGGAGGCTGGAATGTGGAGAAGGGGTATGGTAAGAATGTGGAGACTGTCACTCCTGCCTCAGGACACTGGGCGTTCGCCCATCCACCACACCGTAGGTGAGTCCCAGTGGGTCTGACACTGGATGAACCCCCTTTCTTCCCTACCTCACCCCTTCACTGAAGTCCTGTATTAGACTGTGGAAACCCTACCCACGCAAGACTAGTTTATCATATATGTTGTTTTTGGGGGGTGGTGAAAATTACATTAAATGGACTGGGGTGGGAAGGGATGGGAGCATGAGGGATCAGGTAGGGGTGTGTAGGGGGAGAGTACCGAAAAGGATGACTAGGAAGGAGGGGCATTTCATGGTGAAGTAGAAACCTCGTGCTAGCGAAACTCCAGGGAATCTACAAGGATAACCCAGCTAATATTCCTAGCAATGGGGGAGACATAGCCTGAACTGGCATCTCCTATGACCAGGTAAGACTTCCAGTGGAGGGACTGGAAAACCAACTCAGCAGCATAACATTTGACCTACAGTCTGCCCTTCCTATGGGATGTGCTGGAGTAAGTGGCACAGAGATTGTTGAAGTGGCCAACCATCGATTGATTCAGCCTAAGACCCACCCCTGGTACTGCCAGAGGATGGATGGCCCAGAATCCTAGTATAGAACCAAACAGGAATGGCCAAAAAAAAAAGTCAATGTAGCGATTTCTAATGACATTCTGCTGTATTCATAGATTGTTGTCCAGCCCAATTGTTATCAGTCTTCACCCAGCAACTGAAGGAAACATGCAGAGGCCCACAGCTAAACACTAGGCAGAGCTTGAGGAATACTGAGGAAGGGGGGAGGAGCCAGAGGGGTCAAGTACATCACAAGAAAACCCACAGAATCAACTAAACTGGACTCATGTGCTCACAGAGACTGAACCGACAACTAGGGAGCCTGCATTGGACTGACCTAGGCCCTCAGCATATATGTTACAATTGTGTAGCTTGGTCTTCTTGTGGGACTCCTAACAGAGGGAGCAGGGGCTGTCTCTGACTCTTCTGCTGGCTTTTGGGACCTTGGTCCTCATACTGGATTACTTTGTCCAGTCTTGATACAAGGGGGGTGCTTAGTCTTAATGTAACTTTATATGCCATGTTTTGTTGATACCCATGGGAGGCCTGCCTGTTTCTGCATAGAAACAGAAGGAGTGGATGGTGGGACAGAGAGGAAGTCAGGAGAGGGACTAGGATGAAAGGAGGGAGGAAAGATAAAAATAAACAATAAATACATACCAGTAAAGAACATCTAATTAAGCAGCTCTGACTTATCTCCTAAACTCACTCCTGCTATAAATTATTTTTTTTCTTGCTCTCTGAAATGGGTTGTCTTCTCAGTTTAAATGGGAGTGGGGAGAATGATCAGTTCTGTTCATCAAGAGCGTTACAGGAAAATAGGAGAGCTACATTAAGATTAACACCAGGGAAGATAGTTTGATGAGGATGATGAAGTCCTTCCTAACATGGGCATCATCTATGAAACAGCATGCTCAAACAAAACAAAACACCCAGAGAAACACAAAATGAAGACACTGAGTGGGGTGGGTGTATAAGACCACGCCCCTGTGTGGGCAGATGCTTTGGGGGCTCTCTCCTTGGTTCACTAGCCCACTTCCAGTCTTGGGAGTTTCTCCTGGTTATTTGGCTATTTCTATTCCGTGCTCAAGAGACATGACTTGTCCATCTTTCATCCTGGAGGCTACTGGGATTTTCACATGACTTACAGTGTGCTATTTTGAGATGATATATTATTTATGATTTATTAAAATTTGCTTGAGGATTCAGAAAGTAAAGCCAGCCTCAAGCTATAGAGGTCAGGCAGTGGTGATACAGGCCTTTAATCCTAGCAGCCAGAAGCTAGGAGGTGGTGGTACACATCTTTAACCCTAGGACTCAGGATTAAGAGGTTCACGAATCTCTGTTAGTTCAAGGCCACCCAGATCCACACAAGATTGATCCAGTCCTAAAGAGAAAGAGCTCACACATAGATGATTCAGCACCTGGGATCACACGCCTTTCATCCCAGCACTAGGGAGGTGGAGACAGGAGGAGGAAATGGCTGGGCAGAGAAAGGAATATAAGGATGAGGAGACAGGAACTGAGCCTTTTACCTCTGAGGATTTGTGAAGACAAGATTGCCATTTCATCTGAGTAGAGGTGAGAGCTAGTGGCCAGCTGCTTTGCTTCTCTGATCTTCAGCTGGAAGCTTGAACCCCAATATCAGTTTCTGGGTCTTTTCATTTTTGTACTATACTTTTTTCTTCTATTCTAGTAAAAAATGCCCTTGAGCTTCCTCCTAAGTCTGCTTCTACATTGTTTTATTAATGACGTTAAGATCCCCAAAGGGAATGTCTGTTTCCCTGGTAAAAGGTTACCACTTCAATTTACACTGCTGTGACCCCCACATCTGCTGAGGTCAATTCATGGAAAACACCCATGACCCATGGCCATGGTTTAACGGCTGTAGGAAACAACTAAGGACCAGAGACAGCTCTCTGAGTCACTAGCTGTGGGCCACACAATTCAGTGTCCTGGCTTTTTAACCTTTATCAGTGTGCTAGACACACCATAGCAGAGAACTAAGGGTTCTGTGTCATGGGCCAGTACTGCAGGGACACTCAGACAGACACCTTTTGAGGCTTCACTCTGCAAGTTCAGAGACGTGCCCAGTGGCTCTTCAGTGTGGAAGAACCCAGAGGGCCAGACAGAGGTGCTTAGCTCTAGGAAGACCGTATCAGAGGTCCTGCCGGCCACAAAGATGGTCTGGGCTCGGCTTCTTTCCCGACTCTCCTTCAGTAATTTGCAGTTTCCTGTGGCTTGTCACAGTGCAGCTTTTTGGACTTCTGATCTAGATGAAAACGACAAACTGGAAGATTTTAAGAATGCCTGTTACCTAGCCATTAGAAGAATTTCTCTCCAGAGTGCCATTTTTTAGAGTAATGTATCCATTTCTAAGTTTTATTCCTACACCTCTAGGGAAAGATGAATACAATATCAGAAAAGGGAAAATACACTAGCCATCTTGTTATCTGGAGCATTTCTTAGGTTTTCATGGTTGTTAATATTCTTGAAGGACATGCTTTCAGCCAGATGTGGTGGTTAGTATACAGGCACAGTCCTGATATTTGAGGCAACAGACTCTAGAGTTCAAGGCCATAGCCAACTGGTGACACGTTCTCTAAAAAAACACCCAATGATACCTGCTTTCTAACTTCACTTTTCCTACTTGTCAATAGAATGTAGGCATCTTGTAGATCAAGGAAACCTTGATCTTCATATGGTTTTAACAAACTATGACCCAAGGGTGGAAGCCTTCCCAGTCTGGTTTTGTAAATAAAGTTTTGTTGGAATACAGTGTTACACTGCTTTGTGTGTTGCCTCTGGCTGCTTTTGAACCACAATGGCAGAGCTGAATAATTGCATCAGAAAACTTCCTTGCACTTGAAGGCTAAATGTTTACTATTGTTAGCCTCAAGAAAAAAAATTCTAAAGCCCAAGCAACAGGTCACATTTTGATACCAGAGGGACATTTAACATCAGGGTCTTATCATTGTCATTGTTCAGTCAGTTCCTGTGGATGGATAATTATGTTGTTTCACTTTAAATTTTGTTTAGATTGTTTGTCTTTGCAAGAGACACGGGTCTGGACAGTTTCACCATTGTTTATAGCTTTGTCTTCCACAGGGACACACTCTAAGGATTAGACATTAGAACTTCCCAGGGCTAAAGGCTTTATTCTGGACTTCCGGACTTTGGGTGTGTGTGTGTGTGTGTGTGTGTGTGTGTGTGTGTGTGTGGCACTAATTGGAATGGACCGTTCACCTACTCAATTCTCTTGCTTATGTCCCACAAGGCTGTGTTCACACAGCAGGAGTGATTCGAGGCAAGTAGACCTCCTGGGGCCACATCAGCAGCTTTAGGAACCACTGGATGAAGACCCAGCTGTTCTAAGTCCCACGATTTTGCTCTCTACTCTAGCTCATACCACAGCTCTTCCTCAGTCACTTTTCCACCTTATTCACTTAGGAGGCAGAGTCTGTCAATCAAGCTCAGAGCTCACCAATACCGCTAGTCCCTCTAGCCAGCTTGCTCTGTGTGTCTCCTAAAATAAAGGACTAGAAATCTGGTGTTAGGGTTACGTAGCTCAGGTTGGCCTTGAATGTGCTGTGGTTCTCTTGTCTCAGCCACTCAAGTCCTGGACTTAGAGTTGTGAACCCTACCCGGTTCTTTCAGTCTATGCTCAGGGTGCCGGAAACTATGTAGTCAAGCTTTTTTGTCTTTTTTCCCTCCTCCTAGGCAGATCCACGTGTGTCTCTCTTAGGGTCCTATTGGTTACCTAGGTTCTCTGGGGTTGTGGACAGTATGCTGTTTGTCCTTTGCTTTATGTCTAATATCCATTGTTGAGTGAGTACGTATTATATTTGTCTTTCTGGGCCTGGGTACCTCACTCAGGATGTTTTTTTTTTCTAGTTCAGTTTTGCTACTGTTATGAATCATATTGTAAATATCTGTGTTTTCTGATGGTCTTAGGCGACCCCTGTGAAAGAGTCATTGGACCCTCAAAGGGGTCTAACCCACAGGATGGCAGACGCTGCTCTCGAGCCTGTCCTCGAACTGAGTTGAGCTCATTGCCAACTCAAGGGGCTTCATCTAAATCTCTCCCCCTGGCTTCCACAGTCCTCTTGATGAGAAGCTGTGGCTTTGGAGAAGGATAACACCAAAGTATGAATGAGGCACTGACTCCCAGCTTCTCCAGGAGGGGAGGGCATTTGCAGCCTGCCATTTTCTGCTTTCTTTACTTCTCTGACTTCCTATTTTCCTATGAGAAATCCCAACTCAAAATATTTAGGCCCCTAGTGACTAGCCCATCACAGAGTGACTTGCCCTTCTGCCCTCTCCTGAGAAACCGGAGATCTCAAGATAAACTTAAAAGATAACTCTCCCTGATCCAGGAACTAGCTCACCACATTCCTGCTCAATGTTTAACTGTACAATGCCCAAAGAATGCTTGCTTGAGATAACCTTCCTGTTAAGACATAAGCTATCATTTAACTTCTCATCCTTTATGATGTTTGCCTAACTCTGGCTCTGTCTTGGCATGGCCAGGATGCATCAGCAGCTCTCTTGAACCTCTTTTGTCATTGGGGTCTTCACTAAAAACTGATAAGATGATTTCAATATTCCTTGGACTTCAACCAGTATGGCAAGAAGAAGCTATTGAAAAATCACAGAAGTATCCAAAGGCTAACCAAATTTGTAATTATAAAAAGTTCAGCCTAATAGCACTTGGGGAGTTGTGAATGTTTGCAGGATGATTGCCAAGAAGGAGGTTAAGCTAATGAGGTAGGCCCAGGTCCTAGCCAAAAAGAGTGGATGCAAGCTGCAAGCCAGGTTGGGCCTCCCAGCTCCCACTTGGCACAGAATATTAGAAAGGGCATTGTGACAACCCTTAGAATGAGAACAGAAGCAGCAGGGATATGAGGACTCAGCTCTTGCTGAATCCATGAATGAGCTGCAGTTCACTTACCAGATCACCTCAGTCTGAGGATAAGTAGATACTGAAGGACATTGGCCATGGCACACCAGCAAGAAACATTCCACTGACATAGATGATGACTAGGCAGAACCAGTGTGGGCAGGGTGGACAGTGTACAGTTCATGTGGGCAGTGTGGAGTTCATGTGGGCAGTGTGGGGTTCAGGTGGACAGTGTGGAGTTCATGTGGGCAGTGTGGAGTTCATGTGGGCAGTGTGGAGTTCAGGTGGACAGTGTGGGGTTCAGGTGGGCAGTGTGGAGTTCATGTGGGCAGTGTGGAGTTCATGTGGACAGTGTGGAGTTCATTTGGATAGTGTGGAGTTCATGTGGGCAGTGTGGAGTTCATGTGGGCAGTGTGGAGTTCATGTGGGCAGTGTGGGGTTCATGTGGACAGTGCGGAGTTCATGTGGGCAGTGTGGAGTTCAGGTGGACAGTGTGGGGTTCAGGTGGACAGTGTGGGGTGCAGGTGGGCAGTGTGGAGTTCATGTGGGCAGTGTGGAGTTCATGTGGGCAGTGTGGAGTTCATGTGGACAGTGTGGGGTTCAGGTGGGCAGTGTACAGTTCAAGTGGGCAGTGTGGAGTTCATGTGGGCAGTGTGGGGTTCAGGTGGGCAGTGTGGGGTTCAGGTGGGCAGTGTGGAGTTCAGGTGGGCAGTGTGGAGTTCATGTGAGCAGTGTGGAGTTCATGTGGGCAGTGTGGAGTTCATGTGGACAGTGTGGAGTTCATGTGGGCAGTGTGGGGTTCATGTGGACAGTGTGGAGTTCATGTGGGCAGTGTGGAGTTCAGGTGAGTAGTGTACAGTTCATGTGGGCAGTGTGGAGTTCAGGTGGGTAGTGTACAGTTCATGTGGGCAGTGTGGAGTTCATGTGGGCAGTGTGGAGTTCATGTGGGCAGTGTACACTTCCGGTGGGCAGTGTACAGTTCATGTGGACAGTGTGGGGTTCAGGTGGGCAGTGTGGGGTTCAGGTGGGCAGTGTGGAGTTCAGGTGGGCAGTGTACAGTTCATGTGGGCAGTGTGAAGTTCATGTGGGCAGTGTACAGTTCAGATAGGCAGTGTGGAGTTCAGATAGGCAGTGTGGAGTTCAGGTGGGCAGGCAGTGTGGAGTGCAGGAGCTGATGTTAGTTTCTCAGTTTTGATGTTTGTGTTATGGCTTTGTGAGTTGTCCCATTTGGGGAAGCTAGGTATGTGATGTACAAGAACTGTATTAGTTCAAAACCTTATTAGTGTAAAATCTAAAAGTTTCAGAACACATTGTCTTAGTTAGGGTTTCTATTGCTGTGAAGAAAGTACGACCACAGCAGATCTTATAAAGAAAAACATTTAATTGGGGGCTTGCAATCTCAGAGCTTCAGGCCATTACCTTCATGGTGTGACATGGTGGCATACAGATAGATATGGTGTTGAGAGTCCTACATCTTGACTCACAATAAGCTGTGGGACACACTGGGCATGACTGGAGTATATATGAGACCTCAAAACCCACTTCCACAGTGACACACTTCCTCCAACAAGGCCACGCCTACCTCAACAAGGCTACAGCCACTAATAGTGCCACTACCTTTGGAAATCATTTTCTTTCAAAGCATCACACATGCTAATAATCTTATCTGACATTTTTTAAGTTCTTCTAATCAACTATTTTTATTTTTATCAAAAGTCTTTGATGTAACATGGCCACCCACATTGACAAGAAAAGCAAGCAGTCTCGGAGAGGTCAAGTATCTGATCCAAGTTTATACAAAGACCCAGATTCCCTAACCCCAAGGTAGAGGAAAGTACTACCCACTCCTCCCCTCCTCTTCCTACCCTGTCCCTTTTCCTCCACTTCTTCCCCCTCCTTTGTTGTCTCCTCCTTTTCCTGCTCCTCTTTTTCCTCCCCTTCCTTCCCTTTCTTCTAGTCTTCCTCCCTCCTCCTCTTTCTCCTTCTGTTTGTTTCTCGTTTGGATTGTATAGTTATATTACCTGTGTGGTAAAAAAATGCACAACACAGTATAAGAAAGAATTGAATCTAGCACCCAAAGATCACACATCTCTGGAACACTGGGGAAATTACTGACCTCACAAATTAACGTCCGCTGTTTGTTTCTGTGTTTAATGCCCACTTATACTTAGCCTGGGACAAATATATCAAAAATACACTAAATAAGAATTGGCAAATTAGAGAAGACCAGATAGTTGGCCTTCAGACTTATTCCACTCTCTTTGTTCCCTCAGACTCAATTCTCAGTGTCATCCCTAGTGCTGCAACAGAACATGAGCTGCAGCTTCTCCTCCCCCTATGGAAGCCTCCTGTGGACTCCACAAGCCATCCCCTGTGGCCTCTCCCCTTCACTGTTTCCCATCTGCCAGAGGGCCAGGTAGAGAGCCTATTCCCTTTAACACAGCAACACAACAGGTCAGTTAAACAGGCAACACTCATTCAACACACTCTCTGAAAATCCATAGAGGAACAGAAACCAATGGAAAATGCATCTACCCAACAAAGACAAATGCAGAAATGGGAACCTAGAGCCCTAAACTAGATGCCTAAATGCTAGTGTAAAAACACAAGTCAGGACAAAATGTCACCACCAGACCCCAGCTATCCTACCACAGCAGGCCTTGAATGTTCTAGAAAAGCTGAAGCACAAGGAAAAAACCTTAAAACCAACAATATGAAGATTATAGATGCCCATAAAGAGGAAATGAGTAAATACCTTAGAGAAATTCAGGAAAAAATAAACAAACAATTGAAGGAAGCTAACAAAATTGTCCCAGACCTGAAAATTGAAATGAAAGCACAAACTCAAGAGAATCCTGGAAATAAAACATTTAGGGATGCAAACAGGAACTACAGACACAACATAGCCAACAGAATAAAAGATATGAAAGAAAGAATATAGGGCATTAAGGTTATGATACAAGAAATGGATATATATTGGTCAAAGAAAATGTTAAATGTAAAAAAATTCCTAACACAAACATCCAGGAAATCTGGCATACTATGAAAAGACCAAACTTAAGAACAATAGGAATACAGGAAGGAGAAGAATCCCAACTCGAAGGCCTAGAAAACATTTTCAACAAAATCATAGAAGAAAATGCTCCTAACCTAAAGAAGGACATTCCTATAAAGGTACAAGAAGCTTACAGAACACCAAATAGAGTGGACCAGAAAATAAAGTTCCCCCACCACATAATAAACAAAACACCAAATGTACAGAACAAAGTCAGAATACTAAAAACTGCAAAGAAAAAAACCAAATAACATATAAAAGCAGACCTATTAGAACTACACCTGACGTCTTAATGGAGACTCTAAAAGCCAGAAGGACCCGAACAAATGTGCTGCAGACTCTAAGAGACCACAGATGCCAGCCCAGACTACAATAATCAAGAAAATTTTCAATTACCATAGATGGAGAAAATAAGATATTCCATGACAAATTGAAATTTAAATATCTACCTACAAATCCAGAAGGTGTTAGAAGGAAAATTCCAAACCAAGGAGGAAAACTACAACAATAAAAACACAGGAAAATAAATAATATAAATGGCCTCAATTCCAATAAAAAGACGCAAAGTAACAGAATGGATACAAAAATAGGATCCATCCTTTAGCTGCATACAAGAAACACTCCTTCACATCAAGGACAGATGTGGTGGTGTGTAAGAATATGGGCCCCAAAGGGAGTGGCACTATTAGAAGGTATAGCCTCGCTGGGGTAGGTGTGATCTTGATGGAGGCTGGCTTTGAGGTCTCATATATGCTCAGGTCACAAACAGTAAGTCAGTTCATTTCCTGTTGCCTGTGGATGTAGGACTCTTGGCTTGGTTCCTTCTCCAACACCATGTCAGCATGCACACCACCCCGTACACCATGATAATGGACTAACTTCTGAAAATGTAAGCTACCCCAATTAAATGTTTTTCCTTTTTAAGAGTTGCTGTGTTCAGAACATCTCTTCACAACAACAGCAACCCTAACTAAGACAATAGATATTACCTCAGGGTAAAGGGTTTGAAAAAGATATTCCAAGCAAATAGACCTAAGAAGCAAACTGGTACAGTTTTCTTAATAACTACAAAATAGGCTTCAAATCAAAACTAATCAAAAGAGATGGGGAAGGACACTGTCTGTACTCATCAAAGGAAAAAGCTACCAAGATTACATTTCAACTCATGGCATCTATGTTCCAAACACAAGGGCATCCACTTTTGTAAAAAAAAAAAGAAACAAACAAAAAACCCTAAACAAATAAACAAACAAAACACTGCTACAGCTTAAATAACATATTGACCCTCACACACTGAAAGTAGTGGACTTCAGTACCCCACTCTCACTAATGGGCAGGTCATCTACACAAAAATTAAACAGAAATTCTGGAACTAACTGACATTATTAACCAAATGACCTTACATATTCAGAGAACATTCTACCCAAACACAAAAGAATATACCTTCTTCTCAGTACTTCCTTAAACTTTCTCCAAAACTGACCACATGCTTAGATACAAAGTAAGTCTCAAAAATGCAATTAAATAGAATAGGTACAATAGAAAATTGAAATAACTCCCTGTATCCTTCCATCTGACCATCATGAATTAAATCTAGATAAAAACAATAGCAGAAAACTTACAAACTCATGAAAACTGAACAACTCTCCACTGAATGAAAAATGGGTCAGAAAAGAAATAAAGAAAGAAATTAAAGACTTGCTAGAATTTAATGCAAATGAGTACAAACTACCCAGACTTATGGGGCATAATGAAAGTGGTGTTTAGAGGAAAGTTCATAGCACTAAATACCTACATAAAAATAATCTGGAAAGATCCCATTCTAGCAACTTGATAGTACATCTAAAAACTCTAGAACTGTATTTATCTGTAAGCATAAAATACTACCAAACCAAATCCAAGAACTCATCAAAAAGATTATCTGCCATGATCAAGTAAGCTTCATCCCAGAGATGCAAGGATGGTTTAACATATGAAAATCAGTTAATGTAAATAAACTGAAAGAAAAAACCCACACGATCATCTCATTAGATGCTGAAAAAGCCTTTGACACAATCTAACACACCATCATCATAAATTTTCAGGAGAGATTAGGGATACAGAGAACATACCTAAACATAAAGAAGGTAAATTTCTAGCAAGCCAACATCAAATTAAGTAGAGACAAACTCGAAACATTCCAATAAAATCAGAAACAAGACAAGGTTTTCCACCCTCTCCATATGTGGTGATTTGAATAAAAATACCCCCCATAGGCCCATAGAGAGTGGCACTATTAGAAGTGTGGCCTTGTTGGAGTAGTTGTGACATTGTTGAAGGAAGTGTGTTACTGAAGGCAGGATCTGATGTCTCAGCTCCTCAATCTAGGACCAGTGTGGCCATTCTCTTCCTGCTGCTGTGGATCCAGATGTGATACCAGAGTGAGTGTTGTTTCGATAGACCTGACTGTGCTTCTGTTTGGAGGATATGGACTTCCGGGCTTTGGATTAGAAAAGCACTTGAACACTTTAAATGGTGTTTAATGGACATCCTAGTATGAACATGGAAGACAGTACTACTGAGGTTGATTTGAACAGTGGGGGCGTGGCTCAAGAGATTTCAGAGAACAAGGATTTTTATGTGTGGCCTAGAGGCCATTCCTGTCATATTTTGGCTAAGGATGTTGCTGCTTTTTGCCCTTGTCTGAGAAGTCTGCCTGAGGTTAAATTGAAAAATTTTGGATTAATGACATTAGCAGAGGAAATTTTGAAACAGCCTAGCATTGACTCTGTTGTGTGGTTATTAGTGTTCACTCTCATGAAGATGTATAATGAAAAGAAGCAACCGAGCAAGGAAAAATACAAAATGTAAAGTTCAAGGAGAAAAGGGACACCAGGAGCTAAATCCTGTGTTCAAGGAGATAAATATATTAAAGAAAAGCCTGACACTAAATGGAATAAAGGGAGTGGTAACCTTAGGGCATGATCCCACCCAGGTAAGCTTCCAACTTGTGGGAGGGAGTTAATGAAAATCTTAGAGCCTATCATGGTGGGTTTAATCCCAGCATTTATGAGGCAGAGGCAGGGGGAATCTCTGAGTTTGAGGCCAGTCTTGTCTAGAGATCCAGTTTCAGGACAGCCAAGCTCAGTCAGTGAAGGAAACCATCAAAACCAGAAAGCTGGTGAACATGTAATTAACAAGTGGGCCATGTTCCAGCCCCAGGAAGCAGCAGAACTTGGCTGCTTTGATCAGTGGGTTCTGAGTTAGAGTCAAGGATAGAAAAAAGGGTTATGGAATCTCCCCCCATGATTAAGGAAAGAGGTCAGGCATATGTCAGGGGTTACCCTGCATGGAGACCAAGAGAGGCCATTGTGTGAAACTGTGAAGATGAAGCCTGGATTGCCTTGGAGACCCCAAGATTTTGGAGATACCTGTCAAAGAAAATCACTAACTTCGCTATGATAATATATGCCCTGAGCCATTATGTGTAGGAAGTATGTGATCTGCTTTCTATTTTACAGGGAATTACAGTTAAGAGAGTGCATGAAACTCAGAAGAGACTAAAGTTTGGAGTTCTAAACATTGCTGTGACAGATTATGGGAATTTATGAAGTTGCACTAAATACATTTGCATAATGATATGACTACAAGCCTATAGAGGCCAGGAAGTGGAATGTGGTGGTTTTAATAAAAAATCCCCACAGGCCCACAGGGAATGGCACTATTAGGAAGTGTGGCCATATTGCAATAGGTGTGGTTTGTTGGAGGAAGTGTATCAATGGGGGTGAGCTTTGAGGTCTAAGATGCTCAAGACAGGCCCAGTGTGCCATTCTCTTCCTGCTGCCTCCAGATCTAGATATAGAATTCTCAGCTGTCTCTCCATCACTTACATGCCACTATTCTTCTTGCCATGGAGGTAATGAACTACCCTTCTGAACTGTAAGTCATCCCCAATGATATGTTTTTATTTATAAGAGTTTCTATGGTCATAGTTTCTCTTAACAGCAAGAAAGCACAAACGAAGACACTAATCTATTCAATATAGTACTTGAAGTCTCAGCTAGAGCAATAAGACAACTGACAAGATCAAGGGGATACAAGATGGAAAGGCAGAAGTATCTTTATTTGCAGATGATATGCTAGTATATGTAAGTGACCCTAAAATTCCACCAGGGAACTCCTATAGTTGATAAACACTTTCAGCAAACTGTCTGAATATAAGATTAATTGAAAAAATCAGTAGCTCCCCCATATACAAATGACAAGCAGACTGAGAAAGAAATCAGGGAAATAACACCCTTCACAATACCTCAAATAATATAAAATATTTTGGGGTAACTCTAACCAAGCAAGTAAAAGACTTTCATGATAAATAACTTCAAAAATTTGAACAAAGAAATTGAAGAAGGTATCAGAAGATGGAAAGCTCTCCTATGCTCAGGAATCAGTAGGATTAACATAGTAAAAATGGCTATCCTACCAAAAGCAATCATCTACAGATTCAATGCAACCCCCATCAAAATGCCAACACATTTCTTTACAGACCTTGAAAGGAGAATTCTCAACTTCTTACGGAAAAATAAAAACCCAGGATAGCTAAAACAATCCTGTTCATTCTAGAAGTATCATCATCCCTGATCTCAAGCTCTACTACAGAGCTATAGTAACAAAACCAGCATGGTATTGGTATTAAAAACAGACAGACTGATCAATGGAGTCAAATGTATCTCTGGGAGACCTAGAGATAAATCCACACATAAGAAGCCAGTAATGCACACCAGAAAAAAGGCAGCATCTTCAACAAATGGTGCTTGGAAGACTGGAAGAATGCAAATATTTATCACCGTACACAAAACGCAAGTCCAAGTGGATCAAAGACTTTAACATAAAACTAGATACATAGACCTTGACAGAAGAGAAAGTGGGGAATAGCCTTGAATGCATCAACACAGGAGACCACTTTATGAACAGAACATCAACACCACAGGCACTAGGATTGAGACCCAAGTAGGGGAAGACGGGGATGACAGGTGGCAGATGATCAGAGAAGTGGGTAGGGGAGACTACAAAGGTTCCAGAATGATCTGACACTATCTCATGGTTGGGACATCTGCAGAAGCTCGTAGGCCTGACATCTGAGCCTGAGCAGGTACCAACAGACCTGGATTTACCCATTTTCTTCCCTGTGATGCCACCTCTGAGACAGGACCACAAGCCCTTTGTCTCTCTCTCTCTCTCTCTCTCTCTCTCTCTCTCTCTCTCTCTCTCTCTCTCTCTCTCTCTGTGTGTGTGTGTGTGTGTGTGAGAGAGAGAGAGACAGAGAGGCAGAGAGACAGAGAGACAGAGAGAGAGAACGAGAGTCTCTGCTGGGAGCTCTTATGATGGACAGGACAGCTGCCAGAGCAGTTCCTGAACACTTAGAGAAGCAGTTACTCGAGCACTGACTTGTACTGAGATCTGCGCAGTGTTTGTGACCCTGTGTTTTCTCTGCTGGAGAGAAAAGTTCACTTCTAATAGGGTAATTCAACCTAGATGTAAGTTGAACTAAGGTCTGTGGGGAGTATGTGGGAGGGAAAGCAGGAGAATCTCAGGAGGAATGATGCTGTAAAAATCTTGGTTGTGGCTCCTTTGGAAGCTTTGTTATCATGTCTATGTCTACTTGTTTTTAATCAAACAAATATCCCCAGAATATTGACATAAATTGATAATTGTTCTTGGGCAAAGACCTTTTAGTTCTGTTTAAATGGAGTAGTGTTTCTCTGCCACTTAGATGTGGAACTTTCTGGAAATTTGTATCATGTTACTTTATGAACCTCTAGGCTCTCAGACATGGTTCTATTATGTTTGTCTAATTTCACAACAGAGCTTATGATTTCAAATGCCTGCCAGTCAGGAAGAAACTGGAGAGATTCACACAAACAGGCAGGCCTTGAGAACTCAGGCTGAGACCTCTGGAACTCCTGGGTCTTCCTTTGCTTAGCAAATTTTGGTAATTAAACATAAAGACCTAACATGATCTAAATAATTCATGCTCCTAGTCTATGACTTGAGGCCTCTAGACAGTTTAGGGTATAGTGTCACTCGTAAGAATAACTAAGTTACCCTTGATTAGTAATGAATACTAAAGAAGCCAGCAGTCAGTCTTGCTGGGAGTCGAGCCTGCAGGAGGGCATATATCATCCTTGCCCCAGATGTCTATTTCCAACAGGGCTCATTTACCAGTTGGGTGCAGCTAGGTCCCCAAGACAATAGACAATAGGTTGCCAAGGCCAACAGGATTTTGGCTATTGACTGTGACAAACGTTAAAATTGTTTAGATGGACTTACCTTTCTTCCCTACATTTTTCATCTTTTATCAGTGATCACCAGTTTCATAGCAGCTCTTAGCCCTGGAGACAAGAGTAAATCAAAGTAAAAGATTTCTGCTGGTGTCGAGCATGATTTTGTTGATCATAATTAGGTGAATATAGAAGTCACCTACAAGTTCTTGGCCATTTGGTACTGCACAGTGAGTTCCAGGCCAGCATAGGCTGTGGAATGAATTCAAAGACAGCCTGAGCTGCATTTCAAGCAAGATCCTGTCTCAAAACAAAATCCCAAAAACATCTGGCCTGAGTCCTTTACTTTGTAGAAGAGGTACCTAGGATGAATCATTGTCTCCTAGAAACAGGGGTTGGCAGTTTTAACAAGACTTTCCCAGGGTGGTGTTGTGCAGAACTCCATGGAGCATTCAGAAATGTTCCATGTGTTGACACAGAACAACCTTCAGCTTTCAAGTCAAACTTTGTCACCTTGGGCTGAAGAAAGTTGCAATGATGTTATTGGGGGAGTGTAGGCAACTTTGGGGCTTATAATTGGTATTGAAGACTTGAAAAGCTGGAGCAAGGGCACTTGCATTGTGTGTGTGTGTGTGTGTGTGTGTGTGTGTGTGTGTGTGTGTGTGGTGCTTAAGAAAGCATTTCAGTTACTGTCCCTTTATCCTTTCTTGTCTTCAGAATTATGGGGATTTCAGCTGTCCAAGGCCAGTTGCAAAAGTCAGTTGACTCCTGTAATGCATGGGAAGGTGCTATTAAATGATGTCATTTTTACTAGACA
Organism: Mesocricetus auratus; assembly: GCF_017639785.1. Lineage (NCBI taxonomy): Eukaryota > Metazoa > Chordata > Mammalia > Rodentia > Cricetidae > Mesocricetus > Mesocricetus auratus. Next base: position 85,043,210 of record NW_024429190.1, read on the forward strand.
GCACTCAGGCTCATCCTTGACTGCTGGCATTATCCATAACCCAGAAAGGCATCTGGTACATAGCAGAGTGTGGGACACCCTCCAGTCTAACACCGGATGTTTGTTCGTCTCCTGACAGTTGTTGGATGCTGCCCCTGACCTCCTATCCACGTGGACCCTAAGGAGCCACGTGGCACTAATTCCCCATCCCTCCTCTACCTCTCACTGGTGTCCTCGTCAGTGCTGTAGGAGAGACACAGCAGCAGCATCTTTATCCTAAGCCCATAGTAGTCATGAAGCATTTTGTCTCTGCTCTCCAAATGCGGAGGTTATTGTAGAACACGCCTTTCCTTTTCAAAGCAACGGTCTTCTCCAACGGCTATTGAAGGATATTGCAAAATCCAAAGTTATGCAACCACTCTTCCTCTCCCAATGAATTTGTTGTTGTAATAACAGTAACCTGTGAGCTCGCTATAGGACAGAATGTCCTATCTGCTATGCGTATTGCAGAAGAAGTGGGTGACTGAACAGTGAAGAGGACAACAGTGATGCCTTGTGGTCACTGGCTTATCTCCAACCCAGATATCACTACAGAGCAACCCAGGGGATAGCAGTGGCAGCCATATGATGGACTTTCATTGTTTCTCTCAAATGACCTGAGTTCCAGCATCATTCAGCTCTCTGTCCTTACACTTCAGTGAAAGTGAACCTCATGCCTTTTGCTTGATTTACCTCTGAGAGACAAGGGAGTATGTTGGTAACTGTTCCTGGCTAGAGGGATCTGCGGAGGAGCTTTCCAGTGGACACTTGGGTGAGGTCACTTGGAGCTGCTATGGTATCTTCCTACATTGAGAGGGCATAGCCAGCAATACTGAGGATGGAGGAGAGAGTGTAAACTCCAACTGAGGCCTCTATGACATTGCTACAGTCTTGAACCAGACTTCTCTGCTTTTGAACTCTCTCACTGATTTATTTGAGCAAGCAGTCCTGTTTCTTGCAGAAAAAGAATCAACTTATTAAAAGAATTGCTGGTGATACCAGATAAGAGCAAGGCATTTAAGTTACATTTATCAGTTACTTTTCTGCTACTGTGAGAAAACACCACCACCAAGGCAACTTATGGAAGAGTTATACAGCTTTAATCCTAGCACTCAGGAGGCAGAGGCAGGTGGATCTCGGAGTTTGCGGCCAGCCTGGTCTACAGAGTGAGTTCCAGGACAGACAGAGAAGCTGTCTCAAATAAGCAAACAGAATGAACACAAAACCAAAAAGGAGAAGCAGCAGCAGCAATAGCAAAAGAAGAGGAGGAGGAGGAGGAGGAGGAGGAGGAGGAGGAGGAGGAGGAAGATGAGGAGGAGGAGGAGAAGGTGGAGGAGGAGGAGGAGGAGGAAGAGGAAGGAAGGAAAACAGGCAGGAAGAAAGGAAGGAAGAAAAAGACAGCTTTTATTTGGCTTATGGTCCATGAGGGCAGAGCCCATCATGGTGAGGAAGTATGGCAGCAAGCAGCAGGCATGGCAGCTGAGGTGAGTCACACATCTTCAACACAAGCAGGAAGGAAAGAGAGTAACTGGGAGTAGAACAAGGCTTTAAGCTTTCAATCCACTCCCAGTTACATGCTTCCTAAAGCAAGGACATAGCTTCTAAATCTACCTGAAAAGTGCTAAGTGTTCAAATACAAGAGCCGATGAGGGACATTTCTCATTCAAACCACCACAAGCACACATTGCTTATTGCCCTCATGGACCTACCTGTAGGTCTGGATCCATCTTCTCAGACCCTGGCATGTGTCCTTTCCATATGTAGCTTACTATTGAACTTACTATTGAATCTCAGTATTTTCTATTTTCAACCCTTCTTAAGTTGTGACCACCAAGAGATGGAAGAGAGAGAAAGAGAGAGAGAGTATATGTATATATGTTATATATGTATGCTACAAACATGTGTGTTTATAACTTTATCCATATATATTTATTTCTATTTATCTATCACCTATCTATCTATCCATCTATCTCTCTCTCTATATCTATCATCATCATCATCATCTGTCTATCTATTTACCTATGTATGTATATGTGCTTATAAATTGTTAACAGAGTTATTAGAGTCTGAGTCTGTGCAGCAAGCCAGGCTCAGCTACCCATCCTCAGGACCCAATTAAATAATCAATTAAAGATTGAAAGCATCAAAAGGAGATTTGTTAAATGCAGCCACAGGGGGAAGAAGAACAAAGAGGCTCAGGGCCCTCTGAAGCACAACTCTGAGTTCCTAGCATAAGGGTAGGGCTTAAACAGAAGGAAGGCAAGAGGCTGTGTAGATAAGCAGTCCTTGCCAAGGACTGCTGTTTCACCGCTGTCTGTCTGGTAAACTGTCAGAGCGGTGTGAAATCTGTTTTTAGGAGACAAGCACCCCTCCATTCAACATCAAAAGTCCAAGCTTTTTCTTCTGCCAGTGTGAAATACCTGGGGAAATTCCTATTTCTTGGAGTCCTTCCTTTCAGATAACCACAAGGTAGGTCTAGTGCTTTTAAGACATGCTCATCATTGCCAGTGAGGCTACAGATATATGTTTTAACACTTCATTCTTTTCTTCCCCAATAAATATTTAATGATTATGGACTGTATGCTGAGAAATCTGCCAGCACCAGGGAAAACAGTCAGCAAGTTGTAGTCATGGGATCTGGAGACTTTATATTATGCTGTGTAGAAACAGACAATAATAAATATATAAGCAAGAGACATGTGTGGCTTTTTTTCATTTATTCCATGTGTTCTTCTGACCCTGCATTTTATTAACTTCTAATTCATCTAATTTTTTAACACGTCATTCTTGAGATGAAATACGCCTGTGTGTGAACCAAATATAGCAAATGGCTCACAAATGGGAGCTGAGATTTAAAACATACTCCACTAGTGTCAGGCTGTGGCACTGGAGAACTATTTCTCTGTCATCCCTTCCTTTGTTCTGTTCCCTTTTGGAAGGGCTAGAACAAACAACTCCATCTTGTTGCTTGTTTGAGGGAGAGCCTGTCTACGAATCCTAGACTAGCTCCAAGTCTACCAACTTTTATCGTTAGCTGGGATTACAGGCCAGTGATATAAAGCCCACTTTGGCATCATTTCCATTCTGATAGAGCCCTCTTCTTTGAACCACTTTCTTGGAGTGTGTTGGGACTAGTTTTGGGTGGCTTGGTCTCTACTCTCCCTATGGATATAATTTGATCCATGTCACAGCTATAAATGACCACTGTCAAGGGGTTAGTGCCAATAAATCATTTGTGACCAATTTAAAGTGACTCTGAGGTGTACAACAGTCTGCACTAGGTCAAGCATACCTGAAGTTCTTTCTGTCTGTTCTGTGGACGATGATCTACCATCTTAAAATGATGGCTTACAAATAGTTAAAAAAAACAATAGTTAAGGTATACTAGGTGTGTATCAATGTGTATCAATATGTATATGTGTGTATAGTATATATGTGCATACATGTGTATGTTTATGTGTTTGCACATGAAAAGAAATGCTTAGAGTTTGTTCTTGGAGACACTGATAAGGGTATCTGTAATGGAGGTTTCTCTTTCCAGACTGTTCCCACAACCGTTTAGCCCCAAAGAAACCCACAGAGACTTACATTAATTACTAAACTGTTGACTGATGACTAGAGCTTATTATTGGCTAGCTCTGTCTTAATTATTAACCCATAACTACTACTCTATGTGTTTCTACATGGCCTTATCTTACAGGAGAACACCAGGTGTGTCCTATCTTTTTGGGGTCTTCATGGTATCTCTCCATGGCCTCCCTCTGCCTACTTTTCCCAGAATTCTCCTTGACTCATAGTCCTGCTTATCTTTTTACCTCCAAACAGTGTTTTATTCATCAACCAATAAGAGAAACATATATACAGAAGGACATTGCCCATCAGATGTCAATAGACATGACTTACCCTTGATTCCGTAAGGTCTTGGGGAGGATTTCTTTTATGTTCTTGTGACATGCATACTTGCATTTTCCCTTTTAAGATTTTGTTGCACGCTTCTTAGTTTATCTCATTTCTGACTTCTTGTACCCACCATGATTCCTACTTTCTTTCCTATTCCTCCTTGATGTTCTTTCATGGCCTGCTCTGGGTCTGATATTTTCCATCATCTTGGTTCAAGGTATCTCCTCAATATCCCATAGCTTCCTTCCCTTATTATCAGTATTCATTTTCTGCCCGAGGACTCTGTGTTCATGTCCATCAGGATTTGTGAGATGTTTCAAACAGACACACTGTCACCACAGATATCACAGAGAACTAAAATGTGTATCTATTTATTTCCAGGCATGAATGAGATCATCCCACTAAAACTACCAAATGCATTAAGAACCAGTGGAGTATAGTATTAGTGACACATTGTGCACAAGCCAAATCACCCTGGGATTTGTGGTCATTCTGGATCAGAATGTTCTGTGTCTGGGAACCACCAGGTTAGGGAGCCCTAGGGTTATTATAATCCTGTGATTCTCATGCTGTCACTTTGTTTTGTTTCTTTTCCAAAATTAACACAGAGAACTGGGACTCTAGAAATTGAAAGCTGCTTTTGTTGGTGTCAGAAAACAAAGAATGTCAAATGTGTCATTTATCTGTGCAGGATAGACATTGTCAACTCCATTAGATTTCTGTCACTAGGGAGTAGTAATCCAGACTTAAGAGTATTGTAATTAGTTGTCATCAGCTGGGAGATGGGTTAAGTCAGAAGGTATCTCAGCCAGATTGAAATGTGTTTCTTAAGGCTAATTCAGTGTTTAATTTTAGTGGCATGTATCTCTCAAGGGGAAAATAAACAGCTCAAATTCCATATTGGGTCAACAATAATTCCTTTCATGATATTACTTTATAATCAGCTTCTCAATAGTGCCATAAAATTTAAATTTAGTAACAGTCCTTTCTGCTAAAGAGAGTTACTGACAGTGATACAAGGGGGTATGGCAGATGACCCAGAAAACAAGGAGCCATTCGGTAGAGAATCTTGAAAACTTGCCTGGCCAATGGACTTATCTTCGAATGCTTTTGTCTAGATATTAATTAAATAAACTTTTACATATTCTTTTTCTGACTTTTTTTTCTGAAATGGAGGAAGCAACACAAAGGGTCATGGGTACATTTATTGAGAAGAGGGGGCTTCTATCCCATTCAGTTCTCATCAGCTGCACTTAGATTCTGTTGCACGTGAGAATTTCCTGGGAGTTTCTTCACAAACTCCAGGAAGAGAGCTGCATCCCACACCAAACCCCTAGCATTTCATAAGCCCCTGGCGGGAGGGGGTTTTCCAAGGAGTGGTAGACATGAAATCGTTTATCATACCTGCCCACCTTGCACGCTGGACACTTATGGGCAGAAGTGGGTTACAGAGGCAAAATCTGAATGCAAATCTGTTTTAGATTGCTCCCCTTTCCCCTGGATGTAGCCTCTCACACTCAAGCAAATAACCCTCATTCATCCATTCATCCCAAAACTGGGATTAAATTCGACACCCTTGCACATTCTAGACTGGTGCTCTATCACCGAGCTACACCCCCATCCCCTCACTGGGGGATTCTAAGCAGGCACTCTACCACTGAGCCACACAGCCATCCTCCCACTTGGGGATTCTAAGCAGGCATTCTATCACTGACATTGCTAGTCATAAACTGATATATTCAAAGATATTTATGTTAATATTTAGTTTATTTTCTGTATAATATTTAAAATTTTGTTTTATTGTGGTTGTATATGAACTTCTAGGAATTATATCATGGTGACAAGGCTGCTATGCCAACTGCTGATGTTCTTAAAGCAATGGCTGCTCCCCATCTCCAATCCCGGCCAGGACCCTGAGACATGTTCAGCTTTTCTTGAGCTTTCTTATTCTTTGTTACATGTTCTCCTGTGGTTACACATAGCTGTGGCATGAACACAATTTCATGTCTTCCAAGGATTTATATATTGATATTTGATCGCCATTATGGGGCATTAAGAGTGTGGAACTTAGTGTATTGAGACCATGGCACTGAGAGATGAGGCCTGGGGAGATGGTTAGATATATACAATTAAGATCAGCAGGCTTAAGCAACAGGTAGAATCTTGGTACTTTTCTAATGCTACCTAAAGAACAGAGGGTGCACATATATACCCAGCCTGTGCTCTTGTCTCTTGCCATGTGTCCCCCAAGCTGCCTAGGTATTTTCCAGGAAGAAAGCCAACAGTAGATCAGAGCTTTGAATCTCTGAGTCTGTGAGCTAACCGCCCCTTATTTCCTCATACAGCTATTCCATCACAGGCATTGTGTTACAGCAATGAGGAACTGGCCAGTGCACACTCCCTAGCAAGGGTGCTCACGGGTGCCCGTCATGCTGTGTACAGCTGAAGACCAGGCCACTTTGATCCTCTCGCTGAGGCCTGCGGGTGGCAGATAGCACCCCTGCCTGCCCCTTTCCCGGTCTACTGGGCAGTGATCATTGGCATTTGGATAAATAAAGGGATGTGTTCTTGGGTCTGTGTAGCCAATTTCCTCTTGTCATTTATAAACCTCCGGAGATTGCCTGATGTGACAGAAATCATTCCAGGCAAATCTGAACTTTAAGGAGGAAATGAAGCAGTTGGCTTGTGTGAGAGCAGCTGGGTAGAAATTGGGCTTCAGGTTATTCTGGTTGGTGTATCTGGAGGGAGAGGCCATGCCGTGTAGGCTCCTCCTCCATTTCCTTGGGTTTGCCTAGAGCGTTACCTGTTATTGAAGACAAAGGTGTGCAGTGAAAATGACAGGGACTCAGCGGGGAGGAGGGCAGCACTCAAGGGGACAGCTCTAGAAAACACCTTCTAAAGACAGGGGGATGCCAAGCCAGGCAGCGGAGGGAGGGAATAACTCCCGTTTCCCATCATCCGCTTTGCAGTGGACCAGCCTTGCTGCTTGACAGGTGGGTCAGTGAGGGCTAGAGACCAAGATCTCTCAGAAGCTACCTCCCTATAGGCATGCTTGCTTTGCTGGAATCCCTATGCACTTCAAATTAAGCTGACAGGAAATCCTTATCCACTAGCTCTGCAGGGCACCTGCTCCAGCTGCCTTCATCATCAGCCAAGCCCATCCATGCTGCAGGCTGCAAAACAAACACCCTGAGCTCAGTGCACTTAGAAGGCCTTGGGACAAAAGGCCCTGAGGCAGGAGTGTGTCATCTGCATTTGAAGAAGGGTAAGGCAGAGCCTTGACTTCTTGCTGGTGGTGACCCTGGAAGAGGTACTGACCCCTCAGAAACTGTGAGCTAAGACACACCCATCCTTTCTTTGAGTTATTCTCTGGGGGCATTTTGTCTCTTGCCATGTACATCCCTAGTCACTGAGGATATGAACCTTGAATCTCTAGAGCCATGGGGTAAATCACCTTTAAAAAAGTTATTGAAAATACAGGCACTGTGTGACAGCAGTGGAAAGTTGACCAGTGCATACTCCCTGAAATGGTATTTTGGTCTTAGCTACTCAAAATGAACTAATGTATGTCATAAATTGCTGCCGAGAAGTGTGCTTTCGTAGGTCTGCAGACTGGAGCCATGCTGTGCTTCCAGAGCGGTTTATGCTGACAGAGTTTTGATCTAGAGGGCTGGAGTCTGAGGCTCAGGCTTGGCACATGGGTGTGCACTGCGTGCTCGCTCGGTGGACATCAGTAGGATGTGTGATCTTGCATGTCCAGCTAAGCTTCCCTGTTTTGCAGCACTTGCTGGGATTCCATGACTGTGCTGGGTGAACTAAGCCCCTGGGCTAGTTCCCCCCTCCCCCTGGATTAGACTCCAATCACCCTTTTCCTTTGATGACTCCATCTTGTAATAATCTGCTGTGATCCCGTGGCCTGAGCACAACAGCTTTGGATTCCATGAAGGCTTCTAATGAAGCAGTAACATGCCAAATATAGGTGAAACCAAGAAGTTGACCTTGAAACTGTCAGTGTGAGATAGTATTGGATATCTGGACGCAGGCATCTGCGGTAGAGCTGCATCCTTGGAGCTCAGGAATGTGGGCTGTAAAATAGAAAGCAGATCACATACTTCCTACACATAATGGCTCAGAGGTATGGTGACAGTGCAGAATCTCTAGCTCTTGCTACTGATCTTACTTTTCAAGCGCTAGCTTTGGGCTAACTGTGGGTACCATCCTTCTGGCAGGTGATAGCAAGTATTATTTTGAGTTTTCTTTCTACTAATTTAGTTGCTTCTTAGGAACATGTTTCTATTGGTTAAGCTGGAAAGCATGGTGCTCTTGAGCTGGAGGAAGTGAGGGTGTGGCTGGACCTGGGGCTGCAATGGTCAGAGAAAAACTGAATTCATCTCCTGATCTAACCTCTGAAGCTTAGCATCACACATTGTTCCTGTGACCTTCCAACACCACCCCAGAGATTTGGCTAAGGAAACCAGCAAGTGGTAGGAAGACTAAGGACTTCCTCCTGACCAGTAATAACAAATGACTCGTGTAGGAGCGTGGCTCTGGCTGGGCCTCGCTTCTGCTGTGTTTTAGCATTTGTGAGTTAAATGCCTTTTATTTTCAGGGCTGCAAACTCCATTATACGGATAAGCAGGCTCTTTGTCCCTGCTCACCATCATTCAATACAGATTCCATGACAGATAGATACAGGAAAGAAAACCCAGTCTGTGGACAGATGGGCTGGATACAGCATCAGGAATGGACTCTTACCTGTGAGGTTTAAGCCTGTTCATTCCCAGGATAACAAGTATCTGTGGCTTTCTCTGACTTACAGATTTCAGTCCTAAAACCAAGTCCCAGACAAACTGGGTGAGCTGGGCACTCCAGTTTACCAGAGAAACACACTTGATTTTGTTCTCTTCCTCTCTAAGGCATAGACATGATTCCTATTGTCCATTGCATGAGTGAGGAGATAGCATGGAGGGAATTTTCAGCAGACATTTATTTCCTCATTCCTGGAACCTGGATGTTTACACAGAAATGGGTGGTAGAAATAGGCTTTGTCCATTTTCCGAAAGAGAGAGCCCTAGTGCATGCCCCCCCCCACACAATGTAGTTAAAAATTATCTGGCTTGTCTGTAGACTCACCTCTAACAATACCTCAAGTTTTGTGCTGTGCTTAGCTGCTCAGAACTCCTTTATTGTATTCACCACTAGATATAAATCAAAGTTCTGTTTCTTGTAGTTGATTCCCATGGTTGTTGGATGAGGGGCCAGGACTTCCCACCAAACCTTCTGTAAGGGTTATAAATGTCCAGGCTGTAAGCATTTATAATCTGGTAACACTTACATGGATACAATAACACAGCACACTCAAATGTTTCAGTTTTCAATGGAAGACTTTTACATCAGAAAGAAAGATGTGCTGAAATGTTAGTGAGTTCTACCTTTCCCAAGGTCAGATGCGTTTTATCCTCATAACTAACCCTGAGAAGGACATTTTCTGTGCAGGATCTGTGCTTATACCTTTTATTGTTTCCTGTGTTAGATTCTCTCAAGGAACAGAAACAAGAGAACAAATATAAATTACAAATGGGATTTATTAGATTGCCTTACACAACAGGGGCTGTGTAGTCCAATAATAGTTGTCTGTGCTCTGGAGAGGCTCAGAATCTGGTATCTGTTCAATTCACAATACTGGTTGTTATAGTGGTCCTAATTTGGTTCTAAAGGCTTGGAGGATTCTTGGAGAGTCACTGGAGAGTTCACGTTGGTAAGTTAAAGAACTTGGGTTTCTAGGTCATTGGAGAAAGGCAGCTGCAGCAGACCCAGAGTAAACGCACTCACCAGCAGGAAGCAAAGTTGGGCAGGCAAAAGCAGCAACCTTTTCCCTCAACTTCTGCATCTGGACTGCTGATGGAAGGTGCTGCCCTTCTGGGGAGGAGCTTCTCACTTAAGTAAATCTTTGTAGACTACCCTCACAGACCAGGGCAGGAGTATATCTGCTGATTGATCCCAAACCCCAGCAAACTGACAAGTTAAACACTCCCTGAGCTTCCTGTTGTGAGGCTTCAAAAAGTTAAAAATGGCTTTTTATTTCCTGTGAAGAAGAGTGATGGGCTGCGGAACAGTGAGTCTGTCAGGTGCTGACACATCTTTGTATGAGCCAGACAGAAGCCCTGTGGGTTCTAAGGGTTATGGATCTCTGTTGAAACTGTTCCACTCTGCTGCTTCTGCATAGAGGCAGCCATGATGGTAGCCACTGGCAGGCACGGTCATGTCACAATAAAACTTTATTTATAAAAGCAAGTGGCCACCATCCCTGCCCTGTATCACCAGTCCTTAAGCTGCACCGCACATATTGTATGAGTCATGAGCTGCTTTATGTACTTAGAAAAAATAGGTGATCAGAGAGAGAGAGATAACATGGACTGCCTGTTGTGGTCATGACTTTGGGTGATTTGCTTGTCTTCTGTGTTTATAAGTTTTTGGCCTTGTCTGTGGTTATGGTAACCACCATAACCATCAGAGCTTGAGGCTAATAATTCCTGTACAGCTGTGACTTGCCATCATCACTGGTCCCTCTTCAAGAACTCATGCTGCCTGAATTTGTGGGAGGGTAGACTTCTGAAACAGACCAAGAGAGAATGCTCATTGCAGGTGAGCTGCTGAGATTTCTCCATGTGGAACTGAGAAATGATGAATGCCTGTCACTTTTAAGGAGTTGGTTTGGGGAGCCGGGCTGGTTATAAGGCTGAGTGGGCTGTCCTTGGGAATGCAGTGAACACAGATGCTTTCTCCAGAAACAGATGAGCAGAGCAATGCCAGCCCAGTGCTGTGGAGACCACAAGGTTTGGGGAACAAGAAGAAATTACTAAGCACAGGGACAGTCCGTTCCCCACCTAGTTCTGCACCCAGATCCCACGCATGGTGCTCTGAGCTGTGCACCATATTAACTTGCTTGTAAGCTTCCTCAAACACCTTTCTGTTCCCTGTCTCTTTACAGGGTATTCTAAGAGTTTAATCTCCTCTTTTTCTTTTTCTATTGCTTCTGTGTTTTCAAAGCCATCAGTGACTTCTGCCTGCTGGGACTGCTGACACTGTGTAAAATTCCTGAATGCTTAGGAGTCAAGTTAGAGAAAACACAATGTCTCAGGAAATACAACACTGGAGTGTGGACAGATGATGGGTTTAAAATAAGAGGCATCTGGCTTTGGCTTCAGACCCTTCCATGCACCAGCCTTGTGGTCATGGGCTAGCAGTGTGAAGCGGCTGAGCCTAAACATCCTTGTCTGTAAACCCAGGTATTAATATCTGCCTCATACTAATATCTGCAGTGGAGACATAAGGAAGAGTTGCAGGTAGACATCATGGCATGATGTTACCACCATGTTACGGCCACCTGCAGGTGCCACTGCAAACACTCAACGTCTGAGGTAGAAGAGGACTGGTTTGGTGTTACCAAAAGGCATGTCTGAGGAGGCCCAAGAGTTGAAATATTTAATAGGATGGAGAAATGCCACGAAGAAAGAACTCCGTGTGTGTGTGTGTGTGTGTGTGTGTGTGTGTGTGTGTGTGTGTGTGTGCGCGCGCGCGCGCAGGTAGCTCAATACCCGGGATAAAGATTTTATCTGAGAAGTGTCTTTTGTGTGGGTGTGGGTCTGCCTTCCCGGCCTTTCTGATACACAGGGGATTGCTCCTCTCTGCGGCCCCTGCCCCTGCCCCCTCCTCCGACTCTCTTTCCTCTTTAGCCCTTTGGTTGTGTTTCTGTCTGTGTGACTCTTCATGATATGCTCTACCTGGGGATACAAGACACAGCACATCTTAAGAATGGCTCACCCACCCTCCCCCAATCTGCAAGAGAATTGGCATTTCTGTACTTTCTATCCTGAATTGACTTTCTTGGGCCTTTGCAATGTGCAGTCTGAAAGACCAAGTCATTGACAATTGTGGTGACTTCCCAGCCCTTGGAGGGACCAGGTCATGACCATCTGGGGCTTCCCATGTGTATAACAGAACTCACTGTGGTCAGGTGTCTGCCAGCTACAGTGATCCCAGGTGAGAGATCTCCTTTTGATACTCTGAGGACAAAGCAGACTCATCCTCATGGAGTCATAGTTCTCTAAATTCCTCAACCAAGTAATGAAGAGTAGCGTTCACCCCATTCTAGCCTTCAAGGATGAGAGTAAAATCTTCTGAGCTCCCTGACAAAAGGTATGGAGAGTCAAATGTTGCCCAATGACAAGGACAGGTTATTTGGTGGCATCATTGCTTATCACTCTTAGAGTGTATTCACACATTCAGGTTGGGTCTTTGACCTTTGATACAACCGAGGAAATAGTCAATATTGACTTGAACAGCAGGATTTTCCTGCCATCCTAACACAATGTACTGTAACAGTGTAACAGTATTGCCATCCAAACATAGTATACTGTAATAGTGTAATGGTATTGCCTTCCTAACACAGTGTACTGCAACAGTACAGCCACCCTAACATAGTGTATTTTAAGCATTATATTTGTATGTATTTAAGTAGCATACTCTCTTATTCCTCTGGAACTGGAGCAAAAATGAGTTGACTTGATCATGAAGTCTTATCATAGTGGCCTTAAAGTTACTAAGACATTGACCTCTAACTTTTACTTTTCTTAGCCTTGTTCTTGTGATGTAGTAGAAGTCTCTACTGGCTTACCCTTCCTCAGGCCAGCAACGGTTCTTCCTCTGCTCATAGCCCTTTATACAAAGCTGATACCAACTGGTTCTCCAGAAAAAACTTGCTAACTGACCTATGGGAGATCAGTGTGTGCCTTAGAGCAGCAGAGTGGCTTTGACGCAGGGAAAGCACAGGGGCGTGATACATCCTGTATCTGGATGTGGGTTGGTACCCTGAACAGGACCTCAGAAATGTAACCCTAGTAGCCCATTCATGCCTTCTGGTCTAGGGCCATCCTGGGCTTTCCTACGATTTGCAATAGAGTGGAAAACAGAAAGAGACAAAATGAAATTCAAGTGACCATCATTGGTGTTTGCCTGCACGGGCACAGCAAGCACAGAGAGCTAATTAGCACATTAACGAGCCCCTGATTTGAGCAAATGTTGGGCTTGATTGCACACATTCATCACTACTGCAGACCCCAGCGAATCAGAGTTGAATAATTTTCATGTCAGTGTAGCGTAACGAACTGGACCCGTGCAGCCCTTGACTGGCTCTGCCCATCCTCCTACCAAGTCTATACCCATCTCCAACACGAACCACAGCTTGCTGAAACCCAAGGGCAGCAATCGGTCCCCACGTGGGGTAATCGGAATCCTGGTTGGGAATGGGTTTGGAGGGTTTTTCTGTCATCATTCAGTGTCCTCAGTACTCAAGAGGACTTCTTAACAAGCAGAGAAGCTGTAACTTAAGAGGGACCCTTTGTATATCTGTATCTGTTTGCGGGCGACAGGGCCTGGAGTATTCAGCATAGTCCAGTCTCTGGAGATATTCATTTTAGTTTGTCCAATGAACAAATGAATGAATGAATAGGTGAGCAAGTGAACAGAGTTCAGTGTATGAGGAGAGGCATTCAGGAGGCACCCACATTTCTTGCATTTCTCAGTTGAAGCTATGAGAGCACACATCTACCCACTGTAACTCTGAAAATAGTGGGGCACGCTGACATGCTGTTTCCTCCAAGCGCAGTTCCTCACTGCTCATCGTACGACTTAAAGGAGTCAGGTGATCCTCTTTGCACCTTCCTCCTCCTCACCAACGGGAAGAAAACACAAACACAGAGCGCACTGCATATAACATCACATACAAAATGCTTGCAAAACAGTGACACTCAGGTGATGCTGTGTCCCTTCCTTAGGATTCCTGAGTGCGTGAGTTGGAGATTGAAGGGCATGGGGGGGTACATTGATATGTTCTAGATGCAAAGATGTGGTTATTTTGTTGTTATCCTTCATTCCTTCTGAGGAAGTGACCATCCAGGCACAGGATGCTATGTCCTGAGAACTCATGTCCCAGAACACTGGCCCCTGAGAGCAAGACAGGGCAGTCACTGAGCTGTGTTCGATGAATGATGGAGAGAGAACTTCTGGCAGAAGGTGGTATCTGTCACCAACCTTCTCTCTGGGTGTGGTGGTGCCAGGTCTGGGTCATGTGACCTCAAGAAAGCCCTGCTGTCCCAGCATGAAGTGGGGAGATGGACATGGACAGGTCTCTTGTGCCAGGGTTTGCCTCTGAGGTAAGGATGTGAATGTCACTGCTTTGTATTCTCTTGTTGAGGAAGACAGGATTGGTCCCACCTAGTTCTCTGCAGTGTCTGGAGATCTTAAATTGAGAATAAAAATGGGTCTGCAAATGAGTCACGGGCAAGGGTGATGCTTGAGAGTGGATGCCAAGGGCTGGAGGTAAAACAAGGCTTCCTTTCCACTTTTCTCTCTCCCTCGTTTGAACCATGACTCATCTGAATTCCGCTCCACAGACTGTGTAAGGGATGAAATCTAAATCACAGTGTTGGGTGAGGCTGGGGGTTTGGGAGGACCAAAAAAGTGGAAAGAGGGACCCTAGGAAAGCAAGCTGGGCGGTAGGGATGCCACTGCAGAACACAACAACCAGAGGCTACAGGCCTGGCCTGAATCTGTGCTGTGGCTTGTCATTTCCCACCCCCATTTTCTGGTCTCCATTTGTAATACGGTATTGTCATGTGGTTGAGGAGACTAGAAGATTGTTATAGAAAATGAAGTAATCAAAGAAAAGAGGGAACATTCATAAAAAGAATGAGCAGAAGGTTGTCTGTTTATTTGGTCGGAGGATGCCTTTGGCTAAAGGAGTTGCTGCAACATAAACATCAAAATATGCTTTCAGTGCACCGGGTCAGAGGTCTTTTGGAATGGGTGCTACCTGCTCACTTTGTGGGACAAAACTCTGCCTTTGCCCCCAGAGCCTGAAGGCAGAAGACACTGCAGCAGCTGGAGCTGTCCTCCTGCCGCTGCTGGCAGGTCTACAGTTAGGTCAAAGGGCACTCGTGAGACCCTCTGATACAGCCAGAGAGGATTTGATGTAAAGACATGTTTAGGTATTACAGTAGATAATTTAACATTTACTGAACTCTTCAAATTGAAGGAATTTTCAAAGTGGGATGTACAAAACATGACCAAACTGCATGGCTCTTCAATCCACTTGGATGCTGACAAACAAAAGGTCTCAATATGACATTGTCAGTCATACACATATCATGCTTCTTCCTCTACACCGTCCTTTCACCATGCTTAAATTGTATTAGTATATATTAGTTGTACAGAATGAGTCACATCACTGTTTTCCACATATGTATTAAAATTTTACATTTACTTGTTTATTTACTGTGTATATGGGGTGGGGGGTGAGACCCAAGCGCCACCTGTATAGAGGCCAGAGCACAACTTACAGGAGTTGTCTCTATTCTCCTACCATGGCTCCTAGGGAGTGAATCAGGTCATCAGACTCAGCAGCAAGCCTGGGTGAGCCATCTTACCAGTCCAACATGCATACATTTAGTGTGCCCACTGATCCTGCCCCTGTATCTTCACTAGCATGCTTTTCATTCTATATCCCTGAGGGCTGGAGGGGTTAGACATTTTCCATCATGTATTTATTTAACATTCGCACTTGTCTTTTTTCTCCCCCACCCCCACTTTTCATGTTAGCATCAAGCCTAAGGTCTTAACTGCACTATACAAATGCCACCATCAAGCTATCCTTCAGCCCTGCACTACGTCTTTTCAAAAGTGTCTGCTCAGTTCACTTAACCATTATCTATGTATTGTTGATTTAGTGTTTGGCATTCAGTTTTTTAAGCTCTTTATGTATGCTGTGTATTAATCCCCCTTGGAGTGAGGAGCTGGTAAAGATTTCCCAACCTTTACTCTGCAGAAGCATTTTAACTCTGTAATTCCACTAGTCTGTCAATTCCCACAGTTATTTCCCGAGTTATCGGAGTCCTTTCAGAAAGTCTTTGCCTCTGTGTGCAGTGTCTGTGGTGTGCTCAGTAGTGAACGAGACATCTATAACATACTCCCTCCCCACAAGCTTCAGGGAGCATCAGAGAAGAGGTGGCAGAAAGTCTGTACGTAAGAGGCAGAGGCCGGGAAGTCCCAGAGGAAACAGTGTCTTCTGACCATGACCGGACCACTGCACTCATGAGCCCACAGCAGCCACTGCCTACATGTGCCCTGCTTCTCAGTTCTCGTATCAGGATCTCTTCTCTCTGTGCTTGCTCTCATGGCTGGGTCTGTATTCCTCTTTGCTGTGTAGAATTCCTTTACATGTCTTCTACAGTATTGGTGTATGGTTATAATATATATAAATATATATCTTGGAAGGTCTGCTTTTTCTCCTTCAGCTTGCTGGCTATGGTGATCTAAGTTGGCATTATTTTAGTCCCTTGGCCTTTAATGCTTTAGTCGAGACATATATTATTATGATGTTTGCCTTAATAAGTGAGTTGGCACTGCTCTCTTATGGTTACCAATATCCTTGCTTTACACTGTTAGCATTTTATTTTAGTATAGTCTAGGGAGGATTTTTTTCCTGCCATACTCATTCGGATACTAGATGACTCGTGTGCCTTGATATATACATCTTAGCTTCAGATGTAGTAAATTTTCCACTGTTATTTCACTAACTGGGTTTTTCATGCCTTTAGTCTGTACCTTAGCACCTTCTACACCAATGATATATAAATTTGCCAATTTTGGAGATCAACCCTCTGTCAGATGTGGGATTAGTGAATATTTTTTCCCATTCTGTGGGCTGCCTTTTTGTCTTGCTGACTGTGTCCTTTGCCTTACAGAAGCTTCTCAGTTTCAGTAGGTCCCATTTATTAATTGTTGATCTCACTGTCTGTGCTGCTGGTGTTATGTTCAGGAAGCTGTCTCCTGTACCAATTCGTTCAAGGGTACCACCCACTTTCTCTTCTAAGAGGTTCAGTGTGGCTGGATTTATGTTGAGGTCTTTGATCCATTTGGACTTAAGTTTTGTGCATGGCGATAAACATGGATCGATCCGCATTCTTCTACATGCCAGTCTCCAATTATGCCAGCACCATTTGTTGAAGATGGTTTCTTTATTCCATTGTATATTTTTAGCTTCTTTGTCAAAGATCAGATGTTCGTACGTGTGTGGGTTAATACCCGGATTTTCAATTCGATTCCATTGGTCTACCTGTCTATTTTTGTGCCAATACCAAGCTGTTTTCAGGACTATAGCTCTATAATACAGCTTGAGGTCAGGGATGGTGATGCCTCCGGACGTTGCCTTGTTGAACAGGGTTGTTTTTGGCTATCCTGGGTCTTTTGTTTTCCATACAAAATTGATTATTGTTCTTTCAAGGTCTGTGAAGAATTGTGCTGGGATTTTAATGGGGATTGCATTGAATCTGTAGATTGCTTTTGGCAGGATTGCCATTTTTACTACATTGATCCTACCTATCCAAGAGCATGGGAGATCTTTCCATTTTCTGAGGGCTTCTTTAATTTCTTTCTTTAAAGATTCAAAGTTCTTACGATACAGGTCTTTCACTTGTTTGGTTAGCGTTACCCCAAGGTATTTTATGTTGTTTGTGGCAATTGTAAAGGGTGATGTTTCTCTGATTTCTCATCTCCAAAATTTACAAAGAACTCAAAAAGCAAGTCTCCAAAACAGCAAAGGACCCAATTAAAAAGTGGGCTGCAGAACTAAATAGAGAGTTTTCAATAAAGGAGTCTAAAATGGCTGAGAGGCACTTGAGAAAGTGCTCAACATCCTTAGCCATCTGGGAAATGCAAATCAAAACAACTCTGAGATACCATCTCACTCCTGTCAGAATGGCTAAAATCAAAAACACCAATGACAATTTATGCTGGAGAGGATGTGGTGAAAGGGGAACACTTCTCCATTGCTGGTGGGAGTGCCAACTGGTTCAGCCACTTTGGAAATCAGTATGGAGATTCCTCAGAAAAATGGGAATAAACCTACCACATGACCCAGCAACTCCACTCTTAGGCATATATCCAAAAGATGCCCATTCATACAACAAAAATGTCTGTTCCACTATGTTCATAGCAGCTTTATTTGTAATAGTCAGAACTTGGAAGCAACCTAGATGTCCCTCACCCAAAGAGTGGATAGAGAAAATGTGGTACATCTACACAATGGAGTACTATTCAGCAGAAAAAAATAATGGAATCATGAGATTCGCAGGCAAATGGATGACACTAGAAGAAACCATCCTGAGTGAGGTAACCCAGTCACAAAATGAGAAACATGGCATGTACTCTCTCATATATGGATTTTAGACATAGATCTGGGGAGTGCCAGCCTACAATCCTATGGCCAGAGAGTCTGGGAAACAGAAACTTCATTTAGTGGCCGGTTAAGTACTGAGCTGAACTCAAGAAAGCCAGTAACAGAGAGGGAGGACTGATGATCAAAGGGATTAAGACTGGGCTGGTTTAACCCCCAGAAACAGCTGACCAGACAAAGGTTAACTCCTGAATCCCAGGCATCAGCCTGGGAATCCAGCATGGGACTGATCAAGACCCCCTGAATTTGGGTGTCAATGAGGAGGCCTAGGGAACCTATTGAGCCTTGGGCAGCAGATCAGTACCCATCCCAAGTATACACACGGACTTTGGACTCCCATAGAACAATGTGAGGTGCACTCTCACCCTGAACTCTTGGGGAAGGGTCTAGGCCCTGCCCTATATGAAATGACAGACTATGGACACCCCCATGGAGGGCCTCACCCTCCCTGGGGGAATGAGGGGATAACGGGGGGGGGGTTGGGGGGATGGCACGGGAGGAGGGGAGGGAATGGGAGCGGGACCTGGAACTGACTTGTGAAGCAACCTCGTTTCTTATCTAAATTTAAACTGGAAAAAAAGAAAGTTATTTGAATGCATGTTAAACATTAATGTAATTTTTGAAAGGTTACATCTGATTTATTTTTTTACCAAAATAAATCTGGAGAAAAAAAAATTGCCATTTTTTTTCTGTTTTTTGAGATAGGGTTTCTCTGTATTGTTTTGGAGACTGTCCTGGAACTTGCTCTGTAGACCAGGCTGGCCTCAAACTCACAGAGATCTGCCTGCCTCTGCCTCCCGAGTGCTGGGATTAAAGGCGTGCACCACCAATGCCAGGCTAAATTTGCCATTTTGATTGTCCCACAAATATTTGTGTTTGTAGCTTTTTACTTTTTTCACTAATTACTGAATGTCCCAATCCCTTTACTTTGTTCTGGTTAGTTTTTGTCAACTTGATGCAAGTTAGAGTCATCTGGGAAGAGTGAGCCTCGGGTGAAACAAAGCCTCCATTGGACTGGCCTGTAGACAAGTCTGTGGGAGGGCCCAGTCCCCTGTGTGGAAGCCAGTGATCTTGGGTTCTATACGAAAGCAAGATAAGAAAACCATGGGAAGCAAGACAGTAAGCTGCATTTTCTTTGTGATCTGTCTTTCAGTTTCTTGTCTCCGGTTTCCTGACTGGAGTTCCTGCCTTGGCTTCCTTCAGTTATGGGACTATGATCAGGATGTGAAAGCCAAATTAACCCTTCCCTGTCTACGTTGTTTTGGTCATGGTGTTTTATTACAGCAATATAAATCAAACCGGGATAGTCTGCTAACCCTGAAATGTCTTCTGTCCACCTGGTTTGTTGGTAAGACTTTGCACTGGGCTTCTATCTCATTTTGTGTCTCCAGATTTTCTGTTTCTTATTTCATAATCTTCATCTCTTTAGTAAACATCTCTTTCATATCTTGTATCATCTTCCTTGGTTTATTTAACTATTTTTCTTGGAACTTACTGAGGTTTTATAAAAGCAAGTCCTTTAAATTCCTTGTCTGGCATCCCACTCAATTCAGTCTCTTAGGAGTCAGTCCCTAGAGAAATGTGAACTTTTGGAGGACACGTTTTTCACATTTCCTGCATGTGTTAATTGATCTTTATACATCTATTTGGGTGCATAAATTTTGTGGTTTTACTTGAGGATATTTTAAATTATTGTTGTTGTTTTGTGAGCCAAATCAATCAATCAACCTGTTAGCAAGTGTAGTTGTTATTATTTTTTAAAGATCTTGATAAAGAGAGCATTGCCTCCCCTGAGCAGTTGTTTGGGCGAGAGTGAATATATCCTTCCCTGACAACCTGCACTTGGTTCCACGTTTTTTGTGGTTATGCTGCACCCCTCAGAAAGCAAAAGCTAGGGGCAAGACCTGCCTCCTCTTCATGTCATGTGCCATCAGTAGTTCAGCAGGAGTGGTTTGGGATCCCAACTGATGGGAATACCTTTGCTTCCCCGTTGTCTCCCACAAGTATAATGAGACCAAAGTTTCCTTGGCTAGAATTTACTTTGAATAGTTTATCTTTGGTCCCTTGAACTGGGGACACTGAACTGGGCTCTGTCTCTGGACTGAAGCCTCACCCCATGGATCTTTTTTTGTTTTGTTTGTTTATGTTTTTATTTTTGTTTGTTTTGTGTTTTTTAACAGGGTTCCTCTGTATAGTCCTGACTGTCCTATAACTCATTTTGTAGACCAGGCTGGCCTTGAACTCACAGAGACCTCCCTGCCTGTGCCTTAAGTGCTGGGATTAAAGGTGTGCACCACCACTGCCCAGCTTCACCCCATGAATCTTACATAGAAGTCCGGGCAGGAATCTGGACTATAAAGAGGGGAACAGTAGGACCCATGATTTTCAGTGTCCAAGAGTACTTTTCTGAGACCTAGTCTCAGTAGGCAAACCCACAAATGGGCTCAGCCCTCTGACCCTATTTATCTGGCATCTGGAGCAAGCACTCCAGAAGGAAAATGGCGTCTGCTCTGTTCCAGGTCCTCAGTCCCGGAACAGAAGAACTCTTTCAGTGGTGTCCCACCAGTGCCATTATGTGTCACAGGGTAGATGCTGGCTGGGACTGTGGAACAACACTCTCTATGAGTTCCAGAAGAAAGGGGAATAGTGGGATACATGGTTTCCAAAACAGCGGGCGTGGATGTGACCTTCCCACGGTGGTTCCCATTCCAACAGCAGCATTCATCTGGGGATACTGCAAGTTCTTCTCCAGTGCCAGCAGGCTGGGAGCTCCCAGATCAGCGAAGTCCCTTGTCCTTCTGGCCTACACTTGTTTCTGTGCCAGTGGGCTCTGTGTCTCAGCCTCCCTTTTCACTCCTCCCCTCTGTCATGCTGCAGGCTGGTGCCAGCTAGAGTCTAACGCATGGTTCTTCATTGGTCCAATAACTGGATCCGGGTCCCTCCAAGGCTCTCTGTCCCATGCTGAACTTCCATGTTTTTCTCACCTAGAAGCTGCATTTTCACTGTGTTGACTGCGAGCTGAAGATTTCTGCTGTCTTATAACTGGCTCTCTCTGCTCCTCAGGTAGATGTCTGCAGGAACTCATCTGGATTAGCTCCTGGTTCCAGGACAATATGAAAGAGAATGTGGAACGGCACCGAGCCCAGTTCAGATCACTCAGTGCCCAAATATGAGCACGAGGCTGCCATCCTAAGCCCCCGAGGTAAGGCTTCCATCTCTCTCCCACATTCTTAAGACAGTTATAGAGGACATTCCTACCAATGCAGCACCTATGAGCGTGAGGTTTATACATGGTGGCTGAGTATAAGTCTTCCGGAATGGGGTAGAAGGCCTAAGAATCATGAATGGGAT
Source organism: Mesocricetus auratus (assembly GCF_017639785.1). Taxonomy (NCBI): domain Eukaryota; kingdom Metazoa; phylum Chordata; class Mammalia; order Rodentia; family Cricetidae; genus Mesocricetus; species Mesocricetus auratus. The sequence continues at coordinate 85,064,772 of NW_024429190.1, forward strand.
GGGACTAGGGGGGAAAACCTCACTTCTGCCGAGGTGGGACTCAACAAAAACATGGACAATTCCACCATCATTTCCTGGAGTTTGGGAAACTGGATGGAATTTTATCTTCAGGAAGTGTGTGGAGCTTTGTGTTACAGACTTATTGAGGAAGCCTGGAAGCCAGATATGTCAGTTTGCTGTTACCACATACCTGACTGCTGTGAGGTCAGCAACCTGCTGGTTCCTCTCTCTCTCTGTCTCTGTCTCTGTCTCTCTCTGTCTCTGTGTGTCTCTCTCTGTCTCTGTCTCTGTCTCTCTCTGTCTCTCTTTCTCTCTCTCTGTCTCTGTCTCTGTGTGTGTCTCTCTCTGTCTCTCTCTTTCTCTGTCTCTGTCTCTCTCCCTCTCTGTCTCTCTCTTTCTCTTTCTGTCTCTCTCTCTCTCTCTCTGTTGTTTTTTGTTTTTGAGACAGGGTTTCTCTGTGTGCTGGTCCTGGCTGTCCTTGAACTCACTCTGTAGACCAGACTGGCTGGGAACTCACAGAGCTCCCCTGCCTCTGCCTCCTGAGTGCTGGGATTAAAGGTATGCGCCACCAACGCCCAGCCGTCAACATCTTCTTTCTGTTGTTGTTTTAATAAGACGCTCAGTAAAAAGTTTTTATTATCATGTGTTAGTCATGCAAAACACTAGGTTGCATTATGATATGTGACGTAATTTGATCACACTCACCCTCACTGCCATGGCTTGCTCTTTCCTTCCCTCCCACTGATGGAACCTTCCTTCCTAACAGTCCACATTCTACTGTCATTTTTTAAATTTAAACTCTACATATGAGAGAAACATATTCTGTTTTTTCAGAGTCTGATTTATTTTTTTTCCGCATTATGATGTCCAGTTCCATCCATTTATTCTTTATAGATGGGCAAGATTTCCATTATGCATATGCACCACATCTCAAATGAAACAATCTACCAATGGACAACCAGGCTGGTTCCGCTCTGCAGCTGTGAGAACCATGCAGTCATAAACACGGATACACAAGTGTCTCTGTGGTATGCTGAGGTATGTACCTGGGTATATACACAGGTATGTGTAACTGGATCCTATGTCACTTCTAATTTTAGCTCTGTGGGGGAGCCTCCGTGCTGATTTCCACAGTGGCTGGACCAGTCAACCTTTCTGCCAGCAGCCTGTAAGGGTTCCTGTCTCCATATCCTCGCCAGCCTGTGTCATCTTTGTTCACTTGATGATTGACATTCTGACTGGGGGAGGTACCAAGCCTGTGAGGTTCTGTGGTGCATTTCCCTGATGGCTAATGATGCTGAATATGCCGTGTTTCTTCTGAGAAATGTCTGTTCCCCACTTACTGACCGCATGGCCGTTCTCTGTCACCAGCTTTCTTTCCCTGTGGTAGGAACTTTGGTTTCACCCATCTACTTGCTTTCTGTGTGAATGTCAGTTTGTGGCAGCCAAGACCTGATGTCCTTATGAACCTTAAATGATGGGCTGCATGGACACATGGAATTTCATAGTCCCACAAATGGAAAAATGCAAGTTCAGAGTGATTAAACTCGATAACCAATCCATTATGGGATTACTTTTTAATTTGCCGAAATGTTAGAGCACAGCTGGCTGCCACAGCAGGAAGAAAGCCTCTGCTTGGTGTGAGAGAGTCAGAGGGATTAAACCAAGAATGACAGCAGCATTGCACTCTTCTGGGGTGGAGCGGGCTGGACCGAGTGTCTGATGCGTTGCTCAGTCCTGCAGGGACATAAACACAGGCCATGTCCCTCTCCTCAGCTTCTGAGACCATCACACAGTGCTCCCTGTCTTGATCACACCTCACAAAGCATGACTGTGACAGTCACTCCTCCTCTCCAAGCTGTGCCCCGCCCCCATAGGGAAGCTTGATACGGAAAGCATTCTATATTGAAACTATGCTGCTCAGAAGGTCTGCTTAAGGAGAAGCCACATCCAAAGCATGGATCAGGACCCGGAAACACTTGGAGGCTGAGAGGAGCCCGGATCAGGACCCAGAAACACTTGGAGGCTGAGAGGAGCCCGGATCAGGACCCAGAAACACTTGGACGCTGAGAGGAGCCCAGGGATGATCAACAGGAACTCTAGTTAGCACTCACTGTTCTTGGTGAGCATGTGTCTCCCAGCATCAGCTCCCTGCATGTAAGACAAACAGAGATTAACTGTCTTGACAGGAACTGCTGAAGATGGGGAGGAAGGCAGAGTAGAAGAGGAAGGAGTAGAAGGTACACTCTGGCTACCAACCCCTCGGTGGCTCCCTTTGGTGGTCTCCTTTGGTTCTGTCTTAGCTGGCTACAGGCATAGCACCTGCCCAGGTTCAGAGAAAGCCACATGTGAATCCCCTCTGTGTCACTTTTTTGCTATGTCACCTCAGGTCCACCATAGAGCTTTGAGCTATATCTCAAATGTAATGTCAGAAAATTACCATCTGTCTCACATATTCTGAGTTAAAGTTGAAACAACGCAGGCAGTGAAGGATCGATCTCAGCTTCAACCTGGGCTCAACCCCTGTGCTTTCTGTGCCTGGAGATGGGGCTGCCTCCCAGGAAATGGACCTATCTCCAGGAGCTGGCTGTAAGGGCCTGTTCTGATAAACATGTGCCGTATGATGAGAAGGAGACAGCTTGGCAAACTTGATTGTGTACGGCAGCGGGGGATGAGTTAGTGAGAAGGAGCCACCTTGAATTCTAAGGGAGGAGGCCTTACAGTTTTAGAAACTTCAGGCCTGTGCCTTTGTGTCTGCAGGGTTGGCAGCTGAGAAGGGAAGTCAAATGATGCATCAGAGACCAAGGGAAAGTAAAAACCTGTAAAGATGAGCTGGAATCCATGTCTGCTTCTCATTTCTGCCCTCAGTGCTGAGGGTTCTCTGCCCATGAGGTCGATGTCCTACCCTCCACAGCCAAAAGCATCTTGGTCCAGGAAGGGAGAGGTTGATGGGAATGGCATAGTAGGAGCTGAAAGAGCAAATCATTTGCTGCTCTCACTCAGAGGCCCAGTGAGTCTGTCCTTGGAGCAGGGACAAGGCACATGGCTGAGTACCCAACCTGATCACCCCAGAGCTTGGCAGAACTGCTGTGTGCATATTTGTACCTTTTATGTCTCAGACAACTTTCTCTGTAGTCAAACTAGAACCTCATAAGGGAGTTTTGGGGTACCATCAACTGAGCGGGCAAGCAAATAACCTATGTTAACAAAGCCTTAGGAGGCTGGTCAAAGTAACTGAGCAAAGGAGTCACAGCCTGGCCCAGACTCAGTATAGATGGCAGGGAGCACCAAATCAGTGAGTTCTGTCTCCTGGCGACACAATGGGAGCTCTGGAATCCGTGGGAGGGGGTGCTGCTTCTCTCCAGAGCACACAGTGGGCACACAAATTGGGAGTGTGTGGACTTGACACAGAAAGAGTAGGTGTGATTGGCGAGGAAAAACAGACTTGGAAAGATGTTTCAGAAGCACCATTATGAAGATATTATTTCCCAGGGTCAGAAGGCCATTCTCAATGAGGAATTTCTTCTGCAGCTCAGTGGATGGAAATGGATAAAGGAAAGGGGACATGCAGCAGCCACCACAGCACAGGGCACTCCTGCAGACAGATTATGTCAGGGGAGTTGCATAACGTGACTTGGCAGGTTTGTGTGTTTCACACCCGTAATCCCAGCACTTTGGAAACTCAAGCAGGGGGATGGCAAGTTAGAGGCCAGCTCAGGTCACACATCCATTCTTATCTCAAGAAACAAATCAAAACACGAGTAAAAAGAAAATGAAATACAAGTGTTCTCAGCAGACAGTGAAGGCACAGGAGATTAAAATAGAACAGTGGTCACAGACTCACTGGGCTGCTGTCACACAGATGCCTACCGGAACCTTCCCACGGATGCATTCCCCAGGTGCCCCACGTGACAGAGGATTCTGGCTGTATAGAAAGGACTCCTGAACACAGACAAATGAGGGCACTGTAGGTGCACGGTCGGGACTCCAAGGCTGCTCCAGCAAGCATCTCTCGGGCTTCAGGCAGGTGACTTACATCACTGCCCTCCTTAGAGGAATGGCCTCAGTCCTCAAGAGATCGCCCACAGAGAAGGACCTGTAAGATGATGCCACCCATGTGGAGCCATGCGGGAAAGACTAGCTAAGTTACAGCTCAGTTCCCTCCTTCTGGGAGGCTGCTCTGTGCCTGCCCATGCCCGAGATCCTGGGGACTAGGTAGAAGAGGCAAGGAGGCAGCTCAAACCAGATCTTGGCATAGCATGTTGTCTCTATCTGCTTCTGTTGCTGCCCCACAGCTTTCTTCCGGGAGAAATCCCTCTGTAAATCACTTGTCCAGTCTCTGCTCATGCCTTGCTTCTATGTCCCAAGGAAGTGGTCAACCAACAAGACAAGAAGACAAGAAGGAGGCAAAGAAGAGAAGAGAGGCTCACTTTGGGTATTGACTTGAAAATACTGATGAGTAACTAATCTGGGTTGTGTCAGTGATGCATCAAGATCACACGGGTTTATTTCCTAAGCACTACTAAACCTTGATGCTGCAGAGTCGAAGGCTCCTGGTCATAACTCAGAAAACAAAAGCTCTCATGCTGATACCATGACAGCAATATGCTTTAAGGAAACATTTCTTCTTCAGTTTCATCTTTTATCTGTGCTATTAGGAGCTGAGTAACTCTTCCTGTTCAGGGATTCTGTTAATCAAATAAAGACAGGGCATTTCCTATCACAGTGTTCCATTTGGAAATGTGAGTAGGCAGGTTTAAAGGGGAGAAAGTCTTGAAAGAGGGACCTGGGAAGAAAACTTACTGCCTACTGCATGGGTCATCCTGATCCTTTATTTCTACTTCCAATTTGTGACACTGTAAGGATCAGAGCATCTATGGGTGGAGTTCCAACCTGGCAAAGGAGAGTAGAGCTGATTTGTGATGAAGACTCGTATATAATAATTAATATGTAATGATATATGATATATAATGTATATATAATATGTAATATATAATGAGCTGAGAACAAGGAGCCCTGGCCTTTGCCAAGATTCCTCCTGTGAAAGAGAGGACCTTAGACCCTACAATCTGAGTCCTACATGCTTGGGAGCCCAGCTCCTAGGGAAGGTCACATTGAGTGACAGCTAGCACATGACTAAACTTTCATGACTATCAAAAGTATCTGATAGACATACTTTATTGTTATGACTTTGATAACTGCCTTTCTCCCTTGTAAGTAAAACAAGTTCACTTTTAAAAATGAAAAGCCAGGGCATCATCAGGTAAACAGGCCAGCTTCCCGGCCTGTGTTCCAGAGCCTGCAGATCGCCTGGGAACTGCACAGAGCTCCCAATCCCGGCGGGAGCATCAGGTAAACAGGCCAGCTTCTCGGCCTGTGTTCCAGAGCCTGCAGATCAACTGGGAACTGCACAGAGCTCCCAATCCCGGCGGGAGCCAAGCACCCCAGACTCCAGATCTTCTCTCCCACCAACGAGTCCAGGAAACTAGAGGAAGCTGGGAGTACAGGGAAGTAGCTGTCCCTCTGGCATCATCAGGTAAACAGACCAGCTTCCCGGCCTGTGTTCCAGAGCCTGCAGATCGCCTGGGAACTGCACAGAGCTCCCAATCCAGGCGGGAGCATCAGGTAAACAGGCCAGCTTCCCGGCCTGTGTTCCAGAGCCTGCAGATCAACTGGGAACTGCACAGAGCTCCCAATCCCGGCGGGAGCCAAGCACCCGAGACTCCAGATCTTCTCTCCCACCAACGAGTCCAGGAAACTAGAGAAGGCTGGTTGTACAGGGAAGTATCTGTCCCTCTGGCAGCATCAGGTAAACAGGCCAGCTTCCCGGCCTGTGTTCCAGAGCCTGCAGATCGCCTGGGAACTGCACAGAGCTCCCAATCCCGGCAGGAGCCAAGCACCCCAGACTCCAGATCTTCTCTCCCACCAAAGAGACCAGGAAACTAGAGGAGCCAGGGAGACCAGGGGAGTAGCAGTTCCGGATCAGGTACAACAGGACCCAGCATAGGGTCCAGGGGACCAGGTAGGAGGCTAAGCGCCCCAGATTCCTGTTGTTCTTCTCCACCCACGGACCAGCGTTTGGACAAGGTATAGAAGAACCACCAGATTACCGGACTTACTAGCACCCACCAAAAGGGAACTCTGGTCCCCAGACCAGGAAGGGGCTCTTTCTGCACCCACTAGAAGAAGAGATGGGAAAGAGACAATACAAAAACACAGTCAGCAACAGAAAAACAAATATGACACCGCCAGATTCTAGAGACTCCACACCAGCAAGACCCCAATATTCTAACGCGAAGGAAGCAGAAGAGAACGACCTTAAAAGCACTTTCATGAAAATGATAGAGGCCCTAAAAGAGGATATTGGAAAATCCCTCAAAGAAATGGAAGAAAAAACAAACCAAAAAATGCAAGAAATGGAAGAAAAAACAAACCAAAAAATGCAAGAATTGGAAGAAAAAACAAACCAAAAAAGGCACGAAATGGAAGAAGAAATGAAGCAAAAAATGCAAGAAATGGAAGAAAAAGCAAAGCAAAAAATGTAAGAATTAGAAGAAGAAACATACCAAAAAAGGCAGGAAATGGAAGAAGAAACAAAGCACAAAATCCAAGAAATGGAACAAAAAGCAAACCAAAAATGCAAGAAATGGAAGAAAGAACAAACCAAAAAATTCATAAAAGGCAACAAACGGACGAACAGATAAACAGAAAATTGCAAGAAGCAATGCAAACACTGCAAGGGTTGAAAACTGAAATAGAGACACTAAAAAAAAACACAATCTGAAGAAAGGCAGAAAATAGAAAAGCTGGACAAACAGTCAGGCACTACCAATACAAGCATTACCAACAGAATAGAAGAGATGGAAGAGAGAATCTCAAGTGTTGAAGATACATTAGGAGAAATGGATTTATCAACCAAAGAAAACCTTAAATCCAACAAATCCTTAACACAAAACATCCAGGAATTATGGGACACCATGAAAAGACCAAACTTAAGAATAATAGGTATAGAAGAAGGAGAAGAAATCCAGCTCAAAGGGGCAGAAGGCATATTCAACAAAATCATAGAAGAAAACTTTCCCAACCTTAAGAAAGACATGCCAATGAAGGTACAAGAAGCCTACAGAACACCAAAGAGAGTGGACCACAAAAAAAAATCCCCTCGCCACATAATAATCAAGACCCCAAACATACAGAATAAAGAAAGAATATTAAGAGCAGCTAAGGAAAAAGGTCAAGTAACATATAAAGGCAGACCTATCAGAATTACACCTGATTTCTCCATGGAAACTCTGAAAGCCAGAAGGTCCTGGATAGATATTCTACCTACACTAAGAGACCATGGATGCCAGCCCAGACTACTATACCCGGCAAAGCTCTCAATCACTATAGACGGAGAAAACAAGATATTCCATGACAAAACTAGATTCAAGCAATATGTGTCCACTAACCCAGCCCTACAGAAAACTTTGGAAGGAAAACTCCAACCCAAGGAAGCTAACTACAACCAGAAAACCATAGGCATTAGAGAATCCCTCTCTACCAACAGCCAAAAGAACAAAGGGGTGAAATTCCACACATAATTCCACCAACAACAACCATTGCAAATCGAAGAAGGATGAGCAATCAATGGTCATTAATATCCCTCAATATTAATGGCCTTAACTCACCCATAAAAAGACACAGACTAGCAGAATGGATTCGAAGACAGAACCCTTCCTTCTGCTGCATACAAGAAACACACCTCACCCTCAAAGACAGATATTACCTGAGAGTTAAAGGTTGGGAATAAATTTTTCAATCAAATGGACCCAAGAAACAAGCAGGGGTAGCAATCCTAATATCTAACAAACTACACTTTAAAATAAAATCAATCAAAAGAGATGAAGGAGGTCATTACATACTCATCACAGGTGAAACCCACCAAGATGAAGTGTCTATCCTGAACATCTATGCCCCCAATACAAAGGCATCCACATTCGTTAAAAAAAACATTATTAGAACTTAAAACTCATCTAAAGCCCGACACAGTTATAGTGGGAGATTTCAACACACCACTCTCACCACTAGACAGGAATACCAGACAGAAACTCAACAAAGAAGCAAAGGATCTAATAGAAGTAATGACCCAACTGGGATTAACAGATATCTATAGAACATTTCATCCACATAAAAAAGAATATACCTTCTTCTCACCACCACATGGAACCTTCTCAAAAATCGACCACATACTTGGCAACATATCAAACCTCAGCAGCTACAAAAACATTGGAATAACTCCATGCATCTTATCAGACCACCATGCTTTAAAATTAGAATTCAACAACAACACAAATTGCAGAAAACCTACATACTCATGGAAATTGAATAATGCTCAACTGCACCATCCCTGGGTCAAAGAGGAAATAAAAAAAGAAATTAAAGACTTCCTCGGATTCAATGAGAATGAAGACACAACATACCGAAACCTATGGGACACTTCGAAAGCAGTGCTACGGGGGAATTTCATAGCACTAAGTGCTCACATGAAAAAACAGGAGAACAGTTATACCAGAGAATTAACATCACAGCTAAAAGCTCTAGAACACAAAGAAGCAAACTCCCCCAGGAGGAGTAGACGCCAGGAAATAATCAAATTGAGGGCTGAAATCAACAAAGTAGAAACCAGGAAAACAATACAAAGAATCAATGCAACGAAGAGTTGGTTCTTTGAGAAAATCAACAAGATAGACAAACCTTTGTCCAAACTTACCAAACAGCAGAGAGTGAACACGCAAATTAACAAAATCAGAAATGAAAAGGGGGACATAACAACAGACTCTGAGGAAATCCAGAGAATCATTAGGTCATACTTTGAAAACCTGTACTCCACAAAATTCGAAAAATTAAAAGAAATGGATGACTTCCTGGACAGCTATCATTTGCCAAAACTAAATCAAGAACAGATATGCAATTTAAATAGACCTATAACCCCTATGGAAATAGAAGCTGTCATCAAAAGACTCCCAACCAAAAAAAGTCCAGGTCCAGATGGCCTCAGTGCAGAATTCTACCAGAAATTCAAAGAACAGCTTTTACCAATTCTTCTCAAAGTGTTCCACACAATAGAAGCAGAAGGGTCTTTGCCAAACTCTTTCTATGAGGCTTCAATAACCTTGATCCCCAAGCCACACAAAGATACAACCAAGAAAGAGAACTTCAGACCAATATCCCTCATGAACATTGATGCAAAAATACTCAATAAAATACTGGCAAATCGGATCCAAGAACACATCAAAACAATCATTCACCACGATCAAGTAGGTTTCATCCCAGGGATGCAGGGATGGTTTAACATACGAAAATCCATCAACGTAATCTACCATATAAACAAGCTGAAAAACAAAAATCAAATGATCATCTCACTAGATGCAGAAAAAGCCTTTGACAAAATCCAACACCGCTTCATGATAAAGGTCTTGGAGAGATCTGGGATAACAGGGACATACTTAAACATAATAAAAGCCATATACAGTAAACCAACAGCCAACATCAAACTAAATGGACAGAAACTCAACGCAATTCCTCTAAAATCAGGAACAAAATAAGGCTGTCCACTCTCTCCATACCTTTTCAACATGGTACTTGAACTTCTAGCTATTGCCATACAACAACAAAGGGGGATTAAGGGGATACAAATTGGGAAGGAAGAAGTCAAACTTTCACTGTTTGCAGACGATATGATAGTTTACATCAATGACCCAAAGAACTCTACCAGGGAACTCTTACAGCTGATTAACACCTTCAGCAAAGTGGCAGGTTACAAGATCAACTCAAGAAAGTCAGTAGCCCTACTATATACAGATGATAAAAGGGCTGAAAGAGAAATCAGAGAAACATCACCCTTTACAATTGCCACAAACAACATAAAATACCTTGGGGTAACGCTAACCAAACAAGTGAAAGACCTGTATCGTAAGAACTTTGAATCTTTAAAGAAAGAAATTAAAGAAGCCCTCAGAAAATGGAAAGATCTCCCATGCTCTTGGATAGGTAGGATCAATGTAGTAAAAATGGCAATCCTGCCAAAAGCAATCTACAGATTCAATGCTTCCCCATTAAAATCCCAGCACAATTCTTCACAGACCTTGAAAGAACAATAATCAATTTTGTATGGAAAAACAAAAGACCCAGGATAGCCAAAACAACCCTGTTCAACAAGGCAACATCCGGAGGCATCACTATCCCTGACCTCAAGCTGTATTATAGAGCTATAGTCCTGAAAACAGCTTGGTATTGGCACAAAAATAGACAGGCAGACCAATGAAATCGAATTGAAAATCCGGGTATTAACCCACACACGTACGAACATCTGATCTTTGACAAAGAAGCTAAAAATATACAATGGAATAAAGAAACCATCTTCAACAAATGGTGCTGGCATAATTGGAGACTGGCATGTAGAAGAATGCGGATCGATCCATGTTTATCGCCATGCACAAAACTTAAGTCCAAATGGATCAAAGACCTCAACATAAATCCAGCCACACTGAACCTCTTAGAAGAGAAAGTGGGTGGTACCCTTGAACGAATTGGTACAGGAGACAGCTTCCTGAACATAACACCAGTAGCACAGACAGTGAGATCAACAATTAATAAATGGGACCTACTGAAACTGAGAAGCTTCTGTAAGGCAAAGGACACAGTCAGCAAGACAAAAAGGCAGCCCACAGAATGGGAAAAATATTCACTAATCCCACATCTGACAGAGGGTTGATCTCCAAAATTTACAAAGAACTCAAGAAGCAAGTCTCCAAAACAGCAAAGGACCCAATTAAGAAGTGGGCTGCAGAACTAAATAGAGAGTTTTCAATAGAGGAGTCTAAAATGGCCGAGAGGCACTTGAGAAAGTGCTCAACATCCTTAGCCATCCGGGAAATGCAAATCAAAGCAACTCTGAGATACCATCTCACTCCTGTCAGAATGGCTAAAATCAAAAACACCAATGACAATTTATGCTGGAGAGGATGTGGTGAAAGGGGGACACTCCTCCATTGCTGGTGGGAGTGCCAACTGGTTCAGCCACTTTGGAAAGCAGTATGGAGATTCCTTAGAAAAATGGGAATAAACCTACCACAAGACCCAGCAACTGCACTCTTAGGCATATATCCAAAAGATGCCCATTCATATAACAAAGATGTCTGTTCCACTATGTTCATAGCAGCTTTATTTGTAATAGCCAGAACTTGGAAGCAACCTAGATGTCCCTCACCCGAAGAGTGGATAGAGAAAATGTGGTACATCTACACAATGGAGTACTATTCAGCAGAAAAAAAATAATGGAATCATGAGATTCGCAGGCAAATGGATGACACTAGAAGAAACCATCCTGAGTGAGGTAACCCAGTCACAAAAAGAGAAACATGGCATGTACTCTCTCATATATGGATTTTAGACATAGATCTGGGGAGTGCCAGCCTACAATCCTATGGCCAGAGAGTCTGGGAAACAGAAACTTCATTTAGTGGCTGATTAAGTACTGAGATGAACTCAAGAAAGCCAGTATCAGAGAGGGAGGACTGATGATCAAAGGGATTAAGACTGGGCTGGTTTAACCCCCAGAAACAGCTGACCAGACAAAGGTTAACTCTTGAATCCCAGGCATCAGCCTGGGAATCCAGCATGGGACTGATCAAGACACCCTGAATCTGGGTGTCAGTGAGGAGGCCTAGGTAATCTATTGAGCCTTGGACAGCAGATCAGTACCCATCCCAAGTATACACACGGAGTCTGGACTCCCATAGAACAATGTGAGGTGCACTCTCACCCTGAACTCTTGGGGAAGGGTCTAGGCCCTGCCCTATATGAAATGACAGACTATGGACACCCCCATGGAGGGCCTCACCCTCCCTGGGGGAATGAGGGGATAACGGGGGGGGGGAGGACACGGGAGGAGGGGAGGGAAAGGGAGAGGGACCTCGAACTGACTTGTGAAGCAACCTTGTTTCTTATCTAAATTTAAAGTGGAAAAAAAAATGAAAAGCCAGCATTTTTAAGTAATTCCCGCATCTTTGAAAACTCACTATTACTGCTATTACTGTTAGATTTCTGAGATAGTGGAAAGAGACAGAAGGCAGACGGTGTATGGAATTTGGCCTTCAACAGTTGCGACTTGTGTTTACTAGCATGCACAGTGAGGGAAAGCCTCTCTTCCTTGGCAAATGGAGGGAGAGGTCTGCAAGGGGGGAAAGCAGGGCAGGACCTTTCATAAGGGTGGGGTGAAGGGATTAAATTGTAGCTGTAAGGGGCTATGTGGGGATTATGGAATCTCCTTGAAATCGTTTGCCCAAGGTCAGGCAGACTGTCTTGAGAGACAGGCTGTCCCAACAGACATTCCTTTCTGGGCTGACAAAAAGGGTTGAGCAAGGCCAGCTGTGCTCTTGTTGGAGTCCTGTTTTTATAGGAGAGGCAGGCTGTCACTTATCATTTTGCTGTATTTCCTTCCAGGTACTCTTAACTTGTTACTAATTACTGAGGAGCTGGTTTTTTTTTCAGGTGACATATATTATATACATGTCATATATGTGAAATACAATGTGTTATTTATTACATATTACATTATTTCAAATCATTTTAGGAATTGACATAGAATATCCTCCCTGTATTCCAGAATGCATTTCTGCATAGCATTTAATGATACCCCAGTGTTTCTTGGCATGAACTGTATAAACAGCTCTTGTTGGACATTTGCCTGTTTTCAAGTTCTTGTCCTTAGAAAGAGTACAAATATGCAAATATTGGGGCTAACTCTTTGCACACTGCCTTAGCTTTTTTTTTCCTCTCAAGGCAAAGAAACTCTGAGAGTGGAAATGCTGAATCAAAGGCTAAGCACTTTACAAAGCTCTCGTGTGTATCACCAAATTGCTTTAGAGGAAGGTTATGTCAATTCCTTCCCAGTAGAAGGAAATGGACTTTGTCTTGAAATAATCCCAATGATAGGGCATTCATGGTTGTTCACACTACACAGAATGACTGTCGTCTCCAAAGTACAATCTTCCAACCCCCACCCACCCGTGCTAATAGCTCCAGGGCAATTAGCATTTCAGCCTGGAAGGAGTCAGAGTGACTTAAGTGTGCTGAGACCCTCTTGCAGTTTTCAGCAGAGGCTCATAAGGGCAATAATCGAACTCAAGTCTCAGCAACTTTAGCTAAAGCCGCAATCTTTTTTGTTTTTAGTCACTGCACGTTCAGAACAGAAATGAGAAGATCTATACCATAGAGTTGTATGGGATTTAAATAAGACATGTAAAGTATACAGTGTTTGGTCTGCCATGCAAAAAGTGTCATGAATTAAAAGTGGTCAGTGTTATTACTTCAACTAAGGAAAAGATAGACACAGGCAATCTAGAAACAGAACAAGCCTACCCTACACAGATTAGTTGTTAACTATGTTTGCTGACCTGAACTGAAATGCAGTATACAAAGTCAAGGCTATCTGTCTAACGCCTGAGAGCTTTTTCTGTGCAAAAACATGAAGAAAGGGAAGGTAATAAGGCACATTTTTAAGACAACAACAAGTGTTTATCCTGACCATGAGAGGAGAGAGGGGCAGGGAGAGAACAAGAGAACCCAGGAGGCTGCTGGTAATATAGGGATCAGGTTGGAGGAAGGGAAGTAGCAGCCCAGTGTTGCGGAAGTCCTGTTATTTGCCTGTGCATTTGTCAATAAAGTACTGTCTGGCCAATAGAAAACCTAGATAGGAGGGACTAGGAGTCGAGGAGGATTCTGGGAAGGGGAAACACAAGAGAGTCAACATGTGACACCATGGGGGTAGGACGCCGGGAACTATTCTCCGGTAAGAAACATACTTAGATTAACAATTATGGGGTAATTACTTAAGGCAGAGCTAGCCAGTAAGAGACAAACAAGGCCAACAGCTTCATAATTAATATAGCCTCCTGTGTGTTTATTTGGGACTCATGCGGATCTAGAACCAGGCTGGCGCGGCAGAGCCCAGGCGACTGGCGGGGGGATAAACCAAAGCAGCTAGCAAAAGAAAAAGCTTCTCTTAACAGCCCAGCCCCTGGGAAGAAGGGGTTTAGGGGAGAGAGAAGGGTGAGAAGTGCTCGGAGGAGCCACAGGTACTGAGTGAGACTTGTCCCGGGTTCCCTGGAGACCTAACATGGTATCTATTCAGTTCAGAAGTCAGATTTACATTGGCTGCCTCTGTGATCCAGAACACTATGTCCCATTAGAATCATGGATGCACCACTGGTTCCTTTGACTCTGTTGGGAGAATGGTGGATTGTCAGGAAAACAAGAAGTAAAGAATCCTAGGGTATTGGAGCTGAAGATATAAATTTGAGGTTTAGAAGCCTTTGATGTGGAGGTGTACCTCCTAAGCAGGAGAGCTGAGTTCTCAACCTCCAATGAGGCAGACACTGGCCACTTCTGAGGTCTGGGAGCAGGGGGCTTCCCCTTGGAAGCCTTCCCTCTAGCGGTCCCCTTAGCCACATGTTCACACAGAGGAAGTCATAAGAAAGGCAGGGCAGTGGTGGCACATGCCTTTAATCTCAGCACTTGGGAGACAGCGATAGGAGAAATCTCTGAGAGTTGAGGCCAGCCTGGTCTACAGGGCAAGTTCTAGGGCAGCCTCCAAAGCCACAGGGAAACCCTATCTCAAAAAACAAAACGAAACAAGACTACAGCAAAGTGCTGCTGCAGCCCTGTGAGGTGTCCAACCCCTTCTGCAGGTGGTGCTCATAGCCTCCAGCCCTCCCTTTCTGTAGGAGGGTGGGGTCATATTAGGACTTCAGACCCTTGCTCAGCAGGCTCTGAGCTGCTACTCCACTCCTAAGACTGGCCTAGAATTGTCCCCTTAATTCTCTGTCAACTATGCACCCCAACAGAAATGCCCTCTCAGATTCCGAATAGACACAGGTATTCCTGAAACTGGTGTCAGCCGTTAGCCTGGAGCAGCACTCCAGGTCTAGAACACAGCTGGTTAAATCTTGTGTAATTTGCAGTCATTAAAATTTATTCCTTTCAAGTTCGGGTTGCTTCCCTTGAGTTGACATTGTAACCCTAAACACATCACTCCTGGATTCTGAAAGGGACTGTTGTTATTGGATAGTTGTTATTTGGAAAGTCTAATCAACAGTTCTTCTCAGTCTGGCAGAGTGAGCCTGTGACATTGCAGGAGGGATGATGTTGGTACACAGCTTCTCAAAGGGCTCGATTGTGTTATGGTTATGTCAACCCCTGTGGGAACCAGAGAGGCTGAGTTGATCCTAAGGTCCCATGTGGGGAGTTCCTAAAGTACTCTTTGAGGAAGGTCTGGGTCCCAGAACTGGGATTTGTCCTTTCTCTGTCTGTCTTTCAGCCTTGGGCTTGCCCAGGGTCCTGGTTTTGTGCTATGATAAGCACCATGGCCAAGAGTAACTTGGAAAGGAAGGCATTTGTTTCATCTCATGATTCCTTTTTCACGGGATGCCAGACTGGAAACCTGAGACCAGAAATGTAGAGACCATAGAGGAAAGTGGTTGCCTGTCTTGTCTGTGGACCATCAGCTCAAGGCCAGCCTGGTGGCTCACCAATTACTGCTGATTCTTTAGTTCTCACTGACCAGAAACCAGAGTCTTGTTCAAAATATCACAGGGATATCCCTGACAGAGTCTTTGAGGGACTTTCAGATTCCTCTCTGAAACTCCAGTAGTCATGTTGCCATCGCCTGCATTTGAGGTTAGGAATTGTGGACTTCAGCAGGGATCACAGAGACCCTCGATGGACACAGAGTCCGCATCCTAGCTGAGCACTACCAGCTTTGGGTGACATGCATGGCTTTTCTGGGTTCTCATCTGAGTCTGAAGCGGGAAAGAACTCCAGTCATGGTCCAAGCTTGGCATGTTCTCCTGGAGAGTTTGGCCTGAATTCTAGAATTACACAGAAGGTTAAAAGTATCTTGGATGGCTTCCTAAAATAACAAAAAAGAAAAAACAGGTCAGAGACCCTCAAAGTAGATCTCTCCACTAATTTTTGTGTACAGAGCATGTCTTCTTGTTGTCTGGACTCCCACTGTCAAGTAGGACTCCATAGAAGGTTGGTACTGTCCATTTTGTACGGCAACCTTACAGTGAGGGAAATCAAGCTGTCTGAAAATTTGAAAATAATACTTCTAACCATAAAGATAGTATTCCAGCTTTTCTCATTTTTGGTTTCAGGATCACTTTACCAATTTAAAGATTGTTAGGACCCCAAAGAGTGTTTGCATGTTACATTAGGAAAAATTAAGATTTTTATCACTAATAAAATCACTGCACAGTTATGCACTCTTTCATGCCAAATGCCTCCCTGTTTTCCCAAAGAAAATGAGAGGAATTACCGCCATTTGCATTTTGTGAGTTCTTAATTTCTGTCTCTATAGAAGATGGCTAGATTCAAATAATCCACTTTTTCTGTAGAATCTGCTGTTGTTTTGGTTGAGACATATGAAAAAAACTGGCTTCTCACCATCACCTCATGGAGGCCTCAGAGCATTGGAGTAACCCAGGGAATGTCAAAAATGTCTCCATGCTGAGAATGAGAAACAGGAAGGTTCAGATTTGAACATGGAAAACCCACTCTTTCAGAACAGTGAAGGACTCATGGGGACCCTCTACAGTTGGCCACATACAGGGAAGAGACCTGCCATATCTACACAGGCATACACTTATTGTTAGAAATGAGTGTGAGTTCCCAAGAAAGTAATTGCACAATTTAAAGTATTTTTGCAAACCAAAAGTTTCACTTTTGGAGAAGATTGCTAAGCCTTAGAAATTAGACTCGTTGGCCAGTCAGCAGAAAGTCTGCTAGGTTTTGATCCCTAACCTGTGGGTCCTCTGTCCCATTCTGATTGGTCAGAACTAGACCTCGCATTCTTGTATCACTGACTAATAAGAATGGTGAAGTTTCTAGGGAGAAATGAAACCTGTGTCTATATTTTGATTCCAGGTATTGCTGACTCGGGTTAAGAGTTTTTTTACCAAGTAGTGTCTGAGTGTGACTTCATCTTAGGTGGTTAGATTTGTAATAATTTATTCCTGATCAGGGCTGTGTTCTTAGGTTTGGGTTGGGAGGAAGGACCCAGTATAGGTAATGTCTAAGTTAGGGTTTCTGTTATTGTGAAGAGACACTGTGACCACTATAACTCTTATGAAGGAGGACTTTTAATTGGGGCTTTCACCCCAGAGATTTCATCCATTATCATAGTGGCAGGAAAGCATTGTACCACCTTGTTCCACATCTGGATCTTCAGGCAGCTGGAAGAGAAACTATGAACATCTGAGACCTCAAAGCTCACCCCCAGTGACAAACTTCCTCAAACAAAGCTACACCTACTCCAGCAAGGCCACACCTCCTAATAGTGCCACTCCTGGGAGCTTATGGGGACCATTTTCTTTCAAGCTACCACAGGTAGCTTGTCCTCATTTTGTAGATTGATAAGCCTCTCAGTGAAGTTAAACTTGCCAGGGTCACACAACTAGTCATGACAGAGCCAGCACTCAAACCCAAGACATGAGTACCCAGAGTTGATGTTCTTAGCCAGTGTGCCATATTGCTTCCTATAAAAAGAGTGGCTAAGAATTAAACTACTGATTTTTGTTGGGGGACACTGAGTTCATTGCAAGCTGCTTTTGAGGGTAAATCCTTAAGAGGACTCTGGTTCCAAAGTCCATGTTAGACATCTGAGGTCACCGGACCTCTCTGGTTGACATCCAGGCAGGGAGGGCTTGGACAGGACCATCCAGAAGGCCAGAGTAGGCAGAAGCCTGGCTCAGCAGCCATTGCACAGCTCACTGTTGCTGCTGTGCCAATTTAGCAAATGAATGGCTTAACATGATTTTTATCTTCCAATTGCAGTTTCCATCTGGTTAAAAATCAAGGTGTCACAGACTTTAAGGGGAAATCTAGTCCCTGCCCTTTTCTGGGCTGTAGGAGCCACTAGACATCACTTACTGGAAGCCTATTCTATCTCTGAGACCAGCAGTACAGCATTTCCTTGATTATAACTGTTCTGACTCCCTCTGCTATCCCAAGGTCACCTTTGATTGCACTGTGATAACTCAGGGAATACAAAATAATCACAAGAGTAAAGTCCCCTTGGCCAGTAACATGACTATCTTAGTTTGCTTTCCATTGATGTGATAAAACATTTGGACAAAAATCAATTTGGAAAAGAAAAGGTTTATTTGGCTTACATTTCCATGTCACAGCCTGTCATTGTGGGAAATCAGGGCCAGAACTGAAGCAGAGGTCATGGAGTGGTGCTGCTCACTGGCTTGCTCTCTGCAGTTTGCTTAGCTTGCTTTCTTATACAACTCAGGACTTCCTGCTCTGGGTGGCACCTCCTACAGTGGGCTGGGCTCGCTCACCTCAATCATTAATCAGCAAATGCCCCACAGCCTGGCCTACAGGGCAATCTGAAGGAGGAATTTTCTCAGTTGAGGTTTCCTCTTCTTAGATGACTCTCCCTGGAGTTGAGGTGACAAAAACTAACCAGCTCAGTGACATAGTCCCAGGACTTGGAGATCAGGACGTGGATATCTTTTAGCCACTCTCTGCCTACAACAATTCAGAGGGAGCAGATGACTTGGGGTTGGCAGGGCTTTGCTGGTCACAGGAGTTGTGAGTTTGAGTTAAGTTGTTGGGGGAAGGATCCTTGTCATGAAGCATAGGGTCTGATTCAGGCCACTGAACAGTGCTGAGATGTGAGGTGTCAAAAACTTGGCATCAAGCTGGGAAGGTTAAACTGGGAAGCAGACAGCCATGCCTCCTGTCCACCAGCAGTCCTCAGAATGTGTACAGGTGTTCTCAGCCAGATGTTAGGTGTGAGCCAGCTGAACTTCTATGAGGCAGTGAGGTCTTAGTCTTGGTCTTGTTGTGAAGGGACCAGACCCTCCCCCAGCCCCTGCTTTGGCAGCCATGACAGGCTGCAGAACAGACCCAGCAAGACAAAGGCCCCTGACTCAGCAGCACGTGCTGAACTTTCGACTTGCCCCTCACTAGGAAGCCAGATATCCTCCATGTGGCAAGGGACCAATCAGAAGTTAGCTGGATGGCTCTGGATGTGCTTCACTGATAATAGTGGAATGCAGAGCATAGCAACCGCCCTGGGAGGGCCTATAGGTCATAACAACCTACCTGTTGCAATTGACCAATCAACTCAGGACAAGTTGTCCAAACCTGGAAATGCACCAATCCTGAGACTGTTGTGGCCCCCCAGTCACTCCCCTTAAATTCCCTGCCTCTTGGTCCCTCCAGGTCCTTCTTGCCCCTACCCACTGTGTCAAATGGACAGAGGAAGAGAGTTAATGCAGCTAACTCCTTAAACAATAAAACATTCTTTACTTTTGCATCGGATCGGGCCCCCAAAACACCAAGAGACCTGATCTGATGCAAAAGTAAAGAGTCCTTTGAATTATGAGTTAACTAGGGTCTTCTGTTCATCTGACAGAGCAGGTAGAATAGGAGGGACCCTTAGCTGCAATGGGGTAGGGCATATTTTGGGGGTTGAGCAAGGGGGGTGTCTGGGAGTCTGAGTTGATTAGGCAGCTGCAGCTGCAGAAAGGTTGCTATGCTTGGAGGCCACCCAAGGGCCAGGGACTGTTGCTATCTAATGCATTCCACTATTATCAGTGAAGCACATCCAGAGCCATCCAGCTAACTTCTGATTGGTCCCTTGCCACATGGAGGATATCTGGCTTCCTAATGAGGGGCACGGTCGGAAGTTCAGCACAGTTGCTGAGTCAGGGGCCTTTGTCTTGCTGGGTTTCTGCAGCCTGTCATGGCTGCCAAAGCAGGGGGCTGTGTGATGGTCTGAGCCCTTCAGTCCTGCTATTGGTTGTTCTACTTTTCAAACTAACCCGATACTATCTGTACCCTCATTGTACTTCACAATCAACTTCATACCCATTTACCTCTCAACTATTTTTGTTTTTGACTGTATGTCCTTTATGGCTCCAAAATTTGATTTGTATAGCTGTTCGTTGACCAAAAATTTTGTGGGGTTAACTCTTCCTCTCAGCAGTATATATGTTTCACATACCTTACTGTCTTGTAAAGGGTTAATGTTGTCATCTTAAAAAAGCAGCTCAAGAGAGAAAGACACCACGCAACAGAGTTCAAGGGAAAAGGATAGTAAAAAAGGGGAGAGAGGAAGGGTAAGACCAGCCTCTGGGGACAGGAGCAGTGGAAAAGGAGAAAGAAGAAAGAGAGTCAGAGGGAGGGGGGAGGATGGGAGGTGGGCAGGGCCCTTTTAAAAGGGAACACATTGAATATGTGCAGGTCATGCTCTTAGTGGCAGCAGCTGAGGGTGTATCAGAACTCCAAAGGTGGGCCAGTAAAATGCCTAAATACTAACGGTTACTTCTGAAGCATTTGTCATTCTTGAGATCCCCAGACCCTTAAGCCCCAGCTGCCCACAGTGTTCCCCTGATTGATGTTGGATGACTCACTGACCCAGTTTCTCCCACCTCCCTTACACTGCTCTCGCTATGGGTGTTTGCCAGATCAACTTCTTCCACTGATCCTCTGTCATAGAGGAGCTTAGACAAGCTAGACTTCCACCGAATCCCTAGTCCAACCTCTTTAGGGGTAAAAATAAATCAAGAGAAGGGTATTTACTAGAAAAACAATAGCAGAAATAGGTGTAAGGAGAAGGGGCAATGAATGCATGATGCAAATCGTTCTGATTACGACCATTTACAGCCATGAATCTGAGCCCACATTCAGGGCAAGTGTGACATAGCAAGCGAGGACTGTCTGTCAGTCATGAGAGGTCCTACTGAAAAGACTGGAATATGTTCTGACTTCCTAACAGGCCCAGACAACCTTGTAATTTGTATATCGGAAAGAGGTGGCTGAACTGTGGCTTCTGGATATTCAGCTTGCCTGTCAGCTGTCATGGACACGTCACTATCATATGAGCAAGGATTCTTTTCTATGAAGGCAATCACCTGGGAACTCTCAAGGAAGCCCTTCTTCTTGTTACCTGAGAGCCTTTCTCCTACATGGACAGTGTTGAACCAGTGGGTACATAGTAGTTTCCTCTCTGCTTCATGGGTCAAGGCTTGTTCCTGACATGTCTCTCTGGGGATGAACCACGCCATCTGTTACCAAGAAATGTATTACTGGCAGCTTCCAGTCTGCTCTCTTTTTGGAGCCTTGAAGTGCATAGCGGTGCAAAGTGTGGAACCGTCATAGGCAATAAATAACCAGGTGATTCAACCCTAGAGAAACACTGCCGATATCAGTATATGTGTGTTCAGGCTCAGGCTGACCATGGAAAACTACCTCTGCTGGTTGTCTTGTATCTAGTAGTGGAGTTATCTCCAGACACCTGGCAGGCACATTAAGCACATGGACAACAGAAAAAGTCAACAGGTCCAAGATCACCACGAGATCAGCATCATTTCAATACGCTCTGCAGAAGAGTCAGGCTGTCCAGGCTTAGCTGCTGACGTGGACCTCCGACTGTCTGAGAGCAGAAGAACTGGGGCTTCAGAGCTACCTTCCTCCACCAGGAGCCTGCAGGGACTTCTTCTCAAGGAAAGTCAGGAGCTGGGACTTTGCTGGCCCATCCTCGGCCTGTGTGGACCCTTCTCATTCTCCATGGCGTGCATGCAAGACTGGGAGTCTTTTTGTTGTTGTTGTTTTGAAGCCTCTCCTGGCTCTGTAAACCAGGCTGGCCTTGAACTCACAGAAATCTGCCTGCCTTTGCCTCCCCAAGTGCTGGGATTAAAGGTGTGCGCCAACACTGCCAGGCAAGACTGAGAGTCTTAACAGTTAGTTGCAGTGATCAGTACTACTTTGTTATCCCCCAAAACAGATGTCATTCTGACAGTAGCATAAGAATTCTCCAACAGCAATGGTCAAACAAATATATGTCCCCAAAAGGTTTGTATTAGTGAAAGCATTTCAGTATCTCAGTGTTACTGTTTGAGAAAAATTGAACAGTCTGTTGACTTTGGGTATAGGGTCCATGATCTAGATTTTATCTACAATTTTTGTGTGTCAGTTCTGGTGATCAAGCTTGTGGGTGTTAGGCTTGTCATCACCCACAGAGAAATAACCCCAATTATCATCCTAATTTCTGTTACTCTTTGCTTTTAGGAAAACTAATGAACCAAATGTATAAATGAATTGGAGAGAAGCTGGAGAAATTTTGTGAGTGTGTGTGACTTCTGTTTAAGAAGTTATAAGAAGAGAATTCGTGGGAGGGATTAGAAGATGGGGCATGGGTTTGAGTAAGTCGAGATAATTCTGTTGTGGCTACTTCACTCTGAAAATGTGGACGTCACTATGAGTTGACAGGGACCCACTGGGGATTTTAAAGAATATGAATGGCATGATCCATATGTGAATATGTCCCTCCAAGGGGATTTTCCCACCACCATTCGCAGACACCACAGGACAGATTACATTGAACCATATGAAATCAGGTCTGGCTGATTTATATCAAAACACACAACTCAATTTAATGCAATTTCACCTCGTAAATTCTCAGTGAAGCAACTGGAAGCAGCTAGAAACTTCTGGTGGGGGACAGAATCCAGACTGTTTTTCTTGTGTACTGGCAGCTGCTGAGTGGTGGGCTGACACCCAGGGGAAGAGCCCCATGAGGAAACATGCTCCCTTTCCTGCCCTGCCTGGTAGAGCCAGCTTTTAGTAGTATTTCAAAGGATACTTGCTGTGCTAAGTCCAGTCTCTAGCTCCTCAAGGGGAGTCAATGACAGCTTGTGCCACTCTCTTTAGTTTCCTGGGAGGGCAGCTGGCTTGTCAAAAGTGTGCCTGGTGCCCTGTGGGATCTCCCAGAGCTGTCACCAGCCTCCCTAGCATCAGAAGCAGATGGCCTTTTATGGTCCCCTGTTGGGCTACTGTGTTGCCTTCTAGATAAGTGAGGAAATAAGGAAAAAAGGTAGAAAGGGGGAAAGCAAGGAAGAGAAAGGATAGGGGAGGCATTGAAAGAGATTTGGAAGTGAAATAAGAAGAGCTAAACTGCCCACATCCCAAGCTAGAACATAATCTGTTCAAAGATTTATTGATTGTTTTTCTATAGATTTATTTGTATGAGAAAATCCTAAAACGTCATGCTTGTTTACCTGGGAATTCCCCCTCCCTTTCCTCCTCTTCCTTCCTTTCTCTGCAGACCAGGCTGGCCTGAAATTCATGGCACTCCAACTGAGCCACTTCCTGAGGTAGACTCACAGGCACCACACATAGCTCTGACTTTTCTTGTAGTTGACCACAGAGCTGTTTCTTCTTCCTCTCCCAACAATAGCATTATTTCAGTTGGATGACCCAGCCATACTACTTGGTTATTGAAGACAACTGGGCTGGGAAGGAGCCAGCAGGGAGGACCTAGAACAGTGAGCTCTGGCTCCCACATAGCAGCAGGACCTTGATTTTTCTAGAAACTGAGTCTCGTATTATTTTTTTAGCATCTTTCTAATTTGGTGATTCTGGAGCCTTTTGATGTGACCTCAGAGTGACCCCCAACTTTTCTACTTTTCCAATTCCACTTTTCCAAGCACTTCTATTAGCACCTTTGCCTAAAATTCAGCCAGCTATTAGCTCACCTCCTTCAATGCAGACTTATTATTGATGCTAAAAACCAGACAACCATAGTTTCTGCTAATAAAAGGTATTCCTTTTTGTTTTATTTTTTCTAAAAATAGCTGGTAGATCATGGTCTGATCAGTATTTGAATGTAATGTACTGAAAATAATACTTCAGACAAAAATAAATGAGATTGACGGAAACACTGTCAGTGCCCAGAATCCAAGGCATCTGTGGAGTGTTCCATTACCTACTCCTTCATTTGAGGAGACAGATTCATTTCTGCTTTCTATGAGTGCAGCAGAGGGAAGGCTGAGGTTTTGCTTGAGAAAGTACTCTTATTATTTGCCCCTATTTTTAGAACTTTTAGACGTCTGACTTATTAAGGTGAGTTTATAATCTAGGCTTACAATCTTCAGAAACGAGTCTTCCCTTTGAAACTTCTCATGTATTGTTAGCCCAGAGGAAAATTCCAGGGAAGTTTAGCAGAACCAGCTGGGTATTACAGTTACAAAGCCATTCACAGAGGAAAGTGTGCTGGTCCAGCCACTGCCAGTGCCATTTTGAAGGATCATGGCATGTACATGGAATGCATTATGATGAATCAAAGCTGTTCCTCACAGAATTTTTGCCAAGAGCTAAGGTCTTCTACTCCTTGGGACTTGCCACTGACCGCAATGGTAGTGCAGAACCGAAGCTTGCCTCAAGATTAGTCAACTGCAGACACACCCATCCTCTAGGGTCTCAGGACTGTGCAGGCTTCTGTGGGTCAGTCTTATTTAGTCTCTTTACCTGTCCAGTCAGCTCCTCTGGTTCCCTTGTGGCCATTTTCCCCCACCAACATCTCTGTGTAAAAAATGCTTGTCATGGATGTAGGGAATATAAACTAAGACAGGAATATTTAACTCATGTTCATTGGTGAAATAAGAAAATCAAAACAGTATACAAGTACTGCAAGGGTGAATACATACCTCCAAGCTTCAGATGTATCCATTGTTGACCTTACCAGACATCATTTATTTAGAAATAAGCTGTAACTATCATCACACTGTCATCTCTGTGTCTGTACCCTGATTCTCACCATCAAGTCTCCTGCTTCCAGCACGACAGTGTTTTATCAAGCATGATGCAAACACAGGCTGGGCATGAGCTTGCCCATCAGGGCCCGTGCTTATCAAGTTCTCTAAGCTTTAGTTCCAGATGCTTTGGCACTGTGGGCCAGGTTATTGGGAACACTGCCTCTCAACTACTAGCTGATTCCTCTAAATGTTTCCTCTAAATGTGTCTTTGACATACAAGCCAACTGATTCAAAGCCCGTATCCCAGTGTCCTCCTTTATAACATCCCTAACTCTAAGCAAATTCTGCCCCACTCTGTTATCACCCCTGAGCCATGTACCAGCCCTGTACCCTATAATTATCTGTTCTCTACAACTCTAAGCTTACCCAGTGTGCATACACTGCCTCAAGTCCACTTCCAGGAAACCCCAGTAAGGGATTTCATATTTATTCTAAGAATGACTGGGTTTGGAACCCCCTAGGAGACACACCTGTGGGCATGTGTGTGAGGGCACTTTAGAGAGGATTAACTGAAGAGAGATGTCAGTCACAATGTGAGTGTCATTGTCTTTTGACCCCAGGGCCAGACTGAATAAAAGGGGGAAAGAGAAAGTCAATGGAGTGTCAGGATTCTTTACTCTTTGCTTCCTGATCCATGGAGACCTGAAAAGTCCCAGCACCATGTGCCAGCTCTGCCACGCCTCCACTCATAATGGTCCTTCAAACCGGGAGCCCAGGTAAATCCTCCTTCCCATAAATTGCTTCCACCAGGCATTTTGTTATGGTAAAGAAAAAAATAACTGGCACAGCTATGCTTTCCACTTAGCTCCTTCTTCTTCTACATGGACTGGGGTTTCTCATGGCTGCTCTGCCTCTGTGCGCCTTGAAAGCCTTCCTGCTCCTGGAGATATGGGGGTGTCAGCCTCTGGTCATTTCCTGCCTCATCTTAAACTATCTGATCTCAGTAAGCCCCAGGAGAATTTGAGAACAGGATCCATTTCTTTATCACACTTCCTCCATAAAGCCAGCCCACCCCCCCCCCAGTGTCAGGTGATACTACCACCTGAAGAGAGGAGAAACCATCTGGAGGTTCTGAATGTCACTGCACAGGGAACCACAGCTTTAGCCTGTGGTGCAGAGCAGCTGCACATCAGAGCCTGCCTTCCCATAGAATGCTGACCAAAAAATGCCACTGTTGTTGTAAGCCCTTGTGCTTTGAAGTGGTTTTTCGATACAGCAGCAGATCCTTGACAGTGTCATAAGGAGGAATGTGTGGGTGTTGGGGTTGCGTTTTGGTCCACAGAGTGCACCCCTCCCTCCCATCAATCTAGTAACTCAAATCTGAGAATGGTAGGGCCATATCCACTAGAGGGCCAAGTCCTGTAGTTGAATAGCAACTTACTCTACATTCAAGAAGGGAAATTAGAACTGAGAGGTGTACTTGTCTATGATTGTGAGAAGTATTTGGAAGGCAGGTGGATACGCTATTGGTTCAACAAAATGGTGGCATTGTTTTGGTTCTGTGGATCTGTAACCTCTCTAGGCACAGGTTCTTGGTTAGATTTACCATCAGATATCAGTTCTCTCTTACTGATTAGGCCTTAAGTCTAATCACACAGATGTTGGTTACTTCCAAGATACTACTGCCACTGTTACCCCAATGGGCCTATTGTGTGTAGCTGATGACTGCTAAAGGAAGCAAAGTCAGTTTCCATGGTTACAGTCCCTGTTAGGTTGCTGTGCCCAAGTGCTCAGCCCTAAGCTGGGGAGAACTAACTGGATTCAGTGGGTTTTATATGAATGATAATGTTTGTAAAGGATGAGGATATGAATTTGAGATGTGGGTGTGGGTAGATAGGATGAGCTGGATACAGAGGGAGGGATGGATATGGTAAAAAATATATACTGTATTCATGTATGAAATTCTCAAAACTAAAAGTAGCAAAATGAAAAAAGTAATAAACAGTAAAAAAAAAAAAAGGAGTACTTAGGTATGTAAATAAAGTACCTAAGAATCCAGTCTGGCTTTTCTATCTCCCTGCATGGAGGCTTCAGCAGACACCTGGCTTTGGTCTGGATAGGGGTAGAGGCCTCACAATGGCACCCAATTCACACGTAACTGACAGCTGCCCAGGTAAGGTCTTGGTGCCCTGTTTACTGTTTCAATTCTTTCTTTGTATTTGTCTTGTTTGGAAAGCCAAAACAAACCGGACACGATAAAAGTCAGGACATAGTGAGTTGCTGTTCCCCAAATAAGGCAATCAAAACATAATTCACACTTCTGCTTTCCCATTTTATTTTTAAAAATCAAAATACTGTCATTTTTAACACCTTGCCCCTTTCCTGTAAAGTGACACAGCTGTAGCTTCACATCAGTTAAAAAGATTCCACAGAGCTGGGCGTTGGTGGCGCACGCCTTTAATCCCAGCACTCGGGAAGCAGAGGCAGGCGGATCTCCGTGAGTTCGAGACCAGCCTGGACTACCAAAGTGAGTTCCAGGACAGCCTCCAAAGCCACAGAGAAACCCTGTCTCGAAAAACCAAAAAAAAAAAAAAAAAAAAAAAGATTCCCCAATGGCAAGGCAACATTCCGTCGTGCAGCCGTGCAACACACACAACTGATGGAAATTTCAGAACTTGGGTTATTTTCTTTTATTACAGGGGTAATGCATGTTAACAGCCACAATATTTAACACTTGAAAAGAAAATGAAGGATGGCACCAATAAGATAGTTACAACAGCCACAGGTTAAACTGAGGCTCGCTCTGGGACATCTGGGAAGAGGGGAGACACTGAGCAGGTTACAGAGAGGCCCTGATTCTTGGTGAGCAGGGTTAGTAGAAAACAAGTTTCAGCGAGTGTGAGTCAGGCTAAAGTTTTAGTAGCTCTGACTCTGTAGTACATTCATTACTAGAAATTTGGTATGAGCTAAAAACAAAGTGCTCTAGATAGATGGGCGAACCTAAGAACCTTGATGTCATCAACTTCCAATTAGAGGTGTTAAGAGTATGTAGAAAGTGAACATGTAGCAAACATCAAGAGTACGTACTCAGACAAATAGGGCTTAGCTTGTTCCAGATATGAAACAGCATCAAGGTTTGTAAATCATTTTCTAATGCTTGGAAAGGTGTCAGACCCAGAAAAATTCTGAGAAAGAAATCCTTGGTGTGGTCTCCACCTATCTTAAGAACTTCAGGGGTACCTGAGTCCCCTGTCGTTGGTTTAGTTGGTCACCTTTTGGGGTCTAAACCTTTGGTTCCAGTTTGAGGAGGCCTCCCTAATTGTATTTAAAGTGTCATGTGATGGGGGAAGTCCTTCTTTGTATATGTCTCTCTTTGGTGAATGAATAAAGCATTGTTGGCCAATAGGGAAGCAAGATAGGTGGAACTAGGAATTGAGGGGGATTCTGGGAAACAGAGGCACACTTGGTCATGATGTAGGACACCAGAGGAGTAAGATGTCCAGACCCTTTCTCCGGTTAACACCATGTGGAAATACTCAGATTAGCAGTTATGGATTAATAATTAAGTCAGAGTTAGCCGATAAGAAACCAAGCAGACGGCCAACAGCTCCATAATTAATATAGTGTCCCGTGTGTTATTTGGGGGCTGAGACAGCAGAGGGACCCAAGCGACTGGTGGGAAGACTGAACATTACAGTCATAGCCTATCACTATTTCCCTCGTAAGACACCTTGAGTGAAAAATGCTGGATTGTTTTCCCCTCTTTTCCTTCCCTTAATCTCTCTTCCTCTTTAATTTCTGATGGATCTGCTTTCAGATTTACATATGCATATTTGAACACTGTTCACTGGGCACATTTGCTTCAGATTTTTATCCTAAAGCTTAAAGTGATTATTATAGCTCCTTTTGACAGAGTGAATTTATTTCCGATTGCCCATCAAATGAACATCGAGTGTCTAGGAGTTATGCTTTATGAAAGGCACTGTGAATGCAACCCACCCTTCTCTCTGACTCTTGTGTCTTCCAGGAGTCAGAACTCAGCAGAGGAACCAACATTGAACTTGTTTTCTGGTGGAATCACCAAGCAGCCCTTGTCAGAAGGCACCGGTGACATGTGCAAACTCTGAATAATCTGAAATCTCTCATATGTAGTTGATAATTTCATGCTTCTCTGATGAGTTTATCTGAACCTCATTGGATTTTGTTTATCTAAATTTCTGGTAATGCGCTTGTTACATTGTGTATTGTCTTTGAGTATGATGATTTAGTATGTTTTCTTTATCCCTTAAAACTTCTCTTGTTTCTGTTTTTTAAAGAGTTTATTTTCATAGGAGGGTGTTATCCTTTGGATTTGTCACTTCTCTCTCTACATCATACATACTCCTTAAATGTGGGACCTGGGGATTGTGAGGCAACCTTCAGGAAATCTCTTCTCAGCCAAATAGGAAGTCCCTCTTGAGGCCCGCATTAGGGTTCTCTTCCCCACATTAGTGGGAGGACCTCTCAAGAGCAAGCCTCAGAACTGACTTTTACTGACACTCTGATGCAAAAGCAAAGGTTTCTTTATTTTCAGGGTGGCCAACCTGGATCTCACTTCATCGGGAGGAAGTGAGATCCCCACAAGCAATTAAGGGAAGCTTTTAAAGGGTAAGACCATAAGGTCAAAGGCCATAAATTATAAAGTTTCCATGGTTATTCAAGGTTGTTGCAAAGTAGAAAGTAAAGCAAAAGCTATATATTTTAGCATGAGACATTTGAGCAAGATAGGGCAGGGGCATAGAGTCAGGGGATTTTTTTTACAACCTGCAATTAGTAGTTATCTGGTTTTCTCTAGGACAAAATAATGTTGACACAGATGGTGGTAAACTAACTCCTTTTCTCCAAGAGCTAGGCACAGGCTCCTAGTCATGTACTCCTGGTTAGGAAGTCAAATTTTAGAAGTTCCCTTTTTTCTCTGCATAGGTTCAGCGGCCCAAGTTTTTAAACTTTTATTAATTTTAATTTTTGGTCTCTCATCAGCAGCTTCCCAATTTTTGATTTTGAAGAAAATTACACTTGAGCTACCTGAAGAAAGCTTAAAATAGAACTTGAAGGACAGTAGCTTTAATAATCAAAAAGGATAGGTGAAGATTAAGCAGGGGAAGCCCACTACTTTGCTCTGTAACTTCACTTAACTATTAGACGGGGATCATCAGCACTGGCCCTCTTGGTATAGAAAATGTTAAAAGACCTTTGCTTTTAAAAATTTCACTCAGGGTTCGAAAAAAAGGAACTACAGATAAGCGAAGGAATGAAAATCTGAAGGAAAGACGAATTGACCCACACACAATTGCTCCCTCTGCTTGTTCCTTATTCTTCTTCTGCTCTCTTTCTTGTTCTCTTCCTCCTGTTTCACATATGTGTGTGTGTGTGTGTGTGTGTGTATGTACACATTTGCAACAGTAATTATTTTTACAATACAATGTGAGGCTTGAGTTTCTCAGGGTCAGCAAGGCAGGTAAGATTTCCACACAGAGCAGCAAACTGAAGCTGCTAGGAGAAAAGTTTGGCACAATTGCTTAGGGCTGTAGGTCAAAGAGAGGGTCTAACTTTAATTTGTACAAGAAAAAAAACCTGGTGTCTTCCAGTGCTCTAGCCTCAGTGGTAGCACAGGCCTTCACAAAAGTTTACTTTTACCTGAGGATGAGAAAATGGTCTGGTTACCTTTGTTTTTATCTTCTCAGGGGAAATAGGAGGGAGCAGTAAATCTCTGAGCTAAAATCTTTAGTTAATAAAACAAGAAGTTTGAGAATCTTTTAGTGCAGGGTTAGTTTAGGTTATCACTTCTCTATCGGTCAGTGAGGTGAAATCAGGGTGTGCTTATTTTTCTATCCATCTAGGCAGCTATGAATCAACAACTTTGGGGGTTTAGCAATTTTATGTCCTTGGATATCTGGGGATGTCTTAGATGGGATGCTTCTGCCTGGGTCGTAAACACTGAACAAATGCCTGTCAATAAGGATAACTGCAGGAAGGCAGCTCTCTGCAATTACAATGGAGAAGGGAAAAGGACCTGTTAGTGGGAAACAGGTCTCACACATAGCTAAGGAATGTAATCAGTAAACTCCAAATGCATGGGAGAAATTTGTTCCCTGTAAGTGATCTGGTATTATTAAACTGTGGGAAGTAAATACCAAGTTTACTGCAGAAAAGAATAAGCTACAGGAACAATCTGCAACAAGAAACAGCCAATTCATTCACAAGACTATAATGCCAAATACAACTTTTGTACTGTTTTCATCCATTAGAAGAATCCTCAATTCTTCTAAATTATCTCATGATACAATAGATGTATAATTACTGTGTGATCTTGTGGCTTACAGCACTTGGTGTTGAAGTTTCATGGAAACTGAGGACAGAGATTAGAGACAGTACTCCCTGCTAGCTCTGGGGCAGGACATTGTTCTCTGTAGACACTCTGTCATTCACCCAGATCTACATTTCCAGTTATACCTCAATGGCCACTAATGGCTGCAGAATGATCTTGTAGGTAGAAGGGCCACAGTAACCATTCCTACTACTAGCTTTGAGTCATGATGAAGTGTAATTCCCATGCTTATTAAATCCAGTCCACCAACCAACCTACCCCCCCAAATGTTAGGAGATTGGCGAGTGTTCACATGTGGAAACTGAGACTTATCAAGATGAATAAGTCACGTGGCCAAAGCGCTACACTTAGTAGGGGCAGAACTTAGGCTGTCTTAGACTCACTCACTCACACATACCTGCTCCGTCTTTCAGCTGCTATGTTTCACACCATGGTAAGAGTTTAGTATCACCAAACTTCACAGATGGCAGAGAGCTTCTCTACCACTGAGATTTGCTGTCTCCGGAGGTTCTATTCTGGGTTTCAGCCTTGGACTTCGAGCTCTGCTCCCCCATGGCAGAAAGATAGGGGGTTGATTCTCTTACCCTTCTTGTAAGGTATAGAAAGAACATCAGTGGTCCATAATTCCTATCTCCATGACCTGATTGATTCTAAAATAGTTCCATCTCCAAATGCATTGGCAGTTAGATGTCAGCATGTGAGGTCTGGGGGGAGTGACAGTTGTTGCCCAACATAAAACTCTCCTGTAGCCATGCATTTTTCTTCTTTAAAGACAGCAGGGCCTCTCACTTCAGTCTGCTTTGTGTGATATGACATTGTCAGTTCACACTTTCCAGAATTGGAAAGGGCCCACACAAAGGCATAACTCATTAGGGATTGCACTAAATTCTGTTTGCTTTGGGAATCCAATATAGAGAGAATGTATGTATCAGGTGACAGAATGTCTATATAGGTATGGGTTCATAAATGACCCCTCATCTTGGATTTTAAGCCTGAACTCAAATTAGAATTACCCAAGGGAGCCGGGCGGTGGTGGCGCACGCCTTTAATCCCAGCACTTGGGAGGCAGAGGCAGGCGGATCTCTGTGAGTTCGAGGCTGGGCTGGACCAACAGCCTCCAAAACAATACAGAGAAACCCTGTCTCGTAAAAACCAAAAAAAAAAAGAATTACCCAAGGGACATTAAACATGTGATCCCATCCTCATAGACCCTGATTTCTTGAGTCAAGGCCTGACCTGGGCATCAAATCTTATAAAACATCTTCCTGATATAGTCAGGGAAGCTAGGTCCCTCGAGAGAAGGATTTTAATTGCAGCTACACAGGATTCTGAAGCAGGAGAATCATAAATTTGAGGCAAGCCTGGGCAACTTAGCGAAACCTCATTTCAAAACCAAACATTAAAATTGGCTAGGCATGTGTTTTTGTGAGGGAGAGCTTGCTCATTTATGAGCCCTGGTTTTAACACTAGGGAGTATTGAAATAGTGTTTGCTAGTTTATGAGGCCCTGGTTTAATATTAGGCAGTATTCAACACTAGGAAGTATTGAAAACAGAAATAAAGTATCAAACACAGATGAATCTAGCCAGGCTGGGAAACACTGATCTATGGCAAATACTTTATGTCACAGGCTTAGAGGATGCAATGCCCAGGTAGATTGTGTCTTTTTGACATCCACATCTAAAGGACACCACCTTGGTTTCCTCACTATGTCATGCATTCCCAAAACTGAGGAAAATACAGTGTCAAACTTGTCATGTGATCCCAAAGGCAGGGTAGACAGCTTGGTGCTGACGTGGCATCCTGGACTGGATGCTTGCTGTCTCCAACTTCAAGAAAGGGAAAATATAAGGAAGTAAAACACAATTTAGAGTTAATAGAACAATAATCTTGATGTCTGGGAGAAAAGATTTTTCCCCACTGTGACTTAAGCCATATAGAATTCAATGTTCTGTAGGAGGCTGCTCATGTCGTGTCTTGGGTCGAACAGCTCCATGGGCCGTGTCGCTTAGAAAGATGGGTGTTACAGAGAACTATCTGTAGTCTGCAAGGGCTGACGATGCTCACCACAAACTGCTGAATTCTGGTCTAATGACCAGTTGCTACGATGCTTCTCTGGTTTGTCCCTGCCTCCTTACTCAAGCCTCAGCTGCCTGTGTAGCCTGAGCTGTCACTTAGCACAAATACTTTCCGTGTTCAGGAGAAAAGTGCTGGCCAGCAGAGAAAGTCAGATGCTTACAGATGCCATGTTCTGTTGTCACCAGGTCTTAGAAAGCCTGTGTCCTGTTTTTACCTGTATCCTGTTCACAAGTCCTTCCTG
Source organism: Mesocricetus auratus (assembly GCF_017639785.1). Lineage (NCBI taxonomy): Eukaryota > Metazoa > Chordata > Mammalia > Rodentia > Cricetidae > Mesocricetus > Mesocricetus auratus. Next base: position 85,098,051 of record NW_024429190.1, read on the forward strand.
GCTTGAAGCTCAGTCAGGAGCAATCTGGAAAAGCTGCCCCATGTTTGGCCGCTGTGGTCTTCCTATGCTGTGCCAAAGATGAAGGACTCCCCTGGGAGTTCAAAGATGACAGAGAAGGACTGGCCCCTCATGTTTGCTGTTCCTCTAGTGGGCTGCCAGCAGTGGTGGTTGTGACCTGGAAAAGTGACAAGCCTTTCCAGATGGTGACGGTGAAACTGGTTGTCCCCAAAATTTCTCACAGACGAGCTCATGAACATGGTCATGTGCTTGAGATGAACACAATTGCATGAATTTAGTCTAGAGCAAGAGTGAGCTTGTTACCTCTTTTGAGCTGCAAAATCTTACAGCTAAGCTGAAATATGTTTGCAATTTCCACAGAGTCCTAAATATACAATTAAACAGCAGGTAATCATGACAATCACTGTGGAAAGTGGTATGAGTTCCCAGGAGCCTGAAGGCCATAGCAATTATGCTCCTGCTGTTTATTCAGGGATTTTTCTCAATATGGCAATTTTCTCCCCTCTTCATTAAAATAGTTACCAGTCACTGGGAAAAGAAGTACAGCCTAACTCTGGAGAGATGTGTGAGTCAGAGAGAAAGCCATTTATATAAGCAGCTCTCTGGACTGGTGCAGGGCAGCAGAACTGGGAGTCTGAGAGTTGTCTCTCAGAAGATCGGGCCGTGGTATAACCTCTGCAGTATTTTACCTTGCGATCTCCTTGTCTCTTGTTATGCTCCCTTCAAAATTGCAGAATGAAAACACAGACCATCCGGAGAGATATCTATTTTCCATCATTCAGGTTGCTGCTGCTGAACTTGTCATAGAAAAGGCAAGTTCATTCTGATCTGTCAATATGGTAAGAAGGGTCATCCATAATCTTCTGATGTAAATGGACAATTACTAAAAATTAGCAAGAAAACCATAAGCAGGGGGCTGGTGAGATGGCTCAGCATTTAAAGGTACATGGTGCCAAACCTCATGGCCCGAGTCCACCTCATGGTACCATGAAATCTAGTCCTCAGGGAGGAGACTGTCATGTCAGTTCCCGCTTAGGGACCTCTGGGCCCTAGGTCTGAAGTACATGGTGTCTTCAGCAGTATGCTTCTGGAGGTAACCAAGGACAATAAGTGATCATCTATAATGTTTTGGGATCTCTTGGAATGCTCTGACCAGCTGAAAAGAGGATTTCTCATGCCTGAGGTTAGAGTTGTTATGTAGTCTCTGGTTCTCAGAGGAAGTATTGTCAGACCAAATGAGAAAACATTCATTTGAACCATATATGTATATTGATGTACAGACCTATGTACACTACAGTTATAATCAGGTAGATAGTTGATAGTATGATCCCATATGTCTTTCAGACATCCTTGATGCTATTTTATCCACTTTCCTCTTCCTTCTGTATTTCTATTTACTTCCCTCCCTCTTCATAACTAGAGTCCTCCCGTTTTCTCATTTTCCTGATCAGATTACTTGTACCCTGATACTCTCCTTTTTATTGTTCTCCCCAGCCCCCGACAATTGTCCCTAGTTGTTTCCCTGGTTTCTGTAGTTACTCTAGGATACATACTTAATATCTAAAGATTTGGAACTAGGACCTCTGATGAAAGAGAACATGCAACATTTGTCTTTCTGGGTCTGGGCTATCTCATTCAATATAATGTTTACTAGGTCCATCCATTTACCTGCAAAGTTGGTGATTTAATGTTTCTTTACAGAAATGTTCTATAGTATGTCCCTACTGCATGGATTGCCCATGTCCCTCATTCATTCTTTATCTGTCCCTTAACAAATAATGATTGGATGAATCTTATTTCCCACATACATACTGTTGAAGGAATTAAGATTATTGATGTGTCCCAGACTCAAGAGCTCATGGTCTAACAATTGTGTGGCAAATGTTGTAGAAAGAGGAAGAAAAGATTGTGGGCCCAGGGAGAAAGACTTAGGGAAGGAGAGTTTGAATGTTGTGGACCCAAGGAGATCCATCATCACTTCACCTTTTCTTCCACAAGGTGGCATGGGAAATGCGGGTTCAGGGGAGGTAGGGAACAAAGGAACTGTTAGCTGATTTGAAAGAACAGAAGAAAAGGCTAAAACTTAGCAATGCATAAGGTTGTCAGGACTTGGAACCTATACATGAGAAAAGAACATGGGCCCATCTTTGCTGGATTGTGAAGAAGCGATGTGGGGACATGGCCCCTCCTTGTCAGAGAGTGAAGAAGTGATATTGATCAGAACTGAGAAAGCTGAGTCCTACTCCTGTCATTTCTAGTCAAGTCTTTGGACATTATCATTAAATGTACATAAATACAAACACATTTCGGGGTCTGAGGAAGGGATATAAATAGTGGAAGTGAATCTGTGTTGCACATGAAAAACAATCTCAACCAAGAGGATACAGAGATGGGGCTCTGCCTGAGTGTCTCTGGAAATGATGGGTTCTGTAAAACGGAAGGCTTTGCATCAGAGGTGAATACAATTCTAATGGAGAGCAGCCTTCCCTCCTCCTCTCACAGGGCCTTATATATGCCGAACAGGTGCTCTACCGCTGAGCTACCCTTCACTATAATTTTTGACCAGTTGTTTCTCACAGGGGCCAGGCTAGTGGTTATGATGCCGTCATTCATCCAAACTGCACAGGAATGGAAGGACCAACTAAACAGATAGCAGAAATCAACGTCCAGTTTTCTGGAGGATGCAGTGGGAGATTACAGATAGCAGTGGGGAAGCTGCTGTGATTGGTGTGGTATTAGAGTTGAATAGTCTTGTTTGGCTTGATATCCAGATGCTCACACATGAGTCGCTTGCCCGTATGTATGTGACATGGACACATGAGCCATTAGCAGATATGTGTATGTACATCAGTTACTATAAGCATAAATATTTTTCTCTGATCACTGAGAGGACTCAAAACCCCCATAGCAACCAAGTTTCTCTGTACCCAGGTCCTTGTTTCTAGTGTTATTCTCCAAAGAAAAGAACCAGGGGAAGCCAAAGAAATGACTTAGACAACTTGGGAAGAAAATATGAAAGATGAGCCTGGGTTATTATGCAGCACCAGATAACAAGCAAGGGTTGTTCAAAAGCAGAAGGACGAAGCCCTCTGGGAGAGCCCCCAGCAGCTAAGGCTAGATAGCCTGACAAAATAAAATAACCCTGTGTCTGTGCTGATAGAAGTGTTTGAACAAGTTAAGAACCTTGGTGGGGGGGAGGCGGAGGTCACAGTTTTATTCTTAAATGTCCCCAATGGTTCACAGGCTGGATGCTGGGTCACCCACCACATACAAGTAGCAGACACTCAGACATGGGGATGAAGACAGTCACTGGGTACTGGGATGCTGGAGTGTAAAGTGGTACCCTAGTCACCTCCTGTCTCTCTGCTCCCTCACCACAGTGCTGTCTCTTCCTCACCATGGCTCAGAAACAGCAGAGCCAAGGGGCTGATGGAGCTGAGGTAACATGGGCACAGATGTCTGCAGCTGCAGAGTAAATAAGGACTTCACCCCCTGACTTGTTCCTCTCAGGGGCCTGTCACAGCAATGGAAGGGTGGCCAGCAGTGGGAGAAACGATGGCTTCCTTGTAGAATTCTTCATAATTGTGTAGACCTTCCACCCTGAAAGAGGTGGAGCAGAAACCCTGTGGTGACCCAGGTGACTCCATTAAGTGTTGGCTCAGGCAGAGAAGCCTGGCATGCACACCCCAGGCCGGTGTCTTGTCATTAAAATAACTACTTCATCCTCTCCATTCATATGTAAAGAGGAAGACACAGGGGAGGGGAAGATTGTTCTAAACCTTTTCAGATCTTTAGGAATTGAGTTTCCCTTTAGCACTGACCCCCCATATAACAATATTCCAACTTCAGCTGTAAGCATTACTGACTTAGCCAGTCTGTCTTTGCTGCTTTCAAGCAGGGTGCAGGTTGGATGGAGGGGGCAGTTGGGTCGCCATGGAAACAGTCACAGATGGAGTATCTTGGTCCTATATGAATTTGTATGAGGTAATGAGATCAATGACCATTCTGCAGGGGTGAACCAGTCTTTGTATCTCAGCTTCCTGGGATCTCATGCTGTTTTCCCATCTGATGAGATCTAACCCACGTGCTGCCAAAGGCAGCAAGAATACTGAGAACTGGGGCACTGACATGGCTTGGTCACCATCAGGCCACAGTAGCCCAGTTTGACTTAGATGCTACTGTTCAAGTGTCATGTTGATAAGTTGATAAGCACAGGCAATCTTTCAGGTCATTACAATGTCTAGGATGTGCTAGGCTTTTAAACAAAACGACAACAGCAACTAATAATGATAATAATAATAATAATAATAATAATAATAATAATAATAATAATAAATAAAATAAAGAAGTAAGACTCTAAAAGCCAGCATAAGTAAGTAGGATTTTAATGTTTGGTGTGATACAGATATCATCATTTTAAGTGTGGTGATTTTGTTACCAGGCTGATTCAAAACAGCTGCTGCAACTCAGAGTCTAGAGGCTGCAGCAAAGGAGGACACTGTGAGCTGAGGGGCCAGAAACTCTTCTGATTGGCTAACAGGAAGTCTTCCTCAGACAATATTGCAGGCCACACTTTTCCTTGGTTCTTACTGACCCATATTGGCCTCATGCACGTGCCTTACCTGGCATAGAAAATGTCACCAGAATTTGTACCATGTGGAGCTCTCTGCCAATAAGGAAGACCAGGAGGTCATGAACAGGGCAGACGACCTAGCATGTGCACTCTGCTGTGTGACCGGCAGGGCATCCTGGATGGGAACAGAACCCTGGACATCTATTTAGCCCTGTTCCCTGATGGCAAAGCTGCAGTGCCTGAGATCAGAGGACCAGATAGAAGCGTTGAGTCTTACCCATGATTTTCTCTGGCCACAGACAGTATATTTTGTGATTTAATGGCACTCACAGCCTTCCTTCCCTTTGAAACTGACTGGAGAGCAACAATATTGCTTTGAAGTGTTGCAGCCGTGTTGAAGGTCTTTGACTCAGGAACACAGAGGAAGAAGTTATGGAAGATTTTCCTTTGTTATGCAAATAAAAACTCACAGGGAAAATGCTTTTGCTACTTTTTCCATTTCCAGAGGTGGAATGTGAATGTGACTACAGAAGCAACAGCAGCCATATTGTAACCATGAACAAAAGTCCCAGGCTAAGGTTGGTGAGGGTGAAACCAAATCCTTAAGGAAGCTGTGTAATCACTACAGTGATGTCTGGCAACCTTGATGTCTTATTACAGAAGGGCTAAAAAAGTCAAGTCATTTTAACTACATTTCAGTTATAACAACGTGTTGCAGGATGTAACACCAACTGCTAAAACTACCTCTCACACAGATTCTCTAGTTTCTCCAGAGCATAACATGGAGGACTACAATGTCCTATGAGAACCATCTTCTTGCTGTAGGCTTTCCTCAGAGAAGAAGCTGACAGACACTAGCAACCAAGTGGAAGGGTGAGGCCCTGGGTCTCTGCAGGAGGGCTTGCTCTCACAGCCTTAGACGTTGCATTCTCCATCTGAAGCACCTTAGTCGGTGGCAGTCTTCTCTTGCTCATGGCTGGGGTTTCTCCACTCAAATGCTACGGAGGAGATGGCCATTCCCCTTTCTCCCCCGTTCCCACCCCTGCCACCAGCTGCTAGGTATGCAGAGGCCCACAGCCTTCCCCTGGATCCATTCAGAGAAGGTTTCCTGGAGGAAGCTCTTGGTGTTGGGCCTGGCTCTCCTCTTTTCTCTCACACAAAGCAACTGGTGCGTCAAAGAGTCAGACAGGTCTTATTTGTAGGTAATGCTGTGCCTCTGTGTGTGGAGCAGGTATGCTCCAAGAAAGAAGGGTTCCTAGGAGAGTCACTGCTCCAGCTGGAAATAGATGCAGGACCCTTAGCAGCTGGCTCTGCAGTTCTGACCCCTGAGAAGTCCCTAAGAAGTTCTTCGTTCCTTGGTGGCTTTCTGTGGTCAATAGGTTGTTGTCAGAGGTGGATTTGGTAAATGTGTAAGCAGTGGTGCTTTAGGCTCCCACTGTCAAATCTTTACATCCCTATGAAGACATCACCAGGATCCAGCCACTCTGTTAGTTACCTTTTCCTGGCTGTGACCAAAATATCTCAGAATGTAACTTGAAAGCAGAGTCATCTCAGTTTCATGGAGGAAGTCAGCCTAGGGTTGCTGGCTCCTGTTCAAGGGCAAATCCTCAGGGTGATGGGAGTGTGTACTCACAGTTTCACAGAGGTCAGCCTAGGGTTGCTGGTTCTGGTTCATGGGCAGGCCCTCAGGGTCATGGGAATGAGGGGAGGCAGGTGTTGCTCACCTGATGCCGGATAGCAAAACGAGACAGAGGATAGGACACACCTTCAAAGAGATACCACCAGCTGGTGACCTGCTGTTTCATTTAGGCCTCTTCTCCTAAAGTTTCCAGTACCACCCATGAAAGCACCTCCAACTGGGAACCAGGCATTGGGGACATAGTCAGTGGTGTATCTGTCACCACTGTCAGAGTCTATCTGTAACATGTTCACAGGAGGAAGACTGGGAATACCTGAAGTCTAGATGTTTCCAGCTGTCTCAGAGCAATCAAGCCCCAGCCAATGTAAACATTCAAGACAAATAGTTGAAAATCCTCCATTACACAGCACACACTTGATGTGGCTAGTCCTCACTTTATGAACCAAGTCCAGTTTGGGGTGCCAGTTCTCAGTAGATGCTCCCTTCCTGTTAACATCACGTGGATCCCTGGCTTGGTGTCTCCGAGCTAATTTCAAGCCAAGCCTGGCATTTGTCACTTGCTTTCTCAAGTCATTTATGCATGCTCTCCACTGACTTGAGCTTATGGAGGGGACAGTAAAATTTATGGAGGTGATAATTGCATCTAATGAATTTTTCAAGTGAAATTTCCCAGAGGGTAATTGGAAATAGAAGCGACATTCTTTTTTCCTTGAAAACCATCAGAACTGGCAAAGTTGGAGTTTTTGCCTCCACTGCAGTGAGTCCTTTTCAAGGCCTCTGATTTGTCCCCAGTTGTTATTCTTCTTTTACTTATTCATGGCTTTCATGTTTGCAGCTGAGGAAAACAAACAGATCCATTTCAGCATAGCTTCCTGCTTCTCAGGAAGTGTCCATCTTATTTCTTTTATGTAAATAAAATGTCTGAGAAGGCTGGAAGGTACATTTGGGAGGCAATTGCATGTAGACTCTAGATGTAGATTGATGGTGTGTGTACCAGTGGTAGAGTGCAGACAGGACAGCTCTCCACCCCCCTCCCACACACACTGTTTTGAACTAATCTGTGCTGTGTTCTGCTTGGACTGGCTTGGGGTCTATTTCTAGTCATTAGAAACATTGTTTGTTTTTAGGGTTCTAGCTATTTCCCAGCAAGCAGAAAGGAAAGTTTGCATTCTGTATTCTGAGCATTAATTCACCCCCCTGAACCAGTGGAGTGTTCCTGTTGTCTGTGTCTATAACACTCACACATTGTTGACTGCTGTCCTAGTGTATTTTGATTTTGGACATAGGTGGAGAGCATAAAGTTACAAGAAGGCCTCTCTGGGATCTCCTGGACTGGGAACTGCAGCTAGCTTCACTCACCCCCTGAGGACCAAGCTACCAGGAGCCTGGTGAGAGAGCCTGCCTATGCTCTCTCCCACTCAGGGCAGAAGGTAGAGTACAGAGTGCAGAGGGCAGAGCTCCCACCTACTGGGAGGGGAGTGTCTGAGACCCATCTGCACCCTCCAAGAGACCCATCAGTGAACTAGACCTGCTTGCACCCACCGGAAGATAACCTTGGACCCCTACTCACCAGGAAAGGAAGAGACCCCATCTGTACCCACTGAAAGAAGGAATGGGAAGATGACAATCCAAGAACAAATTCAACAACAGAAAAAACAATATGACACCACCAGAGTCTAGGGACCCTACACCAGTAAGATCTGAACATCACAACACAGATGAAACAGAAGAGAATGACCTAAAAACCAGCTTCATGAAGATGATAGAAACTATAAAGGAAGAATTGAGAATATCTTTTAAAGAAATGGAGGAAAAGACAAACCAAAAATTACAAGAAACAATTCAAACAGTGCAAGGTTTCAAAGCTGAAATAGAGACAATTTAAAAAAAAACACAGTCTGAAGGAATGCTGGAACTAGAAAAGGTGGGTAAACAATCTGGAACTACAGACACAAGCATAAACAACAGAATACATGAATTAGAGAATCTCAGGCATTGAAGATTCACTAAGAGAAATAGATTCATTGACCAAAGAAAATATTAAATCCAACAAATCCCTAACACAAAATATCCAGGAAATATGGGACACTGTGAAAAGGTCAAACTAAGAATAATAGGTAAAGAAGAAGGTGAAGAAACTCAGCTCAAAGGTGCAGAAAACATATTCAACAATATCATAGAAGAAAACCTTCCCAACCTAAAAAAATGACATGCCAATGAAAGTACAAGAAGCCTGCAGAACACCAAACAGAGTGGACCACAAAAGGAAGTCCCCTCTCCACATAATAGTAAAAAACCCGAACATACAGAACAAAGAAAGAATATTAAGAGCAGCAAAGGAAAAAGGCCAAGTAACATACAAAGGCAAACCTATCAGAATTACACCTGACTTCTCCATGAAAACTCTGAAAGCCAGAAGATCCTGGAGAGATATTCTACCAACACTAAGAGACCACAGATGCCATCCCAGACGATTATACCCAGTAAAGCTTTCAATCACTATAGATGGAGAAAACAAGATATGACAATACATATCCACAAGTCCAGCCCTACAGAAAGTACTGGAAGGGAAATTTCAATCTAAGGAAGGTAACTACACTCACAAAAACATGCATAATAGATTATCAGAATTTACTAAAAGACAAAAGAAAAAGGGGGGTTAATCCACAATTACACAACCAACAACAAATCAAAAACTAACAAGAATTAACACTCAATGGTCCTTAATTTTCCTCAATATTAACGGTCTTAATTTTCCTGTAAAAAGACACAGGCTAACAGAATGGATAGGAAGACAGAATCCATCCTTCTGCTGCATACAAGAAACACACCTCAACTTCAAAGACAGACATTACCTCAGAGTAAAGGGTTGGGATAAGATTTTCCAATCAAATGGATTCAAGAAACAAGCTGGTGTTCTTGAAGACTAACAAATTAGTCTTCAAACTAAAATCAATCAAAAGAGATAAAGAGGGTAATTTCATCTTCATCACAGGAAAAATTCATCTGGATGAAGTCTCAATTCTGAACATCTATGCTCTAAATACAAGGGCACCCAGGTTTGTAAAAGAAATATTAAAATTCAAATCACACAGTTATAGTGGGAGACTTCAACACCCCACTCTCACCACTAGGCAGGACCACCAGACAGAAACTCAACAAAGAAACAAAGGAAATAACAGAAGTTATGACCCAATTGGTTCTATAGAACATTCCACCCAAACACAAAAGAATATATCTTCTTCTCAAGGTTACGAGGAACATTCTCTAAAATCGACCACATACTTGGCAACATAGCAAATCTCAACACGTACAAAACATTGGAATAACTCCCTGTATCTTATTGGATCACCATGCTTTAAAGTTAGAACTCAGCAACAATGCAAATTGCAGAAACCCTACAAACTCATGGAAAATGAACAACGTGCAATTGCACCATTCCTGGGTCAAGGAAGAAATAAAGAAAGAAATTAAAGACTTGCTAAAATTAAATGAAAATGAAGATACAACATGCCCAAATTTATGGGACACTTTGAAGGCAGTACTAAAAGGGAAGTTCATAGAACTAAGTGCACATATGAAAAAAATGGAGAATAGTCACACTAGAGAATAAACAGCACAACTAAAAGCTCTAGAACAAAATGAAGCAAACTCATCCAGGAGTAGACACTAGGAAATAATCAAATTTAGGCTGAAATCAATAAAGTTGAAACAAAGAAAACAATACAAAGAATCAATGTAACAAAGAGTTGGTTCTTTGAGAAAATCAACAAGATAGACAAACTTCTGTCCAAATTAGCTAAAAGGCAGAGAGAGAATATGCAAATCAATAAAATCAGGAATGAAAAGGGGGACATAACATTGGACACTGAGGAAATCCAAAGAATCTTCAGGTCATATTTTGAAAATCTGTACTCTACAAAATTAGAAAATTTAAAGGAAATGGACAATTTTCTGGATAGATATTACTTACCCAAATTAAATCAGGAGCAGATAAGCAATCTAAACAGACCCATAACCCCCCACAAAATAGAAGCAGTCATCAAAAGACTCTCAAACAAACAAAAAAAACCTAGGTCCAGATGGTTTCAGTGCACAATTCTACCAGAAATTTAAAAAAGAGCTTATTCCAATACTCCTCAAAGTGTTTCACACAATAGAAGCAGGAGGTTCATTGCCAAACTCTTTTTACAAAGCTACAATTACCTTGATACCCAAGGCACACAAAGACACTACTAAGAAAGAGAACTACACACCAATCTCTCATGAACATTGATGCAAAAATATTCAATAAAATTTTAGCAAATTGAATCCAAAAAATTTTCAGAAAAATCATCCACCATGATCAAGTAGGCTTCATCCCAGGGATGGTTCAACATACAAAAATCTATCAATGTAATTCACCATATAAACAAACTGTAAAAGAAAAACCACATGATCATCTCACTTGATGCAGAAAAAGCCTTTGACAAAATCCAACACCCCTTCATGATAGAGGTCCTAGAGAGATCAGGAAATAACAGGAACATACTTGAACATAATAAAAGCAATATGCAGAAAACCAACAGCTAACATCAAATTAAATGGAGGCAAATTCAATGTAGTTCCTCTAAAATCAAGACAAGGATGTCCATTCTCTCCATATCTCTTCAATATTGTACTTGAAGTTCTAGCTAGAGCAATAAGACAAGAAAAAGAGATCAAGGGGATACAAATTGGAAAGTAAAAATCAGACTTTCACTATTTGCATGATGATATGATAGTTTACATAAGTGACCCAAAAAACTCTTCAAGGGAACTCCTAGAGCTGATAATCACCTTCAGCAAAGTGGCACGATACAAGGTTAACTCAAAAAAAATAGAGCAACCCCAAAAGACTAGGCCCAATTAGCCTCAGCAATGCTCGAAAATTCTTGTCAAATTCAATGGTGAGCTTTATGGAGGCAAGAGGCGAAAGCCTTAGAGATTCAATTAAAGAATGGTCATGAAGCACCCCAAGACAAGATTCTTGGGGAGGATACTTACACTGACACGCAGGTTCAGTCTGCATATGACGATCACATGTTGTCTTTATGCTGTACAGCTGCTTTGAATGCTTTGGATAAGGTTTGTGAAACAGGAGAGATAATGAAACCCTATACCAAGGTAGTACAGGGTCCAGGGAAAGGTTCACTGAATTTTTAGAGAGATTATCCAGAGCAATAGAAGTACAAGTAGCAAATCCAGAATCTTTCGCATATGAGAACACAAATCCACAATGCAGGCAGGTACTTTGGCCATTAAAAATAAGATCAGCGCCATTGAAGGAATGGGCCCTATATACAGTGAATCTGGAATGTAAAAGTCAGGATATGGGAGCTTGGGTAGGTGAAGCTATTTCTACAGGCTTGAGGAGGCACCAGGATGCCAAATACCCTACCTGTGACGATATAGAGGCCTGGGTAGGGGAGGCAATCTCCAAAATTTTTAACAGACATAAAAATGCCACGTGCTTTAACTGGTAAAATAGGACATCTGAGTAGGAACTGTAGACAACACATTCCTAGAAATAATGCTTTTACCAGGAATGCATCAAACAGAAGACCTCAGCCTCCTGGTCTCTGTAGGAGGTATGGAAAGGGAAAACATTGGAACAAGGAATGCTGGTCGACTGCAGATAGACAAGGTAGACTTTTACAGCCGGGAAACATAAGCAGGGGCCTCAGGAAGGCTCCAAAAAGCAAGATTATCCGGTCATTCCCAGTGACAGTGGAGGACAGCCTCTCCCAGGACAATTAGAAGATCCACTGCCCATTGTAAATAATACGGCACTGGATAATACATTAGCTCCAGAGGATGAATCAATTATATCAGGAGGAAATACAAACGTATATTTTGGCAAACTTCTATATCACATCATAGACCCAAGTTACCAGTTAAAGTAAATAATATGGTGATCAACAGCATTTTGGACACCGGAAGTGACGTCACCATCCTTAACCAGAAGTATTGGCCCACAATTTGGCCTTTAAAAGAGGTTAACGTTCAATTCTTAGGGATTGGAACCCTATCTCAAGTTAAACAGAGCCTTAGATAGATTGACTTTATTGGGCCAGAAAGACAGAGAGGAAGTTAACCTATGGGGTCTCTACAACCTGGGATGCCATTACCTTCTCTAATACCTACGGATTGGCCAATTATAGTTATAGACTTAAAAGATTGTTTCTTAACCATACCATTACAAGAAAACGACAGAGAAAAGTTCGCCTTTATAGTACCTATCTATAACAATTCCTGACTGGTACAGAGATTCCAGTGGAAAGTACTACCTCAAGGTATGTTAAGTAGCCCAACTTTGTGTCAATATTTTGTGCATAAACCTCTAGAAATAATTCATAAAGAATTCCACATTCGTTAATTAATATATCATTATATGGATGACATATTACTGTCTGATTTAAATAAGGATACTTTGGTAAAGATGTTTGAAGTAGTAAAGGAAACTTTGCCTCGCTGGGGATTACAAATTGCCCCAGAAAAAATACAAAGAGGAGAATCTATTAACTATTTAGGTTATAAAATAAACAGTTTGGATTCTTCTGCGTATCGTGAGGCAAACACCTATTTATGGAGTTCTTACCTTCTACACTGATGCAAACAAATCAGGTAAAGCAGGGTATAAATTAGGAAATATATAAGTAAAGTAGTTCAAAGCCCTTACAACTCTGTACAAAAGGCAGTTATATGGTATTCTCATGGTACTTAAAGACTTTACAGAGCCTCTCAATATAGTCACGGATTCTCAGTATGCAGAGAGAGTTGTCTTGCACATTGAGACTGCAGAGTTTGTTCCTGATAGTACAGAATTAACCTCATTGTTTTTACAATTACAGGAAACCATCAGAAACAGGACTCATCCTATATATATAACACACATCACATCCCATACAGATCTGCCAGTCCTCTGGCACAAGGCAATGATGAAATTAATTGTTTATTAATAGGTAATGTGTTTGAAGCTTCAGAATTTCATAAGAAATTCCATGTTAACAGAAAAGTTTTAAAGAATGATTTTTCTATCACCTGGCAACAAGCCAAAGAAATAGTAAGAAATTGCCCCAGTTGCTCATTCTACAATCAACCTCCATTACCAGCAGGTTTTAATCCTAAAGGTATTCACAGAAATGAACTTTTGCAAATGGATGTATTTCATTGCCCAGAATTTGGCAGTTTGAAATATGTACACCATACCATAGACACGTTCTCAGGCTTCCAATGGGCTACTGCCCTTGGCTCTGAAAAAGCTGATTCTGTTATTACACTCCTCTAAGAGGTGATGGCTGTTATGGGTATACCTAAAACAATAAAAACTGACAATGCTTCAGCATATGTATCCAGTAAATTGGAACAATTTTTCAAATATTATAATATAAAACATGTAACTGGTATACCTTACAATCCCACAGAACAAGCAGTGATTGAAAGATCTAACTGAACCTTAAAAGAGATGCTTCATAAACAGCCAGGAGGAACAAAGACCCCCAAACACAGGTTACATAATGTTTTACTAACGTTGAATTTTCTTAATGCTGATGAAAAAGGACAAACTACAGCACAAAGACACTGGACTACAGAGAAGACTTCTGAACTGAACCAACCGGTGTATTTTAAGGATGTTATGACCTCAGTCTGGAAACCAGGATATGTGTTACATTGGGGAAGAGGTTTTGCTTTTGTTTCCACAGGAGAAGAAAAGCTTTGGGTTCCATCAAAATTAATTAAGATTCGATCATAACAGAAGACATCTCAGGAGGAGGAAAGATAACAGTTCATCTAAAAAATCATATTCTACCATGGGTAAAGTGACCTCCAGGAAAGAGAAGTATTTTGTTTTTTGTCTTCACAGGTAAACTTAGCAAAGAATACTGGACATATAGATTCCTGAAGAAGAATGTATAGCTACCCTGAGGACCATCAAACAAACAGTAACTCACTGTGTGGTATCAAAGTCTAAATCTCTCTATTTTGTTTTTTATAGTACCTTTTCATCTTTGTTTCTTCATATACTTCAATCCCCATTCATTTAACTGAATCTGGCTTTGGAGTTGGATTGGCTCTCCTACTCTAAATTCAAGCATATTATTTAAATAAAATTCAGAATTTCTGTATTATATCAAATAGCCTTGATATAAGACAGAAGAAAATAAAATCAAGGACTGTTATCTGTGGATTTCTTTTTCTGAAAAGTCTAATTTCCTTCATGTTTACCATCTTCCCTATTGTCACCTCATCCAGTATGCATACATATAAAAGTTACAATATTTCTTTCTTAACATTAATGTTTGAGTTTTCCATAGAACAAGGGATTTCCTGACAGTAATCTGCTTCATAAAGAGAATGAGGATCCACTTCCTTGACTCCACCTGATTGGACTTGAGGCATCTGAACTGCCTCACATCATCGACTGACAAGCACTATCCTGAAACTGGCTTGAAACTACATCACTCGACACAACTCCAGAACAAGGAACTGAAACAGCACACCTTGTACAATCTGGCCAGAGCTTCAGAAGAGAGCTTCAATCAACACTAGAACTGTAGTCAAGAACTTCAATCATGCATCTCCTGCCAAACAGAGACTATCTGATCTACTGAAGATTTTGTTACACTAACATTTTTCTTCTCACAGGTCCCCATGAGATTGTCATTGTCCCATCTCAGCAGGAAGTAGTTTTGAGAATTTCATGCCTTCTCTCCCTACTATTGATATTATAGGATAGTTTACACCTGTTAGTGTTAGTTTTCAATTATTTTAGAGTTGGGATTGGAAAGAGGTGTTCAGTCTTGGGTGTTTCTTTCAGATATATTTAGATTTACATGGGATAGATGTTTGGTACATTTTGTTCATTGACATGTTAGTTGTTTAAGTTTAAATATCCTTTTTAGACTAAAAGGGGAGTTGTAAGAGGAAAACAGAATTCTGCCATTAGCCATGTGACTTATCAGAGGCGCATACAGATGAGGTAATAAAAGAGCAGTTTACCACACCCACTTTAGGCATGACTAAAGACCTATATGGATGTAGGCAGTGAACTATGTCACAAGCCAGGCCCAAAAGTGGGCCTGGCTAGTGGCGTTACAGAGGAAGGTATAAAAGACTGAACAGTGGGAATCTAGCTCTCTTTTTCTGGCTTTTGGCTTCCCGTTTGGCGGCAGAAATCTACTTGGCTCATCTGGGTTACTTGTTTGGTCTCTTGTGAGTAATTTCTACATATTCTCAATAGAGGAGTCTAAAATGGCTGAGAGGCATTTGAGAAAATGCTCAACATCCTTAGCCATCCGGGAAATGTAAATCAAAACAAGTCTGAGATACCATCTTACTCCTGACAGAATGGCTAAAATCAAAATCACCAACGACAATGTATGCTGGAGAGGATGTGCACAGAGGGGAACACACCTCTACTGCTGGTGGGAGTGCCAATTCTGTACAGTCACTTTTGAAACTAGTATGGAGATTCCTCAGAAAAATGGGAATCAGTCTACCACAATAAGGACACACATTCATACAATAAGGACGTCTGTTCCACTTTATTCATAGCAGCATTATTTGTAATAGCCTGAACCTTGCAGCAAGCTAGATGCCCCATAACTGAAGAATGGATAGAGAAAATGTGGTAAATTTACACAATGGAATCTTGAAATTTGCTGGTAAATGGATGGCACTAGAAGAAACCATCCTAAATAAGGTAACCCAGTCACAAAATACAAGCATGGCATGTTCTCACTCATATGTGGATTTTAGGCCTGAAACATGGGAGTTCCAGCCTACAATCCCCAGCCAGAGAGTCAGGGAAACAGGGAGGACCCAGAGAAGGGGAATGGGACAGAATCTTCTGAGGGGATTGGGCACATGAGGGGAGGTTGGGGAGAGGTGAGGAAGCTGGGAGAAAGAGAGGTAGTGAAAAAGGAGGGTAAAGGAAGACATGGGGGAGCAGGAAAGTTGAGTAGGGGGAAGAATAGAGGAGAGAAGGATGAGAGATACCATAATAGAAGGAGCCATTATAAGTTTGAAGAGAGATCTGGTATTAGTGAGACGTCCAGAGGCCTATAAGGATGACACCAGCTCTCAATCTAACCAATACTGGAGAGGCTACCTTAAATGCCCTTCCATGATAACATGATTGACGACTTCCTTGTATGCCATCCTAGAGCCTTCATCCAGTGGCTGGAGGAAACAGAGGCAGACACCCACAGCTAAACACTGAACTGAACTCCTGGAACCCAGTTGCAGAGAGGGAGGAGTGATGAGCAAAGGGGTTATGACTTGGCAGGTCAAACCCACAGAAACAGCTGACCTGAACAAGGGAGATCTCATAGACCCCAGACTGATAGCTGAGAGGCCAGCATGGGATTGATCCAGACCCCCTGAACATGGGTGTTAGTGAGGAGGCCTCATCATTTTTTGGGGTCTCAGGCAATATATCAGCATTTAGCACTGTCATCCAGATGGACTTTGGAGCCCATTCCACATGGAGGGATGCTGTCTCTTCCTGGACACATGGGGGAGGGCCTAGGCCCTGCCCCAGATCATATGACAGACTTTGGAGATCCCCCATGAAGAGCCTCACCCTCCTTGGAGAGTGAAGTGGGGATTGGAGGAAGGGTTGGCTGAGGGTTGAAGGGGGTGGGAGAGGAGGGGAGGGAGAGGGAGCTGGGATTGACATGTGAAGCAAACTTGTTTCTAATTTAAATTAAATAAAAAAATAAAATAAAAATAAAACAAATCTTTAAAAAATTGTTACAAGAAGAAAGTTTACGTGGAATGAAATGACTGAAAGGACCTGTGAATTTCATTTTCTTGTTTTCTAAGTCATTCACGAACTCCTCTGGGGCCAGAAGAAATGCTGTTTTCAGGTACATAAGAGAGTTTTATCTGGTGAGAGACAAGGCATTGAGGAACAGTCACTACTCAATCATTCCTTCTTCAATACAAACACACTTCATGTTCAATAGGAAGTGGATACTGATATCTATTGATACTTCTTGAATGCTTATTAAAACCCCTATTTTCTCAAAAAATAGAGGAGATACAAACATCCCAGCAGAAATGAGGATCTTTAAAGAGACACTTGAGGTCTGTTACTTGGCTCTCAGACTATTGAAACAAAGGACCTCAATAAACTGGAATTTCCCTTGGCAGAAGGAAAAGGCTGAAGCAGGGTGCCAGCTTAAGGGGAAAAGAACCCCAGACAAAGATTTCATAAAATTCTGACAATTTCTCTGAGAAGATTAAGATGGGAGTGGAGACAGTGATGTGTATCATCGCACCTCGACCAGGACCGTGTTGTACCACGCCTTGACTGGGACTACTGGCCTCTATTTAAACACAATTTTCATGTTAGGACACCAAAATGTACTTGTAGATGTCCATTAACACCCCTACAAGTACATTCCCAGCAGCCTGGTCCCAGAACCACATCAGTCCCAAATGAATGTGCAAGATGCTATATTAATTATAAAGCTGTTGGTCATTTATTATGGTTTCTTAATGGCTAGCTCTGACTTAATTATTAACCCATAATTACTAGTATATATTTTTATAAGGTCTTATCTTACCAAGGACACAGTCTCATGTGTCCTCTCTTCCCACGATCACATGGCAACTTCCCCTCTCCTTCTCGACTCCTAGTTCCATCTATCTTGCTTCTCTATTGGTCAACAGCACTTTATTTATCAACCAATAGGACCAGGGTGGCTGGAAGAATACATGTTGCGTTTGAACTTTCCACTTTAAACCTCCCCCTCAGCCAAAAACTGGCACTCTGCTTATTCCGCGAAGGGACAATATCTGACTTGCAAGTAATAAGAAAACCTTTGTTTTTACATTTGGTGTGTCACTTCCTTGGTGGTGGAATTTTGGGGTTCTGCAATCTAGGCATAACACTGCCTCACACAAAGGAACTTGGTTTCCATGGCAGTGATACCTGGGGAGCTGATATTAACATCTCTGAAGTGGTGCATGATCCATTTTTGTATAGGTGAGTTAGTACAGAATGCTGGGAGTAGTATACATTTTCACATGGACTAGCTGAATGAAAAAAAATGCAAAGGACTAGACTGCTCCTAGGTATGGTGGAGGAGAAAGTGTATTGTAGATGTGTGGGAGAGCATAGTCAGAGGCAGGTACATCTGGGAGAGTCCAGAGTGGACATGACCAGACAGAGCTGGGTCATGGGGTTGGGGGAGGAAGGGAAGGGAGAGAGACAGAACCATGTGCAGCAGCCAGAAAGCCAAATGTCCAAAAAAGGGGAAGGGAAGTCAAAATGGCTGCATTATATAGGGAAGAGATTCTGGGGGAAAGGCAACCCAGCCCCTGGGTTGGAAAGTTTAGAATAGAAGGCAGTATGTGAGAGCCATACCCTGTAACAGGTAGGGACTGAGATGCTTGAAGAACCTGTTGGCCAGGTCCAGTTTTGATATGTTAAATAGGCACCTTAGCCATTTGTTCTGCATTTTGAAACTTAATATCCCAGCCAATGTAATAATCTATGATTACTTCCTGTTGACATGGGAGCATCATTGGGGATTCAAAAAACTGAAATGTTGGCCAAGTTCAGGAAGAGGAGGCTGTTTCACTCACTGTCCCAGCTCTGCAGGACCATCTGGGGCTGGGGACATTCAGTTTGCAGTCTTTAATTGATTGGAAATCTGCTCCAGTAATATATATATATATATATATATATATATATATATATATATATATATATACATACACACAAGATTAGTTAAGAAGTTTAAGGGTACATTTTTTAGTTTTAGGTATACATTTGAAACGTTTAGGCCCATGGTCTTGTAGTGGGGGAAGGGGTTCCCAAGACCAGAAAAAGGGGAAGAGATCCCACCCTTGGGAATAGGAGGTGGGAGAATAGGTTGTTGACAGACAGTATTTATTTAGAGTCCATTTGACCTGTGAGAGATGGTTCCAAGCTTAAAATAATTTTTTAAGTTGATAAAAAGTGGTAAAAGTTTTAGAGATGTTAGCATTGCCACTGTTTTTCATCTGTACTGAAATCCACATTGTAGAAAAGACAGTAGACTCATGCCTATAAGTCATAGTTTTTTAAAAGGTTGGGGACCCTTGGGTGATTTTGAGTTAAAAGAATGAACACTTTTTCCTGCTATGGTGGAAGTTCCACCCCAGGCCCCTCCTCTATCTCTCTAAAGCCTGCTGAATCTCGGAAAGCCCTGAAATGATTGATAACCACTCCTTTAGAGATGCTTAAGACCACTCCCACAGAGTATTTAAACTGCTTCCCAGAAAATAGACTCATGGTTTTCCTGGTCTCTCTTTCCTGTCTCCTCTCTGGGGGGGGGCTGGAAGGCCATCCCGGAGCATTGTATCCATTAAACATGGGCTTTTCTAATTCGGTTTGATTAGATCTGATTTGGATTGCTGCACCAGTGGAGAGGCTTTTTGGGTGGAGAAACTTTTCATTTCCTCCATCCAGAAGACTGGTGTATATAGATTAGACAGATTTTTGTTTAGCACAATGACAAGCAATTTTACAGCTGTACTAAGAAACAACAAAAGGAAATTTAAAATCTTGAGCTTGTGACTATGATAATAGTAGTAGTGCTTTGCCCAAATAGTTTCAGAGCTCCACTGATTAATGTTAAGAGTTTGAACTTGTGAAGTCTTACTACAACAGTAGCATAGCAAGGGAAAGAATTCTGAAACATTTTAAATTCCTTTTATATATATTAGATCTCTTTTTAACAATTACCACTTAAACATTCACAACCTCAGACCTTTATAGCTTGAATTTACACACCTTAAAAAACCTTAGACCCTAAAAAATATTTTAGATACCTACAACTAAAGTTTTCATATCCCCACATAAACTTTGCACCTTAAAACAACTTATTTATATCTAATAATTTACCAGGAGACATGAGAGGTTAATTACTGAGGGCCCTCCCAGCAACCTCCCCCATTATCCCCTCATTTCCCCAGGGAGGGTGAGGCCCTCCATGGGGGTATTCATAGTCTGTCATTTCATTCAGGGCAGGGCCTAGACCCTCCCCCAAGAGTTCAGGGTGAGAGTGCATCTCACATTGTTGGATGGGAGTCCAAAGTCCATGGGTATACTCGGGATGAATACTGATCTACTGCCCAAGGCTCAATAGATAACCTAGGCCTCCTCACTGACACCCACATTCAGGGGGTCTTGATCAGTCCCATGCTGGATTCCCTGGGATTCAAGAGTTAACCCTTGTCAGGTCAGCTGTTTCTGGGGTTAAACCAGCCCAGTCTTAATCCCTTTGGTCATCAGTCCTCCCTCTCTGTAACTGGCTTTCTTGAAGATTCCTCAGAAAAATGGGAATAAACCTACCACAAGACCCAGCTTATCTGTTATATGGAGGGAAACCATATTCGATGGGATCCAAATATCCTGTCCAGAGCATATAGTGAGATATTGCCTGACCACCTCGTTCTGGTTCTGGCTGGAAAGTTTTTTTCTGTTTCCCAAGAAAAGTTTTGTTTGTCTTGTTGGGAAGTTTTGTCTATTTCTTAAGAATGTTGTGTCTGCGTGTTTTGTTGGAAAGTTTTATTTGTGCTTTCTAGTGTGCCCATCAGTTTTGTTGCAAGCATGTTGCTGAGACAGAAATGAATGGGATATCTTTGCTGTTTCTGCTGCCTCCAGCCACAAATCACCACTGCTGACATGGCTGCTGTTATGGGTGGGTCTCAGAATTTATCTCTGAGCTCTTTGGCCACTGGGTTTGGGTTAGTAGGAGTTCCGATGTCTTTTGGGTTTGAATAACATCAAAACCATTTTACACTGTTGTAGAGCTGGGTTATGCTTCTTCCTTCTCAAGACCCAGGCATGCTTATTTACAAGTTTCCTCTATGTCCTTTGCCAGTTGTTCTGTCTGACACTGCGATGGGGAGAAGAAAGCAAAGCAGAACAGTCAAAAAAAAAAAAAAAAAAAGAAACATTCTGTGCCTTAAGATTTATAAATTCATTTATTTTGTTGGATATGGTTAAAAATTTGTAAAATCGCCAGGCAGTGGTGGCACACACCTTTAATCCCAGCACTCGGGAAGCAGAGGCAGGTGGATCTCTGGGAGTTCGAGGCCAGGCTGGACCGACAGCCTTGAAACAATACAGAGAAACCCTGTCTCGTAAAAAACAAACAAAAAAAACCCTGTAAAATCTATGGAAAAAATTAACTTAAATCCAGTAAAATGGAGTTGATAGTTAATATCTATGCATAGATAATCTTAAAAGAATCATGTGTTATGATTGTATTTTTGGATATAAGCACAAGTGGATTTTTGCCATCTTTTGGCAGCTACACGGCTGGCGGCCATCTTTGCCAGAGTTGAAGAGGGCAGATGTCACTTCACCATGTTTGGGGAGTCATGTGGCTGGCAGCCATCTTTGCTAGGGTTGGAGAAAATGGATGTCATGTGACTTCATCACTATCTTGATTAAAGATGATCAGGTGACAGGGGCCTACTAAGGAGGCAACAACAGGTCTGAGATATTTCAGATTAAGATGGAGTTTTGAATATTAGTCCTGTCCTATGATGAAAATAAGGTGTATAAAAGATAGGATTGAAAACAATGCTTATTTACTAATGTTTTAAAACTTCATTATCATGCATTCATATGCAAAAATGTACCTTGTGCTGACAGCCAAACTGTGTAACACAGGAGTCACCCAGATGGTATTGTTTCTAAGGTATGAAGGGGTCATAGGGAATGGCTGAAGTTTGCAAATGTGTGAAAGGGCTAGAGTTTCTGGAGAGAGCCCAGTTGCAATGGTGGACCCTAGCAGTTTTGGAAATGCCAGTGCCATGTGACAGCCACCAGCAGCAACAGCCACAATGAAGTGGAACAGGCTAGGATCTAGAAGGCAGGCTATGCATTTGCTGCTGAGGGTGGGGTCAAAGAGGTAATCCAAGCCCTCCAGAAAACCCAAATCTTCGTGAATGAATCCAAGATATTAAGCTTTAAATTGTTTGTACTGTTAGAACTTGGTTTTTCCCTGTATCTTTCCTCTTGAAGTAAAAACAGGTACAGGAGCACACAATTGAAAAATTTAGACTTTATAAGAGGAAATTTTGGAGTTCTATAGAAAATTTGAATAAAAGAACTGGATTTTTTTAAGGAACAGCCTTTAAAATATTTAAATTTATAAGGCTATGAGACATTTTAGGTTTATAAAATGTTTTATATCATTAGCATTTGAATTTTAAAAAGTAAAAACATTAAAAATTCGGGCCCCGATTTTGAGCACCAAATACTAAACACTAGAAACTCAGATATCCCTATCTTATGATACAGCAAGACAATGACTTAAACAAGGGCTTGGAGCAGCTTTTCAACTTAGAGGTCTTTACCCTTTGTGTGTGTGTGAAGAGGTAGAATGACCCTTTTATATGGATAGCCTAGGACCACCTGCATGTCAGATGTTTGCACTGAGATTCATAACACAAAAATTATAGTCATGAAATAACAGCAGGAATGATTTTATGGTTGGGGCATCACCATAACACGGGGAACTGTGTTGGAGGGTAATAGCACTAGGAAGTTTGAGAACCAATATCTTACAGAATATCTCTCCTTACCTTCATGCTTAAGAATGAATTTCTAGCCTCATCTTTGTGAACTTTGTTAAACTTAAGATATTTTGATGAACTGAGTCATATAAGTAATTGTTATATTCTGTAATGGTGTGCTATAAAAGGATCAGAAAATTTCCCAGTCTTTATGTAGATTGTGTTTATGAGTTAAAAGTTTTATTTTGATACTAAAAAGAGCTTAGATTCAGAAATTGTTACTTTCAAAGGCTTAAACTTGACAGAGATAAAGCGATAAAGTCATTTTCCCAAGGTCAGGTATTTAGACAAAAGCCCCCATTCCCTCAGGGGCTTGAAGAAAGTTCATGCTTGCTAAAAAGGGAGTCTTTCTCCTTATCTCTGGCAAGAGGAATTTGTGACCCTGCCATTAACATATGACTGTGATGCCTATTAACTTGTCAAGGGCAATGCCAGCCTCTAGACTCTTTCAGTCCCTGCTCACAAGGCTTACACCAGCAAATCTTAGTCTTATAAAAGCTTATAGTTGTAAACTGTTAAGGATGATTAAGATATACAACAGCCAGTTAACTTATAAAGGATCAAATTCTTTAATGTGTTCATAACTGTACCTGTAGTCATATTAAATATTAATATGATTAATTATAGGAAAAAGCTTTATTTAGTCTATATTTGTTTTCAAGGTTAAGTCTAGGTTTGTTTAGCTTAGATATACCTAATATATAATGGTCCTCAAACTTTTCAGAGATCTGATGAATATGGCATTTAAAATTTTTAATGGGAAACCTTGCTGTGATAGAGACCCCCCACCTCCTAGCAGTGAGCCCAAGGTCTTCAGAGAAGACAGGGTATCACAACAACTCCACCTTGGTTGTGGTAATGCTAACCACTGGGCAAGACTGTCCCAATGCACAACTTGCTGCCAGGATCTGGTCCAAACTATGACCATGTAAGATGCTGGAGCGATGATTGCCCCACTTTGCCTAGACAAAGTAAGGTCACACACACACACACACACACACACACACACACACACACACACACACACACACACACACACACACACAGAGTTCCTGCTCCATAGGGAAACCTCTTATCTTCTGGGCCTGGTAGCCAAAGACTGATGCTGTCCTGGTACCTCTACCTCAATGTCATGGAGACCACAGGAGCCATCTGGATAATGAGCTAGTCTTTGTCATTTTAACTGATACACAGGCCATTTGGAATATGCTTCCTGCTACAAATTAGCATGCTCAGATCTCTGATGGTATTAATGGCTAGGTTAACTATAGCTTTGCCAGCTTGACAGTAGCAGGCAGCCAGGTTCTTCTCCAAGACTGCAGATACCTTGTTAGCTTATTTCATATGAAAAAATTAGGTCTTGCTTTTTCCAGAGCTTCTAGGTCTCCTATTGAGAAAAGGCAGGCAAGTTTGCCTTGCTAACAGGCTTCATATTAAAAGATAAACAGGATTTAAACATAGCTTTCCACTAAAGGAACATGCAATGACTGCTTAGTAATAACTACTTGTGTGCCTAGTAAATGATTAGATGAAAAGAAAAAGGGTAAGTTTTGAGGGTCTCAGAAAATGTTTTAAGGTATATAAAGATCTGAGAATAAGAAAGCATAGGTAAGTTCTGAGGGCCTCAGAAAATGATTTAAGATGTGTAAATGCAAGGTATAAAAGCATAAGTAAGTGGTTTAAGGTATGTGAAAATGGGAAATGTTTCAGAGTTCTTTCCTTCTTCTATGTGATTGTTACACTAAGATTTTTAGTGTTTAGAGTTTTAACATTGATCAATGGAGTTCTGATAAGCTGGTAGAACACCGACTCCTCAATGTTTAGTCCTAAGCTCAAGATTTTATATTTCTTTGGTTGTCTTTTCTAAATTAATTAATTTTATTTTTATTCTTAAATTTTACATATCAATCCCAGTTCTTCCTCTCTCGCCTCATCCCACTCCCCCCATCTTCCCCTCACCCCACCTCCCACCTGCTCCTCAGAGAGGATATGGCCTCCCATGGGGAGTCAGCAAAGTCTGTCTCATCACCATATTGAGGCCTGACCAAGGCTCTCCCCACTGTGTCTAGGCTGATCAAGGTATCTCTTCATAAGGAATGGGCTCCAAAAAGCCAGTTCGTGTGCTAAGGATAGGTCCTGAACCCACTGTCAGTAGCTTCATAAATTGCCCAATCTACCTACTGTCACCTGCATTCAGTGGGTCTAGTTAGGTCCTATGTAGGCTCCCCAGCAGTCAGTCTAGAGTCAGTGAGCTCTTACCAGAGACCGGTCGGTTGCTTTTAAGAAAACTTTATGCTCCCCAAGTCGGCTTAGGAGAACTCCCCAAGAAAAAATGCTTCCCTTTTTAAAGACTTCTGCCATCCATACACACACAATTCTCCAACCGAGCTCTCACACACCTCTCACAGCTCTCGCAGATTCTCACCCTCCTGGCTGGTCGTTAAATCTCTGGCACCAGAATCTGGGAGAAACAGCAGGGAGCAGGAAGAAGCATCTAGCTGTAGGGGGGATAAAAGTCATGGTGTTTCAGTGAGCGAGCCCTTATCGGAGCCCTATCAAGAGCTTTATAGCACTGAATTGTTTTCAGTAAACATTATCTTGCAGCTGCCTGCTCCCAGGCTGATGGAGGGGTGGGTTTCCGGCCAGGGTCTGTGATCCCCACAGTTGGTGTGTGTGTGTGTGTGTGATGAGCTCTCCTTTTATGGTTTCCATTGCTGCCAAGAGACACCAAGACCATGGCAACTCATTTAAAGCAAACATTCGATTGGGATGACTCACTTACGTGGGATTTCCCGTGTTCCACCCCTTGATACCATGGTGCCCTCAGTGATAAACCTGGAATATGGAAGGTACAGATGCAGAGCGCGTGAAATCCACCATCACAAATAAAAGTAATGTTTTGCTGTTTTGGGCACAAGATTATACCCAGGGACTTGTAAGCAGTAATTATGTCCCTAAGCGACATCCTCTCCCTTTTGTATATTGTCTTACCATGTTGCTCAGGCTGTCCCTGAACTTCCCATTCTCAGGCTTCAGCCTCAGGAGCACTTGAATGACAGGCCTGTCATAAACTTATTTTAGATTTCCACCGATTTTCAGAGGTTCACTCGGGGAAAGAGGTAGCGTTATCTTCCAAATGAAAACTGTGAGGCTTGTACTTTCTGTTACTTTAACTAGCAAATAGGAACGAAGTGAGTTTGTTTATAGGCTTTTAGTCACTAAGGAGTGCATGGACCTTAAGAGCCTGGAGTGAGTGCCATAGAAGCTGTCCTGCCTCTCCAGGCCTTTGACCTGGTTCAGGTATCAGCTCTACATGGGAAGGAGAGGGTTGTGCTCTCTGCATGGGAAGGAGAGGGTTGTGGTCGCAGTTATGTCTCCTGTTGAGACCTGGCTGTCTCTTACCAGCTGCTTCCTGGGAATCCATTGGCTGAGATGGAAGAGTGGGCTCTACAGCTAGGTACGGCCTGTTAAAATCATTTAGTGTTAATGATAATTTCTTTACATTTTTCCTGTAACCAAACTCCTCTGACACTTGTTTTTCTGTAACTAGGCAAAGATTGTGGGGGCAGGGCAATTTGACTTCTCAGTGTGAGGTGTGGGACTCTCCCTTGCTGTCCTGGCTGCCTTGAGCAGAAAGGCTGTCAATCAGGCAGGCTAGCCTTATGCCTGCAGCAGCTGTCTTGTACACTCTATGGGTGCCTTGAGGAAATAAAATAACAATCAATATGCTTTCCTCAGTTCCTGAAGGTGCTGCGGCAGTCACAGCTGCTTGAAAACGTTTGTTCCAGACATTTGCTATCCTGGGCTTCAGTGAACTCTGAATGACTCTCCCATGATTTTCATACAGGCCAGGGGCTAAGCACTAGCAGCAGAGCTTTTGTGACTGGTTCTTAGAGGCAAGGCTTTGATTGGAATAGACATGCAACTTTGTTTAATGCTAGCTTTTATTTGCATGTGAGGTGCACTGTGATTGGCTCATAAGCAAACCTTAATTTGCATGTGAGGCATATGGCGATTGATTCAAGCATTGCTCTTCTGACCACACAAGCAGGCTACTCAGGCTTACTTGAGAAGGTCGCTGGGAGATTCTCCCTTTTGCTGCCTTTTCTACTTCTGCAACTGTAGGCCAAACCAAAGGCTTTTCTTCAGTGGCCGCCTGCTGCTCTAGGCGCTATGAACCGCCATGGAAGCATGAAATGAAGCAGAGCCGACAGCAAAGCAGTCAGCTCAGCCAAGCGGTGATAGGGCAAGGAAGCTGTATACCCATCAGCTGAAGCGCCCAGGGCAGGGGAAGAGGCAATGCAAGTCGTGAGATGGTGAGAGAGAGCAGTGAGCTGTAGCTGAAGGAAGGACCGATGGAGGAGCCAGGGGAGAGAAATGTCAGGCTCTGGTTGCTGGGAAATTTCTAGAAAGCTATCAAATCTTAGGTTCAAAGGTCTTAGATTTCCCAGGCCAGGACATGTAACCGTGGCTGCTGTTAAGGAATCCTGACTTCCTAAGCTAGCACAAGAGCTAGGACACTGGCTAGTGTCCTGGACTAATGAGTCCTAATGATACCTAGGCCTTCCTGGAGGAAGTAATACAGGAATCAGGCAAGGGCTGAGGAGTCTGTCTCCTAGGTCCACAGAAGAGTGACAGCTCATACCTGAGACCTGCATGAGGACTAAAATGATAGAGGGTGCCACCTGTTACTCCAACCTTCCAGGCAAACCCAGCACTTGAAGAGCTTCTTCTCAAATACCCAGGATCTCTCTCAATCCAGAAGGTTGATGGGAAGCAGGAAGAAAGGCAGGAGGTGGCAGGAGATGATATGCTTTGGGGCCAAACAAGTGTTTAAACTTCTCAGTGATTCTTTGACAAACTTGTGGAGAATGTGCTGGCTTCTCCTTTGTGGTCACTAAGACCTGGATGAACATAATGCTTTTCCAGGGGAGCTGATGGCATTCATTCCTTAAGTCTCCCAGGAACTGGACAGCTGGCATCACTATTCTTGCTACTTGGGACCCTGCAGAATCCTGCTGGAAAGACTTGTTAGCAACTCTGTGCCATCTATCTTTGTTCCTACCCTCCCACATCTTTCTGATCACAGGAAAATTCACATATCACTTACTCTATTGAATTCTGAGAACCCACGGCATGTTCAAACCAGCAGCCTCCTGCCAGCACCAAGGCACTCAGTGAGGCTATCTCTGCAACTGGCAGGAGAGCTTATAGGCTAGTTCGATAAATGAAGATGATTGAATAGTGATTTTCCCAAGCAGCCTTCTATGACTTCTTTTTACCAGACAATAGCACTAGCCATCCTTTCCCCTAGGAAGTAGGACACCTGCAGCAGATTGGCTTTTCTGTAAAGAAATTCTACCCTAAATCTTCTTTTTCCATTCTCCAACTCCTCCATCTGCCAAAGAATTATGGAACTGGTTTATGAGTGCTTCAAGTGCAAATTTAGCAGCTTGCTTAGTAATTTCACATTCATTAAAACATTGGTACCCATTGAACCTTCAATTTTAAAATTCTGCTCATTGAATTCAGTCCACCCACCAAAAATGCCATTTTCCCACATGTAGCTTGCATCATCTCATTAAGAATCAAATCAGCTAAATGCAACAGGATTCAGCATCATCCAGTACTTGAGTTTATCAGAGGAACTCATGTGGACAGCAGTTAGATAAATATAGACACTGGTGAGCTCTACACCAAAGCACTCGCTCTAATAGGAGACCATCGGGGAAGTAAGAGAGGAAGACTTTTCAATGAGTAATAATATAAAAATAATGATGATGATGATGTTTATAGTAGGAATTGGTAAAGCATTGGTTCTCTAATATGATTTTGAAGCTGGAAGGGAGTTTGTTAAGCAGTAGAGAGGTAAAGTTATCAGAACTGTGAAAGCTGTTCAGTGTCCCTGAGACTCAACACAGAGATTTGTAAAATGATAGTGGTTATCTCAGAAAAATTTGAAAAATCACATAACTTGGCAAAATGCTTTGTATAATGTTTTGTTTTGAAATTCAGGTCCTCTGAGAAGCAGGGGCAAAGACAGAGTCATGAGACTCATGGGTAAATGGATGGAACTAGAAAAATAATATCCTGAGTGAGATATGTCAGATTCAGAAAACAAGTATGATATGTTTTCACTTATATGTGGTTATTACCCTTTAAGACAATGATAAGCCTGTTAAGTCAATGAAAAGCAAGCTGCAGCCCGTGGACCTACAGAAGCTAGGTTTAGAATAAGGGACTAGGGGGATGTATTGATTTCCCTAGGAAGGGGAAATAGAATAGTTACTGATAGACATGGCAACTGATAGGACTAGAAAGGGAGGATCAAGTGGGGAAGGGGAAGGGAATTGGAAAGAGACAGCTAAAAATAAGGACCATTTGTGTGGTAGTATGGAAACCTAACACAGTAGAAGTTTCCTAAAATATATGCATATATGAAGGCAATTGAAATGAAATCACAAAGTAATGAGGGGAACAGAGTCCCATAAGACCATCTCTTGTCACCAAATGAAGTTTCCAATACTGGGATTAGGTTACATTTAATTGAGTTGTAGGTCAAAGGAGTCCCATGGGAACCTAGGCTGTTGCCAAGACTGTACGTTGCTCTCTCCAACTGATGACAAGGCCACATTGCTGAAGATAACACCTATACAGCTAATTGAACACAGAAAAGTTGAGTTGGTGGCTACATAGAACTGTCACCGCTATGTTGTAGTATCTTTGGTATAGGAAGGCACTCTGCATGCCACCAAAATAAAAACAGCAATCCAGTCACAGTACTGTTGATCTACAATAGTATCCTGACTGCAAGATAGATGTGCTAGGGATGGTGGCTCAAAGCTTGTAGAAGTAACCAACCAATACCTTACTTAAGGCCTATTCCTTGGTCAAAACCCAGAGACTAGATATCCCAGAGACCTGGGGTAAAGCCAAATACTACTGGTCTTTAAAAATTAGCAATAAATGACTCCTAATGATATTCTGCAACACTCATATAGATCAGTGCCTTGTTCAGCCATCATCAGAGATGCTTCCTCCTGCAGCAGATGGGAACAAATAAAGACCCACAGCCAGACATTATGCAGAGAGTGAGAGACCTTGGAACACTCAGCCCTAAATAGGATGTCTCTCTAATTCTCCCCTAGGTGCTTGGAGAGCCCTGGGGAAGAGGAGACAGAATGAGGGTAAGAGCCAGGAGGATGAAGGGCACAAAGAAAACAAGACCCTCTAGATAAGCATGAACGAAGGTCATACGAACTCACAGAGACTGAAACAACATGCACTGGGCTTGCATGGGTCTGCACCAGGCCCTCTGTGTACATATTATGCTTTCCCATTTCATGTTTTCATGGAATACCTGAGGGTGTGAGCAAGTGGATCTCTGATTCTGGAGCCTTCTCTTGGGTTCTTCTCCTTCTCTTTGTTTGTTTTGCCTAACTCCAATGTGATAATTTTTGTTTTATCTTACTATATTTTATTTTGTTATATAAAGAATGTGAGAATCTTGTGAATAAAATGGTCTGTATTGAAAAGCCATAGATATCAATGCAGTCTACAGATGATTTGACAAAGTCATTAGCATGTCTTTGAGTTACAGTTGATTGTCCAAATCCTGTGTCCTCAATGAACAGTCTCCCTTGATGTCATTGGAAGTATTGTGACTGATCAAGAGACTTAAGATTCAGCACTGGGGTGGCAGTGTGGATCAGTAGGAGTCGTGAAAATGGAGGCCCTCATAGTTAAAGCTCTAGGGGTGACATTTTCCTAGACAGAATCTTAGGTGTATAAGTGGCACTTACTTTTATTTCTAAAATAGAAACTGTGAGTCGATATACACTGGCAATGAAAATGGCCTTTGAAAAAGCACATCAAGTAGTTTTTTTTACTATTTAAATATAAAGTGAAAATTCAAGAATAATGGGTAATAGAGAATCAGCAGGATCCAGGTCTTTTGGGCTAGCCAATATAAACCTACTGTATTGATTCTATACAAGCTCAATGATAAATGTACTTATTTCTTGCATTCCTGAGAATAAAGCAGCCTCCATTCATGTGGTGACAGAGGTAACTCAGACCCTTCCATCTGTGCCACTGTTCTAGCCTCAGTGACCCACATGGTCTGCATTTACCCCGTGGAGGGAAAGAAATCAAGGAGGAGTGGAGGGAGAGGAGCACTCACTGCTTCTACATGCTCCACCCACACACACAAGGCAATCTACACAATTCTGAGCATCTGCTGCACAGATATAACTCCATGCTAGTGGCAACCAGGACTGATTATGACCATGAAGTGAATTGCCTTGGCTACCACAGTGCTTAGATGCGCTGGGTTCATGGAGGGCCCCTGTGATGACTATTCTTGGATGTCAACTTGACTACATCTAGAGTTAACTTAATCTCCAAAATGGAGGGGCACACCTGCAGAAATTTTTGCTAAATTTCAAATGGGAAGATTCACTTCTAACCCAGATCTTTGAGGAGGAAGACACAGCTTTAATCCACATCTTTTGAGGTAGGAAGACCCACCAATAATCTGGGCCACACCTCCTGCTGGCATCCTATATAAGGACATGGATGAAGGAAGCTTCTCTTTTTGCCTGATTGTGCTTGTCTTGCTAGCAAGTCCATTCCTTCACTGGCAGTAGAGCCTACTTCTCTGAGACTCCAGTGTATATTGAACACCAGCCTCATTGACTGGGCAACTGCTGCATTCTTGGACCTTCCATTTATAGGCAGCCATTGTTGGACTAGCTGGACCACAGCCTGTAAATTATTCTAATAGATTCCCTTCATAAATATGTATATGCATACATATATGTATATATTTATTTATTCTAGAATTCTATTACTCTAGAGAACCCTGGCTAATACAGACATCTGCTAAAGCAATGGTTCTCAACCTATTGACTGTACTCTTTTGGGGGTTGTATATCATATATATCCTGAATATCAGATATTTACATTATAATTCATAACAGTAGCAAAATTATAGATATGAAGTAGCAACAAAATAATTTTACGATTAGGGGTCACCACATCATGAGGCACTGTATTAAAGGGTTGCAGCATTAGGAAGATTGAGAACCACTGATGGGGGATGTCCTTCTGTATATATGCTTCTCTTATTGGTTGATGAATAAAACATTGATTGGCCAGTAGGTAGGCAGGAAGTATAGGCAGGGCAACCAGACCAGGAGAATTCTGGGGAGAGGAGACAGAGAGGAGCTGCCACACAGATGCCATGTAGCCACTGAAAGAGTAACATGCTGGAGCATTCTCTGGTAAGATAATGTGGAAATAGATTAATAGAAATGGGTTAATAATCAACAGAGAGTTAGCCAATAAGAAACCCAAGCCAATGGCCAAACCGTTTATAGATAATATAAGTCTCTGTGTATTTATTTAGGGGCTAAACAGCTATGGGACCAGGAGGAACAGAAATTCTGTCTTTAAACCACTGTAAGGATTCTAAGCAGTAATACACTGATCATTTCATTGTAAAGACACAAGGGCACTGCATACTGGACAGTGTCCTATGTGTGATACCTGTATTTACAACTCTGTATGATTGCATGCAGAGTTGTGCTAAAGTGGCCCATGGCAAAATTAGATTCCTATTTTCCTAGGCATCCTGAATCTGTAGTCTTAATTATTTCATGAAACTCTCTTGGGCAACATGTAATGTATTCAAGAACTCTAGCTGGTTTTACAAGTATATGCGAGGTATGCTTTCTGTGATGAACTTGAGCCAGGTGGCTATGGCCAAATCAAGTGTGCAACCACCCATGTTGGAGCTGATTTTCTCTATTACAAAGCAGATGCCCATCGTTTTACTTGGTTAGTTGGCACGGGGCGGGGGGGTAGTTACTGTGTTGTCCAGTGAGTGGCGTTGAATTGATACAGTAAGGAGCAAAGCCCACCTGAGCAGTCTCTGCACGATGTACCTCGAGAACTAGGGGGCAGTGAGGACAGCACTTTTAAAGGAGTTATTCAGTGCCTGCTGCTTTCCCTGGTGATGTGGCCTGGAGAGCACAGAGCCAGGAGGTGGGCCAGTTCTCAGCTGCTGCTCCTCCTCAGGGACAAGGATGGGATGGCACCAATTAAGACGTGTGAAGAAGTAATGGTCATTTGTCCTGTCTGTTAGCCTCCTCCCATGTCGTACCTGCAGAAGGCAGGGAAGATGGCCTTGAGTCATCTTCTGTCGGTGCTGGGATGAGTCAGGTGTGCTTTTATTCCCCCTTTACTTTGTAAATATAAAGTGATTTCTGTTGCAGAATTAGTTTCTTACAGTTGGCGCTATATTCCAAGCATCCAAACAGTATAGCAGGCTGAAAAATAGCGTTGTTGAATAGTTGACAGCAGAGTTTCTCTTAGGGGAGAACAAATATGAATTTAGACAAGTGCTTTGCTAAAACACTTAGGATGTAGAAGATGAAGCCTAGGGGAAATGACTAAGAAGGCAAGGGTATTATAAAGGCAAAAGCTGTTATGCAAATATTTTGCATAAGAAATAAACAGGGATTTGAGAAACAGCAGAAATAAGGAAAGGGAAAATACCAGGCAATATGGCAATATGGTAG
The DNA here is from genome assembly GCF_017639785.1 of Mesocricetus auratus. Taxonomy (NCBI): domain Eukaryota; kingdom Metazoa; phylum Chordata; class Mammalia; order Rodentia; family Cricetidae; genus Mesocricetus; species Mesocricetus auratus. The sequence goes on from NW_024429190.1 coordinate 85,131,472, forward strand.
AGGACCATCTGGGAAGACAATGGACACCAACAGAGCACAGGCTGAGAGGCCAATTTAGTCCTCCCTCCCTTCCCCACTCCTCCTCCCTCATTTCCGGTTATCCTTTCCCCCTCCATCCATCTCTTCCACCATCTCCTTCTCTCTTCCACCGGGCAAACACCTGGCATTGCACTTTAGGTTGACTGAATGAAACACACAAACCACCATATGACAGATACTTTGAATAAAAGCAAAGGAAGGGAAAGGTGTCCTTTACAAAAATAAATGAATCAAAATGCTGTGAGTAGCTCAGTTTCAGGAAAAGATGGGAAAAAGAGACCAAGGGAAGGGGCTTACAAAAGAGACTTGTGTCTTCCTGAGTGAGTAGTGTCTGATATGAAGGAGAACACAGTCAAGCTTGCAGTTCTCAGTGGCATACAAGGAAACACCCTGTCATTAGGGACACTCGAGGCTGGAAGCTACATCCCTTCTTGTTTTCATTACTAAGTATAGATGGAAGCTGCATGGCCCTGTTTCTTAAGGGCAGAACTCAGTCTCTCACTAGACACATGGGCTGGAAAACTGCCTCTCCTGTTTGTAAACTATGCAGTTAGGTTATTGTGCCTCACATTTTTGTTCTTCATGGTTCTTATGGTTTATACTTTCTTCTTGGCTTATCTGTTCATCTCTTTACTCATCAGGGAGCTGACTTAGGTTCATGCAAGGTGACAGGCCTGTTTACTCTTGCATCCCTGTAGTCCAGAGTCTCAGCACCTATGTTCTGAGTGAGTGCCCAACCTTTCATCTTCTGTTCATAAACCTACGAAGTGTCATAGTGGGGACAGCATCCCTCAACCCACAGTCAGAAAGGAAGGGACCCACCAGGCCATGAGACCAAAGAAAGCCCTGCCTGGCAGTCAAGTGTCCCGGTCCATTGCTTGTTAGGTTGTAGCTTCATTCCTCCCAGAACCCTGTTCCATTTCCTATGCTAACACAGCGTGTCCTTGGTTCTGTAAAGATGACAGGAGAAGAGAACAAACAAAGCTCTGTGTAGTTCTACCAGGAACTTTGAGAAGCATCCCATACATAATCTTCAGTTGGGAAAAACCCATGACATGGATTATGATGACAAAAGTCTGGCTGGTCTGCAGTCCTGCATAGGCACCAGAGGCAGGGAAAGCATTTGTTTGGTTCCTGATGCCTCAGGGCTCTTCTCTGCATGCTTTGCATTAGAAGATCTTCAAGCAAATGCTAGAATTTTGGTAGGATGAAGTACCACCAATTACATTCAGGAAACCTTGCCCCCTTCCACACTCCAAAATATAGAGAAGGGTGGGTGGTACTGTATAACCTTCATTTTCATGGTCATTGGCAGTTACCAAACCATCAGGTCCAATAGAAACTCCAATACCCCCAAACTCCAAAAGGCAGTCCAAATATCCAGCCAGTAGCTCAACCTGGACTAGAGGAGGATTTCTGGAGGTTGGATAAAAGCCAGCATTCCTCAGGAACTTGTGAAGTTGCTTCCCACTTACAAAAAGGAGTTGTTTTTCCATACCTCTGGAAAAGGGACTCATGGCTCCCCAATTAAATATACCTGTAACACCTGTCAGCATAATCGAGGTCCATGGTAAATTCCAGGTTCCGTTAGTCCCTACTTTAAAGTATTTGTTATGCATTTCAGTGTTCCTACTCCAATCTCCTGGTCTTTCCCTGCCCCCAGCTACTTACTCACCCTTTTAATAACCTCGCTTTCTCAGTATTCTTGTCTCCTGCTCCTCTCACTACGCTTTCTCTAGTCTCTATGCCCTTCTCGAAGATAGCCCTGGCCATGTACAGTCCACTGGGCATGCCTACTTCTTTCCCTCTTGCTCTGGACTCTTCCAGATGCCTCCGGATATTTTCTCTCTCTTGTTTACAACTAAAATTTTTCCCTTAACCATTTCATGGAGCAACCATGTCATCATTACACACACACACACACACACACACACACACACACACACACACACCAGGTACACCAACATTTAGAAAAATGAACATGGAAAGCCAGACTCTCTAAATATATTGCTTATGAATTTGATAGTTGTCTAAATTAATTAGCGAGCTGATACTTTATTGGAATTGTTCTCAGGAACTGTTGGAAGAAAATTTCACATGAAAAGTGAGGTAAGAGAAACAGGACAGAGAAAACACAATCAATCATGTCATGATTTGAGAGTTGAGCAAAACACCTGAGACCTTTGTTCTGTGCAGACTGACATTTTCCTTCCCAGATCTGTCTGTTTAATCAGTTTTCTTGCTGTTACCTGATTTATGACAGTTATTGCCACTCTGAGTTTGTTCAGTCAACTGAAATATTCTAGAACTATCGGTGAGCCACTTCAGTGTGCACAAGACTCCAGAGCTAGAAGTGAGGACATGCATTTGCCAAAATTCTTTCTGTAGGACTTTATGAAGAAGAGAGTTTTTCATTCATTCATTCACTCACTAGTTTATTCATTCATATTTCCATTAATTCTTAATCTACCCATCTGTCCAACTTCCCATTATTAAGTTTAATTTTGCAGCAGGAGCGGTGACTGGCAATGAGTCAAATTAACTTTAATTTGGAAGTAAAGGTCATGAAACAAAGAGGGGATGAGATTTTCATTTTCCTGTCAGGTGGAGCTGAACCACGGGAGACAAGTGGATGTCAGATGCTTGTCTTTGAGGGGCAATGGCTGCTGTGAGCACCAGTCTGGACTAGTTTGCTCTTCCTGCCACTGGAGACATGAAAGAGTTGGAAAACTGCTCCCAGGAAGACCAGCAACCAGAGATAACCTCCCCATATTCTAGGCTTAGGAGGCAACTTTGGGGACTTTATACTGGACACACAGCTCCTGGAATCCCTTTGACAGTGGCCTCCTACTGCATTTTCTTCAAGAAGTAGATGCTAGTGTAATGTGAAGCAAACTAAACACACAGACTTCCTATGAAGGAGGCATCTACACGAAACTCTAAATGTGCCTGCCTAAAATCAAGGCAGTTCCCTTGTGTCACACACCTGGAACTTCAGCCTTCGGTCTATTTTGATCTATTTCCACAAGCATAAGGGGTTTATGAAGTTTATACTTTTATTCAAGGTATCATATAGATTTGTATTTATCTTCTTCAAAGGCCAGTCCTTTGCTGGCCTGGTGCCAGTACACTTGAGAGCTACATGCACGGCCTTCTTGAATTATAAGTCACCTTAGAAACACTTCAGATTAAACAGGAACTCCAAGTTCATTGTCAAAGTCAGCCAAAGCCCAGGTCTTAATGGGAAAATGCATTTGGGCTCTGGGAAAGTCCTAAGCCTAGTCTTAATCCCAGTGGGAGCCAGGCATGATTTGCTGGGCCATCACCTGAGGAGTGGAACACGGGGTGCAGGAGGGGAGGGGACTTGGATGATACTGACTTTCCTCAGGCAGGTGGCCTTCTGCAAGTGTCACTCCCTTACCTGAAAGTAAATGTATCAGCCATGTCTGTCTAGCAGAGGTGTCCAGACTCCTCAGGTCTCTAATATGGAAGTTATAGGTGCTATGATTTCAAGTCAGGTTTCCCCTAGGACAAGAAGCCTCTGTATTCTGGGATGGCTTCCTGCTCCAGGATACTGTGAAGCACCAGGTTTGGGGCCTTTGTAGGTCTGCAATCATTAGCCCATAGTGTTTAGGCCCCACTGTGGAAGAACATGGCCAGTGGAGATGTCTGAGATCACTTACACCAGCATAACATGCCCACCCATGGCGGTCAGGATCGTTTTGCATTATTACTGATTTCCACTCAACTTTCTTTATCATGGAGATAGTAATGCCCAAGTAACCTTGCAGGATAATATTGCACTCATATGAAGCAATTAACCCAATTATTGAATCTCAGCAAGAATTCAATACATGATAGCCTATATTTTGCATTTTTATGTCATTTTCTTCCTTGCGTAAACCCCAAAAATTAAAAACCCAATTGGCTGCGAGAGGGAAATATTTGCGAAGCTACATAAGGAATTGGCCACTTAGATGGACCCTTTGGCTTCTCCTGTCTTACCCACCAGGCAGAGGTCACCTTCATAGTACTGAGGAGCGTCAGAAACGAAGGTCAAAGCACTCCGTGCTTGCAGACTAGGACGGCACTCCTGCTATCTGGTCGTATCTCCTGCACCATCATCCTTGCCCTTCCTCCAATTTCCAACCCTGGCATCTGCATCTTTTCTTTCAGGTTTCCCAAAGGCAGACTGTCTTTCAAGCCTCAGCTCCTGGGCTGCTCAGGTTGGACAACTCTGAAGGGACTGTTTCCTTTCCCCAAGATGTTCCCTGGGCCAAGCTGCATCTGTGCCTGCTGGTCTCTGGAGTGGCTAGGCAGAGCCCCAGTGTGCTTAGTATTCCCTTGAGTGATTTTGCACGAGCTGCCTTTTTTCATCTGGTGCACATCTCGTCTCATTCCCCTCTGAAGCCCGGGGAAGAACACCCATCAGCTCTGTCTCAGGCTAAAGGGACGAGAGACAAAGGAGTGGTTTTGTCTACTTGTTTATCTTCATTTTTTATTTTACATTTTATTCTTATTTTACTATTTACTTTTATTTTTTCTTAAGGAAAAGTTTGGATACAGATGTAAGCATGGGGGCTGATGGAACAGGAGATGCAATTTAAGAAAAGCACTTCTTTCTAGAGTAGTTGTGGCTTCTGCAGAAAAAGTCATATCCATGTGTCTTAAAAAAGTTTTTACAGGTATTGGAACGTGCAAGTAGCCAGGCATGAGTTCAATGTGGTTTCAGTAGAACTGTATCTCAGCATCCCTGGTGGGCATGGAGCTCCCCCTGGCAGTGAGATCATGAAGCTGGCAGAAACTCAAGTCCTATGGTTGATCCACAAAGTCTCTGACACAACCTCTGAACTAACCCTGCCACTGTAATTTGAAAGTATCCACCAGCATGGAAGGAGCATGACTATCACCATAGTAAAGAATTAAGTAAAAGTCAGTATAGAGGTGGTCTGGGCTTGGTACTTTACATGTACTGTATACATACATACAGGCATACAAATATATGACTTATGTGTTTATAATTTTTAATGACTTGTTTTATGACCAGTAAAGCTCAGCTCTCTGAATAAACAGAGCACTTTTGTATGTGTGATGATAGAAAAATGAATATTCACACAGAGCAATTCTGGGTGTTTATATAGTTCAGCTTTACTGAATTGCATATCTCCTTGTTCCTTCTATTAAGTATAAACTTGTGCGAAGTCGTTTAGTATAGTTGTGAATGTATTCATGTCTCTTTGTATCCTTGGTTGCATTTGTTGTGTGTGTCTTGAAGGAAACAACATTAAGTGACTAGAATGTTAAATTTATATCAAACTAGTGGATAGAATCTTTTGTAACACTGAAGTTCCCTATTCCTCAAGATAATGTTTCCATTGAAGTCTTTATTTCAGGATATTAAACAAGTTATGTCAAGTTTGTGTGTGTGTGTGTGTGTGTGTGTGTGTGTGTGTGTATTTGGCTGGTTTACAGTTTCATACATTGAATTTCTTTTTCTGCCACCTGCAGTGCCCCGTTATATCATTTACTACTACATATATGAGTGGCACACAGTTGGAGCTTTAAATCCACAGAGCTGTAAAACTCTCTAGAGTGTGTATGTTTCATGCTACTGCTGATGTACCTGGGTTTAACTGTGCCATCTTATTTTGTGCTTTAAAAACAGCTTTATGTGTGTACATATTGAACATATATGTATATGTGTGTGACAGTTGTGTGTTTGCTTGCACATGTGTGTGTGTGGGTACATTGTGCAAATGTGTGTATGCACATGCAGTGGCCAGAAGACAACCTTGGGTGTTAGTCTTCAGAAACCTTCTGCTTTAGTTTTTTATTAGATTGCATCTTTTACTGGGCTGGAGCTTACAACTCAGGTTAGGCTGGCCAGCAGTTTCCAGGGATACGTCTGTCTCTGCCTCGCCAGTGCTAAGATTGCAAGTGTGTACTACCATGCTCAACTTCTCTTATGTTGATTCTAGTTCAGGTCATTATGTTGATGATAGCCAAACTTGCTTATTCTGAGATGCTGTCATGCCAAACAGACTCAGCTTGTCTGGGAAGCAGAAGTCTCAACCTGTAGAGGACCACTTCAGCCCTTAGGGAAGCAAAGATAGATTTACATAGCAATTAACAATTCAGAATTTAGAAGGCAATTTAATAATACCTCCCACAGCAGATGGAGAGTCCCAGAGCTCACTAGTTTAGGATACTGTAGATAGCAATGGTGATCACACCACAGTCCCAGAAGCCCTTCGTGTGGTCGGCTATGCATGTATCTATGCTAGTGCCCTCAGTATTCATCTTCAAGTGACAATCATTAGAGGAATCACCATATTCTCAAGCCATAGTCTGTAAGACAGCTTTTTAAAAGGTTTATTTGTTTTATTTTATGTGTCGGAATGCTTTTCCTACAAATAGATGTTGATCCATTTTGTCTTAGCACAGATCATGTAATGATATCTCACACCTGTTGGGGCTTGCAATGTTCTGGGCATTGATGCTGAGAAAACTGGCAAATATTTACTTGTGCTTCTTTTTGTTTACATGTGAGTATGTATGTATCCATGTGTGTGCATATGAGGCCTGAAATTTAAATTGACATTGGTGTCTTCCTTTGTCTTTCTTTGCTTTATTTATTGAGGTGGAATCTTTTGCTGAACCAGGAGTTCATCGTTCCCAGATAGTATAACAAACCAGCTTGCCTCAAGGATCCCCTGTGCCTGTCTCCTGGCTGCTGGGATAATATACAGGCACCATGCCTGTCAAGCTTTTACATGGGTTCTGGGAACCCAAACTCCAGTCTTCATGCTCACACAGCAAACACTGTGTGTGGAGTGGCCTTTCTGCCTTGCACCTATACAATGCTAGTAAATGCCTTCCATCTAAGCCTTCAAGATCAAGAACAAATGATGGCGATGGGAAGCTTCTGTGGGCTCTCATTTCCATTATCTAACTAGTTACAAAGTTGTGCAGTGTAAACAAGTCCACGCTGAGGAAGCTGAAATAGAGGAAATTTATAAGCCCTTGTCACAAGTGAAAGGTTCAGCCATCATACTGGCCTGCCCCTGTTACCTGGCAGAATGCACTCCGACAGCACTCTGGCCACACCAGAGTTCCATGAGAACCAGTCTGCATGCAGGTGCAAAGGACCCCTTAAAAGGACAGACCCCCACCCTCTTCTCTCTCTCACTGTCCTCTCTCCCACTCTCTCATGCTCCTTTACTCTTGTTTACCTCTTCCTCTCTCTCTGCTCTGGTTGGTCCCTTCTCACCCCCTTCTTTTCCTCTCTACCAATAACTCCATGTGGGACTGTTGACTCGTGGTTCATGTTTCATTACCAGTAACTGTAGCAAAACAACAACAACAAAGGCATGCTTCACAGTCATAGACTGTATGTGTCCATTGAAAGTAGTATGCCGAACACTGACAGAATTTTCAGGAAGGACATTTTGGAGCTGGCCAGGTAAGGAGGTGTGGAACCCCCATGACTAGGATTAGTACCCTCAGAATACTCCCTCACCCACGCTTCCATGTGAGGGGCCAGAGGCAAAGGCTTATGAAGCTGAAGCACACTCACTAGACAGTGGCCTGCAGAGTGCTGACAAGTAAACCCTCATTTATAAGATGCTACTAATCGATGGGCTAGTTATAACCATCTGAAAAGACCAAGACTGTAACTCAAAAGGAACGTCAGTAATGAGCTCTGGCCAGGCCTTGGCTCCTGGAGTACAGCAACAGCTAAGAAGTCCCACCATCTGCTGTCTTCTGGGAAAGCACATGTCCTCAGTGTGTCCGAACTTTGGTATGCCCTCAGGGGTAAGTGGAATGTAATCCTGCTTAGTCTCCTGTCCTGAGAACAGGCTGGCCTTAGAGTGGAGGGACACAACGTCCACTGTCAGCACATGGACCCTCTGCAACCGTTACATCCATCCCACTCATGAAGTTCTTCCCTTGCTGTTTAACCTTGAGACACTGGCAGATATGAGATCATCTCCCCATGGCCATAGCTTGTCCCCTGCTCCTCAATGACATCTTAGAATAAAATATCTCCTATGGACATCTGCACTAGCTTCTTATTTGACCACAGACATGTGGACCCAGAAGCTGGAAGTCACACTCATCTGCATATCGTCTGTGAGTAGTCCCTAGGTCTTTCCAGTGGAGCTGCTATGCGGAGGCCCAGCTACCTAGCCAGGCATGGTAGCTTTCATCCCCTTGCCTTGAAGAAATGCACTTGGGTGCAGTGTGTCATTCTAAGCAAACTGAACAAGTGCCTAGTGTGCTTTTCCCCGGTGATTGTTCTCTCAGGAGAACTTGGAAGATGCCAGCACAAAAGCATGGGAGCACTTGATGTCATTGCTTTGAGAAGAGGCACCCCAAAGAGCCACTAGAGCAGACAAATACATACACCTAGCAACAGGAGCACACTGATGACAACTACGTGTGCTGTGCTGGGACCTGGATAGGTATGCACACAGATGTCTTTGTGCTTTGAGCTTCCTTCTCAGTGCCTGGTGAGGCTTGCAGTGGACTGCAACTAGGTTTACCACCAATCTTTCACAACACGTACATGTTCAAGATAAATTCAGTCTATCAGGATACAAGATTGAGCAATTTCTAGCATGTGGCATGGATTGACTGTTCAGACTGAATAAAAGATCAGTCATACTTCCAAAACAATTTTTTTCACACAGGGAGGACAAATTCATTCTTATCCACGGTCATGAGTATAACATTTTGGGAAATTAGGCTTACCATTACTTTTAATCTCATCACTTTTCATACCACATTTGTATATTTTATGCTAAATTTTCTATCCATATTTACAGCCTCAGTATATGCTACTTTGCAATTTTATTTTATAGCATGTTAATTATTTGCTTGCTGTCACTTTGCCTCCATAACCATTGTTTTTAATCCTCTTTATGCAAGTAGAAATGACGTGATTGATCTGTCTTTGATGCTCACTGTCAGATTTAGCTTCAATAAAACCCCAATGCATAGATTATTTTCACATACTTATTCATATCATTTCCCTGGGATAAATTTTAAAATGTAATATGACTATATCAAAGAGTGTGAAGATTTTCATTGCTGCTGGTAGGTATTTCCAAATTCCTTCTAGAGGACTTGTACCTGCCGACAGAGAATTACTGTGTCCTTGCTAACACGATGAAGAATGGAACGTTTTAACTGTGACTTACATAAAATATCTCCTTGTTTTGCATCACATCTTTGATTACTCAGAAGAGTGATGCCTTTATATTTCCTTAGTTATGTCTTCTTTTGTGGATTTGCGATTTCTATCCATTTTAATCATTGTTAAACTCAGGAAGATTTACTCTGCCCAGCAATGTGGTGGAAGACACAGTGGAAAACAAGAGAAAGATGGCTCTGTGGGTAATAAATGTTGGGAGAGTAGACGAAAGGAAAACCACTGAGCAAACAAACGAATGATAGTTAAACTCGTGCTTAGCCATGCTCTATTTAAGGTGGCTGAAGGATACTCTCTGAAAAGAAGATTTAGCTGTGACCCTAAAGTAATCACTGGCATAGAACCCCATGGTATTGGATGAAGATTCTGAGTAGAAATGAGGAACTCTAAAGATACTGGAATGCAGTTAGTCTTGGTGTGCTTTGGAGGGAGGGAGACGTAGCGGGATCACTGTGGGATCTGGGAACAACTGAGACATGGAGGCTGTGGTGCTGGGCGGAGGCTGGGGCGTCAAAGCATCCATCGGCAATGACAAGAAACGTGGGTTTATCTTAGCATGGAAGGAAACAACTGAAGACTTTCAAATTCAGGGATGTGGTCACGCTGAACACTTTGAGGGAAAATGTATGAGGAGGCCATTGCAGTGTCCTTAGCAAGAGATGACTTCTTGTGAGTTAGGGTGATGAGGAGACAGAGAGAGGAGGGCATGTATTCTTTTAGGCTGTACCTGGACCAGAGACAGGCAAGATCCAGAGGCAGAGAATTCCCCGAGAAGGACCCTAGCAAGTGAAATGGGAAACACAAGGAGATGGAAGGAGGGTGAGTCCAGAAGGATTCTTTGGACCACAGTTGCAGCGAGCAGGACCTGGCGGCTGTTATGTCTTCTGGGTATAGAAAACCCGCCATGGTGCCTTCCTGCAGCAGAGGCACTCTTCTGCTGGCTTCAGACCTCCTGCTTTTTGTTGAAGATGGTTCCTGCAACAGCCCATGAGCATCTGATAAGCTACGTTGAGTATAATTCTAAAGCATTGGAGAAAAGCCTGGGGTGAAAAACCAGACAGAGGTAGCTGGATAGTGAGACAGCATGTTGCCAGGATGCAGATAGCTGTCCATCACAGAGGCCTGTTACACTATAGGTGACTTGAGTGTATACACGTGACACCAAGGAGACCTATGCAGACATAAGAATATGAGATACACTTTTCACAATAAAAGATCTCTTCTTTTACCATTAGAAGTAGAAACTGTTAAGAGAATCACATTCAAAACTGACATCATAAACTAATGCTGTCATCTATATGGTTGGTGTCTAGATTATTGAATCACTTAAAATTAAATTTCTCAAAAGTAAGATAAATAAAGAGAGATTGACTAATGCACAACTACATGAAAAAGCAAATAGTAAAATGTTGGAAGAATGTTTATGTTTAGTGTTAAAATATTTAGTGTATAATCTAATTTTCATCAAGTTTTGAGATTTTTCATAAAGATAATATTGAAAAAAATTTCTCAAGCTCTGAGGTTCTGTAGTTCCAGTGAAGACATCCTGGAGATGGTAAATTTATATGTAACACTTTGGTCTTTGTGATTATTCTAAACATTTTTCCTATGCAAAGGCAAAACATTGATCACCCATATGAAGGTATTTGAAAGAGAAAGCAGGGACTTTGCTTAATTTCTGTGCACTGGGACAATGGTCTCTCAAAAATACCCATGTTTTGAGTTCTGATGTTTGCAAGTATGTTACCTTACACAGGAGAAAATCATCGTGGATGTCATTGTATTAAGGATTCTGGAGTAAGGGATCAGTCTACATCAGTGCAGAATCACAGGAGTCCTTCCAAGTGAAAGGACACAGCATATCAGTCAGTGAAGATGTCACAAGGGTTGGAGATGAGACAAAGAGTCATGTGTAAAGGAGTCAATTGGGAAGGTGAGTGGACTTTCAGGCCCCTGGAAGGGATAAAGTCAACGATTTAGATTACTGGGAACTGTGTCAGGTCATCAGATGTGTCATGGGATAAATCCATGCCATTAAATCCACTCAGCTATGGTAATTCACAATATGAAGTGGAATGGTTCCCATTCTCAGAATTCCAAAGCATTATGGGGGACTGTGAAGCCGAATGGCCCAGACATTTCTTATTGATTTTTACTTTAGAGAGGTTCTGGATTGACTTGATGGGCAAGCTCACAGCATTAATTTTTGGTGATTTAATTTTAATAGATACATGAAAAAGAAGAAACCAGGAGTCTTAGCTACACTTCATAGAAACTCAGTTCAGCGTGATGTTCAGGTATTGTGGGAGCATTCCTGGACAGTTTTATGTCGACTTGACACAAGATAAAGTCATCTGAGAGGAGGGAAACTCAAGAAAATGCCTCTATAAGAGTGGGCTGTACACAGCTTGTAGGGCACTTTCTCTATTAGTGATCATCAGGGGAAGGCCCAGCCCATTGTGAGTGGGGCCACCTCTTGCCTGGTGGTCCTGGGTTGATAGGGAAGGCCTTCTGTGTATATGTAAATAAAGCACTGTTGGCCAATAGGGAAGCAAGATATGTGGGACTAGAAGTCTAGGAGGATTCTGGGAAATGTAGTGAAGAGAGGAAGAGAGTGGTTGCCATGTAATCTCCTAGGAGAAAAGGATGCATGAGGCTGCATCCTCAAAAAGATAAGTCCTTATAAAGTATATATTAGCAATCATGGCCTCTGCATTAGTTCCTGCCTCCAGATCTCTATACCATTTGAGTTCCTGTCCTGACTTCCTTCGGTGATGGACTATAGGGTGCAAGTATAAGCCAAATCAACCCTTTCCTCTTCTGCTTGCTGCTTGATTATGGTGTTTTATCATAGCAGTAGAAACCCTGACTATGACAACTCCAATCAAAGAAGGCACAGGTCTAGGAACACTTGGAGCTGGAAGGAAGCACGATGATGTCATCAGAAATCATGTACAGGGCCTAACCTAGACCTTTCCTGTATTCTACCTTAGACTGCATCTACCTTCCTTTTCTGGGCACAGCTATTCCCACTGCACACTGAATTTCCATCAAGTAACCTCACCAGATGTTGTAGACTCACTGATGTCCTGTCCACTGTATCTTTAGTTTCTGTCTTCTTCCCCTATACTTCTTGCTTCTCAAGGCTTGTGATATCTGGCACACTTGTTTCTTTATAACCTTAGCTCAATTGTTTCCTTGAGTTCAGATTTTCAGTGTGAATTTTTTTTAAAAAATCTTACTGCTGACCACTTGGTTTTCAAATTACTCCTGTTTGCTTTGTAGAAACAGGGTTCTGATTGATGAAGTCTTTCTATGTTTGGGAAGAGCCTTTCATACCAAGGATGTTATTAACCCTGAGGCTCAGCGGCTTCAGACCAGGGTCTCATCTCTGGCTTGATACAGAGAATGGATTATTTGGGGGAAGGGAGAGGACCTTGGGGAGGCAGGGCAGCAGCTGTCACATCTGGCTTAGCTTCAACTGAGGTGGGTGTATTTATATTCATATTTTGCTCCTCTTCAGTGAGTATTCAGGAAAGTAAAAGCAAAATTGGAGCCAGCGTATGTGCTGCTGAAACCCAGACAAAAATACGAATAGGACAATTGAAGAAGACCTCAAGGGACCAGACAGGAAAGAGCATGGGATTAGACTAGAATTGTCGGTGCAGCTGCTTGACTGGGAAGGTAATTGTGTGCTTCCTTGTAACAACAAAAAAAGTAAGATAAAATTTAAACTTTGTTACAGGAAAGGAAATGATTGCCTTTCTCAAATTGTTGGGTGGCAGCAACACTTAGTGAGCTTTTACCCAAGTCCCTGCCAGCAGATGGTAGAGTTAAGGGAAAGAACTGTGCAGAAAGATTTGTTAGGGTCAGCAAGTTGAAATGCTTATGGCTCAACTGTCGTATCAGCCAGGGCTCCTTAAAGAAACAGAACTGATGATACATCTCTATCTATATATGTTTGTATATGGGATGATATGGGAGTTAGACTGGCTTACAGGTTGTTTCTAGGAGTCCAGCAATGGCTGTCTCACAATGGAAAGGCTGAGAATCAGCTGTTCATATGAGGCTGGTGTCTCAGTAGTCCCCTAGCACTGGAGTCCTGGATGATTCCTGGAGAACTGCTGACCTTTAGTCTATACTGGAATTCCAAACACATTGATTCTAATACTGGTGAAGGAATACCTCAGCAACAGGGCAGTCAGACTCTCCAGTGAGAGCAAGGGCAAGCAGGCAAAATGCAGTTTTCTTTTTCTACATCCTCTTATGTGGGCTGCCACTAGAAGTTGTGGTCTAGATTAAGGGGATGTCTCCCTGCCTCAAATAATCTGATCGAGAAAACCCTGTCACAAGCATGCCAATAGCTTGAGTTTCAACTGATTTCAGATGTGGTGCATTTATAACAAGTTAAATCTTAATTCACTTACTTATAACTCACAGCAGGGTCCTCAGGTAAACATGTTCTTAATAATAAGACAGGAAGTATCTTCTCTAGAAGCACATGCAAATGGCTAAGCACATAGTGGGTCCTACCAAGCTGAGGAGCCCCTGTGTAGAGCCACTCATTGATTGGAGTGACAGAGCTGGCCATCACATCCTTTTCCACACTTTCAAGATCTTAGGCTGTTTCAGATCATCCTCACCTACATGAGCAACTAGTTTTGATATAGGAAAGCTCAAAAGCATCTTGTGTTTATTAATTGCTCCAAGTCCAGGGCTTGGTGATGGAGAGAATATTGACCCAAGTGTCAGGAGGAGGGACTTAACAAACACCTGTATCACCTTAGAACACCAGTTTCTCTCTGTATGATTCTGAGGAACATGAAGACTGTCTCAGCATTTCATGGGGCATGACCCAGAATATTCCTTATAAGGACACGGATTCAAAGCCTGCACTCCAGACCTTCCAAGTGAGGCTCACTGGGAGTGAGACTCGGCTCTGAATTTTTAACAGATATTAGAGTACTTATAATCACTATTCAGTTTTCAAGTCATAATATCAACTGTGATTTATGGGTATATTGTAACCTTCAGATGTTGCTCCCTGGTGCACATTCAAGTTTGAAATTCTTTCTATTGGGCAATTTGCTAGAATCTTCCCAGCTCAAAATTATTGTGTCCACATTTCTAATTGTGTCTCCCTTCCTGGTAGAATTTTCCAACTGTACAGTACTAGAAAGGGTTACAGAGTTAAGGAGATAAAGGGGGATTTTCTTCCTATTTAGACGTATAACCAATTCATTTTCCACAACACTATCCCTCACATTGTTCTATGGGATAGCTGCCATAACTAAAAGTCTGCTGTCTGAAATAGTAAGCCAACAAACAGCTAGAGGCTTGATACAAGGGAGCTATGAGGTGACAAAAAGGAAGGTGCTGCAAAAATATTAAAAAATGAGCTTCTGATGCAAACCTAAAGATCCATGAGAGCCATTCTGGTTACCTACAGATGGTGACTGTGAGAGGCACTCTGATTACCCACACATGGGTGACCCTATGGTCATACTCCTGAGATCATGCTCCCTTCTAAAGGCTGGGACTCAAGCTCTAGAGGGATTATGACCAGTTTCCACAAACTATTTGTCCTCCAAAGAAAATATGTACATGATCAAATAAATCAAGTACATAATAAAACTAAGAAAATGTATAATTTACATCTGTTTGCTCAATTTATTGGGTACCCTGTGGTAAGCAAGATTTGTCTTTTGGGGTTTAGTTAATATTCTTTTTTTTTTTTGGTTTTTATGAGACAGGGTTTCTCTGTATTGTTTCGGAGGCTATCAGTCCAGTCCTGTTAAGGGAAGCTTTCCTTGCTTGCCGCTTTGGTTTATCCCCCGCCAGCCGCCTGGGCTCTGCCGCATTGTAGTCCCCAAATAAACACACAGGAGGCTATATTAATTATGAAGCTGTTGGCCTTGCTTGTTTCTTACTGGCTACCTCTGACTTAAGTAATTACCCCATAATTGTTAATCTAAGTATTTCTCTTACCGGAGAATGGTTCTGGGCTTCCTACCCCATGGCGTTACATCTTGACTCTCTTGTGTTTCTCCTTCCCAGAGTCCTCCTGGACTCCTAGTCCCTCCTATCTAGATTCCCTATAGGCCAGACAGTGCTTTATTGACAAATGACAGGCAAATAACAGGACTTCCCCAACACAGTCCGGCCTCGAACTCACAGAGATCCGCCTGCCTCTGCCTCCCAAGTGCTGGGATTAAAGGCATGCGCCCCCACTGCCCAGCTTGTCTTTTGGGGTTTAGTTAATATTCTTAAATTCACATGAGTACATAGTTTTCTTTTTATTTCTCTTTCAAAGACAAGAAAGTCTATGCAAAATACTTTGAAGAATACTGAATTGCATAATTTTAATGTTTTAAGATCTGTAATGTTTTTCAGTTCCTCCTGAGGGTTGGGCAGGTGGAGTACAGAGTGTAGGATAGACAGCAATGACCAAGTAAGAAAAGAACACAGCAGTGTCTCACCAAGGGCAGTCTTTCAGTGACACAGGAGCCCAGTTTGTGTTGGAACTGAAAACCCGCAGAGGTTTCTTTTCTCTAATTGCCAGGAGACAGCGAACATTCCCAGCTCAGCACTGAAAAAAAGAGCCTGCCCTCCGGAGTGTGGACCAGACCTCTGAAAAGAACTGTTGTCACCACAGCCCTGAGTCAAGTCCTGCACCTCTCTGCCCCCCCAGAGGGCACTAGAAGTGTACCTACATGATCTTATCGTTTTTAGTAACAAACAGGTTTAATGTTCAAGCTTTAAAACACAAATCCCATCTCTCATAAAAGAGATAGGGAATGAATCACAATTTGTTTATGTAACAGATGAGACTCCAGGCATTAATATGCCATGTGGAGGACCATTTAGGACCAAAGGAATTTTCTAGTTTTCCACAACAACAGTCTTCTCAGGTTTAAGTATAAATATGAGAGAACTCTTAGGAATGGATGTAAATATACCATATCCAACCATATGGATGGGAATGAATGAATGCAGACACCATATCCAACCATATGGATGTGACTGAATGGATGCAGACACACCATATCCAATCATATGGATGAGACTGAACAGATGCAGACACACCATATCCAACCATATGGATGGGAATGAATGGATGCAGACACACCATATCCAACCATATGGATGAGACTGAATGGATGCAGACACACCATATCCAACCACAGCGATGGGGCTTTACTGCTTTGCTGAATTTTAGCCCTAGTTCCAGTAGAAAGGATATAGCTGCTGCTGTGTGGGTTAAGCCGTAACGAAGTGTGCCTGGGAAAAGTGACCACCATTCCACCACTGTGATAAATAGTCATTAGAGATGGGTCACACATCCAATGTCCTAACACATCACCAAGTTCTTCAGTGGAAAACACTCTAGATAGTGAGAACCATAAAATGAAAAATGGTGAATTATATTTGATGATGTCTAAATTGTCCCTGTAAAAGAAATAAAAAATGGGGGGGGAGGAAGAAACTATAATTTGAGATAAAATGCTTTCAAAATATGTATCTGACAAAGGTCTCATATTCTCTGCATAAAGTTAACTCTTCAAAGTTAACACCCAAATATTTAGCAAAATAGTAAATCTACAATTTAGAAAAACAGGAAAAGTACTTGAACAGGCATCTCAGAAGTAAAGGCAGTATTATTGGCCATCAAGGAAAAACAGAAAATCCAAAGTGTGATGAGATCCTGCTACACCTCTCAGCCAGGCTAAAATGGAAAAGATTCATAAAAACTGACAAATACCTGGAGTGAATCGTGCCCTTATGGCTTTTCACTGATGAGACTATAAAATGGTACAACTGTTATTAGAAAAGGTCTAGAAGATGATTATAGAACCAAGCGTGCATCCTCCTGATGGCCTAGCAATTCCATGCCCATATATTTCCCAGAATTATGTAAACATATCCTACAGAATGCTTGCATGGCTATATTAATATTAGATTCATGGCAAGCAGGCACCAAACTCCATTTCAAGTGGAAGAGTGAGCTTCACTTCTTCAACAACCTGTGGCCCCACCATGTTTTTACCAAAACGTGACCCAGGGGCAGGAGGCAGAAGTCTGAGTGGGCCTGATCTGGTTTTGCATGCAGGTTCGATAAAGAAAAATGTCTCCTTACAGTGAACTGTTAGGTGCCATCTTATGCCTCTGCAGAATTAAACATAGGTATATTAAAAGCAGATGCACCATAAGGAGAGCAATGTACTGAGTGAAATTTACATGATCCAAGGCTGTCCATCAAAGCTGAGAACTACTTCTCTGTATACTCAGAGCCCATAAGAAAAGCTGTCAGTTATACCCGTGCTTCTGAGGACGCCAGCTCCAGGTGCCCACTGCTTGCTGCACTGCATCTGACCTACACTGTTGCTTTGCTTTTTAAACACAGTTCCTTGCCACCCTGCAATTCTGTGTGCTTCTTCAGTGCTTTCAACAAGACACCGTGAACCTGGAAACACCCAGTCCAGGAAGTGACCCTGAATAGAGGATTTGTTGACAGTAATTTAAACCAGGAAATCAACTAAAAATCCATTAACAAGTAAGTGTATGCTTAGCTTTGCAGTGAGTTACTCCTCAGCAATGGACAGAAACAAGCCATGAATATACGTGACAACATGGATGAATCCCTAAAACATTTTGCTGAGTGGAAGAAATCCTGCACAAGGGAATAGGTGCTATAAGATATAGTTTATGTGAAACTCTAGAAAGGAAAGTGAGAAAACATAATGGAAAGGTTTGAAACAATGGCTGCTGTGTGTGTGTGTGTGTGTGTGTGTGTACGTGTGTGTGCCTGTGTGTGGGTGACTGTGTGTGAGTGTGAGAGGGTGCCTGTTGTGTGGTGGGGGGGGTTTCCAGTACATGTGTGTGCCTGTGTGTGGGAGGTATACGTGTGTGTGTGTTCCTGTGTGTGTGTGTGCCTGTGTGGGAGTGTATCTGTGTGTGTGTGTGTGTGTGCCTGTGAATGACCATGCCTGTGTATGTGGCTGTGCCTGTGTGTGGAGGGTTGCCTTGTGTGGGTATACCTTTGTGTGTCTGTGTGTGTGTGCTTGCCTGTGTATGACTGTGTGTGTAGCTGTGTGTGGGCATACCTGTGTGTGTGGGGGGGGTACCTGGGAAGAGGTTGGAGGAAAAGTTTTGTGACAATGGAATCATTCTAAATCTTAGTAGGATTCGGGTTATACAGTGTGCATCTGTTGATAAAAAGTAGTTTTCTTACATTAGAATTATATTGAACTGCAGGAAGAGCTCAGCCGTTAAAGGCTAGGCTCACAACCAAACATACACATGAATTATATATAAAATGTGTTAAATATTGAGCTATAGTTAATGATATTCATGGTTAAGTATTTGTGGTGAAACACATAGATATAGCTTATTTTCAAAGTTATAAAAGGGATGTGCTGTTTCTAGTGAACTAGAGATAAAAGCAGATATTTGATAAGGCAAACATGGCAAGTCTTTTTTATATTCTTTGTTTCATACATGTATATATAGTGAAGTTCAGAAATTTTCAGTCCTACCATGATAATTTTATCTCCATTCTCCTCTCCCTTCTAACAAATCCTCCTTCTACTTCCGTGTCCTGTGTGTGTGTGTGTGTGTGTGTGTGTGTGTGTGTCTGTGTGTGTCTGTGTCTGTGTCTGTCTGTGTGTCCCTCTGGTTTTAATTAGTGTTGCTGTATGAGCATGGGTGAGATGTTATTTACTGGAATGTGGCTGATTTACCAGTAGCTACAACACAGAAGGAACAGACACCCCTCCCTCCAGTGGACATTAACCATCTGCAGCCCCTCAAGGAGGGTGGCTTCATGAGCTCCTTCTATGTTGAAAGGCTCACGGATCCAATTGTGTGCAGGTCTTGCGACAGCAATCACAGCTGAAATGTGTTCATGAGTGCCACACCTGTGTTGAGTCTCAAAGATGTCTTTACAACAGGCCTCCCAACCTGCAGCTCTCACATTTTTCTGCCTCCTCTTCCGTGATGTCCCCTTAGCCATATAGGGGATGGTACAGACGACTCACTTAGGACTGAGCATGCCCCTTTATTCTTAGCATTTCAACTGCTGAAGGTTTTTGATTGTTTTCTTGGTTGGTTGATGTATTTTTTGAAACAGGGTTTCTCTGTGTAACAGTACCAGCTGTCCTGCAACCTGCTTTGTAGACCAGGCTAACCTTAAACTCACAAAGATGCTTGTCTCTGCCTTCCAAGTGCTGGGATTAAAGGTTTGTGCTGCTGCTTCCCTGCCAAGTTGAGTCTTTTCATTATCTGCCACCACCCACTGCAATATGGAGCTTTTCTGACAAGGTGGAGAGCAGTACTAATCTGGGGTTACAAACACAAGTATTTAAAAAGTAGTTAGACCACATGGCCATTTAGAGAAATGATAGTCACCAACTCTTAGCCAATCTCCTAGTACCAGGAATGAGTTTATTCCTATGGAGTGCACCTTGAATGCAATCAGGAATCAGTCGGTTACTCACATAAAATTCGTGTTATCGCACTGCTGGGTACAGCTTGCCATGCCAGCCATTACTGAAGCTTCCAGGAGTCACAGCAGGGTAAGATGGTGGCTGACTCCACCCCTCCCAGCAGCTTGGGCATCACCTTGCAATGCTATGAAAACTAATCAGTAGGGAAAAAGCATAGTAATTCTCATTTGTAGATTCAAGGTGAAGAACATAGAGTATTCATAATTGTAGTTATTCATTAACACTTGGAGTTTGATTTTTAAATTTTTATTATTAAATGTAGTTGATTACAAAAGCCATTCAAAGGGGGATTTGTGTGATTAGTATAGCAGGGATAGGCTCCGTTATGCTGCAGTAGCAAATAAACCCCCAAAGCTCCAGAGCGGTGGTCCTCAGCCTTCCTAGTTCTGTGACTCTATAGTGCAGTTGCTCATGTTGTAAGGATCCCCAACCTTACAATTATTTCATTGATGCTTCATAGCTGTAATTTTGCTATTGGTATGAATTATAACGGAAATATCTGGTGTGCAGGGTATTGGATGTGCAGGATATCCGATGCGCAGCTGCTTGGCATGCCACAGGTTGAGAAGCCCTGCCCCAGTGCTTCTTTGCAGCAGAGGTGCAATTCTCACAGCTGTGTCAGCCTGGGATGGGTCATAGGCTTTCCTGGATACGTCCTCTCCCTAGTTGACTGCTGAACCTTAGCTACTTTATTCTTGCCATTTCAGAGAACCTTGCTTCCACTCCTGGCCTTAGCCATCTTGTGGTAACAAATGAAACATTCCCAAAGGCAAAAGGCAACAGTAAGATCCCATCGCAACCTAATTTACTAATAAAACTGGGAAATAAAATTTCCCTGAGTATGTATGAAGAAGCAATATCATAGTAAGCAAAATTACTGCAAAAATTGTAAACTCTGTTAATTAAACTCATTTAAATATTTTAAATTGAATCTATGCATTTAATATATACTATTTCCTCTTCAGTACCTCAATTAAGTATTTAAGTTATTCTTATGAATTCAATAACTTAAATTTCTATGTATGATGACTCTTAAATATTATTTAGTGATCTAACAATTCAGAATATTTTAGTAAGCTCTTGACTTAAAATTATTAGTCTATGAGTATATAAACAAAATCTTAATATTTCCCTCAGAGGATAGAAAACAAGGTTAGTTTATGGAATAAGAACATTCTTAGCATATTTATTTTATAATTTAAAAGTTAACATTTTCTATAAAAATAATAATTACAAGCCAATAACTCAATTGCACATCAATTTTTGAGTTAAAATGACAAGTCAAAATTATTACTTTAATATAGTGAATTTTTATTCATTATAAATTCTCATATATATCAAATGTGTGTAAATTAAAAAATAATACTCTGCCTTGGGTTTTCTTAAATGTTTCTGCATTTAATTTAACATTTTCTCTGTGTTGAAAGATGAAGCCAGCTAACGACATTATTATGCTAGAAGAAAATATTTAGGGTAGTCCTTTCAAGTAATTCTTGAGGTTAGACTCTGGGTTGGCTGAAGTTTTCACTTTAGTTTTCTGTCTGCACTGCTCAGGCGCTCCAGGTTTATGTGGCCTGATGAGCTGGTTTGTACTGGCTTCTGCAGCTTGGCTCAGTTCAGCCTCCTTGTGGACTCACTGCCGCCATGTGTCCTTCTGTGGCTCCTTGGGGATGCTGCCTTCCACTTAGTCAACTTACTTTCTGTCCTCTATTGTTTCTGTGACAGTGAAATGCCATTTGATATTTAAGAGTTCACATACCATATCACAATCCTCTCTTAGACTTTGTGGGAGATGAACCCCAGCAGATTCCAAAATCCACAGACACTGGAGTCTCACACTTAAAAACAGAGTGGTATCTGCCATGTAGTCTGCATATCTGTAAGTAACTTATAATGTTTAGTACAGTGTAAATGCTAATGTAAGTAGGCATGATACTGCTTAGACAATAATGGCAGGTGGACAAGTCTGCACCTTCTCAGATCTGATGTATTTCCCCTTCTATTTTTAATCCATGGCTTGGTTGTATCTGTGGATGAAGAGGACTTCCCTGTGTCCTGTCCACTCAGCTCTCAGTCTCAAACCAAGTCCAAGCGTGTTTGTCTTGGTTCTAGTTCTTGTGCTCAGTTTGGGAACACATGGCAGACAGGGTAAGCTAACAGTCTCCATCTCCCACCTGAAGATGCTCCGGATGCACTCCCACTGGCCAGGCACTGGAGGAGGATGCAGTCAGGGATCGCCACCGCTCAGTTCTGCTTGTCCTTCTGGAAGGGACATTACCTCAGGCAGATACCCGGAGAGAGATGCGCAGGGAGAAGAGGACTGCTAGGGTGAAGCTGTCTCCCATTCCTAACCAGGAGGGAATGCTCACATAGGCCACTCTCGGAGGGATTCCAGCTCTCAGTCTTTGACATAGACAATTCCAAGTTCACTTGGCTTTTTTTCCCAAGACAAAAACATGTTTCTTTAACCCAGGCCTTACTGAAAACCCACTGAGAGAAGTCAATAGTTTATTTGCTTAAAATTGCTATTTCACAGCTTTAATACCTTAGATACAATTTTTTTTATTTTAAATAGCTTGTTTTACATGTCAATCCCAGTTCCCTCTCCCTCCCCTCCTCCCGCACCTCCCCACCATCCCCCCCCATCCTCCCACCCTATTGTATCCCCTATGCGGAAGGAATTGGCAATACATACAAATTATTTAAAAAACTACATAATGTGTTTTGTTATAAACTTAAAGAATTCTACTTACAAAATTTTAGGGAAAAATCCTTTGAAAGATGTAACAAGTAATGTAAAAAATTCCCACAGTTTATGAGAGAATCCCTTAAGACATGGCTGAACAGGTGCTTCTTTTTAACATAACATGTGTAGCACCTGACTCCACTGGCGTGTGTGTTTGTTTCTTCTCACTGAGAACATTGCTGCAAGCATAGCAGCTGAACACAAATGTGTTCCCTCACACTTGACCCTGAAGACCCCCGCAGCGTCTTACTGGGCTGACTTAGCAGATCTGTCTCCACTTCAGGGCCCGAGAGAGACTCCATTCGTCTGTATTTATTGTTTATTGCCTTTTGCAGCTGGCAGGCGCTGCCTGCATTTGTTGACTCTGTTAAGCTCCCTGCTTCCTAAAGCAAGCAAGGCAGTGTGCATCTACATTCCTGTGCACACCTCTCCTTTTGGCAATAGCCAGGAAAGCTGCTTCATTCTCCATGAAACTTGGCTAGGTCAGGCCCACCTGGATAAGGCAGATATTACATTGTCAAAGTTTCTATTCCTTTGGTCTCATGTTATAGACATCTGTCCCATGGTGACCAATTGCACTTTATAACCTAGGATAAAGGAATGTTGTTTTGTGGGGGCAGACCCAGTACTGGCTTTATTCTGGCTGAAGGAGTGATTTGCAAGTCACCTCAGAGGTCGGAATCCTTGCTTCCAGGCTTGCAATTTTGACTGTCCTCATGGAGTGACTGTGTTATGTGACTGCCACCTTGGAGCTGCTGTGCTCTGGTCCCACACTCTGGAGGACATGCTGATTTTCTAGCTGGCTTCAGAGGCAGTGGGTCTTCAGGGACAGAGCATTCTGCTACACTGATTCACATTCATTGGCAGACTGGGAGTTGACAGTGTCATTGCCTGTTCTCAAATTAGCATTCTCATTTTCTGAAGCTGTTTTGTAATCTTTATCTGCTGAAGCTCCTGAGGAATGGACAAGATAGGAATTTTCTAGTTTCTAAGCCAGGTAAACAGTCAACTATGGAACATAGCAGTTTTTAAAAAGTGTCCTTTATAGAAATCTATTTTCAATGAGACATCCATATGGTACAATACAAATTATTCTAAATGTCTATGATGGCTGGTTTTAGATATCAAGTTGTTGTAACCTAGAATCAGCTGCCAAGAGTCTCAACTGAGGAAGTATCTAGATCAGGTTTGCTTGTATGTAGTCTGAGAGGAATTGTCTTGATTCTTATCCATTTCTTGGTTATCAATTGTCTTGATATGCAGGAAGACCTAGCCTGTTGTGGGTGGACCATTTCTTTGGCAGGGGGTCCTGAACCATGCTGGACAGGAAGAAGTAGATGATACAAGCAGGCAGCACTGGTACATTCTTTTCTCCCTGCTCTCACTTGGGTTCAGCTGCTTTGGGTTTCTACCGTGATTTCCCTTCAGTAAGGGGCTGTGGCCTGGAATTGTAAGTTGAATAAATCCTTTCTTCCATGAGTTGCTTTTCATCAGTGTGTCTTGTCATGGCAAAAGAAATGAAACCAGAACAATGCCCCATGGACACATTTTTTTAAATGTTAAAAGCACTTATTTAAAATTTTTTTAGAAAAAGAAAACTAACACAGAGTGTCTTGGTTGTTTCATTGATTTTAGAATTTAGTTTGGAGTTATTTTAAAAAGTGGATTATTTCAAAAAAAGTAATCAAATAACCAAGTGAATAGCATATGGAGGTAGCAAAAATAATGAAAAACAAATCCATAGTTGAAGCTCTTGGGGGTGCTGAATCAGGGCATGGTGACTCTGAATACTGATGAGATGATGCAGTCAAGATTTAACTGTTGAAGCAAAGAAGGGAAAAACTGTCAGATACAGAAGTGTGTGTGTGTCCCTAACTATCTAATTCAGGTATCACGTTAGGTATTAGGAGTGCGTTTAATGTTAGGAAGAATGACCAAAAGGGGCTCCACTGGTCTTCTGCCACTAACAGTGTTCCAATGTTGAATTGGAGTTAGTTAGATGAGTTCATTTACTGAAAATCTATTAACATGGACACCTACTACTACCGTTTGGATATGGTGTGTCCTCATGAATTCATAAGCAGAATCTTGGCCCCTATTCAATGATGGAGAGGAATGGTGGAGCCTTTAGAAGAGGTGTCCTAATGGAAGATAATGGGGTCATGAGGCATTGACCATGATGTCATTAGCATGGATGTCAAGCATCACTTAGCTCTTTCTCACAAAGGTTGTTGCGAGGTGAGACTGCTATATGTGCTTGGCTCTGTCCGTGTGTTGCTGGCTCAAGTTCAGCTTCTTTGCCATCTTGTGGCCTAGAGAAGGGTGCTCAGAGACTGAAGAGATGAAGTGAAACAATCTTGAACTTTTAGCTGTGCAAACTATAACTTTCAAAATGGAGTGTATAGCTTCTTACATTTTTCTAGTGTAACCCAAACCAGACAAGCTTTGTTCATTAAAAAAAATAGGACAAGATAGAAATAAAAATTTTCCTACTTTCCTCTTCTACTGGAAATTTCCATGAATTAGAGTCTGCTCTATGTCAGGGTTTTAATATATATAAAGGAAGTGAAAACTGCATTTCATTTCATGTTCATAGTGTGGGCTTGGTAACTGTAGAGACCAGTATACTTTTCCTTGTGATAATTGGAAAAGTTAATATTTAACTAGACATCTAGAACACCCTTACAACCTTCATCCAGTCTCAGAGAAGAAGATAGGGCATCTCAGGACATCATTGAGAAAGGATGAATGTGCTTCCAACTCCAACATCCCTTTGTCATAGCCATAAAGTACAGAAATCCCAGGAAGAGGTAAAGTAGACAGACTAGAAATTGTGACTGTAGTAATAGTATTTGGAAGTATTCATAGTTTTAATAACAAAGATTTCTTGCCAATCAATAACAAAAGAGTACTGATCTCTGCTGAATGTGGAAAGTGGCATAAATAGTTAAAATGTTTTAGTGTGTGTGTGTGTGTGTGTGTGTGTGTGTGTGTGTGTGTGTGTGTGATATCATTACCCTGTCCTTTCTCCCTTCTTCTCCAAGACTTTTTCATGCAGTCCAAGCTGACTTAGAACTTACTCTGTAGTCCAAACTGGCCCCATATATGGAATCCTTCTGCTTCACACTCTTAATTGTAAGGTTACAGATACAAGCCACCATATGCAGTTCAGTGAATATTTGAGAAGACATGAGGTCACACTGGTTCTAAAAGAAGAGCATTTTAACATAGCAAGCTGCTTTCCTCATCTATAAAGCTATACCAGTAATTAGCCAGAAATGCTTAATGTGATATAGCTGTGTAAATCTGAGCCCTAAAAAGTGGGATTTTAAAGAAGCTATTGTACAGTAAACCTCATCTATATTTTCTGTATGTGAAAGAAAACAAATGGACTTCCTGACAATAAACTTCCAGACTAACTGGGCTTAGACTTCACAATCTGCTCACTTAGAATGGACCAAGGTCTGATGTTATAGAGCACCAGGAGACAAGGTGTGCTTTCCTATGAGCAATGCATTCCCTTGACCAGGTTGACCTTCAAGATGAAGAAGCATTCTCCGTAGCTCAATAACCGTGCTGCAAGGAAATCGACATGAGTGATTTAAAGATCAAAATCTATCCTTAAATTTTGTATCAGGGCAAGTGTACAGAGGATGAGACATTGACTACAATGTTGTTTATGATTACATTTGAAACAACATCCATGTCAATTTCCATGCAACCAAAGTTTACTCTACTTAACAATAAAATATATTAGGAGGCCATTTAGTATTCTTAGCAAGAGATGATTTTTTTTGTGGGTTAGGGTGATGATGACGGGGGTGGGGGAGAATAACGACGATTGGAGAAAGAGACAAGATTCAGAAACAGATGGAGGCAGAAAATTCCCAGAGTGGGCGACCCTAGCAAGTAAAATGGACTAGAATAAAAGGGGGTTGTGATGGAATGGTCCCTCACAAATCAGAATCCTTCCTGGTAAGTGTCTGTGGAGCTGAACCAGTTCTGACCCCATGAACTTCTGGTTTAGTTTTGACCTCATCACTCAACCCCTTTGAGTCTGTTACTTCTCCCATAACCATTGTGAAAATCAAATCAAACCAAAGCCAGATTGCCCTGCTCTGACCCTTGACTTCCATGCTGCTCTCAGCCTTTCTTATCAAGAGGGCAAGGTGAACAGTTTACCTGCCACCCGTCTGTGAAAAGAGGAGTGCATATGCAGTCTATCTCTCAATGAATCTGGTCAATCAAAAGCATAAATCAAGTACATAACTTAGTCAAGTGATGAGGTAATGTGCACAGTGACTTTGTATTCTGTGAGGAACCACAGCAAGGCCTCCACTTCCAAGGCCAAGGCTCAGAATCTGCCAGCAGTCACCAAAATCTCAGAAATGACAAGATATGTGGTAAGAGATTTTGGCTGGCTAGTATCACACACTGATGATTGGCCAAAGGATGACCCAGAGAGATCCAAACTTCAAGGAGCACAAGGTCTAGAAGCATGGGCATAATACACCTAATAATGGGCTGTCTTCACATCCTCATTGGTATGAACTCAGGCCTGCTCTTGATGCATCCATCCAATCATTTTAATCCACTTAAGTATTAACTCCAAATCAAAGCCTATATGATCCTAACCTGCTGATTTTATGCATGTTCTGAAAAAAAAACAAGAGCAAGAAATTTCAACTCCCATCTCATCCTTTGGCAGAGCTAATTCTCCATTTACTCTTCTTCATTGTTGTAGGAACTCGACTGGAGGCAAAGGCAGGGAATTGCCATCAGTGGGAAGTGACGTGTTGCTTGCAATAGATGCATAAACCACAGAGCATGGATGCTGTCAAGCTTGAGTCGTGTTGCTATTAGAACTTGAGTTATTAGAAGAAAGGGCAGGAGAGATGGCTCAGTGGTTGAGAGCGCTTTCTTCTTGTAGAGGGCCTGAATTCCCAGCATCCACATTGTGGCTCACAACTGTTCTTAGTTTTAGTACCAGGAGATGTGATACCCTCTGCTGACCTTCAAGGGCACCAGGTATGCACAAGGGCACAGACATGCAGATGAGTAAAACACTCGTATGAAACAAACAGCTGAAAGAAAAGTAAGAAAAAAATAAAAGAAAATGAAGAAAACTTGCAGATAGATTCCTGTTTTAACCCCGCATATTAGTTAACTTTTCTCATTACTGTGAACACATACCTGAGAAGCAGCAGCTAAAGAAAATTGGGGTCCCTTGTGGTACAGTGTGAGGGGACGATTCATCCTGGCTGGGAGGCCATGACACGCCGGTCATACTGCATGTGCCGTCAGGAAGCAAGGAGAGGGGAATGCTGGTACTTAGCCTGCTTCCTCCTTTGTGCTCAGTCTGGGACCCCACCCCCCAGAATGGCGCTGCCCACATTTGGGGTGACCTTCCCTTCTCACTTACGTCACATGCCAGAGGTACGTCACTTCAGTGATTGTGATGATTAATGTTAGTCTTCAACCTCATAGAACCTAGAATCACCTGAGAGAAGGGCTGCTGGGCTCACCTGGCCCATGGGAGGTCTCTTGGTTGTGCTAATTGGGAAGACCTGCTCACTGAGGGTGGCATAATTCCCTGGCTTAGTCCCCGGAAGTGCGGAGGAAAGGAACTAAACTGCGGCTAGCAAGAGCCGCTCTGTTTCCTGACTGTGGCTATGATGTGACCATTCACTTTATGCTCCTACCCCTTGGCTTCCCCACCATAATAGAATGGACCCTGGAAATGTCATCCAGAACAAAACCTTTGTCCCTGTTGTGCTCAGAGTCTGGACCCCTGAAGACTACCAAGAGATGCAAAAGCTAAGAGTCTTTTTAATTGTGAGTTCGAATTCTGGTCTCTTGTTCGTCCGACGCAGTAGTGGAGCAGAGCAGACCTGGAACCATAGTGGAGCAGGGCATTTATTGGGTGTAGAGCAAGGGGGGGAGTGTTTAGGGGTCTGCAAGTTACATTGCCACACCTCCAGACTGGGGGGTACCTGTCCTAAGTCGATTGGTTAACTACAGCGGCAGGAAAATTGTTATATATTGTGGTGGTTGCTGTGGTTACAACATGCCATCCTTAGCAGTAAAGTGTGTTCTGAGTCTGCTTATCCTCTGATTGGTTCTTTACCATATAGCAGATTTTTAAAAATGTATTTCAGTAACTAGAGCAAGCTGAGTCAGGGGCCTACATCCTGCAGGGTCTTTTCTGAAGCCTGTCACGGCTGCAGAATTGTCAAAGTGAGGGCCTGGGTGGGAGAGTTTTTGTTGTTGTTTGTTTGAGCTAGAAGGTAAATGATGTTGTTGGTAATACTGAGAAAAAGCTCTTTCATTGTGGTGAATGAGTTGTTAGCTTAATGAACTAGAGGTTGGTAAACCTAAAACCTTCTGTACAGCCGTTGCCTGGAGTGAGGTAGCACAGGTTCGAGAATCATGCCCACTTAGTCCGGCACTGTACGCAGAAGTGAGATGGTTTCAGTTGTCATTGCCCTGACAGCCTTGAATGTCCCAAGACTATCATGGGCACAGAGATATGCCTGCTTGCCTCTGTGACTGTTAGGACTTCCTAACCAACAGGTGCTCTTTGTTTTTTCTCTTGGAACTTGCGAAAGGGAAAGGTCAGAGAGCTCCCCTGCCAGCCCCACCCATCTCCAGCAGGGTTGGTGCCACCTTCTGCTTTCGAGATGTGGAGTCCATACCGGGTCCTAACATTTTTGATATTAAAAAAAAGAATGCTTTTGATGAACTCAAATTGCATTCCCATATAACCAGTACACCCGAGACAGTTCTTCCTTGGACGCCATCACTGAAACTCACTGGGGATGCCTTTTTTTAGTTTTGATATCATCCCTCAGGCAAATCCCTGGCCCACTAAAACCCAGGAACCATTATTTTGTTTTAGGGGTTTCCTGTTTTCCTCTGGAACTTAGAAACCATTTAGACAACTGGCAGCAAACATTCATAATAAGATGAGATCTTCCTGGGCATGAGGCATCATTGACCTACTGCAAGATATTTCAAGCATAAACTCCAAAAGGATGCAAAGGTTGCTGCTTGCTAGTGTTTAACACTGAATTTACTTGGGATCACGGTGCAAGTGAGAGGTTTGGGTAACTGTGCAGCCATGTAATTCATAAAAGGTGGTATTTCATCAGAACTATGTTCCAAAGAAGACCTCCCTAGAATTATCCTTCTGGCATCTACCAGTGGTGACATGTTCCCAGGGCTGATGGACAACTAATGGAGAGTCGAATGCACTGACCTGCATACATTGTGTGGGAGATCTGTCAGTCAAGTTTGCTACCAGGTAAATGGTGCAGAGATAAATGACAATCTTAGTATTCTACCCCTTGTCCATCTCCTGAAAGATGGATGACACTGGTCAGACTCATTTGTATTTTGCTGATATGGTACAGCTGTTACGACAAGCACACTTCCATAAACTTCCTAGACTCCAGCACTCTATGACCTAACAATCATAAAACTTGAGGAAAACACATTTAGCATGTTTTAATTGAACTCCATGTTATTTCTAAGTCTAAATAGATTCAGTGTACCCCAAGGGGGCTTTGAGCACTTGTCACAAGGCTCCTGATCATGAGGAAGTGGAAATGCACTTAGGATTTTGAGGACTGGAATTGAATCTGAGCTCCAGAATGTGTGATTTGTTTTACTCTAGGAAAATCAGTCTTTTGAAATTTGAACTCTGTAACACGGAGCCATTAATTCATAGGTTATTTTGGAAATTAATGAAAAGATTGCATTTAAACCCACAGTGAGTATCCTTGGGATAATGATTCTTCCATTTGCTTTTCCTCCTGGGGCTGTGGAGGTTACATGCTGTGTCTCAGAGAGAGCATATATCTGTATGTTTTGACTCACATAGCTGTCGCTAAACCAAGGTCCAGTTGCTTGCTTCACAGAGGCTAATGGATGTGCTTGAGATGAAAATGAAGAATTGATCTTAGTGTAGCAAATGTGACACTTTATCCAGAAGCTCGGTTTTCTCCTCTGTTAATAAATGAAGCCAATGACTGAGGTCAATGACACCAGATACCAGAGAGTGCCAACAAATGGTTCTGTACTTCTGTCACTTTCTCTCCAAGGAGAACTGGGACATGTTGCAATTTAGATCATTTTTCCCTGAGTAATAATTTAAAACATGTTATTCAAGGACATTCTCTCTTGTTGGAAATAACAAACCAATAACAAACAATATAACAAAACTGTTAATTCAAGATGGAACTCTGAACACAGATACCCATTTCCACACATTAAAATAATAGAAAGGGGATTTGAAATTGAAGTAGGCATATACAATAGAAGCTCTTGGTGACTCTCCTAAATCAGGTTAGGCAGAGGATGTCCCTCCACCCACACTGTGAAGGGTTATTGTCTGGGCTGGGTGTTTCCCAGTTCTTGGTGCTTTATTCAAAGAATGAGAAATATCTCACAATTTGTAAGGTGGTAACATTAAAAATCAAAGTCACAGTGAAGGTCAGACACCCTGGAAACATGGACTTGGGCTATACCTTTTGAGTGAGGAGCTGGTTGCCAGGGGTGTAGCTTGGTTAGTTCTCTGTTTGACTGACAGACAGGTTATGTAAGTTTTCTCTGCTGCATGTGACATTTCCCCTTGTGCCTCTAACTTTAGTCACGTGCATGCCCAATTATGCACAAGTATAAGATGGCAAATAGGAGACTGTGGTGGCTTGAATGAGAAATGTCTCCCATAGCCTTGGGTATTTAGCCCATGCTTGCCAGCTGATGGCACTGTTTGGGAAGGTGTAGGAAGTATTGCCTGGCTGGAGAAAGCGAGTCACTGTGGGTATACACTGAGATTACTCAGCCTCACCCTACTTCCAGGTCCTTTTCTCTGCAGTTGAAGGTGTGGTTTCCCAGCTCCCTGCTCTGACTGCCTGCTGTCATGCCGTGCTCTACCATAAGAGACACTTGAACTGAAACCATAAGCCAGAATAAACACGTTCTTCCATAAGCTACATTTGCTCTTCCTGTTATATCACAGCAAGAGAAAAGCATCGAGCATGGGAATCTTTATCTCCTTCAGGGTGTAGTTGGTCCTACCACAGATGCACCCCTAAACAAGTCAGGACCTATGGTCCTCATTGCCCTTGTTTCCAGGACACGTTCTGAACCCACATGTTTGAATAAAACAGTGTTACCAGAAATTGCTAAAGTTAGAAACCCAGTTCTACTGTTTAGGGCAGGTACGTAGTCGAATGCAGGTAGGAGTCCAAAGTTGCCAACAGGCTGCTGGCTGTGTGTATAGTCCAAGTCAAGCAGAATCCCAGAATGCTTGCCATTTCCTGGAAGTCAGGCTGTTCTATTATTTGTTTTTTCAGTGCTGTGACACTATGAGAAGCAACCCAAGGGAACAGAGGTTCGATTCCTACTTGAGAGGATGCAGTTCATTATGTGAAGACAGGCCTATCACAAGGACCAGTCTGCACAGATCAGGAGGCAGCTAGATAGGAATGCAGCTGCTCAGCAGGACTTGGCTCCATTTTCCTTTATGTTCAGTCTGGGACCTCAGCCCATGGGCTGTTTCCACCTAGACTCTTTGTAGGTATTTCTCTTGGATTCAGTCTTCTCTAGAAACACCCATCCCTGAGGGTGGTCTAGAACCAGTCATGTAGACAATTGAAAGCACATCCGTTTAGGTCATCAGTTGATGGCAGTTTCTAGTAAGGGTCTTGAAACAGAAAGTATATTAATAGGCTGAATTCAGTTGAATTCAGCCCTGGGGAGAGATTCTGGGACTTAGTGTTAACAGGAGACGAGTGGGAGGGGATGGGGTGCTAATACAAAGATCACATTCAGAAGAGCTGAGGTTCCCAGTGTACCTTCCACCCTGTAGCATCGCAGCATCAGGGATGTTGGCATTTTTTTTAATTTAAATTAGAAACAAGCTTGCTTCACATGTCAATCCTAGCTCCCTCTCCATCCCCTCCTGTCCCCCCACCAAGCCCCCCCAGCCCCCACACAATCTCCACTTTGATGCCCAGGGAGGGTGAGGCCTTCCATGGAGGATCTCCAGAGTCTGTCATTTCCCCCCAAGAGTCCAGGCTGAGAGAGCATCCCTCATTGTGGAATGGGCAACCAAAGTCCATTTGTATGCCAGGGATAAATACTACCCAAGTTCCCATAGATTTCCTACTGACACCCACATTCAGGGGGTCTGGATCAGTCCCATGCTGTCCACACAGCAATCAATTTGGGGTCCAAGAGCTCCCCTTTGTTCGGGTTAACTGTTTCTGTGGGTTAAGCCAGCCCAGTTTTAACCCCTTTGTCCATTAGTTCTCTCTTTCTGACACTGGATTCCTAGAGTACAGCTCAATGTTTAGCTGTGGGTATCTGCCTCTGCTTCCATCAGTCATTGGATGAAGGTTCTGTTTCCCAGACTCTCTGGCAGTGGGATTGTAAGCCGACACTCCCCTGATTCATATCAGAAATCCATATATGAGTGAGTACATTCCATGTTTCTCTTTTTGTGACTGGGTTACCTTGGATGTTGGCATTTTTATCTGACCCAAACCACCAGCCTTCTCCAGAAACAAGACCCTTCATAGAAGAGCCTCCCCTGGGGGCTCCTTGCTCCTAGCCTTGTACCTGCTTCCTGCCAATGTTAATGCAAAAAACTCCTCTCTCTTGCATATGTTAATCAACTTTGTCCTTTAAGTATGGTTGCACAAAGACCATCAGACATCAGAGTTCTCCGGTAAAAGAAGTGTAAACTATGTCTACGGGAAAATAATTGGATGGTAAATGCTGAGAGAAACAGAATAAAGCCCGTCTTCAGTGTGTGCAGATGTGAGAGTGTGTTGGATACAGAGAGCAAGCCTTACATAGCACCTAACATTTTCTACTTAAAAGTAGCAACACAACAGAAAAGTTCTGAGTGATTCCAAAAATAAATCAACCAGTAGGATGCTTGCAAGGCAGTCTTTTGATGTTCTTCTAGGAGAGGAAATAAAAGGACAAACTCAAGAAAAAGATTCCCATTGTGTCCCATGCTGCTAAACGACACAGCCAACAGCCACATGTAACAGACACAAATGAGGCCAGTCCTTCAAATGAGGCTAGTCCAAAGTAGAGTGTATTTAATTCCAAGCTATTTGTCAAATTTTAAAGTTTTAACGCAAAGTAAATTAAATGGCGACATAATATCTTGGATAAAATTATAGAAACCATATATTAAAATAACGTCATTAAAATTATTTCCTGCCCCTCCCAATTTTGCACAGTGAGATATGGATGTTATCTCCGTCATGGGCAGACAGAGACAGGAATTTGAGCCCAGCCAGAGCTACGTAGCAAGATCCCATCTCAATAAACCAAAAGAAGAAAATAGAGATGGAAAAGTAAAAATCCCACATGCAGCTCGCATTTGTGATCTATACGATCTTCCTGCTGGATGTTGTTGGGGC
This sequence comes from Mesocricetus auratus, assembly GCF_017639785.1. Taxonomy (NCBI): domain Eukaryota; kingdom Metazoa; phylum Chordata; class Mammalia; order Rodentia; family Cricetidae; genus Mesocricetus; species Mesocricetus auratus. The sequence goes on from NW_024429190.1 coordinate 85,165,420, forward strand.
TCCAGTAGGGAAAGAGGCAATTCCCCAAGTGATGGACACTTTAGAAAGTTGAAAATGTCTTGCCAAGAAAGGCAGGCTATTACAAATGACAGAGCCCTTATCCAGCAAGAAGAAGATGACACAGAGTCACGTAGAAAAACCAGTTGCAAAGGCTTCAGACATGCTTCCTTCTAACGGCTGCCGGAAGATGAACCACTAACTTCAAGTCACAGGAAAAACTCAATGGAACTTTAAAACTTGTCTCCCAGTAAGTCAAGGATGAGAAGATGAAAGTTGTGTTTAGACATGACAAAGGTTCATAAAGTTTCTCACTTCAGATCATTTTCTAGGGAGCTATGTAAAGATGGAAGTCACTAAACCAGGAAAGGAGATCTCCCATGGTAGAGAGATGTGGGGAAGGGAGAGCTAGGGAATCAGGTCAGAAGCCCCCTTGGAAGCAGCTGTGAGTCATGCCTCTAAGCTGGACAGGAAACACACTGAAGTAGAAGGGTGGGTAAAACCAGATTGGACTTGAAATTATCAACACAACACAGAAATAGGTGAGGCCAGTTCTGCTCTGGGGTGGGAAGCATGCTCTTCTATTGATAGGAAAAAAATAAGGTGCACACTCCACAGGGTGATCACACAGACACACACACACACACAGACACACACACAAAACGCATACACACACACACAACGGAATGGAGACCGAAGCTTGAGAAGTCAGAGCAATGAGAATGTCCTAGATCTTTGCAGGAAGAACTTCCTCCCCTCCAGCTGGATGATGGTGGACCATCTGTCACAGAGAGAAGGAACTACAGCTTTAGCTTACTACATAACTAAGTCATAGTATTGTAAACTGCATTTATTAGTTTTAATTCTAAGACTGAACCTCTAGGCAGTGAGTGCTTCGAAGACTTAATCATGGTGATGGCATGGAATCTTTCTGTTTAACAATGCAGAAACTGATATATCAGGTGGTCCATGGGAGCTGGAAGGAAAAAAATAAATTGTAAAGGAACAATTCAATGACGGAGACTTCAAACCAGCGTTAAGCACTTGCTTGTAGTAGTGACTTCACAGTCTCTCTTGAGGGATCATCAGGTTTCATCCAAGCTGCCAGAGCTAAAACTGGACAGGGGCACCACCAGGTGCATGACATCAAAGATTCTGGGCAAGAGGTATCCCTGTGGAGAGGGTCTGGACCCTTGTTTCCTTCCAGGACGGTACCAGCAACTTCAAAACCTCTTCTACCCAACCTCAGCTCATAAGACTGTCTGTGCCTTTCATTCATCATCAAAATTTTGACTTGAGAGCTAAATGGCATAAATTTAAACCCCAGGAAAGCACAGAACTTCTCTGTTCTTCCGACCTGACCCTGGCGCGGCCTCAGGAGAGGTGGCACCCTCAAACATTTCGGCATCACCAAACTCCATTTTCTACTCGAGGAAAACACAGCTCCCTGGAGCAGGGGCCACTTGTGTAAGAAAAGGAAGAGTTTTATGAACCCCAGAGTGGTTGGTTTCAGGACTGAGCCAGGTTGCTTGTTTTGGTTGGTTTGCATTCTCCAGAATCTAACTTTTATTTCTGGAATGAACAGCTTATTTTGAAGATAGTCTTTTGTAGCCTTCAGACAGGCATTTAGCCCAGGGCCGTAGGTTCCTGGTGTATCTGTTTTGGCTGGTGTTGAGCACCACCACTGTGTCTGGGCACCCTGAAATCCCACATCAAATCATTGTCCTGACTCCCACAGCACTGGTTCCTATTTCAGACTTAAATTACTCCATGGGCTCTCACTCATTTTCAAGACACAAAATTCAGACTTACCCCTAGCTCTCACAGTCCCTTAAGGCAACACTGACATACAGGCCTTGTTTTCGTCTTGCTGTATGTCCTGCCTGTTACTAACACCACATGATTCCACCCTCATTTACCAGAATCATGCCTGGGCTCCTAGGACACGCCAGCTTATTGCTTTGCTCGTTAAGGAAAAAAAAACTGAGTTGTGTTTCTAAGTGTGGTTTCCCTCGTTAGGCATTGTTGGAAACTAATTTTTTCTGCAGCTGTTTATTCCTGCTTCCTTTTCTTCAACCATCATACATTTTTCAGTGGCTGGACACCTAATGAGACAGAAGATGTCTCCAAGCAGTCTGACTTCCCAGGCTGTGACATGCCTGGCTTGGATTTTCAATTAAAAGAAAGTTGAAAAGAGAGAGAAGAAAGCCAGCAAGTAATTAAGTAGCACCAGGGTCTTGGCAGAAGTTGTTAAATGAATTATTTAATAAACCAGTTTGATGCAAGGATCCTGGCTCCCCTGGCTTTCGCTTCCCGTGCAGCCTGGGTGGCAGCTTCCTGGGGCTTTGTTGTGCACTCATAGGAGGGAGGGGCCGCCGCATCTGTGGGGACCTGAGGAATCTGCGAGGTGAATGTTTTGTAGCACAGTGTGCACTGGGGAAGACTGCTCAGAAATGACCTCTCTGTACGAAGACGCTGTGCCTAGGAATGCCTGATAGACTAAGTGAGGATGCAGAAGGAATGACTTTCTTTAAAACAAACAAACCAAAATGCCAAAGGCCCATCTCTAAACAAACACACACACACACACACACACACACACACACACACACATACACACACACACTCACACACATACACTTACACTTACTTCTCTCTGTGTGTGCACACGCTTCTGCATTGCCTTCTCTCTGTATGTAACAAGTGTTTGTGAGCCTGTAGGGATTAGAAGCAGACCCCCTGAGCAGCTATGAGCTGCCTGATGAGGTACAAATTGAACTCAGGTTCTCTGCAAGTGCAGCATGCACTCTTAACCACAGAGCATCTCGCTAGCCCCCAGGAATGACTTTTTTAACAAGCAGCCTGATAGGAATCCAGGGTTTCACCATCCAATGAACTTAAGCAGCTGAAAATGAGTAAGGCAGCATCTGGATTTCTGTATTTCATGTTTAATCTCCCCCTTCTTTAGTAACAAATGCAAAACATGTTATCATACTCTGACTGCATTTAACATCTGGGCTACCTGTTTGATTTGCAACCCCTTGGCTCAAGCATATGACTGGAGGACAATGGGGAAAGAAATAGAAACCAGGAAGGTCAGATGCTACATGGTGCTGAGTTTGAGCAACAGCGCCCACTGCTTTGGCATCTCAGTTGCTTCACCAGGAGCCCAATGGCAAATCCTGCCATCATATCAAAGAAGATTCTTTCGGTATAGTTGGGATGCCATATGACTGTAGTTGGGATGCCATATGACTGGGTTGCCAAGGCAGAAGAGTGGGCAATTCTTGTGTCTGCATTTCTAAGTCATCTTTCTGATCCAGAGGGTTGTAGTCTGTGGAGATAGGGAAGGCAGGGCAGCAGGAAGGCGCTCCTGGCAACATGGCATGGATGCTTACAGAGCACAGGTAGAGGGGTGGGCTATAATGTCTCAAGGCCCACCCATAGTGACCCAATTCCTCCAGAAAGGCTCCTCCTAGTAAAGAGGCCACAACTTTTTCCAACTGTCTACCAGTTAGAAACCAAGTGTCCAAACACAAAAGCCTATGGGGAATATTTTGCATTCAAACCGAAACAGAACCAAATCATCATCATCTTACCTTTTGTTTTCAGATTTCTCCAGTTCTATACAGAAGCTTAGACTCACCTCAAACCTTTCTTGTCTTTCTCTAGGCTTGGCCTCTGCTAAAACCTAACCACCAAATGAAGTAACAATCACTGTTATGTTGCTGTGGTTTCCCACCTGCCCTGAGTCAGCCCCCTTCCACTTTCCATGCTATTATTATAGCCCCATTGGCCCCCTGCTCGCTAGGAGGCCATTTTCAATGCATTTTGTGCCTCTTATAGTTGCGTATGACCCAAATAACCCAGATGCTATTTTGTCTTTTGCTAAATGATTCATGTGGATTCCCTTTTGGACAATGACTCTGAGCCTCAATACTTCCTGCTTCCCAGTTGTCCCTGAAGTTGTTCCGATGCTGCCAGTCACAGATAAGCTTCCTGGCAAATACCCGATACCCTTTACATTCAAGCTATTTTTCTTTCCTAAAACACACCTTAAATCCCGCTCTTAAAATCTTATTCTCCTAAGTTCCCTTCAACATGTCAGTGCCTTTGTTGGGCCTAATTTTTACCTCAGAGTAGAGCTAGCAACCTGGACTCTGAGCTTTTAAGATTATTATTTTTTTATAGCCTTTTAAAAATATATCACCAAAGAGCCAGTTTCCTCTCCCCCAATGCAGTGTGAAATGATCCACCTAAAAGTTGCAATGAAAACAAAATCCTGAAAAATAAGATGAAGAGATTTACAGGGCATTCACACCCGATTGTCGCTATTATGCTCATCGGCTCAGAATGCTTCGCCAATGCTCACAGAATGCTTTGCCAACGCCAGGTGACCAACACTAGCACACAGTTGTTCCCACTCTGCTTTCCTCACTAAAGGCAGGGGGCAATATTGCCCATACTGGCCTGGCTCTGTGGACTCTACTGGAGGAAGGAGTCCTTCAAGACTGGATCAGCCAATTATCACTGAATGACAGTGAACTAAAGGTGTATTTTGTGTACATTCCCTGATGGATAAGTCACCAAAAATGACATGAACTGGGTTTTAAAGATTTTGTCTTCATACCGAGGCTCTTGGTATAATAAAGCTGACCTTGAACTCATGATCTTCATCTCTCTGTCTCCCGGTGCTGTCATTTACAAACATGAGCCACCACATTTGCTCTCAGACACTTTTTATCCAGTAAGATGTCCTATGACTAGTAATTTTGGAGTTATTGATAAACTGAAAGACTGGCATGTACAGATAAAGATACGACAGCACCTATTATTTGATTCACACAAAAATCCAAGAGGCATTATACATCTGAGTGTTTACTTTGAACTTCATTACACATTTATTTTTTCTGGCTTCTGATTTTCTTTTCTTCTCTGCTTAAATTTGGTTATTGGCCCACAAAATTTAGGTTGCTCTTTTCCCCACATTCACAGCCACAGCAAATATTTATTTATTTACTTGGAAAACAAATTTTAGTAAATGAAGTCTGATTTCTATTAAAACTGGCATGTGGCAGATATTAATAGCAAACAAAAATAGTCTTTGCTTGGCTTTTAATCTCTTCTTTTCCATTTCTACTATTTTTCCATTAAAATTCTTAATGCATTTGTGTTATGCAGCTACAGACATCCATTCTCATGTACTCTAAGCAAGCACTGGCTGTCTCCTCTTCTCTTTTTGATGTGGGATAATGCTGTTGTACCCTGTAAAGATTTGTCACTCCTATTGGTTTAATAAAATCCTGATTGACCAATAGCCAGGCAGGAAGTATAGGTGGGGTAATCAGACTAGGAGAATTCTGGGAAGAGGAGTCAGAGAAGCAGTCGCCAGCCAGACACAGAGGAAGCAAGATGAGAATGTCTTACTGAGAAAAGGTATCAAGCCATGTGACTAACTATAGATAAGAATTGTGGGTTAATTTAAATTGTGAGAGTTTATTAGTAATAAGCCTGAGCAATGCAAGCCAAACAGTTTATAGTTAGTGTAAGCCTCTGTGTGTTCATTTGGGACTAAAGGGCTACAGGATCAGACAGGACAGAAACTTCCCTGAACAGCTTCTCAAATTTTTAATGGGATTTTAGGGTAGCATACACATTTATGGGTTTCAGTATGGCATCTTGACTTACATATACTATTATTCTTCCATCTTATTTGCCATGCCCTGCTTACCTGCATGCCCCTTTCCCTATTCAAACTGATTTCCTTCTTTCAACTAGTCATAACTTTGCTTTTTAAAAATTGCATGTAACGCATTCCAAATCTACCCATTTTACTTAAGACTTTCTCCTCTTTCCTGAAGCCCTTCTAGTTTCATCACACACACACACACACACACACACACACACACACACACAATTTAGGCTCTACACCTGAAGAAATAAAGTGACATTTGTCTGCATCTGGCTTATTTCACTTAACATAATGCTTTCTAGATGCATGCATTTCCTGCAAATGTCAAGATTCTCCTTTACTTTTAAAGCAGACATCATTGGAAAGAGAAATTACAGATTTTCAGTAAAATTGAATGGTTAGTTCCCAATGCTGGGACTCTGCTTGTATTGCCCTACTGTCCTTTTATTCTGTTAAGAGACAGGGTAATGGTGGTCAGTGTTTGTGCGCCGCCCTGAAATCTCTGGAATACTGATCTCAGTTCACATATTTTTCTGTTTATCCCCACTCACTTTTTCTTTAACCTTTCCAGTATATATCTTGAATACATAAAATGTAGTATTTTTCACCTTCCAAACTTTGATTTACAAATAACTTCTGAAATAGAACAGTTGTATAATTTGAGGAATATTTATGCAGTTTTCAGTCAAGTAGTGAACATGTCTAGAATATACATAATTTTTTAGTATGATGGAAATATAGAGGAAGATAAATTTGGAGCACAGTGACAAGTTGCCCAGGACATCCTACACAGCAATGATTGCATACAGTATGAATTATCTGTTCAGCTCTTAGGCAAAAGTTGAACATTGACAATGATACATGTATTCTAGACGTGGTGAATGTTTTATGAGAAGATAAAATTACTATGCATTGACAAAGTAAGGTTCTTTTTATTTCTTTGGGAAGTTAATTCTGTTCTGATGAATATTCTTATATTTCTGGAAGCTATTTTTGACACTGGCCCGCAATAAAGACATGTCACCATTAATTATTTGGCAGTTTCAGAATTAATGCATTGTTAATTTGTTATCAGCCCCTGCCTTACTCTTCCTAACTTATTTCCAGTGATGACAATGAATCCATGCTTTTTCATAAAATAATAATCATTAAAACTACACATACAAGTCAGGCATGGTGGCTTACACATACAATTCTAGCACTCAGGAGACTGAAGCAAGAGGATTGGCATGAGTTTGAGACCAGCCTAGCCCTCTGGACAAATCATAGGACAGACTGGTTACAGAGTAAATCCATGAGTTAACAAACAAACAGATCACACAAGCAAATTTGTTTTAATCTTATTGTGGTTTTAAGATAGAATGAAATAAAAACATGGAAGTTTGTTACATTTTTGTTTCCTTTGTGTTTAGGAATGTTGTAAGAAAGATTAGGTTTAGTTTGTTTGTTTGAAAATCCCATTGTAAATACGGTATAATTTCACCCCCTTCCTCTCAACCTAGACATTGTACACATGATAAGGAAATATTGTTCCATGGATCAGACCAAAGAGCTTCTAAGATTATTAGCTCAGTCTTTGAGGACATTGTTCATAGGTTTAGGACAGAACCTTAACTGTTAGGGACAAGAATGGAGATTTGCTATGGAATTAATTAGCTGGGATGTTGTTCTCAGCCATTGTCCCTTGCTTCACAAAACCATGGGCCTGGTGTCACAGTCCAAGTTCAACTGCCTTGTTCACACCTCCCATTTTAGTAGAGAAAATAGTGTCACTCAAAGTCTGTGTCTTATTTTCTTTGATACTGGTAGAGCAATGATTAATTTCTCTCGCATAAGTAGAAATACATACGGATTTAAAGAGATAATTGGGAAATTAATGATAATTTTAATTCACATGATACTTGATTAATGATAATATAGCCAAATTAAGAAAATTTTCAAACCATTACATTTCTCATTTCCACCAATAAAGTCGAAATTTAATAGAGAAAAATTCTAGGCTGATAGTGCCAAGTTGAAAGCCCACACAATTCCCCAATGCAAGACTGAAGAAGCCAATAACTTCTAAGCAGACGTCTATGGATTGAATCTGAAAAGGGTCCCCACAGGTTCAGATTTTTGTTTGTACATCCATAGTATGTTCTATTTTGAGATCTATGCAACCAGTGGGAGGTGAGGCCTGAATGGAAGAGATGGATACTGGGGCCAGGACTGTGAGACCCAAAGCCTGGTCCTGATACCAGTCCTATCCCTGCCTCCTCATCCTCCAATATGTGAGTCAGATGCACTGTCAGCTCCTGCTGTGAAGTCACTCTCCCTGCCACCAAGTCTACCCCAACAAATGAGCTGTAACCTCTGACTCTGAGAATGAAAATACACTTTTCTCCCCTTAAGTCGCTACCATATTTCAACAAGAAAAGTAACTAATACACATGGCAAAACAATAGACTATCACAGTTTGAATCATTTGCTGACAAATGTCAGAGAGTTAAAGAGTAGATATTAATATTCAAAATTGACAGCAAACCAAATCCAGGTTTTGACTCACCATACCTACATAATTAAAAAGACTTTCTGCCTAAATTAGCTTCAGTGTGCTTCATGTTTTTATTATAGAACATCTTAATTTAAACAAGCCAACATTTGCACTGAATGAATTTCAGGTTTTAAAATATTGGGCATGGATTGTGCAGGCTTCCATTGTGTTTTTTGTTGCATGCTCTACAAGGTTCTTTTCCAGGGTAAGAGGAGGCCAGCACCGCTCCCTGAAAGCCCACATTCTGGATCCAGCTAGTTTCATTTATACTGGCATCAGAGACAACATGCGAATGCATGTAACTGTGAACACATAGCCGAGAAGCAGCTCTCCAAAATGAGCAGTCATAAGAGAAATTGGTGGCTCTTGGCTGAGTCCCCATGTTATGGGGCTTGGATATAAAGTCTACAGAGACATAAAGACATGGTCTTTGTTTCCCTCGTTCATGCTTCTCTCTATCCTCCTACTCTATCTTTGTTCCTTCTCCCTTCTTTTTTCCTCTTCTCTCCCCACAACCCTTGACTAAATTCTCAGTTAGTTTAAGAAATTCTTTCAGATATGACAGACCTTATAAAAGTGTGAAGCACCGCTTAAGACTAAAGCCTTAGTTTTTAATTTGCAGTAAGCATATGTAGTCTCCATTTGCCATAGCCCTTGTCACTAGGGTAGAAAAAGAATGTTATTCTGGGCTGTGGTAATGTTCTCTATCTGCAAAGGACTAGACACACATGACTGATCTCTGTTCAAATGTGATCTTTACCTTTCAGGGGTGACATGACCATTGCGTCTCATTTTCTGAGATAACACAATTCTTACAGTGTTGCTGTTCTCACTGGTACAGCATAAAGACCTTGGCAAGGTGTTTTGTCCTTGGTAGGCTTTGACTAAACAGTAGCCCATTCCTGTCCACTCACCATTGTTGTCTCAGGTAAATAGTTCTGTGCTTGACTGAGATAGAAGATTCCTAGGATAATACATGGTTTCTGGGTGTGCCTTTGAAAACATTTTGAGAAGAGTTCAGCTGGTGAACTCTGCAAAACAGATGGTCTTCCTCCATGTGGGGAGATGTCCCCCAGTCCCAAACGAAGCCCAAAGGTAGAGGAAGGGTGACTGCCCTTCTTTAACTGATTTGACATATTACCTTATGCTCTCTAGGTTCCTTGGCTTTTGATGAGACCGAAAGTTGTCTATTGGTCCCTGACTCTCATGTCTTTGAACATGGCTTTAGACATGCCACATGTGTTCCTGTTTATCTAGCTTGCACTTTTTGGTTTCTATAATTGCATTGATTTTCTTGTAGCATATGGTTGTGTCTATTCTATTGGATCTGTTTCTTTGAAGTGCTCTAGTATTCCCCACTGTCTACCCTTCCTTTTTGATGCCCTTGACTGTTTTTAAGGTGTACTACTAGTCAGGCAATTTGCATTTGTCTCGCATTTCGTGGTTGGATGGAGGTTATAAATATAAAGAGGAAATGCCTGCAGACGAAGAACACTTCTTCTCAGGTCACACTGAAGGTGACATATCATGACTGGCATTAACCGTGGTCACCTGACCAACTTTGGTCATATGTTTGGCTCTGACCAAATAGAAGGGTCAACTGTAGGAGGTTAATCCTCCTGCAACCCCCAGGCTTCTTATGGTGGCACTACTCCCTGAGACCCCTTGCATGTATTGTGGCTTGTGGCTTCTGGTTTGATTATGGAGAAGCTCGGTGTATCCTGTATAAAGCCTCAGTCTACCCGCCAGAAAAACCAAAGTGGATCTTGTCTGTTTGTAGGTACATCTGTTCTCATTGCATAGTCCTATGGTGAGACAAACTAAGTCTGAATTTCCAATTATACATGATTTCCATCATATCCTCTCTGGCAGACAACTTATAATAATATGTTTTCAGAAATCAACACTAGCTTAGCAGTTCCTCCATTCAATCTGTGACATCAGAGCATGCCTCATTTTTCAAGGCAGAGTTATAGAAATCAGTGGTCTAATTGCTTTAGGTCACATGACTCTAGCCTACTAGAGGATTTAGCAGGTTGGTGTTGTGCCACTCTCTAAAGCTATTTACTTACCCCTCCCATCAAATAGACCAGGTCTGCTACAAACAGTTACAACTCTTGCCACTGCCTTGTCTTCTCAATAAACTCAATGTTGCTGTTAACAAAAGGCTAATGAGAGAGAAAGTAATTCTTTTATTTAGCAGTGGAAATAACCTTTTAAAATGATAATTAGTCCAGTGGCCATATGAGTGGTGTATTTATGGCAGGAGCAACAACCAGCTGAAAAAAGAAAATTGAAGTGTGTTTTTGTTCCTAGAGAAAAATACCCCAGAATATTCATTTTCATCTTCATATGCTTATTTTCCCCCAATTTTATTGAGGTATGATTGACACATGATGTATATTTAAAATGAAGAATACATACACAGAGTGAAATGTTTATTGCTAACACATCAATCATTTCCCAGCATTGATTTTCTTTGTGGTGAGAGTTCTTTAGGTCTACCCTTTCAAAAAAATTTAAGTGTGTGTTATAGCATTGCTCACTACAGTCCCAATGTCATAAATTAGGTCTGAAGAATTTAGCTATCTTGTAGGTTTGTGCCCTTTAACCATCCTCTCCCCATTTCTCCACTCCTATACCCAGTTATTCACCATTCTTCTGCATCTATGATGTTCTGTGAGTTATTCCCAAGAGTGGTACATGTATATTCCCCATAGATTCATTATTTTTGCCTTTTCTTTGTGCCTTTTTGTCTAAGACATAATGTGATCAATTTCTTATTACAATGGTAATATAAGACATAGATAAATATTCCAGCTTGGTCTGGAATATTCCCAAGTACATGGAAATTTAGCAATATATTTCTGGACTACCAATAGGTTAAAGAAGAAACCAAAAGAAAAGTAGAAAAGTCTTTTTATGCTATTAATGTGGCATGCCCAATCTTATGAGATTTAAACATCTGAGAAGGACATTTACAATGACGAAAGAAAAGCAAACTTATACAACCTTTCAGAGAGCTATGCAAAGATCATTCTAAGCTCAGCACCAGCAGGAGAAAGGCCTTAGCAGGCTAGTGTAGAGATAGGTAAGACTGGGCACAAAAGCTATCAAAAAGATCAACACATTGGCTCTAAGAATCAAAAATGAGATTGATGTTTATTAAAGTAACTAACTCAAAGAGAAAACCTAAGGGAGCAAAATCCGAAATAAAAATAATAAATTTAAACTGACACCAGAGAAAAGGAAGGGTTGGAAAGTAGATAAATGCTTAGACACACACAATCTACCAATACTGAATCACGAAGAGACAGGAAATTCAAACAGAATACAATGAGCAATAACATTGAATCAGGAATAATAGTCTCTTATCACATCAAAGCTTATGGTTTCACTGTTTCAATCCACCAAACTCGCAACAAAGAACTCTATCAATACTTACAATACTCTTCCAAAAAGCTGAAGAATTGCTTTAAACGGCACTCAATAAAATTTCAGAATACAAAATCAACACAGAAAGCCGAGGGTTATGCTTCAGGGCTTTCTTTGTTTAACTACCTTGTTGGGTGGAGAAAAGAATCCACTACAATGAATTATGAAGAGTAAACAAGAGACCTTATCTGAAGCACACAGTCAAGTATCTTGGATTTTTTTTCTTGTTGCTGTGATAAAATACCATGACAAAGTAACTTAAGGAAGGTTTGACCTTCAGCATACAGCTCATCATGAGAAAGTCAAGGCAGCAAGAGCCTGAAGCAACTGGTCACATCACATCCACAATGGGAACGCAGAGACTGATGAATGTTGGTGCTCAGCTCACTTTCTCCTGGACTCAAGCCCAGGGAATGGTGCCACCCACACTTGGATGGGTCCTCTCACCTCAAATGACCTTGCCAACATAACCTGTCATGGCTGTGCCTGAAGGCAGTCAATATTAAACATCACATTGAGTCACTCCTTAGTATTTATATGTTCTTGATAAATGTTATCTAGGTTGTGGTTATTCCATATCATAAATATTTATCTATATTAAGCTTTTAGTATTTCATATTAATATATTAATTATTACATATATTAATTCACTTCACCAGTAACATATGTTTTAATTGTATCTCTAAATTTACTCTTCTAGAAAAAATTCGGTAAAAGAAAATCTGGTGCATACTATATGTAAAAGAATAAATGCATGTCTAACTAGTAAGAATGAAAACTAATGCATGATGGAGCAGTTGGGCTCCTGCTATTAGCTGTTGTGAATTTGCAGAAGCAGTTCACATGATCATTTTCATATTATTTGTATGAATTTGAGTGTATCTACAAAAAGAGTTTATCTCTGGGTGCTCCAGCTAGTGAGGAACCTTCCCACTTTCCTACGTGGAACTCAGTTTCTTTCTCTCTCTGGAAGCACAGGTGAGGGCTGGAACCATCTCTGATCTCTTACAGGCTTTTTCTCTTGTTTAAGTTTCACGGTTGCCTACTGTCTGAAACAGAGGCACAGATTTCTAGTGCATTGGGGTTTCTAGACCATTGGTTTCTCCCTGAAGTACCTCAGGATCTCTGCTGAGTGAGACCAGGACTCTGACTTCAGCAACACAGAACCAAACCTGGACAAGCGTTGTGGGAACTGAGGGACAACAGCTATCTAAACTGTACCAGAGCAATCATTCAACTCCTTGGGGGAGATACTTGATAAGTTTTTTAGTAGCTAGCTTCATAGAAAATGTGTGCTTTTGTCATTACTAGCAAGGGCTATGAATATAGGTTGTTTCACAAGAGTTTTGAATGCTGGCAATGTGTTGGCGATATCTTAAAGATAGTGGTGCTTAGGGATGGGGAAAGCTAGTTAATCTGAACTATCTGGAACTGCTTTTTCCTCAAGTGGTCTTGATTTACTCTCAAGGTGAATCAAGGAGTGAGACAAATCTTAGGGTTAGATCTTCCATGGCAACAGACATAAACAGGGTGCCTCTGATACACATAAACAGAAGATACCAGTCATCTTAGGGATGCCTTTGGTTTCTAGAGGAGCATTTTGTCTAATTATTAGTACTCAAAGCCTTGCATGGACAATGGCAGATGGACAAAGAAATATTACCAAATGACAGGTGCAGATGACAGCAGCTCAAGTAGGAACATGAGAAAATACATTTTTGTTTGTTGTTTGTGAGGTAAAAGGCCATTCTGGGCTAGGGAGAGAAGCCCAATCTCAAAACAAAATATATAAAAAATTGAAATGAAATAATAGAATAAATGATAAGAAATCCCGGGCAAAGGAATAAGAGCTCTGTGAAGGGACAGGGGATATGAAAACCTTACAAGACCATATGCTCCTATATAATGTATGTCACCACACCCTGAAGGGATTAATTTTACTGAAGCTGTGACCTGGGTCACTCTGTTATGAATGATACCCTCACAGTGAAGATGGGCACCTGAAGATCCACTGTGGTTAAAATAGGGCGACTTGTCCATAGTGACCAAATGTGCTCTCTTCCTGTGGGGAAGATTGCCCTCTGTTTGCCATTTATAGTGTTTAGGAAAATATGTACATGGAAGACAGTTGGGGGACAGGCCTGCTTTCTCCATACAGACCATAATACATATCTTTATGGTGAAGGTCTGGGTAGGGCATTATGAAGGAGAAACATCACTGGAAGTTCTGACATTCTTGAGGGCTTCAAGAATAAGGTATACAAAGGGAATAAAATTGCCTGGGCTCTTGCAGAAGGTGTAGAATATTTAGCAAGGAAGACAAGGAAGCGTCTTACAAATGGAGGCAGCAAGCAGACTCTCACTTATATATCAATGAAACCCTAGACTATAAGATATGCCATTGAATTAGGAATCTCTCTTGAGTGGTATGAGGAGAGAAGTCTTAACAATATATCAGCATTTTGTGTCTGTCTGGATGTAGGAAATACTAAATAAACTGTGACGACATAATCTCATCTTGGAATTTAATTGAATAGGAATAGATTGCGTGGTATAGCATAATCTTTCCAGGACATGGGCCTTAACAAGCTGCACAGGGCTTAGTTCCCACAGTGACCATGGCCACTTTGCACATTGATTTCCCTTGCAACTCATCACTCAAATCTCATTAAGCAGAGACTATGTGGGGAGAATACTTGATTGTGTGAGCACTGCCCCTAAAAACTAGGATGGATTCAAATATCACTTCTGTGTATGCTTTGTTGAATGAGTTGGAAAATCCAGTTGGCTGTGCCTCCTGACTTTAGAGGTAGCAAGAATCTTCAAGCCTTTTTATCAGCCTGAAGTAGAATTACCTGATACTGATGAACAGAAGGCATGGATGCCATGTTATAAGGACAAAAATTGGAACATTTTGTGTAAAAAAATGTATATTTATATGTAATATAGTACTTTTCTGTAACATAAAATACATAATAAAATATAAATATGTAATAATGTATTATTAATATAATAATAATAAAAAGAATGGCTTTATTTGCTCTGGATGTTTTTGAGACTTATTTATATCTCAGTGGTTCATTCATTCCTTTTAGTTTTTAATTGCCAAGTACTACCCTTTGTGTGGACTGATGATAACTGGCAAATACTCACCAGTTTAAGAGTATTCAGGTTATTTCATTTGGGAACTTTGGGGATTAGGGAACTCTGAGGACTAAATATGTCTGAGCAGTCTTTAATAATTCTTTCTGCTAGTACAGTTTTTGTTTTCCATCTTGTGAGTAATACTTAGAAATGAAGCTTTCATTCTTGGTGAAAGTATGAATTGACTGGACTGCACTTATCACCCACATGTGGTCTTGCCTTTTTCTGTTAATCACACGATTCTGGTAAGTTTGAAACTGAACTTAATTATAATTTGGTTTGTGGTTCTCCAGGGAAGCAAAGCTGAGCTTCTCACGTGTGTGCTTTCTGTTCCCACATTTTTATAGTGAAACTGTGAACTTACCCTATATATTTTGTCGCAATGTCTGTCTGCTGATTGTTGAGTTAGAGGAGTTCTTTGCATATTGTGGCTGGTTGAAATCACATGCTGCTCAGAACATATATACTAATTCTTAGTGACTTAGTGATCTATTTTTTTAAGGTTTGTATTTTTTGTTTGTTTCTTTACTAAAATATCTTTACCTTTATTTGAGCATAAAGGTTTTCATTTATTTTTGTTTAGCATAGTCTCATTTTAAAGTTTGTATTCTCCTTCCAGATAATTTTTAATCATTAGTTATAATCAAGTTTCAATGTTCATTTTTACAGTTATTTCACATATTTAATATGGTCATTTTCTATTGGATTTTCTTAGTACATTCTTTGAAAGCAAATTAATTGAATACACACACACACACACACACACCGGTCTGTTCCATTTTGCTTTTCTAATTTATGTTAGTGCTGCAATTGGTGTAACTTTATACTAAATCTCAAAATCATCTAATGTAAATCTTCAACTTTGTTCTTTTACAAAATCACTTTGTAGGAGAAACTGTGATTGTAATAATTGTTCCTTATGCTTTTCTGAGTGCTAATGTCACAACAACCCATGGCCTCTGAAAGAAGTGTTCCTGTGATTTAGATTTGTTTAAATTATTAGCACAGGGATGGACATAGGAACGGCATTCCATTCCTTGAGTAGCCCATTGCTACACTTGACATTGAAATATGAAATATGAATGTCATGTGCTAAAATTTTATAGTCAATAATTCCATTGTCAATCTCTTTCTAAAGAAGAGAGTATGATATAGAAATGATGGTGAAAAGGTAGATTATTAAATCTACTTTAATATAAAAAACAACAAAAAATCTATACACTGGTATAGATTTCATTGATATTAATACTAACTTAAAGTTAACTTTGTTATACTGTATATATATTTCTACTCTTGTTTAAGGCATTATGTTTATACAGCTCAATTAAAAATGGAATGTGTAATTATACAGATTAATAGATAGTCATATATAATAGTCAAAATTATAATCATGTTAGTTAGGGTTGTATTTCAGATAGATAGGAAATCTTCAAAGACCTACAGACTATGGCATTTAAAATGTTTTAAGGATTTAGATATGTCTGCTCCCAGCAGCACCAATCTACTTCAAAGAGATGATGGACATCAAAGAAAACTCCATATGCAGTTTACTTTCTTTGTGTCAAAAGTTAACCACTCGGCAAGAAAGTGTTCTTGCCTCTACTGCTGACTGTATGTTATCCAAGTGGGACAAACCCATAAAAAGAAAGGACTGCTGAACTTTGCCAAGAAAAGGTAGAACAGTCCTTCATTATATCCTGCTTCTTAGAAAAGGCTTTCAAATATTCTAGGCCTGTAGGTTAAAGATAGATACCCCAATGTTGCAGAGGAACTTTGGGTGACTGCCTAGACAGCCTAATGTCCCTGTCTAGGTAACATTTGGTAACATTTTACCCTTCTAGGGTCTTTGAAGTAGTTGAAGACTAGATAGTTATAATTATAGTTTTCCTTGGTTATGATAAAAGACAAATTAGAAATAAAACTTTAGACTCACAGAGATAGGATAAATGATAGAGTATTTTCTTTAATTTTGCCAAATACAAATAGACTAAATATTGAAACTGTAATTTTTGCTTGATAACTGTTTTGTTATATGTAATTTTACAATGTTAAAGTTAAAATCTTCCTTTTTAATTAGAGAGAAAAGGGGTGAAGATGTGAGATGTCCTTCTGAATGCTGTGAATATATTCTATTAGCATTCGTTAATAAAGAAGCTAATTTAGTCAATAACCAAGCAGAGATAGAGCCAGGTGGGAGTCCAAGCAGAGATACAGGGATAAGGAAGGCAGAGTCTGGGAGATGCCAGTAGCTACTGGAGAAATAGAAGTAATTCCATGGCCACATGGCTATTCATAATATAATAGAAATGTGTCAATTTAAGTTGTAAGAGCTAGTTAATAATAAACTTGAGTTATTAGGCCAAACTCTTTGTAATTAACATTAAGCCTCAGAGTGATTATTTTATAAGTGGCTGTGGGGACCAATGGGAAGAAGAGAAACTGGTCCAGTAGTACCAGATAAGACAGAGAAAAGTATCCAGCTACAAAACATAGACTAAAATGGTGTTTAATTTAGGTAGACTAAAATAATGCTTAACTTGAACTTGAAAAAGCTGGACTTGAATCTTCTGAAAAATTAATTTTGTGTGAGTCAGTAAGTCATTTGACTGTTTTGAAATTTAGGGCCAGATAAGATAAACCCTGTGCAGATGCCTGAGTATTGGAAAAGAAATGTGCTTGTGAATGGTCTGCTAGTGTAAAGCTCACACAGTGACGGGCTGTTAGAGTACCATGTGTGATGGGATGCTGTGTAAAGGGTCACATAGTGATGGAGTTTATTGAAGGGAAAGGGAAGAAGGGAAGGGGGTGTTGGTCAACTTGGAACAGAGAGAAAGAGAGAAGTGGAGAAGGGAGGCAGAGAAAGGACAGCGAGAGAGGAGGGGGCAAGGAGAGCAGGGAGATGAAGAGAGAGTGAGCGAGAGCACATGGAGGTGCTTGCTTAAAAGGGGAAGCTTGCACATGCGTACTGAGTCCTTACACAGCCCTGTAACGTGTGACATAGCCATGATGTGGCCATGCAACACAGGGCCCTTTGAGCTGCCTAAGTATCTGCCTGAATGCCCTGTGTATGTTCTACCCATTGTCAGGGGGCAGGGTCAGCATGATGCCCACTTCCAGCAGTCTCACAGTGATGGGCTGTGAGTGTGCAGCACTGACTTCCTCGATGCAAGTCCTCAGTTACACGCTTGGTCTTGGAATGTTTGGGAAGATGAATTTCCTCTGGAAAGAGAAATGGGATAACTCCTGGCACTATATGCACGCTATGGAGACTGCTGCCTAGAGAACATCAGCAGTTGGCAGAGAAAACCTTGCTGGATGCATTTCCGCACCTGTTTCTCCCTTTAGAAGTCAGCAAGCATTTGCTCCTTTCTCTCCCCACCCCACTCTGCTGCTCTGTGATATAGCTGACTGATTCCCTGAGGATGAGTGTTCATTTTGAATGCTGATAATTATATATCCTTTTTAGCACACGGATGGATATGTGTCCATTTGGCTATATGATCACAAAAGGATACATTTCATGAAAGGAACACAAAGGAGAACTAAGAATCAATCATGGCTAATTAAAAATATATCCATAATATAAACATGGGAAAAAGAGAAGAATAAACATGATTGAAACAAGCAAGCAAAAAGCAAAGATCACATGACTGAAAGTTCATCCCAGTGATATTCCTAGACGTGAATAGTCTCAACTCTCCAACTAGTGACAGACAGGGTTCAGGAAACAGGATGTAAACACCCTTCTCTACAAAGAGCATCTCACTAGCAAGGACACACCAAGTCTAAGGGTGAAAGGGTGGAGATCAGCCCCCCTCACTAGTGATGTGAACTTGCAGCTCAACTCGCCTCCATCTCCAGAGATCAGGAGACACAGAGCTCAGCTGAAAGTGGGGCAGACTAGAACATTCAAGACCCCCCTTGTGATTCATTACCCAACTGCACACTATGCTATGCTTCACAACCTTCCCAGACAGTGTTACCAGCTGGGCATCAACTGTGTTCCAACATGAGCCTGTCATAAACACTTCAACAGTCAAATCATAACTGATGTCACAGTCATAGTGTCAATCCTTGGGACAGGAGGATTGGAAAACCATGTACTGCTCAGTGGTGGGGAGTAGTAAGACCAGGACAGGAGGAGAGCTCTACCTGGGAAGGGAAGCCTCAGAGAGAAGCTGTGCAATGAGCATATGCAAAAGGCTGGGGGATCCTCACCCCCAAACTGTAGGAAAGGCAGCTCTTGTCCCTGAAATGCCAGAGGCAGCCAAAAGGCTAAATGCATGCTTGTAACCAGAAGAAATGTCACTATTCAATCACCTCCAACACTAAAGTTGAAGGAGTAAAGAAAGCCCTGAGTGTGTGAAGTCCAGGTTTGATATGTGACGTTGACTTGGGCACAGCCATGGCAAAGACCCCAAAACCTCAGACACCAAGAGGAATGGCAAAACCTTCCTTTACCCTGGGAGTGAGGCTCAAAGGGAAGTAGCAAATCAAGTTGCAGTGTTGGCAATGAGTGCAGAGAATGTCCACCATAGCTTTCCACATCCCCGGATGTTCAAGGCTGCTCCTTTACAAAGGCCCGAAGACCATGCTCCTCCTGGGATGAACTAACCCTGTGTCCTTGATGTAGCTATAAAATGTAAACATAGCCTTCCTGTTTATTTGTAATAGTACTATCCCCTTGTTACACTGTAGGCAATAGCCCTGCTTCCCTGCTCAACTATAAAATAAATATGCTGAGCTTCTGGGGTGCTGTGGTTTCTCCATCAGAAAACCCAGTCCATCTGATCTCAGCTTTTCTGTCTGTGTCTTGTGTCTGTTTTTCACTCATTCTCTCATTGCCCACAGTCCAGTCCAAATTCCCGGAGACTAGGCAAAGGATGCAAGCACCCAATTAACACATTTACTTTTTGTGTCCTCACTGCCCATATCTCTGCCATTAATTAAAACAGCGACTCTCCATATTTTGATTCCCCTGTCAACAAGGGATAATGCCTAAATATTAGTTGACATTAGTTAATAATGCCTAAATGTCCATGAGAGGAATGTTGGAAAATAGACTCATTTCACTTTTTAAAAATTGTTATTGTGTGTCTGGTGAAGGTGGTGTGAATACTGTGGTGTGTGTGGAGACAGACAACCTTCAGATGTTAGGTCTTGAGGCTTGTGGGAAAGTGCATTTAGTTGCTGAGCCACCTTAAGGCTCCATTGTTTTTGTCGCATCCTATTGTATATGAAATGTAGAAGGCATCCTTCTGTGTAAAAATGAGTTCATATAGCAGGCGATAATATCCCACAGGGCTTCGTATATGAATTTGAGGAAAGATAGTACTAAATGGCTTGTAAGTAGGTAGCAACAAGAAATTCTGCCTTGATCCTATGCTACTATGTTTTGTTTTATGTGAAAAGTTTTATTGGGGGGAAGGGAAGGGAAAGGGGACAGAGAAAGGGAGCACAGAGAGGCCACTTGGGAAGGAGAGAGTGAGGGAAGAAAAGGATGGATGGGGGGAAGAAGAGGAGGGGAGAAGGAGGAGGAGGAGGAGAAGAAGAAGAAGACGAAGGAGAAGAAGAAGAAGAAGAAGAAGAAGAAGAAGAAGAAGAAGAAGAAGAAGAAGAAGAAGAAGAAGAAGAAGAAGGAAGAAGAACCTTGTGTCACTATGTTAACTAGACCTCCACTCTTCCTCCCTTCTTTGGCTCTCCATTTCCAGGTCTGGAGGTCAACTGCCTCATGACACGTGACAGTGATTTTCCCAGTGTCTTATGATTCTTGGAGCTGGTAAATTAGCTGTTCTTGGAGGGTCTGTATTTATGAACAGAACTACCCATTTGACTGCCTATTAAGCAGGTCCTAAACTTTGACTCAGTCTAAATATTTTGATCCAGAACCCCCAGGACCCAGTTAAGGATTGCTTTCCTGTGGCTCTGATGATGT
The DNA here is from genome assembly GCF_017639785.1 of Mesocricetus auratus. Classification (NCBI taxonomy): domain Eukaryota; kingdom Metazoa; phylum Chordata; class Mammalia; order Rodentia; family Cricetidae; genus Mesocricetus; species Mesocricetus auratus. The sequence continues at coordinate 85,186,159 of NW_024429190.1, forward strand.
CCTTGCCATGTTCCTCCTGTTTGCCTTGGCACTGTGATGGATTATTATTGGCTGCCACAGACTGACAAAGGTCATCATCATTCAAGGGAAATCTGGGTGAGAGAGATGAAGTTTCTCCAGGTCTGTGGGAGCCTTTGTACATCTGACTAAGGGGCCTGGCAGAGGAAAGTAAAAATAAGTCTTCCAGCACAGAAAGCAACTTCTCAATCCCATCGATGTCTTCCTTGAAGGGCTTCACATGATTTTTTAGACATACAAAGAGAAACTTTAGCTCTGAGAAGAGTTTTGGTTTGCAAAGAAAGGTCATTACTAAGGAAAATTTAGACATTCAATGACCAAAACTAAATTTTTGAATGCTATCTGATCAGTTTCCAAGTGTTCATACTGTAGAAAACATCTACCTCAAAAATTCTCTTTTCATTTCAATGTGTGCTCTGGAGAGTGAAGCTCAATGTCAAACTGTGGGGATCATGGGGTGAATTTCATTGTGTGTGGTCAGCAGATTGAAGTTGTCAGTCAGATGTGAAGCACTGTCTAGATCCTAAAACTACATGAGCCAATGAGCCTGAAATCTGGCATTCAGTTAGGTGAGGTGTGGCACACTTGTACAACCGAATACTAGCCTATATGAAACTGCTAAACAGCACATCCACAGGGGATAGCACTGATGGCTCAAAGACATCTGTTCATGGAGGAAAAGGACATGATAGTGGGTGCAATGCCTGCCTGCATCCTTGGGAGATTCCTCAAAGGTTTCTCACCCCCACAATCCTGATACTCCTCTTTTCAAGGAAAGAGGCCCAATTCTCTTGCCTTGAAGGTGACTGTACTTAGAATTTCCAATTTGACAGACAGGGTAACAGGGTGCCGCTTGGAGACTCAGCAAGAAAGGCTGGAGGTAACTCAACTACGAAGGACAAATTCATCTCCTTGTCAGGAAATATGGACGGAACTGGAGATTATCATATTATGTGAAATAAATCAGACCCAGAAAGACACATGCTTATTGGGCGGGAATCAAGATTCGCTAGACTCAGTTCAGGTTAAGTGAACTTTCTTCGGGAAGAAGTTACACAAGAAGCAGGTGGCCGCTGCAAGTTCGCTCTCCAAGGATCCACCTAGGCTGTCCTCTCCGACCCTACTGGAAGCAAGAGAGAGAGCTACCTGTCCAGACCCCAGAACTAAACTCACTCCCTGTCATGTCCGTGCCTGTGACCACGCCCAAACAGGCGTGGTCAGTGCTACAAGTGCTGGCGAGGTGGATATCTCACTACACATGTTGCTTATTTTTTATGGCATGTGGAGTCAGAGTTTAAAGTGTGGTACAGATCTCTCTCTCTCTCTCTCTCTCTCTCTCTCTCTGTCTCTGTCTCCCTCTCTCCCTCTGTGCATGTGTATGTCTCCCTCTCTCTTTCTCTCTCTATGTCACACACACAGACACATTCTGAAAACAGAACGGGAGGTACAATTTGGGAAGAGTAAAGGGACTAGCAGAAAGAGGCATGGGGGTAGAAAAGGATGGTATATCAAAATGTCATCATGAAGCTTGTCATTTTGCTCAGTGAGTATACTCTAATGAGACTTGTTTAAAGCAAGGCACTCCGGGGATAAGTTTGTGCATTGGGTCTTAGATAGCTCCCATGGAGTATGAGGGATACCCTTCCTTTAGAACATCCAGGATGCCACGTGCCAAGCCAGGATAAGAGTGTGGACTGACTGCAGAGAGGCTTATGGGTATGACAGAAGTAGTCTAAGCTTAGACTTAGGTGATATATGTTAGTATAGATATTTTCTGAGATCCTTCACATCTTTCACCTCAAATGAGTAAATTTATTGATATGAAATGATATTTCAATATGGTTATGAAATTTTTAAAGCAGGGCAGCAGTATTTTTGACACTAACTCAAATTAAATGCAAGTGATAGAGTAGGAACATGGCCTGCCCAGTGACACTGTACTGAAAGCTTGAATGAACATGAGGATGTTTAATGTGCTCCAACCAGGGGCTCCTTTTCAGTTACTTAATTCCCTGCAGAAAAGGAGACATGTGCCTTGTGCCCTTGCTTTCTGGATTCTCCACTGTTAGAAAGAGCTCTCGTGAAATTCCTCCTTTCCCCTCCTTACCACAAATCATTTGAATAGTTGACAGCTGTGAGGATGGGCGCTCGTACTTACAGGTGTCACCAGTTTGTGGGAGAATTTGTATGAGACTGAAATCTAGATTGCGTGGTACTCAGCAGTTCCTGGGCTTGATCTCAATGAAGCAGGCAGAGAGCAGAAGTGTCAGAGGAAATGCAGGCAATGTGGGACTAGGGGTGCCTGAGTAGGGGTGACCTGTGAAGGACAAATCTCCTGCCTGAAGGTAAGTGTTCTGAGACTGGAGGTTAGTTTCAATGGTCTTTCAAGAGTGGCTACCACCACTTCCCAAAAGTATACAGTGCTTGGTTCCTTAAAATTAACTTGAAAATGGGTATTCAGAATGAGTAGCTTGTGAACACTCCTCCATATTGCAGAGTAGACAGAATTTAGGATTAATAGACAAACAGCCAAGAATATTTATAAATATCAAGAGATAGAAGTAAGCTCTTCACAATTATGCAAACGGACCCACAGCCTTTTCCTGAAATTTCTTTTCAGTGTACAAATAGAGTGTGTGTGTGTGTGTGTGTGTGTGTGTGTGTGTGTGTGCGCGCGCGCGCGCGCGTGCACACATGCGCACAGCCAGATGGGACTTTCTGAAGTAGGAATGACAAAGAAACTTTAGGTACCGGGGACATGGAAGAAGCATCCCCTTCTACCCATGGGGGAAGTGGAGAAGGCAACAGTGGTGGGGCTCGGGTATCTGCCCTGGGGCATTATGCCCATTGTTCACATGAATACTCTGAAAGTCAAGATTAGGGCTCAGTATGATGACGAAGACACAACAAGATACATGGAGAGTAAAAGAAAACTAAGATACTGGTGACTAATGGTAAAAGGATTTTAGCCTACAGGAACTAAGAGCAAGTTGCAAAATAGTCAGATTCAGTACAAATGGGGACTAGCTGTATTTCACTACATAATGATTGTTTACCAAACTTAGATCATTTTAAGGTTATTTTTCACAGTTTGACTGGGTAAGTCAGGAGTCTGGGATTAATTTCCTTGGGTAATTCTGGCTCAAGGTTTTATAGGTGTGGTCAACATTATACCCAGGCCACCATCATTTGAAGTTTATGCTGGGGCTTCAGGACCTCTTTCCCATGGTCCTGAGCATGGTAGATACAGGAAATTATCGTTGCTCATCTCTTTCTTTCTCTTCTTCTCCTCCTTCCTATTCTCCTTCTAATCACCCCAACCCACTTTTCTTCATTTCTTTCTGGTTCTGGGGATTGAATCCAGAGTCTTATGCTCATTAAACAAATGTTCAGCCAAAGTTCTACAATCTTCTAAGGAGACTTATTTCAAAGGATACAGAGAAAGTTTGTAGTTAGATTTTGTGAAATAAATGGTATTAGAACTGGGAGGTCAGAGCGGTGCAAACAGCAGAGGCCTGTCCGAACTTCCTGCTAGCTGAGGAGACAGGCTCCTGCAGAGCTTCCTCCTTTGGTTTAAGGTTTTCAGAAGAGATCCTTCATCAAGGCTGGATGCCCAGTTCTGACAGGCCGGGCCAATTAACCCTGATATAGCAAGCTGTGATCTGGATGGTGGGTCCTGGCTCAGCTACTTCAAGCTGGATAATCAGATGCCCAATGCTTAGTTAGAGCTGCTTGAGTCCCAGCCCAAGCAGAGAAAAGAGACACCACTAGATACTTCAATGGAATATGGCATCTTACCTTTAAAAACCTTAGTGAGCAACAAAACAATACAAAAGTCTTTGCAGAAATTGCTAAAAATTCAGACACAATTACTATGGATGCAGTTTTCATTACAAGTGGATTTCATTGTGAGTGGCTTTTATACCCAGAAGGTCCTGTCTTCCAAAGGTGTAATAGTTGAAAGCTTGGTCCCCAGCTGATGATGCCATTGGTAGGAGTGTCCAGGCTTGCTGTGGATACTCTGCCTTGCCTCTGGCCCTGAAATAAAATAGGCCTAGCTAACAATGGGTAGGTAGCTCTGAAAGCATGACCCAAAAAAGAGCTTCTCCCTGTAGCTGATTTCTTCGAATTCTTTGTTACAATGACAAAAGTCTAGCACAATGAGTAATCAGGCTTTCCAGGTGTTAGCAGTCCAGAGGAATTTCCAGGTCATATTTATAGCAATGGCTGAGGTTTTACTGGGGATGAGTATTAAACATGCCTCTTCCTTCCTCTGCATAATTTCACTCAGAAGATTCTTGGATCGCTCTTAGGAATTGAGTGGTGCATGAGTTCGAAACTTAGTCCTCAATGTGTCTCCGTTGCATCTTACAACTGCTCCTCTTGCTGCAGAGGGGTAGCCTGGGCTTGTTGGTGGCACTATCTCGCTGGGCCAGCCCTGTTCAGCTCTACCTGTCAATCTACTATAACAGAACAATCCTGTCTCAAGGCCTCTTTAGTGTTCTGGGTCTTCAGATCCTGGAACCCCCGAGAAAGGTCAATCTGGAAAAAAGGCTGTATTCCTGCTGGCCACAGGCTGACGGACCTTGATGACTCTTCTGGAACGACAAACCTACAGCAATCCTGTTTCTTTTGGTTGTTCCTGGGTGAAAAAAAAAAGCAAACAAGCCAGAACGAAATAAAAAGGAAGGATATGAGGACTCCTAGGAATGGTGGGAGAGAAAGTTTATTGTGGATACAAGGGAGAGTGTAGCCAGAAGCAGGGACGTCTGGGAGAGTCCGGTGTGAACATGACCAGACTGAGCTGGGCCGTGTGAGGAGAAGGAGGAGGTGAGAGGAACCGGAACCGCCAACCAAGAGCAGTGACCTGGGCCAAGACACTAGCGGGCATGGCGAAGGGTAGACAAAGGGGCAGGTAATCAAAATGTCTGGATTATATAGAGAACGGCAGCCCAGCCCCTGGGCAGGAAAAGTTAGAGCAGAGGGTGGAGTATGCCAGCCATATACTGAGGAATGCTGGGAGAACCTACTGGGCAGTGTTCACTTTGATATGTTACTGAGCACCTCAGTTAGCCATTTGTTTCAGGTTGGAGACCTAAAAGTCCCACCTTGGCAACTGTTGTCACGACAACCACCTGTGTCCTGGGGGGAAGGTGGCTTCTAAACTGCTCTGACCTCTGAGGGCCTTGGCTTTCTTATATTTGCCTAGCTATTCAATGTCCCATGTCACAAATTCTGTGAATCAAATTCTCTCTATTTAAGACAGCTAAAGCCATTTTTCCTTATTGAACTGTCACCATCAGAGATCCCCCCTTGATATATAAATATATATGTGTGTGTGTGTATGTGTATGTACGTGTGGGTATATATATATATATATATATATATATATATTCTTTAATTCAATATAGCTTTTATTCTGGAGGCCAGCTCTGATGTTTCCTGGGTAGTCCCCGAGGAACATTGTTCCCGAGTCCCTCAGCTGCTAGGAGCATGGAGGTAACAATGTGCTAGCTCTATTCATAGTTTACTTTATGGTGATTTCTGCAGCAGAGACTTGAAGCCAGGAAAGGTCGAAGCCATGTGCAATCCCCAGAAGGTTTCAGTCGCTTTGGCAGGGAGAAGAGGAGAAATCAAATTTGGTGTTTACAGTAAATTTTGAAAAGTCTTTACATGTCAGCATCGTATCGCTTAAGGGAAATGTGCAAAACTAGACAAGTCATTGCTTATGACACAAAATTATACTTTTTTGGATATATGACAGATACCAAAAGTAGGTTGATACAAGTTAGTGAGTAAATTGTTTGATTTTTGTTGTCCTAGGTGTACTGTTTTTAGTTACTTCTTCCTCAGTGATACAAAGCAACTCAGTGTGTATCTTTTTTCAATAGCACAATGGTACACTAAACACTTGACCAATAAACAACTACAGTTTAGTTACTGGAAACTGAAAGTGCTGATTGATGGAAAACATTTTTTGTTTGTAGATAATTAAGGAAATCTAGTGTTTGGCGTTTGACTCTTGGTAAAAGGAGTGGATGGGAATAATCAATAATTAACTATTTGTAGACTTATTCTTCAAAAACATCCTCTATATAGCCATAATTCTGCAGAATTCTTTTTCCTTTTAGCATTCAGCAAAGCCTCTGATAGTCCTTGATTATGCATCAGTGCTTAGGTTTAGACATGTATTCTAGATTTGAAATGTAAGAGTGAGACTGGTTTTTATTAACTCATTTTAGAATTCATGGATGTTGGGCACCCAAGTCCTGAGTCCTGGAATACCTAGCCACTCACTCTAAAACTTGGGAACCCTGAAGCTTGATGTCCAGTGACCATGTCTGCTGGCTCCCTCATGTTACTGGGCATGTGGAGGTACTGATGAGTAGCAATGGTTTTACATTGGTGAGTTTCTTAAGGTCAATGCTCTGTTTCCATTGACTTTGTGGCTTCCTGAGATGGGTTGCACTGAATGTGCTGTTAAAGTTTAGGCAATAATTGTGACTTTTGAATGCTTAATGAATGATTGTGAGCTTCCTCAGTTCCTTGGTATTGCCATACAAGTATGATACGTACTGAGATGACAGACAGCCCCTGTGGTGTTGGAATCATGCTTGGATCTCACTTTCCTGACTAGTCACCAGCCTAGCAGAACCTAGAGTGAGCCAGCTATGTCATATGGGGAAGACCATGCAAGCAGCTTGAGTCTCAGTGCCTTCATTTATAAGATAAGAACAATTTTACAGTCAATGTTACACTGGCTTTAAGGATCAAATTCAGTAATTACATATGAAAGTTAGGTACATTGTAGAGAATAAACCAACATGATGAGGTATTATTAATTCGCAGTATTCATAAATGTGGGATTTTAGACATGTTGACCAACATGGACCAGAGAGCATTTGTGATTCTTGAGGCTTGTTGCCCTGAATTTCAGGGTGGTATGTGTCAGTTCTTCTTTGTACCCGGATGGATTCTTTGCCTGAGTCCATTGCCACTATAGTCGACTTTCACTCTGACAAATATCAGCACAGGAGGAGGTGGGCCTTGGGCTGTGTCTCTGCTCACAAGACATGTCCCTCTGTGTGACTAATGAGGAGGCTTATTGACCTGATTGTCACTCCTCTGAGCTAAGAGAAAATGAAAAATATTTACCAATTAAAAAAAATGAAGTTGGTAAAGAAAGGATACAAAATGCTGTAAGAAATCTCAACTTCTTTTCTCTTTTTAATTTTGAAATTTAAATTAGAAATAAGTTTGCTTCACAGGTCAATCCCAGATTCCTCTCCCTCTCCCTTCCCTCCTCCCATACCTTCCCACCAACTCCCCTAGCCCCCACCCCCAATCCCCACTCAGTTCCCCAGGGAGGGTGAGGCCCTCCATGGGAGACCTCCATAGTCTGTCATTTCATTCAGGACAGGGCCTAGGCCCTCCCCCCAAGAGTCCAGACTGAGAGAGCCTCCCTTATTGTTGGATGGGCACCCAAAGTCCATTTGTATGCCAAGGATAAATACTGATCTACTACCCAAGGCCCCATAGATTGCCTAGGCCTCCTCACTGACACCCACATTCAGGGAGTCTGGATCAGTGCCATGCTTGATTCCCAGCCATCAGTCTGGGGTCTAAGAGCTATCAACTTCTTATTTAACAGTTTTAAACTTTGGCATATTTATTAGTTTTCATTTCCTTCAAAATTATAATTAGTAAGTTTGGAACTGCCATGGGATTCAACCACATAGAAAATACTTCAAATTTTCATGCTAAATATACATACACAGTCTTGGAAGAACAAGACTACTGTATATATTTGGGGAATTCTCCAAGACTTACCAGACAAATACAGCAAATGTATTATTTATCACTAAGAACAATAGTTACATACTAATTGTGTCTCCTACATGCCAGGTACTTGTTATATAACGTGAAATAGCAGTAGTAGGTTACATAATTAGTTCAATCTCCCTGTTGGATTCAGCAATGCCCCATACAAATGGCTGAGTTAGCTATATGAGGGTAGAGAGAAGTTTTATATGACAGGTACACAACTCTCTGAATTCATAAAAATATTGAAGTACAATGACATACAAGTCTTTCACACGGGCTTAGTTTTCATTTTATTTGTAAGACTACTAACAAGTAACTTACATACGGACACATTTGGTTCATGTGCTGAGACATGAAGACACAGTCATGATCAGAGTGGTAACAATTAAATACGATTCTGTTTCAATTATGTGGGCACTGATTTACTACACAGCAGCTGTATGGCACATGCTTGTTCTGCTTCCTACAAGAGAACTCTTCCAAATGACAACCTTTAAAATATTTACTTGTTTACTTTTAATCTATCTGCCTGTCTGTCTTGTGTGTATGAACACACACAGGCACATACATGTCATGGCACATGTAGAGGTCAGGGGATAGATAACTCAAGGGGTTTCTTTCTTTCTTAGTGTAAGCTCTGGGGATTGAACCCATGTCATCAAGCTTGGTGGCAAGCACTCTTAACCACCCATTCACCTCACTGCCCCTCAGATAACTTCTTTCTCCTCAAAATATCTCCCAGAAATCATTAGTCACCAATTACCTATGACTATTTTGTCTTGGCAATAAATGAGCTGGGCCTATGACCATAAGAATGATCTATGTCCTATAATCTATAATTTCACAACTAGTACCTTGTCTCTGGACCAGTCCACTGAGGCCCCACCACACACCCTAGACTATTCTCATGCATTTTGCTCCAGGCTGTCTCCTTCTAGCCTGACCTTGCTGACCGAGCTTGACTTTGAGAAGAAAAACTCCAAGGTGTCTGTTTGATATAAGGCCCTTCCTGGTAGCTCTGAGTTCTCTGTTTTCTGTAGTATTCCTTGTATTCTCTCAGTCACCTGGATCTTATGGGAGAGCAGCTAAAACAGAAGAATCAACACAGTCTGAGAAGCGGTGGGGGTGGAGGGTACGCCTTGCTCTCTGTAGAATCCCTTTACTCTCCCCATGCTCCCAAACCCAAACAAATCAGAACACAACACAATCTCTTCTTTATGGTGGCCTCGTTCTGTGACCTTGTCACAGCTGTACCTCCTGATACAGCTTCACCGTCTTGAGAGCAAAGACGTGGAGAGGTGGAAAGCAGAGATCTGTACTGCCTGTGAGGAAAGGGACTTTGAAATTTGAAGCAGCAGAGCTTCAAGTGAGGCAATGGTGGTGCACACGTTTAATTCCAGCACTCCAGAGGCAGAGGCAGGTGGATCTCTGTGAGTTCCATGCCAACCTGATCTACAGAGCAAGCTCCAGGACACCCAGGCCTACATGAAGAACCCTGCCTGAAAAACAAAATGAGAGAGAGAGAGAGAAGTGGAACTTCAAATATGCAAAAGAATATTGGAGAGAGCTCGAAAGCAAATGGAAACTTTGTTTTTGTTTTGACAGTTTGGGCAGATTGTTACCAATGCTGTAAGGATGGCGTGGGAAAGCACATAAATAATTATGCCTGAAAAATCAGGAGCTCTTCTGCGGTACAAGCCATAGGCATGTATGTAAATGGAATCCTCATCCTGGAAACCTGTGTACATCATGTGTGACAGGAGGGAGTGGGGCAGATGGGGACTGGTTCATTTGCAGGTCCCACCGTGTGGGCAGAACCGTTTGAGGAAACTCCATTGCATTCAAACACTCTCAAGCTACACCCTGTTAAAATAAACTTCATGGAACCAGTCAGAGCTGCTTATGGAGTGAAGCCCACCCCACACCAGTATCCCAAACTGCCTAACTGTAAAATGTTGTGTATAATACCAAGGATGTTTTGGTGTGGAAACTACCACAGAGACTGGTAAGGGTGAGCCGTGCTACTCCCAGAAAATGCATCTGTTCATGTTTTTCTTTTCACCCTGAAGCTGTCCCAATGGGTTGGTCCTTTCTGTACCCAGAAATAGCAATAGTCAGAATTGGAGGAGACACATGACTTCCCTGGTCACTCTTGAGAGCAGGCTCTCATGTCATATCAGATCATGTGATCACTTCACTGCAGCACTGGAAGACGGTCTGTTCCAAACAGCACCTAGAGCCCGACACTGAATATTATTCCGTTCTCCCCTCAGTGGGATAGAGACTGAGGCACAGGTGAGCACACAGCCCACGCCCCTCTCTGACTCTGCCTCCCCTTACATTGGGAACTTCCTGATTGTGACCCTGTGAGGCTCAGTGTCAGGAGGAACGGTGGAGATGAAGAGAGGCCACAGGTTGTTGTCACCAGACCCTCAAGCTCAGGGTTGTTCTTGAGTCTCAGGCCCTATACTGTGTCTGGGCTGACTCTCTGGTCCCCTGAACACTCTCAGGACATCCCTGCTGGGCCTCACTGACACTTACTCTCCCCCTGTGCATTCCTAATCCTCACCCACCCCCACTCCCCTGCACACTGCCTCTGTTACCCGGGGAGCCCTTCCAGGACACCTTCTCAGGCAGTTACGTTTACTTCTGGATCTCAGAGTAAAATGTCTCATGTCTCAACATGAAAATATGAACAGTAAATTCACCAAAACCCACCAATTTGAGACTAGCGAGACAGCTGGTGGGTAAAAGAGCTTGTAGCCTAGTCTGATGACCTGAGTTTTGTCTCCAGAATCAGCATGGTGGCATGAGCGAATGGATACCTGCTGTCACCATGTGAGTGCTACATGCATGCACCCCATCTCCCATGAAATAAATAATGTAATTGAAAATATTAAAGTCAAAAGCAATTTGAAGATGGAATAGGTAAAATAGATGACATCATGAATACATGATATCCAGTCAGAAGTGAGGCATTCTAGAAGGTGCTGGCAAGAGTGGTTCCTTTTGCCCTCTGGGTTCACCCCATTCATAAATGGCCATGTATGCCTTTCCCTGTGGTTGCCTGATTTCTTGTCTTGTGGGATGGTGTTGATTAGAAGGGCATGAGTAACAGAAGATGAGCAGGGTCAGTCAGTGTGTGTCTGACTCTTCAGGATCAACGATTGGGGCTGGTGGAGTTGGCATGTGACCACAGTGAGGAGAGAGGGAGGATGGCTCACCGTGGCACTGGGGAACAACTCCACCAAAGGGGGCAGAAGGGAAAAGTAGACGTAGACCAATCCCAGTGAAAGAGCAGAAGCTGGGACCTGTGGAGAAGATGGCTTCAGTGCGTATGTACATGTAAATCTCCACATGGAAAAACCCATACTTCTCTCATGGTGACTTCTGCTTCTTACACAGCTGTCTGCTGCTTTCTCTGCATCACTGGATGGTGACTGTTGGGATACAGATTTTATTTGGAAGCTTTCCATGAGATTCAACTTCTGGAAAATTATCTTGAGACCAATGAGGGGAATACTGAGTGGGCTGATGGGACAAGGAAGAAAACATGGGGTCTTTAAGACCAAAATTCTTTTCAGTACAACTACAAGCCTGTATTCTTCAGGGTTTTTCATGTTGACACTGTCCCTCAGCCCCTTGGTGGTGTTGGAAGCAGCCTGGATTCATCTATTTCAGCCTTCCCAAAGCCTTTGCTATCCCTTCAAGCATAAGTTTGAGAGTTGGCTATCTTACTAGATCTCACTAGGGCAGATACCAGTCATTCATTGCCTTCATGACTGACTGAGGGTTGAGGGCCTTTGTCCCAGTGCTGCCTTAGGACAGACCAAGGCCCAACGTTGAGTTAGCTGAGCAATCTCCTCAGTTTGGGGACAGCAGGTTGGAGTTAATCTAGTTTGTCAAACTGCACTAAATGGCATAGGAGGGCAGAACCTCCTCTGACTCAGTAGTTGACTTTTTCTTATGTCTAGTCCAACTGAAATGATGCAGATCTTATCCCAGTGCGTGACAAAGTATAGCAGCCATCCTCTCCTCCTAAGATAGGTGCTGCCACCGATTAGGTAGCTATTTAATAGCTGTTTCCAGACATCCAAGTTCACTGTCTTTTCCTAGCTTCTTTCATAAAACAGCAGTGGAGACCCAGGACCCAGAGCAGCCACATCCTTGCCCATACTGCCATATCTACCATCACCCCTAAGGTTTAATAAATTTGCTTTCACTGTGCTTTGTTTCATGCAATGAATATGTGCCGCTGCTTTAAGTCCAGGAAGATGCTCACTAAGGAAAGCAGACAGACTCAGCTGAGGTTATACACATTCAAGCACACATGCACATATGTGCGTGTGTACACACACACAAACACACAGGTGTGTACGCACGCACACACATGCACACATGAATGTGCACTGCTTTAGTGGAAGAAATAGGCTCATTGAAAACCTGTGAACAAGAGTTGTCATTGCAAAAAACTCAGGATAGCCAAAACAACATTGTAAAATAAAGGAACTTCCTGAGGCATCACCATCCCTGACTTCAAGTCCTGAAAACATCTTGGTATTGGCACAAAAACAGACAGATAGACCAATGGAATCGAATTTAAAACCCTGATATTAATCCACACACCTAAGAACACCTGATTTTTGACAAAGATGCTAAAATTATATAATGGAAAAAGAAAGCATCTTCAACAAATGATGCTGGCGTAACTGGATGCTGGTATTTAGAATACTGCAGATAGATTGATATCTATTGCCATACACAAAGCTTAAGTCCAAATGGATCAAAGACCTCAACATAAATCCAGCCACACTGAACCTCTTAGAAAAGAAAGTAGGTGGTAACCTTGAACAAATTGGTACAGGAGACAGCTTCCTGAACATAACACCAATGGCACAGACACTGAGATCCACAATTAACAAATGGGACCTCCTGAAACTGAGAAGCTTCTGTAAGCTGAAGGACACAGTCAACAAGACAGAATGACAGCCCACAGAATGGTAAAAGATCTTCACCAACCCTACATCTGACAGAGGACTGATTTTCAAAATATACAAAGAACCCAAAAAGCTAGTCACCAAAACATTAAACTATCCAATTAAAAATTGGGGCACAGAACTAAATAGAGAATTTTCAATAGAGGAATCTAATGACTGAAAGTGCTCAACATCCTTAGCTCAAAACAACTCTGAAATACCATCCTACACCTCCCCAGAATGGCTAAAATCAAAAACACCAATGATATTCTAGGCTGGAGAGAATGTGGAGAAAGGGGAACACTCCTCCATTGCTGGTGGGAGTGCAAACTTGTGTGGCCATTTTGGAAATCAGTATGGTGGTTTCTCAGGAAATTAGGAAACAGTCTACGTCAAGATCCAACAATTCAACCCTTAGGCATATACCCAAAGAATGCACATTCATACAACAAGAACATATGTTCATAGAAGTGTTGTTTGTAGTAGTCAGAACCTGGAAGCAACCTAGATGCCTATCAACTGAAGAATGGATGGAGAAAATGTGGTACATTTAAATAATGGAGTACTACTCAGCAGAAAAAAAACAACAGAATCTTGAAATACACAGGCAAATGGATGGAACTGGAAGTAACCATCCTGAGTGAGGTAATGCAATCATAGAAAGACAAACTTGGTTTGTACTCACTCATATTTGGATATTAGACACAGAGCAAAGGATTACCAGGCTACAATCCATACCACCAGACAAACTAGGAAACAAGGAGGACCCTAAGAGAGAAACACATGGTCCCCCAAAGAAGAGGAAAGAGACAAGGAACCTTGAGCAAATTGGGAGCACGGGGGAGGGGAGGTGAAGAGGAGGGGGACGTAGGGAAAAGAGAAGGGGAAAAGAGGAGGGGGGAGAACAAGAGGTATCAGGAAGACTGAAACAAGGGAGGAGTAAAGGAGAGCAAGAAAAGAGTTACCTTTATAGAGGGAGCCAGTGTAGGTTTAAAAAGAAATCTGGCACTCGAGAAATGTTCAGAGATCCAGAAGGATGACTCCAACTAGGCAGTAATGAAGAGGCTGCCTTTGATGCCCTTCCCCTATAATGAGATTGATGACTACCTTATATGCCATCCTAGAGCCTTCATCCAGTAGCTGATGGAAGCAGAAGCAGACACCCACACCTAAGCACTGAGTCATACTCCTGGAATCTGGTTGTAGAGAAGGAGGGGGATGAGTAAAGAAGCCAAGACTGTGCTGGAGAAACCCACAGAAACAGTTGATCTGACCTATTGAGAACACAGAGACCCTAGTTGTAAAGGTGGGGAACCAGCATTAGACCAAACCAAGTTCTCTGAGTGTTGGTGCCAGCTAGGAGACCTGGGAAGTCTATGGGACCTCTAACAGTGGTTTATCCCTAGTGCACAAATGGACTTTGGGAACCCATTCCCTAAGGAGGGATACTATTGTAGCCCAGATACACAAAAGAGGGCCTAGGCCCTCCCCCAAATAATGTGATAGACTTTGATGATCCCCTGTGGAAGGCCTCACTATCCTTGGGGAGTAGATGGGTGGTGGGTTGGAGGGTTAGTGGGGGTCATGGGAGGATGTGAGTGTGAGGGAATGGGGGGATTGATATGTAAAATAAGATTGTTTCTAAAATTAAAAAAAGGGTTTTCATTGCTGCTGCTGCTGCTGCTGCTGCTGCTGCTGTCTGGACATGGGATCTCTGCTTCCCCCAAAGAAGTGTCAGTTTTTTTCTATAAAGGACTTTAAATGATTGGTCAATGCTTGCTTGTGTGACTGCGAACAATTTCTTTTGCTTAATCTCAACTGTTGATGTTAGCTACTTCTACAGGCTATCATCTCAAGTACTCAAATACCATTTGGTTGAATGTAGGACACAGTAATCCAGCCAAGCTCTTGTGTTGGGACTGGAATTTTGGAAGTTCTTCCAGGAGTACACTTAGTGTATGTGTACTTTTCTATGTATATATTATACTTCTGTTTAAAAGCTTCTAAAATGTGTTTATGTTTTACTCTATCTACAACCTAAATTAGAGGTGAGCAGGCAGGAATTTCTCATGGAGACTCATCTTGTGGGAGCTACGCTCCTTCTATAAAGATTTCTGTGGTTGTATCTGGATTTAGTAGGTGGAGATGTCTCTGCCCAGACACTGACATACTTAAAGCAAGTGTAGGGAGGCAGAGAGTTAGCTTGAATTTCCTATGTAGTTTTAATGATAAAGGTTCTAAAATGTGTTCTAGAATAATAACATTTTTACATTCCCTCAGCAAATACAGTGACTAGTTCAACATGATTCTGGAAGCCCCAGCATGAATGCCTTTCTGGGTTAACTATCTTCAAGTCTACATTTTCTCTTATTCTTCCTCACCCAGTACACAGACAACTCTGACGATCTGTAGAGATGTCTAGCAACCTCACACATGGAAAGACATTAATCACAACATAACAGAAGGTAGAGTGTGACGCTATCAAGGTCCACATGCTGCCTGTTTGTCCAGCCACAGTGCAGAATCTCACAGTTCCCTGGAGCTCTGCCTGATGCCCTCAGAGAGGCTGCCGCCAGTTTGGACAAAATTAGCCCTGGCCTAATGCGATGTTTGATCAAATATAAACAAATTTAAGTGCAAGACTAAATGTTCAAATTGTTTCTGAGTAACTTAACTTATCCCAGAAAAAAAGCTGTAGAATATTTGTGGTGTATGACAACACCTGGCATCTAGTAAGCCTCATCTCATCACAATTGCCACTCAATAATTAGTTCATAACTAAAGGTTAGCATGTCTCATTGATTTGAAAAAACAAATTGATTCAAGCTCAGACAGAGATGCTATAGATGTTAGAATTAATAGACAGAGCATCAAAATAGTTGCTGTCATTAAATCATATTTTCTCAACAAAGTAAAGACAGAGAGGCTTCAGACTGAGCTCCTAGACACAGTAATTGCAGTGTTCAGGTCAAAATCTAAACTGGGGCAAAAGGTAGGTTGGATATATAAGCGGACAAAACTCAAAGCGAACTCTGCAGGACCTGGGAAGATGGCTCCACTGGTAAAGTGCTTCTTGTGTCAACATGGGAACCTGAGTTCAGTTCGTATCACCTCGCCTAAGCTGGAAAGCAGGTTGCCCAGGGCTGGAGGCCAAAGACAGGTAAAACTCTGGAGCTTGCTGACCAGTCAGGTTCAGTAAGAAATCCTACATAAAAAATGGAGTGGGGAAAACTGAGGAAAGATACCTATTGTTGACCTCAGACCCCTATACACATGCACACATGCATCCACACGCACACATGAGAACACATACCACGGGTACACATCACATACACACACACACACACACACACACACACACACACACACACACACACAGCAGTAGCCTGTGTGACAACATGAAAGCAATCTAATATGTGTCTAATGAGCCCCTAATGGAGAAGAACAAGGAGTGGAGATGGAAAATTGATCTGGAGACATAGTGTTAAGCATTTTTCTGATTTCAGGGTGATTGTAGATTGGCACTTACAATGATCTCAATGAACCCCAAGCAGAAGAAACAGCTAGAAAGTGATGGCAATGTGGAGCAAAATCAAGTTATTGAGCTGTTACTAATGAGACAGTCATAGATTCAGCTAAAGGAAAGCAGGCATGCGTATTCTGTCTGGAGTCAATGGATGTAGAAGACATAACCCCTTTAGATAGAAAACAATAAAAATATCTACACATAAAACTCAACCTTGGAATCTACAGGAAACAAAGACCAGTGAGATAGATCAGTGGGTAAAAGTACTTACTGCTGAACCTGGTAACCTGAGTTTCATCCCCAGGATCCCTATGATGGAAGGAAAGATCCTACTCATTACGTGGTCCTCTGATGAGCACATGAACACCATGGTATAATGTACCCCTCCCCCAACAAACACCCACTCTCTCACACTAACTATAATTTAAAAAATTCAAAACTAAATATTTTAAAACCAAAGACAAAATGGAAGTAAAAACTTCTAGTATACACAAAACCTGAACAAATTCATGACCAGCAAATCTGCTACAGGAAACGTAAAGGAAGACCTCAAGGCAACAAGAAAATCTTGCCATGGAAATAAGGAACATTCACAAGGAAGCAGAGGTATTAGAGTAAATATCTGAGTAAAGATTTAGCCACACATAACTGTACATCTTCGTGGAGTTCAGAATGCTATCTTCCAAATACAGACAGAACTATGCCAGCCACCATCTTTTCGTTCTGGTACCCTTCCCAACAGCTAGTAGCTACAATTACACCTCCTTTTGTGCACACAGTAAGTATTCTGCTGAAATGCTGTCATTGTAGCTAACAACAGAAAAACACACAAGTGAAGTTTTTCTCTTTTTACAAATACAGTTTATTTACTTTAATGAGCTTTTGTCATGAGGCAGAAGTGTAGGGCTTCCATACAAGTCCAGTCTCCACCTCCCTGTTCTAGACACCCTGTGAGTGAATGGTGATGGATTTGTCTAAAGACACTAAACTAACAGTGCTCTCACCTGCATTCAGGGTTGACCTAAGGTTAACTTAATTCCCTGTGGACAAATGCACAACATTGCTTTTCCTTCTTGAAGGCTAAATGACAATCCATTGTGTGTATGCTCTGCATCTGTATTCATTTTAGGTTGTGTCTATTATCGGTAAAGGACATTTACAGAGGCTGTCACAAGGTGCAGGAGTGGAGCACTACGTGCTTTCTTGGACAACTGACTGTTCAGTAGGGTGTCTGATGGTGTGTGTGAGCTCTGTGCTGTGGTTTCCCTTTTGTTTCCTCAACTAACATAATTTACTTCATACATTCTTCTTTTCCTCTAGGAAATTCATGGACTGGATGTTTATCATCCGGGCCCTAGCTCACCATCTTTTCATTCGGATCACCCCCTTTTTGTCCTGCTTCTTTTGGTCTCAAGACATTGATTGATGCCTGCATCACCTTTCTCCTTTCCTTGCTTCTGTGGCACCCATTTCTACTTTCCACTTCTCCCGCACCAGATGGAGCCCCTTTCAACTTCTTCCCCCTCCTGTAAGTGATAAGTTAACACATTTATTTGTATTACAAAGCTAACAGCTTAGATTTTTTCATAATAGTTCCTAGAGAACTTTGGAGTACGGGTATCTCATTGAAAACTCGAAGCATTTCTCCAGCACCACCTTGTTGCTTTGGCTTTCTAACTGTTTCTAACAGCATCTCCATGCATACTGAGGCATTGGAAAGGCACCAAACACTGTCCTGAGCACTGGGAGCGCATGCCTTGAATTATCAATGATTTCTGGAAAGCCTTGATTCAATCCTGAATGATTAAGATCTTTTGACGCCTGGCGTCTGCCAGGAACAACCCAGGGGACTGGGTGGGTGTTTCCTGCTCGCCAACACTGTCCAGCTTGTTTGTTTCAGATTCACTCTCTGAGATTTTGAAAGAAAGATCCGATAGTTCCAGTGACTCTAATGGGTGGATATGGTGTCCTGAGCCATGGTGACTCCAAGATTCAGAAGTGAGTGAATTGAATTTGTATAATCCTGTGAAATTTTAGTTCCTGGATTAATGACAGGAAATTTAAAATTCTTACTATGTTCCTTAACATTATGGAATTGCCTAGCCTCCATGTATGTTGGACCTAGGGTTGGCCAGTGAAAAGTGTGCCCTCACTCCTAGTACTCTTGTCTCATGCTGAACCCAGTAGACAGACACAGGCTGTGGCTCTGGCTCTGTAATTTGATGTCACAAAAGCTGATACCACTTTGAAAGTATAATTTTCTCTTTATTTCCTAATTTTCAAGTATCATTCTATCCACAGAATGGCTGGAAACACTCATGATTCTTTTCCAAGTGCTGTCAATAGGTGTGACTGTAAAGGCCTCCAATGGAGTGGCTTTTGATCAGGTGTATTTTTCATTCATATTCTTGGTTGAAACTCTGATTGCGCCAGTCTAGATGTGGAAGGTGGATGTATGCTCTCTCAGAAATGGGATTTGCAAGCAGTGACAATTACAGGTCCCTGAATATGGACTGGGGCCTTACAACCACTTAGAATTTACATGTGGTCATAAACTGTGCAGAGAGGAGAGGGAGCAGAGAAAATCTTGAGTATGTAAGATTCTGAGTGAATGTCTGTAATGACCCTGACTTTTTGTCTATCTGTATATACTGACTCTGCCCCTTGTCTATCTGTGTGTAATGACCCTGCCCCCTTGTCTATCTGTATGCAATGGCCCCACCCCCTTTTCTATCTGTATGTAATGACCCTGCCCCCTTTTCTATCTGTATGTAATGACCCTGCCCCCTTGTCTATCTGTATGTAATGACCCTGTCCCCTTGTCTATCTGTATGTAATGACCCTGCCCTCTTGTCCAGTTGTATGTAGTAACCCCATACCTCTCTGTTAAACTCTATATAATAAGCACACCAAGGTCCCAGCATGCTGAGTTTTCCTGATGAGAAAGTGCAGTCCACCTGATCCCAACCTGTGTGTGTGTGTGTGTGTCTGTCTGTCTGTCTTTTCATTCTCTCATCATTATAGTCAGGTAAAATCTCTGGAAGCTGTGCAGGGACACAAGAAACCATTCAGGAATGTGAAAGAGAGGGCCCCCTGATCTGATGGACAGTACTGATCCCTGGGCATGGGGATTTGGGGTCCGATGCAGAGGCTGCTCCGTGGCTCTGTGATGCTGACTTCTACAGCACTGGGAACAGGAACCGAGGACAGATGGGGGATTTATTTTGAAGGAAGAGCTGGAAGCATTTGATATACACAGGAACATTAGCTGTTACTAAGAATAATAACCACCTTAGCATGAAGAGGGATATTTAAGGAAACTATCTGCTTTCTTGCCCTCATCGTTTTGTTTCATTTTCTGCATTTTAGAACCACTTAAAACCAGACAGTGTTTGTTGAAATCTTTATGCTTCCATACCCAACATTTTGTTTCATTATTGTTTGGGACCTAAGCGATGCAGACTTTCTTATGCCAGATTGTATAAAGAAACTGAACTGCAGAGAGAATAAAGTTAATGGTTTGACAATTACTAGCAAGCAAGCTATAAATCTCATATTCTTCTACAGCATAGTTCAGCTGAGTCTGTAGAAAGAGATTTGATAAAGGGCCTCCACTTTGTCTCTTCTTTGGTCTTTCTTCAGAAGAACATCCCCCTCAGCAGTCTGTATTGCTATCCTGAGGAAACCCCTTCAGGTGAATACTTTGCTCCCAGTCTGGTAGGCCAAAGCATGGTGGTGACACTTGGAGGGGGGACAGATTACAAGGTAACACAAGCTACAGTCTGGCAGGTCAAAGCATGGTGGTGACACTTGGGAGGGACAGATTACAAAGTAACAGAAGCCCCCCTCACCCCCTGTGAAATGCTCAGATCTGGATCACTCTGACATAATAACCCTCTTGACAGAACTAGTTAGGAGGCCCCTGAGAATTGCCACAACCCCTTCTGTAGCAGCAACTCTTACACCTTTGCAGTGGCTGGCACCCCTTAAAAGTCCTACCCCTCTTACCACACTGGGGCCAAGCTTCCAAAATGTGAGACAATTACATCCAAACCACTGCATGACCTCATTTTCTCCTGTCCCCTGGAACCGTCTTTGAAATTTAGGGACTAAAACCTTCTCCTCTTTTTGTCCTGATTGTCAGAGCTGCTGCCACAGAAAACCAGAACAAGTTCCTTCTTGATCTCATCAAGACCTAGCTGGGAACTCATTCTCCAGTGTGTTCCTTTGCAAAGAGTATAGAAATGGAACTCACAGGGCTGAGCCTCTAGCTTTGTTGGCAGAATTCTTGCCTCACATTCAAGAAGCCTGGATTTGATCCCCAACACCAATAAACTGAGTGTGGTGTTACAGGCCTGTAATCCAGCGCCTAGGAGGCAGAGGCAAGGGGAGAAGAAGCTGAAGATCATCTTCCACTATACAAGTAAGTTTGAAGACAGTTTGGGCCACATGAGACCCAGTCTCCAAACAACCCCCCCCCAACACACATACCACTCATAGTTCACAAAATAAACCATCAGAAAATATTTCTGGAGTAGTTGGTAAACTCCACGTGGAGAATCTAAAGCAGCAGTGATGTTCACAGATGAGAATGGGGGTGAAAAGGCTGAAACAGTAAAAATACTTTAACAGTTAATGTACCTTGCAGGAGTTAAACGCCACTAGTCCGACCTAGTCGTCACTATGTCCAGCTCTCGGGCTCTGCAATAGTCTCTACCATGAAAGCCCACACTTCTCAGAAGTATGCTGCTCTGATTCTGTCTTCCAGCAGTCGGGAGAACATTTTTTATTTTTGTCAGAAGGTAAGGTAGACAAGTGCCAATAACACTTTATGAATCATACCGCGTCCTGCCAAATTGCTATTAATTGCTATTGTTTAAGTCATTTAACTAGGAGTGACTTGGCACAGCCTCTCCCCCCACACTCCACTGCGCCTGGTGCTCAGCATAGCTTTAGGGTGAACATTTTTCACTCGGGCTCCCCTGTGCTCCAAAGAGTTAGCGGCTCACCAGGAACAAAGTGGGCTAAGTTCTCCAAATGATTCTCTTCCCAGATTCTCCTGCATGCCCCTTCCCAGGAGGCCTTCTCTGGATGTCTGTGATGGTGAGCTACTTATCACCTTGACAGACTCCAGACTTCCCTGGGGAGAAGGGCATGCCTTTGGAGACTATGTTTTGCCGATGTGGGAAGACTCATTTTTTTCCCTGTGGGAATGACCATTCCTTGAGCAGGAAATGCTGGATTGTCTAAAGTGCACACAGCAAGCTGAACTAGGAGATGAGCACGGCTTGCTCTCTGCTTCTTAACCGAAAACACGTGATTTAATGTATGCAGGTGGTTTTGCCTGTGTATATCTCTGAGGCACATGCATGCAGTCTACACAGGGGCCAGAAAGGACATCAGATCCCTACCACTACAGTTACAGGTGTTGGGGCTGCCGTGTGGGACCTAGGGACTCATCCGTGGTCCTCTGGGAGAGTAGCAGCTGCCGAGCCACCTCTCCAGCCCCTCTCTTCATCGTCACTGCGGATACATGAGGAAATTCATCCCTGCAGTAAAGAGCTTGCCATGCAGTCTGAGCATGTCTGTGGACCATGTTCCATGCGATGGTGAGAATGGCCTGGCTGGCAGGGCACAGAGGACATGTTTGAGACGCACGGTGGAGGATGTGCTGAGGACGGCGACAGGGGGAAATGTGAATCAACTAACATCCAGCCTCTGACTTGAGCTGCTCAGGTGAAGGAAAGACAAGGCTAGAATGGTACAGGCTTCACTCAGGCTTGGTCAAGACCTAGAGGGAAGGCATCCGTGTGTGTCACACACAGAACTGTGAGAATAAAAAGGAAGCAAAGAGCTGAGCTGTGCAGCCCTCCATCACTACTTCCCAGCATGGGCACTCACACGACTTGAGATTCCGGTGGGCAGGAGCCCACCCAACGGTGGCAGTTAATGACCTCTCTTTTCCTTTGCGTGGTTTAGAGTCACAGATTATCATCCACAAGGCTTCATTTCTTTCTGACAAGCTGTTCTGGATGTGTGTGAGCCTATGTTAGGAAGCCTGGGCTCTCTAGACTTCCTTTCTTTGCATTTTCTTTGCATTAGCAGCTACCGGTACGAAACAACAGTTGCCAACTGCAGGGACTTATGATTCTGAGGTGTCATACCCGACATGGAATGGTTTTTCTTACGAAATCCATTGCTAACTCCTGTCACGCATTCTTTACTGGACGGCTGGTCTCACCATCCCGCTGACAATGGTATCTCATGACATTCAAGAGGAGCCGACCTGCTATCTGAACCCCAAGCTATCTCACTTCCCTGAGGGGATGGCCCACATACAACTCATGTTCCTGTTCTTAAATGGAAAAAGAACCTGAGTGTTCCATGGGCTAAGGGGCTCCAGGAAGAAATTAAAGGGGCAAAATATGCTTTCTCCTTTCTGGCTCCTCCCTCTCTGGAGTGACTGAGCACTGATTTTTGAGGGCGGTGCAGCAGACAGACATTTCTGTGCCCTAAACTCGTCCTCCTGCACAGAGGGGACCAGTCTTTCCACAGTATTAAGAAAGCACTGTTCAGTTCCCACCGACTGACCAAGACAGGAACCCAGCCTGCATAGCCTTCTGTAGAGCCCCTTCTCACTGTCGGCTGCTCGTTTCATGTTGCTCTACAGCCCAGCTTGTTTCCTCGGTCAATTAGACTGCCCTTGGCAACCCCGACTTCTTAAGCTGTTGTCTTTTCTCGGAGTTTGCAGATGGAAATCAAAGTTCACCCTGGAGTGGGAGCCTTTAAGTACAATGAAGTGTGCTGTACCTTTAGCATGTCGTCACATGCTTCAAGAACGGCTTTTGCCTGTGACATTCAAATCATATGCTTTTTAAAAGAATGTCTCTCCGCTCTGTTCGCACATTGGAAATATTTGGAACACTTAAAAAAAAAAACTAAGCGAACACTAATGCATGGATTTTCTCTGGATACCTTTGCAGTAAGTCTGGATGTGTCCTGGTTACATTTTTGTCTCTCTCAGCTGATCCACCACCATCACTGTCATACAGCAGAGAGGGAGGGTTGTGGGGAGTGGGGTGTGATGTACTGGGCTGTGGGCACACACCACTGTACCACATCTGGGCCCGCTTAAGCATCTTGACCTCAAATCTCTTATGTTAACAGCAAAAAACGTGAACATCTGGCCAGCCTTTGCATTTGTCCATTAAATCAAACGAGAGAATAACTCTTAATCTACCTTGAAGTGCTGTTTAAGACACCTGCCATGGTTGCATTCCCACCTAGACCTACAGGTGAACTGCGAGCTGCCAGCTGGGGATTTCCTCCACCTACAGACCCTTCCTCTGAGTCCTGGCTTCTGCCCTGCCTGCCTTCAATCTTCACACAAGCGACTCCTCTACTTTACACCCAGCAGCCAGAACTGGCTTTGACCTTTAACAAGTAGCTTGTTTCCTTGACATTTTCTCAAGATCCTTGCTCCCCATGGACTCCGTGGTCGGTGAAGGGCAGGGAGGAGTATGCCCACTCTCACACCTGCTGTCTGAGCAGACCCGTCCACACTCCGGGCTTCATGGGCTCCTCGGAGCAAGCAGCTCGTGTCCCTGTCCAGGGTGTGCAACCCCTTCCCAAGGGGCGGTTATCCCGTGTGACACACTGCTGCCTTTATTCAGAAAAAAAAAAGACAAGAAGGAAAGGCAGAGAGTCACTACCTTCTGGAAGCCAGCAACAGGGAATGAGGAAGTCGCCTGGTAGTCCTGCCTCCAGTGAACGGAGACATTGGGCGTCATGACAGCAGTGAGCGGTACACAGGCTCCGGTGTTGACGCATCACGATGGATGGGACCAAGTGTACCAGTGTTCTGTTTCTGCATCCGAGAGCAGCACTGACAGCGCCTCTGTCCGTTCCAGTGTGCTGTAGACTGAGCACGTAACAGACACCAGAAAGCCAAAGTGCTCAGCACTGATGCTTGCTTATGCTGAAGACAAGAAAGATGAAACAGCTGTGCAGTTTATTTCCATTAATGTGTGTATACTTTAAAACGTATACATTTGCATAGAAGTGCATGCTCTGTTATACAAATATTTAGTAAATCCATTAAACATAATTTCGTTTAAATGTTTTTGTATACTTACTATATTTTACTATATACTCGAGTATGCATGATATAAACCAATATATTAAACATAATAGAACTGACTTGCAACATAATAGAAACTAATATTTGCATATTAATTTCACTGTCTTTAGAAAGTTACTTCAGTTATCCTGGAAGCAGACCGGCTTTCCCCCCTCACGCAGGCGTAGTGACCACACCATGATGGATATCTGGAACCTTCTCCATTTCCAGGAGTTTTGTTCTTCTAAGCAAAGTGTTTCACTTTGTGCCAAAGAGGATGTACAGTTGGTAGGCCGGGGTCAACTTGTCTGAGAAGACTTCCGTTCCGTCCAGTCGTTTTTAGAACACGTGCAGTTGTACATGTATGTGTATGAGACTGCACACACACTGGACTGTGTCAATTGACACTGTCCATAGACAACATAACAAGCAGACTACATAGGTGGCTCCTATGCAAACATGCCCGTGGTGGTTCTTCAGAGCACAGCCCTGTGTTTTGGGTACTTTGCAGGGGGTGGAAGGGGAAGATAATAACAGTGGTGTGACTCTGCGCCCGGGCATTCTCCTAGTGGAAAGATGCACTCTCAGTGTTTTCCTCTCACGACTTACTGTACAGTTTTTGTTGCTTCTGTGGCCAAACTATCTATTCTGCGCTTTCTGTAGGGTTTGGTATGTTCTACTAAATCAGCCTGTGGTAGGAAACAGAGAAGGAGAAGGTGTGAACATGTCCCTGGTCACTTAGCCCGAGTCAGGCATGTATTCTAGCTGTTGCCTGACAAATGTAAGCTAGAGAGAACAGCAGCGGGAGTGTGAGCCCTTGAGAGAGTGCCCAGATGTTCTCTGTCAAGGCTGGAACTGAAGGGGTTCACGAAGGGCGTCTAGCATGTGGACGTGCGTGCTTTCTCAGATGCATCTTAATCGTTCCTGAAGGGAAGGCAGTGCAAAGACAGCCTGCAGGGTGGATGTGTGCTCAGCTGGGAGTCAGTGGAGGTGAGCAACAGGACTGGTGTCCACAGGAGAGCTCCCTGTGTTTGCTAGCTTACCTATCCTTGTCAGGTGAGTGTGGGTTCTGCTAGCTTTGAGACTGTGGACAAGTTATTTCGCCACTTTACAGTTTGATTTCAAAGGTAAAAATATAAATCCATCAGGCAAGTCTACATTATAGGAGGGGGCAGTTCTAAAAGCTTATTTAATTAAAGACACATGCAACTCAGGATTAATCCTTCGGAGTGAGACCGAGTTCCATCTATCTCCTCAACAATGGTGCATCTCCTCTCCCTTCTCTGCAGATTGGGGATAATAATAGCTCTATTGGGCAGGATTTTCTTTCCTGTTAAAAATAGATAGCTTGAAATCCTTGATGCGCTTAGCTAGTGTTCAGTAAGCATTAACTTTAATCCCAACAATTATTATTTTTCAGCAGAAGTATCAGCCATATGCGAGCAAGGTGTAGGTCCGATTGCAAATTCTCTAGGCTTATCTTTTTATTCTCTAAATTTTTATTGAGTTTCTAATTGAGAAAGAGTCTCATTATGTAGGCCAGCCTGTTATAAATTGCATTATCCTCCGGCTTCAGCCACCTAAATAGCTCGAACTATGACACATCGCTGAACCTAGCATTTTAGGCTTAATTTTGAATTAGGGAATTCTTTGTAATATTTTAAATTGAGAGTGACTCAATATTGCTATATTTGAAATTGTGCAAATTAAGTGAGAATGTGTTGATACTTTATATTGAACAATTTCAGATTTGCATAATTAAAAATTTCCTGATTCTAATTTGCAAATGCTGTGAGTAGCTCTGCATCTCACTGGACTGCAAGAGTATTAAATGTGCTAATGTATGCTAGTCATTTAGCCTCAGGCCTGACATTATTAATAATAATGATCTCTAGGCAGCAAGAGCTGCGAGTAGACACTAGGGATGGGAAAAATGACTATTTCTTTCTCCCATGACATCTCACAATAATTCACCAGTACTTGGCTGTCTTTCTCATTTATTGAAGAGATGGTGTAAATGGGAACAGGAGAGAGGGACTTGCTAACTAATGTCAACACAGAGCCATGTCAGGAGGTGTTTCGGAAAACTAGGGCAAAGTTACGAACTCCATCCAACTCTCTTCCTGTTCTGTTGTGAGAGATGCTGATTGCCTAAGAGGTTCTTATCTTTTTTTAATTTTTTTTCCAAGACAGGGTCTCTCTGTATTGTTTTGGAGACTGTCCTGGAACTCTCTCTGTAGACCAGGCTGGTCTCGAACTCACAGAGATCCGCCTGCCTCTGCCTCCCAAGTGCTGGGATTAAAGGCGTGGGCCACCAACGCCCAGCAGATGTCCTTATCTTTAAAGCTTGGCAAAACATGTAGGATTTGAGTACAGGAAAACATATTTCAGAATATAAGAAAATGGTATAGTCCTCAGGGCTCCTGATTTCATCTCTTGATGTCTCTAACTCATGGATATCCATTTCAATTTGGCGGATTCTAACATCAACCTACTTACTGAGGATAAAAGTCAGGTGAGAGTTTATACAGAACCCAAAAACGAGCCTTGTTTGTCTTTCTAGAATGAATCTATCTATCTATCTATCTATCTATCTATCTATCTATCTATCTATCTATCTCCATTACTATCACTGCCACCACTGTAACCTTTTATCATTATAATCATCATCACTACCAGTGTCTGTCACCTACCTATCTGTATCCACATTAGTTATTTTGTTCATTGCTATAACCAAACACCTGACAAGGCACAACTTCAGAGATGAAGGATGAACTTTGTCTCATGGTTTGAAGGGTAGTATTAGTTATGTTTCTTATTTCTGTGACAAAATACCCAACAAAAGCAACTCAAAGCTAGTGTATTGTGTGCATCGTGCCAGTAAGGGCATGGTGGAAGGACTTGGAGGCACCCAGGAAGCAGAGAACAATGAATGCTGGTGCTCCCCGATTTTCTCCATTTTATTCAGTATGGAACCTCTGCCCATGATGGCGCTGCCCACATTCGGGCTGTATCACCTTAGTAACCCTCTCTGGAAACCGCTTTACAGACAAGCCCAGATGTGCCTCTCATCTGTTCAAGTTTACAGTGAAGATTAGCATGACAAAGTACAGTCTTCTGTTGTGAGAAGGCACTGTAGCAGGGAGACCTGGGCTAGGTCCCTCGCCTGTATCTCCTAGGACAGGAAGCAGAGACAAGTCTCAGTGTCTCCAGTTCTGTTCTGTTTACTTCAGGTCTCCTGGGCTCCCACCAGGGTAACACAAACTCTGCTTTGACTTAGCACTTCTCTAGCCTGCAGCTCCAAACACTCCTGCACCACTCTGCAAAGCTGTCCCATAGGCCTGTGAATGGCATCCTCATGTAGTCACATCAGCAACCCAAGTTCCTGATAGCAACCTCTGGGTTAGTTACTTTTCTCATCTCTGTAGTCAAATGCCAGGCAAGGAGAGGATTATGGGAGGAAGGCTCAGGTTTGTCGATGGCTTGAGAGTATGGTCTATGAAAGCGAAAGGGTTGGTCTGCTGTTTTTTTTCTCACCCTTTCATATTTCAGCAGAACAGGGAAGCATGATTGTGCTATAAACATATATAAATGTGTGGCTTATATTCTAAAATGCCCATACACCAAAGTTTCCACAAACTTCCCAAACAGTGCCGCCAGCAGTGGGAAAAATATTTTCTATCTATATAATAAAACTAAAAGTGTAAGACAGTGAAAATGAAAGATTAATTTAACTCAATAATGCCTAGAAAATATTAAAATTAGCAATTGGTTCTTCCATAACTTGTCTCTGGGCGTTTGACATGGTTTTCATCATTTTGAAAGCAAAATAGCTTGCTAATGATAACTTCCTATTTATTTCAAAAGCTGCTTTGTGTTTCTCTAGGTAGAGACTCATACTCTTCCTGGGACTATAGAATTGCTCTAACTCATATTTTCTCATCTGTCAAACAGTTCTGGCCAGGGTGCAGGGTCTGGGGGAGGTAAGAATGAACTGTTCACCTCATGTGTGGACTGGAAGCACAGAGATATGACTCAAAGGTATCTGTACATGTCCCATAGGCACAGGATGCCTACAAACCTGGCTGGCCTTGATCAGGTCAGTGTAAACATTAAGTCATAATGAATTGGCCAGGTTACAAGAAGAGGCCAGAAGACACTTTGCTGAGCATTCCTGAGGCTGGAACCATTTGAGCAGACTGATGCTTACACCTACCCCATCCTCACTGCTCCTGCACATGCTCAGGTTCCCCCAGAATGAGAATTCAGAGTGTGCCTACAGGGAAATGGCCCAAGGTCCTTCATCTCACTATTAAACCTCTTCCTTCGGAAACCACTCTCAGAACAAAGTGCTGTTATCAAGAGAGTCTGCCTTTGTGAAGGATGGTTGGCTCTATAGCAACTTCGGAGTTTTTGATGAATTGAAACATCCATTTTAAAGACAACCAGAAACTTGGGCTCCAACAGTGAAACATGAACCTATGCAGTTTTCATCTGAGAATGTCTCTCCACTATAAATTAAGACCTCTGTGCACATTTTGGCCTTTCAATCTAGACTGAACAATGGATGTAACTGTCAGGCCTCACTGAGAGCTACCAAGATTGTCTTTCCCGCAGCGTCCTCCGCCCCCATTTTGTCTTGACACATAGATTTAAAAGGCATTTTCAGACCACTGGGTATAATGGAAGACAACCTTGAAAACAAATCCCAGAAGTCATGTTTCATTAACACCTTTCATGGCAGCAGATAGGACTGGTGACAGAGTGTAATTTCACCTACAAAATCAAGCAGAGAATGAATTTCTCATTGTATAGCATCTGTATCCCTGGGTATGTGTGTTCTAGGCCACTTTCTGAAATCTGAGGAACATTAATTGCCACTAGATGGAAAAAATAGCATTATTCCTTGTAATAGAAGTGGCTCTTGGCTGTTATGGTAAAGGCTGCTGAAGTGACATGTTCATCCTGACTCCATGCTCTCTGTGTTTAGGTAGTTATGGAAATGTGTGCTGTGACACTGTTCCTCAAAGGGATCAGAAGAGTCCGAATCACAGTCCAGGTCCTGCTGTGTCTATGGGAGGTCACGTAGAATCTACCCAACATTCCTTAAGTTCCTACAGCATTAAGGACTCTCAACTAACTCTTAGGGAGCTCCTTACCCTTGGGATCCTACAACCTTGAGTTAAAATCTCATCTTTGCTATTTACTTTGCTAGGGATAATTCATCAAGTATCTTATATTTTAAACTTCTTGCCTAGAAACTGATCAGAATAGTACTGACCTTAGACTTTTGTTATGGGGAGCCACATGACATTCATAAGACACACAGTCCCATACCAACATATTATTTAGAAGGATAAACAGGTTTAAATGCAAATTTAGTCAATAAAATATAATTGACCTAAATTTTTTCTTGGAATACATTTAGAAACCACTATAAAAGGAATTTCCCAGGACAGTAACCAGATGTGACATAGCCCATCTTGATCACCAGAGGCCCAATAAGCTACCACTACTCTTTGTCAACACAAATACGCAATAAAACCCACAAGGCAAAGGACAACCTTGTGTTGTTTTGTCTTAAAAAGAAAAAAATCTCCCTCAAACTCTCAAATAATTGAACTCTCACCCCCACAAACACTTTAGTAACAAGACTTCCCACCATCTTTAACTATAAACCATTTAATTGAAAAATGTCACAACATATAAAGTAGCTATTATTTATACACACAGTATATTTTATAGCTGCTATGTTTACTTTTTTCATAATATTTTTATTTATTCTTTGATAATTTCATATCTATGCAGTGTATTTTGGTTATAACAACTCCTTATGTCCCCCTTCCAACTCCCCTTGTACTCCGTTCATCATATTCCCTTCCAGCTTAATAACCTTGTCTCTTATTTTGCTTTGTTAAGCTATCTCACTGGTTAGCTCTGCCCATATTTACATGGGTGTAGGATCATCTGCTGGAGTATGGGTAATCTCCCACTGGTTATACCCCTAAAGAGAAATGATTCTCCTCCCCCAGAAGGCAAGCATTCATTCCTCACTCAGAGGTGGTGTCTCTTGAGCTCCTCCAATATTCACGTTGGAATTTTGGGTGACTTGTGCTTGTTCAGGAGTTGGGCAGGTAGCCACAGCTGTTGTGAGTTCAGGAGTACAAACAGACATGTCGTGTCCAGAAGTTGGCATTTCACAGCTCTCCTTTCTATTCTTCAATGCTACTGTCTTTCTGTGCCCTCATCAGTGACATCAGTCTCACTCAGGCCTGAGGACTCCACAGAGAGTTATTGTCAGTGCTCTAGCTAGTTATGAACTTCTGCTGGAACTGCAAGAGGAAGTCTGTGTAAAAAAACCTGGAGAGAGTCTTAATCTAAGGGTATGAGCATAAATGATTAGAAGGTAGTTTGACAACATAGCCATTTAGCCAAATGACAATAGTAAGTTTACTCTGAGGGCCTATGATAGAGGCCATGGGCTTTTGACCAAGATTACAATACCAGATATGAGATTCCCTCCTGTGAAGCAGATTTCAAATCTAATCAGAGAGGAGTTATTAAGATATACTGTGTTGAGAGTTGTATTTTCAACCCTTAAAAAAAGCCTATATTCTACCACAATTATGGATTTTTCACCTATGGGTCAGGTTATCAATAAGAATGGAACTCAGCAAGAATGTTCTTTGGGCCCCAGGCAATGATTTAAGTGACTTACGAAGAACCTCCATATCTCAAGGGCAAATCATGAGAGAATAGAATAAATTATCAAAGTCATAAAAGATGGGCATGAAAATGAGATGGACAAAGAATATGATGGTGGGTGTTCTCATTAAAATGTATCACTATGAGCCAGGTGGCAGTGACACATATCTTTAATCCCATCATTTCAGAGGCAGAGGCAGATCTCTGTGTTCTAGGCCTGTAAATCTTATCGAGTGCCATTGGATACCAATAGCATCTCTTTGTCACAGACCAGAGATATAGAACTCCCAATTCTGACTGTTTGTGTGCTTGCATGTGTGTTTTCTCATCACAACTGTTTTAACAGCATAATGACAGACTAATCTCAGTTATTTTCACCTTGCTATTATTTTCTTTGGTTATTTTGACTCTGTTGCATATCACAAAATGTAGATCAAATTCCAACCCCATTACTGATCTATTCTCGTATCTTAAAAAGATCAACTGAGAAAATAATTTTGCAGTTATAAAAGTTCAGGCAGATCCTATTACCTCTAGAATAATATTAAATTGTTCAATCATGATCAAGATAGGGGGCTACATATTTTGATCTCATCGTCTGCTCCACTCCCACTGCCTCCCCCAGTGAGCACAGCCTGGCCCCTCTAGCTTTCCTGCCCTATTGTCTTGCCTATGTTCTAGCACACCTACCTTGCCTCCATTGTCATTTAGTGGCCTTACACAGAGCCTCACAAGGCTGACTGCATGACTCTTGTCAGTCAACTTCCAGAGCCAAGTGGAAACCTTTAATCAGGAAGTCCCTTATCTACAGAAAGTGTCACTTCCCTATTCTTCTGTATGTTCTTCTCAGGACATGTCACTGGATGAATATGCTTGGCTTATGTGTCTCTGTCTAGTCTTCTGCCTCTCCCCCACCAGAACACAAGCTGGGTAAAGAGTTTCTTCCCTGCCAGGATCACAATATATCTATTTCATAAATGAGCCCGTGAATATGGCCTGTTTCTGCCTATTGTGAGCATTCTTACTTGATGTTCTGTCTTTCAACAGGCTGGTCTGTAAACAAGTGAATAAAAAAGAGTCGAGTGGAAGAAAGATAACAGGGACACAGATTCTAGCTGCCAATGGAGGATGTATCCTCTCTGACATCTGGAATAACCTCTTACCCTAGCATCTGTATCTTCATCTACCAATGAGGAAGTAGAAGAAATACTAATTTCTTCTACTTCTACCATCTAATAAGTTTGATCGAAATCCAGGACTGATACATATGATATGATGAAAGATGTTATCAAATTTAACATGAAACTGAAGTGCATGGACAACTTAGCTATTGTTGAAATCCGTAGGTTTGTATCAAAAGATTATCTGGCATGGTCCATTGTTTCAGACCAGAGTGGTACAAGTCCTACCTCCAATTTCTGTCTCAAAGAAGCATTAAACATCACAGGTAACATTTGTCATGGAGTTGGCATTGTGTCTCATAGCCATGTTGCTGATACAAAGCATTGACTAAGAAAAAATTAGTTGATTAAATCACCTTTGCCACTTTGCAGATAACTGCTCCAGCAGTATGTAGTAGATTTTTAAAAGCTATGAGCAGTTCTCATGTGTTCAGTACAGCCTGGCTTCTAGTTTTACTAACACTGGTGAGAAAAACCATGTTCTAAGAAAATGGCCTTTAGTGAACTTGTCTCTGAAATCCTTCCAAAGACTCCCTAAATTCCCTGAAATTGTGAGTCCAACCTTTAACTTCTGAGAAAATGACTGAAAGTATATCCATTTACATATTGCCTAGGTCAGTCCCATGCAGGCTCCCTGGTTGTCAGTTCAGACTCTGTGAGCCCCTACAAGTCCAGATTAGTTGATTCAGTGGTTTTCTTATGATGTCCTTGACCCCTCTGGCTCTTATAATCCTTCCTCCTCATCTTTTCAGAGCTCAGCCTAGTGTTTGGTTGTGCATCTGTTTCTATCAGTTGCCAAATGAAGCCTCTCTGATGACAATTGGGCTGGGCACCATTAGGAATCATATGCTGACATTTTCAGTCCTGTTTGGTTCTTTCCTAGGTCTCTGGGTCTCGTCACTCAAGGAAGTGTCTGGGGTGGGTTCACTCTCATGGCATGGGTCTCAGGTTGGACCAGTCTTTGGTTAACCACTCCCACAATTTCTGTGCCACCCTTACTCAGCACATCCCAAAAACAGAATAGACTGTCAGTCAAAGGTTATTTGACAGGGTTGGTATCCCGATCCCTCCATTGGTAGTCTTGCCTGGTTATAGGAGATGGCCAGTTCAAGCTATATATCCAATTGTTGCTTGGAGTCTTAGCTGGAGTCATCCTTGTAGATTCCTGAGAGTTTCCCTTGCATCTGGTTTCTAATTGACCCTGAAATAATCCCCTCTTTCCAGTCTCTTTCAATACTCTCCCGATCCACCCCCAACCTGATCCCTCATGTTCCCATGCAAATCTCCCTTATGAGGGAGACTGGAGTGCTCCCACCCAGTTGTGCCCTCCTTTTTACCTATCCTCTCTGTCTGTGGATTGTAGCTTAGTTATCCTTTACTTTACAGCTAATATCCACTTATAAGTGAGCACATCACATGTTTGTCTTTGTGGGTCTGGATTACCTCACTCAGGATAAAATTTTCTAATTCCAATCATTTGTCTTCAAATTTCATGATGGAATTTTTTTAACAACTGAGTAGTACTCTATTGTATAAATACACCACATTTTCTTTATCTATTCTTCAGTTGAGGGACATCTAGGTTGTTTACAGGTTCTGGCTATTACAAATAAAGCTGCTATGAACATAGTGGAGCAAATGTCCTAGTATGTGGTATCTATCAACAAATTTCTTCATTTTTTTTAGATTTTGCAATTTTGTGGAGAATAGGTTTTTGAAGTATGACCTAATGATTCTCTGGATTTCCTCAGTGTCTATTGTTATGTACCCTTTTTCATTTATGATTTTTTAAATTTAGATATTCTCTCTCTGCCTTTCAGTTGATTTAGATATGGTTTGTCTATCTTGTTGGTCTTCTCAAAGAACCAACTCTTTGTTTCATTTATTTTTATATAGTTCTTTTTGTTTCAACTTTGTTGATTTCAGCCCTTGATTTAACTGTTTCCTGCCTTCTATTCACCTTGGTGTGTTTGCTTCTTTTTGTTCTATAGTTTTAATGTGTGCTATTAAGTTACTAGCATTAGATCTTTCCAAATTTTTTATACAGGCACTTAATACTATGAACTTTCCTCTTAGCATTGCTTTCATGGTGCCCCATAAGTGTAAATATGTTGTGCATTTATTTTCACCAAATTCTAGAATGTCTTCAATTTCTTCTCTGACCCACTGGTAATACAGTAGAGACTTGTTTAGTTTCCATGAGTTTGTAGGCTTTTGCTTCTGTTGTTGTTGAAATCAACTTTAATTCATGGTGGTCTGAAGTTCCACGAGGTACTGAGAAGGTATCTTTTGTGTTTGGGTAAAATGTCCTGTAGATATCTGTTAGGTTAATTTGAGTTATAACATCTGTTTGATCCAGTTTACTTTTTGTCTGAATGATCTGTCCATTTGTTAAGTTGGAACATTGGAATCCCCCACTATTAATTTGTGAGGTTTGTGGGTGATTTAAACTTTAGTAATGTTTCTTTTACAAATGTGGGTGCCCTTGTATTTGAGGCATAGATATTGAGAGTTGAGTTGTCATCTTGGTGTATTTTCCTTTTATGAGTATTGTTTTTCCCCATTTCATTTGATTACTTTTGGTTTGAAGTCTATTTTGTTAGATACTAGAATAGCTACACCAGCTTGCTTCATGGAGCCGTTTGTTCAGAAAGTCTTTTCCCAACCCTTTACTCTGAGATAAAGTATATCTTTGATATTGAGGTGTGTTTCTTATATGAAGCAGAAATATGGACCTGATGGGGGAGGTCCTTCTGTGTATATGTTTCTCTTATTGGTTAATGAGAAAAACACTGACTGACTGATTGGCCAGAAAGGAAGTGATGTACCTGGACAGAATCAGGATATATGCAGGGACAAGCAGGAAATCACTCTCTTCTCTGCGTAGACGCTGAGCAGTCTTCATGTAGCAGGCAAAAGAGTTGCAGGTCCAGCATTCCCGGTAAGCCAAGACCATGTGGAAATACATGGAT
Organism: Mesocricetus auratus; assembly: GCF_017639785.1. Lineage (NCBI taxonomy): Eukaryota > Metazoa > Chordata > Mammalia > Rodentia > Cricetidae > Mesocricetus > Mesocricetus auratus. Next base: position 85,221,480 of record NW_024429190.1, read on the forward strand.
TAGTAGTTATGGGTTAATAATTAAGGCAGAACTAGCCAATAAGAAACCCAAGCTAACGGCCAACAGTTTCATAATTAATATAGCATTCATATGGCTCTTTGGGTCAGAGAAAGACGGTGGGACCTGCCAGGACAGAAACATTCATGTAGCATGAATCTTGTATTTGTGTGTATATTTCCTTTTTTTGGATTGTGCTGGAGTGAGATTATTTATTGCTTGTGTTTTTGTGGAAGTAGTTAACTTCCTTGGTTTGAGTTTTCCTTTAGTATCTTCTATAGGACTGAATTTGTGGATAGATATTCTTTCAATTTGACTTTATCATATAATTTCTTGTTTTCTCCATCTATAGTGATCAAAAGTTTTCTAGTTAAAGTAGTCTGGTATGGAATCTGTGGTCTCTTTATAGTCTACAGGATGTCTGTCCAGGCTCTCCTGGCTTTTAGAGTCACTACTGAGAAGTGTCTTGATTATTATATGGCAAGGAACTTTCCTTTTCTGGTCCAATCTATTTGGTCTTCTGTAAACTTCTTATACCTTTATAGCTGTGTGCTTCTTTAGGTTGGGCAAATTTTGACTTTGTTAAAAGTATTTTCTGGGACTTTGAGCTGGGAATCTTATTCTCCTTCTAGTCCTATTATTCTTAATTTTGTTATTTTTATTGTGTCAGGAATTTTTAGATTTAACATTTTTGTTGACTGATGTATTTCTTATATTGTGTCTTTAATGGCTGAGCTTCTCTCTTCCATCTCTTGTAGTCTGTTGGTTGCATCTGTGGTTCCTGTTTGCTTACCAGAATTTCTGTTTCCAGTAGTCCATCAGTTTGTGTTTTCTCTTCATTGCTTTTATTTGCATTTTCAGATTTTGAATAAATTTACTTGTTTCCTTCTACTATTTTTTGTTTTCTTGACATTCTTTAAGAGATTCATTGATTTCCTCCAACTTTTTGATTGTCTTTTCCCAGGTTTCTTTTTTTTTGGTTGTGAGCCTAGCCTTTAATGGCTGAGCCATCTCTCCAGCCCTTTCCTAGGTTTCTTTAAGGGATTAATTCATTTCCTCTTTGAGGACCCATTGCATAATCATAAAGTTGGTTTTTACGTCATTTTGTGCTTCAAGTATGTTGGAATATTTAGAGCTAACTGTGTTGGGATGACTGGTTACAGGTTGCTTTGGCTGATTTTGTTTGTGTTCTTATACACTTAGGTTTAGGCATATGAATTTGGAAGGTCTAGGTGACAATTTCTGGATTTGACTTTGTTGGATGGGTGTTTTCTTTCCTAGTTTCTGTTTCTTCTCTGATCTTATGGATACTGTGGCTTGTGGTTGAATAAATGGTCTCTACCTGCCTTGGGGGCTGGCTTCTGATCATCTAGATGGCCTCTGGCCCAGCAAGGGGATTGCTGCCCAAGTTTGTGGCTGAAATTCTGGACATGTATGTGAGTGGCTGCTGATCTGGCTGGAGGTCCTCTGGGGTTCAGATGCTAGTCTAGCTTCTGGCAGGGTACAAGGTTTCTGCCTGGCTTTCATAGAGTTGGCCTAGTGTCTGGTGTTGTGGAATATTGTTCTAACTAGGTGAATATGTGTTACATTTGTTTATTCTGTGGAATATTACTCCAACTACATGAAAGCGTGTTACATTTGTTTGTGCTACATTTGTTTAATTATGTAAAGATGTGTTGCATTTGCCTACCTAAGGCACTTGATTGGTCTTATAAAATGCTAAAAGGCCGATATCTAGGCAGGAAGAGATAGAGAAGAGAACAAGGGAGAAAAAGAGGGACACACATGGGGCCAGAAGCCAGGCTTCCACCAGATAGACAGACAGACAGGAGAAGCAGGAAAGTAGGACATAGAGAAAGAAAAAAAAGGAAGAAAGAAAGAAAGGTAAACAAAACTCCAAGGCAAAATGTAGATGAAGAGAAACAGGATAATTTATAAGATCTAGCAAGAAATTAAAAGTAAGATAAGGGTAAGAATTCTTAACTAACAAGAAGTCTCCATGTCTTGATGTTGGGGCTGGCAGTATGAGAAAGCCTGATACAGTCTGGGGTTCAGGACACTGGCCTGGCCTTTGATGGGGTAGAAGGCTTCCCCTGGAGGTGTGGGGCAGGGTGTGGTGATGAAGAGAGGAGGGGCAGTTGGAGGTATGCTGGGAGAACATGGGCAGTGTAGGGGGCAGTTTTGCCTGAGGTTTGGAAAGCTGGCCTGGCCTCTGTTGGAGGAGGAGGCTTTCACCAGAGGTGTGCACAGGGATATGGTGACAGGGAGAGGAGGGACAGTTGCAGTTATGCTGGGTGGGTCAGGTGGAGGTAGCAGTAGGGTTTTGGCTTACCTGGTTTTTCAGGAAGCTGGTCTGGCCTCTGATGGGGTAGAAGGCCACACAGACACATTTTTATAAATTGCATTTATGTGAATATATGCGTGTTTATGGGACTTCATGCCACAGGTATGCAGGTGCCCATGGAAGCTGAGAGAGGCCATTGTCACTCTGAAGCTGAAGCTGCCAATGGTTGCGAGCCCCCTGGTGTGTGTGCTGAGAACTGCATCCTCTAGAGGAGCAGCAAGCACATTAACCACCAACCCATCTCCAGCCCTCCCTTTCTCTTATTAAATAGAGACTTGTTTGTTCTCTTTTATACCACTGATTATCTGGAATTTAAAAATAATTTAATATCCTCTCTGTTAGCTTTAAATTTTGAACATAGCTTCTTAATTATAAAAATTTCTAGTAGAATCTGCAGGCTTTGTCAATTCAATAAAAAGAAGTCTCCTGTGCTTGATGTCCATTAAGTCTCTTTTCCTTTCTTATTATTATGCATAAGGTTTCTATTCTTTTAAAACTCCACATAGATCAACTTAAAAGCACATTCATCTCATTCACAGTCTAGAATATATTAAAGGTCCACGGAGCAAGGCATCTGTGAAATTTCTGATGTCTAATTGCAGCAGGCTATAGAATGTGCTTAACTCCTCGCTCAAGGCAGCTACTACACCTGAGCGAAACAGCCATTGTCTTGAAAAAGCATCCAGATGAGAAAGGTGATGAAAATCTCCTAGGCGTAAGATGGGGTACGGGTAATCTTCAATGAGGAGAAACACAGATGCTTCTTCTAGGAATCATTGCTGGTCTTATAGATGGGGCACAGAGATAAGGCCATTTTATTTTATTATTGGAGGTTCATTTTCACCATTTCATTATGTGTATGTGTATGTGGGTGTGTAGGGGGGTATATATGCACATGTGTACAGATGCCCAAGAGTCCAGAAGACCACTCAGATCCTCTGGAGCTGGGGTTACAGGGAGATGTGAGCCACCTGATGAGGGTGCTGGAAACTAAATCCCCATCCTCTATAAGAGCAGCAAGTGCTGTTAACCACTGAGCAGTCACTTTAGCTCCAAGGCCATTTTAATTTTAATAAATGGTGAATGACTCCTATGAACCTATGGTCTCATATGCAAGCATGTTCTACTCTTCTAGTTTAAAGCAGATGTTCCAGAGACTGCTGCTTCCATCCTGGATCATTTTTGGATATAGAGGCCAACAAAAATAGAATGCTGTCCTGTCAGGGTACTTTCATGTCATGGTGATCACAATAGCTAACTTAAGCTCATGGCTTTACTTCATTGCGGTAGAGGAGGCATGGTAGAGTGGTCTACTTCATGGGGGCAGAAGTGTGTGGGAAAGGTTATCACACAGTGGGAAGTGTGGTTGAGGTGAGGGCTGGACTATAGCCTGCAAACACACACCTTCAGTCTCACCTCCACTGCTGAATCCATACCTCCAAAAGGTCCCAAACCCTCCTAGATAGCATCACCAGCTGCAGAACAAACCTCCAAAGCAGGAGCCTCTGGGCTGGAGGACAGTCCCCATTTGAACTCCACCTCTCCACAGTGCAGCCACAATGGCTTTGTCTCTTTCATGGTGCAAAATTCATTCAGTCTAATTTCAACAATCCCCATAGTTTTACAGTTCCCACAGTGCCCAAAAGTTGAAGTCCTACTAAATTCAAAACAAGCTTTTAATTATGAGTGCCTACAGAATAAAAGATACTACACATTTCCAGGACATGGAACCACAGAATAAGTGTTTCTATTCCAAAAAGGAAGGATGCAAGGGTAGACGAGAACAGTAAGAACAAAATAAGGCTGAAACCCAGAAAGGCAGCTGCTAAATCCAGTAGCCCCATTTCTGACACAGGATGGGGGGTGATGGCACTTTCTGAGTTCCAGTATATCTAGGCTGTACCATCTTTAAGATCTTACCATTTGCAGCTCACACGGTCTCTTTCTTTCTTGGTTCGCATGCGCTTGCTGCCTACAGCTTTCCTAGAAAGATTTTTCACATTTTTTTTAATGTGCACAGTTGTTTGAGCATGTTGGATCCCCTGGAACTGGAGTTACAGATAGTTGTGAGATGCCATGTGGGTGTTGGGAAATGAACTTGAGTCCTCTGGAAGAGCAGTCAGTGCTCTTAACTGCTGAGTCATTTCTCCAGCCACAGTGTTCCATATTCTTGACTTCAAGTGCTCTGGAGTTTCCATTATGACGTAGGTTTTAGCCATAGACTCCATGCATTTTCCTGCTAGGAACTACCTGTAGGGAACCTGACACTGTCCACATGCATGGCTTTCTGGAATTTTCTTTGCAATGCTGATTTCATGACTCACATTCTACATGCCCCACAAACCAATACAACATGGATGCTGTTGAATTCTGTTGCTATCTTGAGCAATAGCTAGCCCTGTTAGATTATCTTTGACTGGCCTATATGTGCCTAGGCAGTTGAACAATGTAAAGCACTTCCTTTGGCAACCTTTATTCAGTAGGGTGTCCTGAAGGCTCTCTCTTCATAGGTAAGTCTTCAAGTGAGCCTGAGGTTTTATAGCCTAGATTCTTCAATGGCAATGTCTCTCCAACTCCATAAATTACTTTATAGAATTCTCCCTATTGTCCCATGACAAATTTCCTGGCTTCTATTAATGTCACTCACTTCTTTAGTAACCATGGATACTTTTCAATACTTACTCTGCCTTTGAATTTAAGTATATTCCTTATCTGCCATAATTATATATTTTTCAAACATCATTTTAGATCTACTTATTTCTCTTGATTCTCACTGCAAACTTTACTAAAAGCTGATGGTAGTAACCATGCTGCAATCAAATGCTATGTTGTTTTAAAATTTCTTCCATCAAATTAGTCCATTATTTTTATATTCCAGCACACTCAAATTTTTACAACATAGAGAAATCATAGACAAATTCTTTGATTGTATGTGTACAAATTGCTTCTAGTCCAATTCAAGTAGAGTTCTTGTTCCCATATGAAGCCTTATAAGTGTGCTCTTCATTGTCTATATTTCCAGTCTTCTAAACTCCCAGTCAAAACACAAGTAAGTAGAATTTACTACATCCTAGGATTTCTGCAGATCATATTTCCAAAGTAGTCCAGGTTTCTCCTGGAGACTATTTCCAACAGCCTAAGGACTACAGGGTGAGGTTTTGTCACAGTGATGATCATGCTTCCTGGTACAATTTCCTGTATCAGTTACTTTTTCATTCTTGTGACTAGAATATTAGACAGAAACAAGCCAGAATAAAGGACTTGATTTTTCTCATGGTTTTAGCATATTCAGTCATTACAGACTACAAGGTCTCGTGTAGCAGTCCCCAAAAGCAAGATAATGTGGCAGAGGTTCACACTGTAAGGGACAAGGAAGGTCCAGGCATAATATTCAAAGACCATCTTCAGGACTCTGAGAAGTGCCAGACTTGTAGTTCATTTACCACATGTCACTGAGGACAGTTATAACTGTGGTCCAATACAAACTCTTGAAGTTACATAAAACATGAGTTTTTTTTGGTGAGATGTGTGTGTGTGTCAATAGTATAGGTTTTCAGTATGCACTTTGTGGGTGACAATGTGGTGTCACAATGTCAAAAGGTCAGGCACACTTGTAAAGTTCCACAGCCTCCCCAAATCACATCACTAGTTGAGGAATGAGCATACAAACATGAGTCTGTGCAGCACATTTCAGCTCAAGCCTTAGCATCTATACTGAGAACCAAATGAGCCCCTCTTGGGAACGTGTGTATGAGCTTATTTAAGCAGATTGTCTAGAAATGTAAAACCTTTGGTCCTGTTTACTATAGCTTCCAGTTCTTAGGAAAGGTAATCTCCACTCTGATATAAGAAGATAAGATAGAAATTATTTAGATATAAAATTATTTATGAGTTAATTGTTTAGTAAGATGATCAGAAACTATGAACAAGTTATAAACATCCTCTAAGAGAAGCTAATGTATGATAGATTAAATAGAAAGGCAGACACGAAGCCACAGGGTCTTTCAACTATGATTATCTTATCAATTGTATAAAAGGATTTCTCTTTCTGTGTTTGTGAACTACAATTGAAAACTAACAAGGGCTATAAATGCCACATTATGAAGTATTAAAATGGCTAACCCAAAATTACAGAATTAAAACAGAACAACTTTAAGAACTCTAAAACTGGGCCAAGGTTAAACACAGCTGAAGAGAGCATTGGTTATCTGGGAAGAAGGTTTTAAACGGTTACTTCACCAAAGCATAGTGTGTTAAAAAGTTTGAAATCCTGAGGAGAGTATGACACGCAGATTACAATGAGATGATTTAACCAATGATGCTACTCTGAAAAGTAGAAAAGATAAGAAGTCGGTCAGAGGAAAGCAGAGACATTATATAAGGACACTGGTTATGAGCTTTCTAGAACTTATGAAAGATATTAATTCACTTGTTCAAGATGAATAAAAATATATCATCATAACTGGGATATATATATGTATAATATATATACATATACATTTATTACCATCTACTTATCCTTTCAAGAGTGAAAGCAAATGAAGATAATTTGAAAGAAATTAGGAGGAATTTAGCTTCTATTGATTTGAACTGGAAATTCTTTTTTTAAGATTTATTTTTTATATATTCAGTGTTCTGCATGCATGTATGCCTGCATGCCAGAAGAAGGCACCAGGTCTCATTATCGGTGGTTGTGAGCCAGCATGTGGTTGCTGGAAATTGATTTTAGGACCTCTGCTTCCAGTGCTATTAACCTTTGAGCCATCTCTCCAGTCCCTACACTGAAAATCTTATAGAAGTTCTTTGACTACAGGAGAAATGCATTCAAATGATACCCCAAGGATCATTTGAATAAAATAATTAAAGAATAAAAATAATTAAAGAAAATGTAGCATTTATGTAAACATTTGAAGGAACTTGGATTGTCTAAAAACAATGTCTGTAATGTTAAAAGTCTACTCGCTAATGCCATGTATATGTATGTACATATACATGTTTGGCAAAATGATATGTGATTAGTAAATTGGCAATACAACAAATTAAGCAGCATATAAAACAAAAATGGTACAAATAATTTTCTAAAATTCTTAGTTTTATTATGTAAGATGAAGTTAGAGATTATATACATACATATATACATATATATGTATATATATTAGACTGATGAGACTAGCTACATGGCTTTTAATTTACTTTTTATGTTTTTGATATTCTTGTATATGAGTACATCTTACTTTCCTAATTTCCACTCTTCCTTATCTCCTATTAAACTGTATCCCACGCTCTATCTCTAAGTCATAATCTCATCTAAAATTATTATTGTTGCACATATATACACATTACTTACTGAGCCCATTTTGTGTTGCTCACATGTGTTTTGGGCTGAACGCTTGGATTGGATAATCTATCAGAGACCATGTCGCTCAAGAAAATGGATTCTACCTCCCTTAGTAGCCATTGACTGCCTGTAATTCTTCATCTAACAATGGACACTGTGGCATTTGCATATTGACTTGTGTGATCGTTATGAAGGTATTCGTTAGACAACTCAATTGTTTAGATATTGTGGATACATCATTGTCAGTCTAGAAGGCATATCCAGCAGCATGTGTCCTGCCCCTCTGGCTCTCACAGCCTTCCTGCTCTGTTTTCTGTGAAGTTCCTGGCCCTCGGGTAACAATATTCCTATCACAGTAGTGACCATTCATTCCACATCAACCTGGGTGGTTAGTGTTACTTGAAAGTAGTGACTGGAGTCACTCACTTTCCTAAATGTGTTTCTCAGAAGACTCTTTCCCTCCTCTCTCTCTTGTCTCTGTCTCTGAACTTTAAAGTCTCTGTGTCAGACCTTGAACATGAATAATGTTTAAAAAAAAAGGCAGAATGAGTAATAATTATACAGAGTGTGGTTATTCAACAAAATAATTTTAACAAGCACAAGTACCTAAAAGCCAGTCATCAACATTGGAGGAATACTCATTCTACTTAATCATAGCTTTTAAATGTACAAAATTTGACTCTATTGTGTATTTAATCAAATCTCAGGGTGTTAAAACTTTTCTGGTAACAATGAAGTCAAATTATAAATTGGCAGCGGATTGTGTCTCTTTGTTTAATTTGAATTTAGCATTTTTAAAACTTTCTGGGAGCTACCTTACTAGTCAGCAACACGTGTGCACACGTGTGGTAGGGAAAAGGGTGAGCAAGGGAAGTTGTGTATGCATTGTTGCAGAGTGGCTGGCGTTGTGGCGAGTCATCTTTGTCGTGCAACCTGTCAAGAGATGAGAGTCAGAATTTTAGTGAGGGGGCACAAGATACACTCCAAAACAAGCAGGGACATACGCAAACCAGAGAGAGAGAGACAGAGACAGAGAGAGAGAGAGAAAGAGAGAGAGAGAGAGAGAGAGAGAGACAGAGACAGAGACAGAGAGAGACAGAGAGACAGAGAGAGAGAGAGAGACAGAGACAGAGACAGAGACAGAGACAGAGACAGAGAGAGACAGAGAGACAGAGACAGAGACAGAGACAGAGAGAGACAGAGAGACAGAGACAGAGACAGAGACAGAGAGAGACAGAGAGACAGAGACAGAGACAGAGACAGAGACAGAGAGAGATATTAAAGAATGCCAAGCCTATTAGGGAAGTTATCACTATTAAGGACCCAAGTTATACTGTTGGGTTTTGTGGAGTCAGGCTTTTGTTGTAAAGACAGTGGGAAGCCCCCAGAAGGTTTACCTGTCAAGTAGCAGTAGTGAACACATTTTCTGCAGGGTGTGTGGACCACTGTCCACCAACTGGTGCTTGTTTCAAAGCATCAGTGGTTAATTAATTGAAGAGCTGAAAATGAATGGAAGGGCTAGATCATTCTGAAAGTCTGATTTTGAAATGCAAACTGGAACACATAAAGACAGCCAACTTAATTTAAAGGTATTTTAAGTTTACCCCTGGAGAGAAATATTTTCAGTACACAGTCATTTTACTCTTAGGAATGAACATTTTTTGCTTGTCTTCTGTGCCATGGGCTTTAGCTTCTGTCCATCTCCCATAGGTGTGGATGTTGCCTAGACAAGTGCGGAGATCTTTGAACACTTCTGCAGACTGGCACATTTGTCACATTGGTGTCGCTGTGTCCTCAGAGGAGGCAGGTTTCCTGAGGGTCTCCGCGCTCTGAGATCCACTGGTGGAGACTCTTCCACTGCCCTGTTCAGTGGCCATGAGGTGGCTGATCAGAGGAGGAAACCCAATGCCTTGTGAGCCACTTGAAAGAAGCCAAGAGTGCCAACAATTTGCATTAAGCATCTTACTAAACTGTCATTTTAAGTTTTCATATACTAGGAAGCAGGATCATGGCAGCCTTCTCTTCATTGCATTTTCCATAAACGTTAATTATTAAGAATGTTTGCTTGTAAATTGTAAGCTCTCTCCCTCCTCTCTCTCTCTCCCTCTCTCTCTCTCTCTCTCCCTCCCTCTTTCTCTCTCCCTCTCTCTCTCTCTCTCCCTCTCTCTCTCCCTCCTCACTCATTCTCTTTCTCTCTCTCTCCCTCCTCACTCATTCTCTTTCTCTCTCTCTCTCTCTCTCTCTCTCTCTCTCTCTCTCTCTCTCTCTCTCTCTCTCTCTCTCTCTCCCCTCCTTCACTCCTCCCTGCCTCTGTGGTTCTCCATCCCACTGATGTCAAATGCCACATTACTCTGTAATTGGATGGGGCACTAAGATAATTAGATTTTGCTGTCACGGGAAGAGCCAAAGTAAAGTGGGAAGGAGTATTTTGTTTTCTGCTGTTCAGGCATAGGCAGCGGAAGGAAGATGCTAAGATTATGCCCAAGTGAATACTTTCTGGCATACTTTATCAGCCTTGGTAATTGGCAAACCCTATTTAGAAGCTTTTTATATATAGTAAGTAGTTACCTTGCATTATTTCTCATGCTACACTCTATGGCTTCTTCCAGTGACTTTATGAAGCTAGAAATCAAGGGAAACAAGTACGCCGAGAAACACAGCACACGGTGTACGTGGCCAGTGTTAGTACTCGCCTTCTGCAAACTGCTTTCTTTTACACCTTCCTGATAATTTGTACATATTTTTCAGATTTGTGAAAAAATAAACACATAAATCTCAGGTTCAAAGCTAAAAATCAGATATGGTAAAAGAGTCAAAGAAGCCTTGTTTTATTCCTTCCCTTAGAATGCCAGCACAGAGGCCCCAAGTGTCCAGTCAGAGTCAGGAGAACACAGGCCACAGTTACCCAGGCAGGACTTGGAGAGCTTAAGGCCACAGCTACCCAGGCAGGACTGGGAGAGCACAGGGCCACAGGAAGGGTTAGAACTGTTCTGAGTTCAGTGGAACCCTAAACATGGTAATGTTGAGGTGGAATGATGAAAAGGTTATTTGTATACAGCATGGAGAGTTTGTATTAAATCTACTCCTTCACAGATCTGTTAACAATATTGTCTTTTGGGTTAAGGACTTGGGCTCAGCTCTTCTAAGTGACAGCATCATAGATAAAGCAAAGAAGAACTGATTGATCATTCCTGACAAGGACATTTATGAACAATTGCAGAGTAATAAGCAGTAGTTTCAGAGCATCTTAGTTCTCCAGACGCAAACCAAAGAGCGATATTAAAGAATGCCATGCCTGCTAAGGAACTTAAGACAACAGGAAGGGAGTGAGGATGGAGGCAGGAGAAAGGTAGAGCCCATATCAGCATGGCCTCACTTGGGCCAATGGCATGAAGCACAAGTCAGTGTTTTCCTGCTTTGGAGCTTTGAACAAGGACGCAGGTGGGATCCTGGGAGATGTGCACCAAGTGGGTAGAGCTGGAGAGTTTTCATGGGCTCTGGATGCTTCTCTATGCATAATGAAGAGTGCATTTCCACAGCTGCTTCTACACCTTCCTGTATACTTGGACCTACAAAGGCTGGAACACTGGCAACAAACTTCTTGATACTGTTTTCTTACAGCATAAGTAAATTATCTTTGCAGAGAAATTAAATCAGCCTATTCAGGTGTCATGGAGAAACACTGATTTCATTCTTTCCCCATGAAATATTCCCTCTTGAATATCTGAAAATGTGTTTTAAACTCTATAGTAAATTTTCACTTCTCATTCCTAGGTCTCACCCTTATTTTCAGAAAAGCAATATCAGAGAGATGTCTGATCTTCAAATTGAATTCGTTATAAAAGGAAAATGCTAGAAGCAACACCTTATGAACAGAAACAGGTCTAAGAGTCAGGTAAAGCCAGAAGGCAAAGGGAATACACCTCATTGATGCTGGGCCATAAGGTACAACAGAGGAGAATTAAACATCACTGCTGTTTTTGAAGCCATGAAGCAACAAACATTTTGGCTTTGATGTTTGTTTCTCATGACCAAATCATGCACAGACACACCTGACACCTGGAGACAATGCTATTTCCCCACGTGTGCCTGCACTCATTCCATCTCATTGCTGAGATCCTAGCTATATGAGAGGTCTTTGTGTTTGCTGGCACTGGCAGGAAGGAAAAGGAAAATATTTCTTGGGGGAAGTATTAAAGGTTAGGTGCCAAGACCCTTTTTGACATTTTCAGCCTTACAGTGTGTGACCTGAATATCTTAAGATACAGTACAGGAAAAGGAGGCCATTTTCCTCCTCAAATTGAGATCTATTTTAGGAGCAGGGAACAGCCTGTTCATGTCTTCAGATTAATTTTTCTTCCCAAACATTCTTCCCATAGAATTATTTTTCTGAACCTTTTCAACACACCATCTGATTAAGTCATTATTTTTCATTATAGACATGCCATTTTTCTGTATTTCTCAAAAGAAAAATGATTGTTTAATGCAGTTGATGGTTGGCTTGTTTTGCCTTAAAACACAATTTCAGGAAATGCTTTTTACAAATTTTTGCAGCTGCTCACAGCTTCCTAATTGGACTGCTGGTACTTTCCTAGATGCTAATTGTCCTACTTTACGTTGGGACAATTACTTCAAAACACAAATGACTTGTCATAGTTCAGTCTCAGGACATTTCCAGGTGTAAAATTCCCTGATTCTTTCATGTAATTTCATGTTGTATGAATGTGGCTTTAGAAAAAAATCCAACAAAGTTAGCAAAAATATCTTCCCTGTGACAAATACAAATATTTTTAAAAGAAAATACCCCCTATTAATTGATATGGAATGTTTGTATACATACCCCAATTTATATATTGAAACTGTCACTCCAAATGTATTTGGAGATGAACCTTTATGGAGATAGAGTTAAATGAGGTCACTGACTCTCAGGCACTGATGCCTTAGGGGAAATACACTCTGGTTCTCAATTGTTGAAGGGTCTGTAATGGCAAGATGCACAGACTAAGTTAGGGTTGCATGGTTACATATTCTATTCAGGTAAATTTATATACAATAGAGCAAAGGCCTTGTGTGAAGCCCCAAGTTCTACACTCCCAACCACAGTCAGAACACCAAGTAGGTGGGCCTCAGAACAGGGCAGACTGCTGCCATCACCTGTGAGATTTCCTTCTGAAGTTCCAGCCGTGTTTTAACAATTTTCCCCAGGTCAGTGTCATTTATCTTTCTACCCGTGTAAGTGTACACAATGTGCATTCTTATGCCTACACCCTTCCATTAAAAATCAGATATGAGGAAGTCTCCAAGGGTTCAGCTTCTGAAGATAAGGCTATTTGTGGACACTCATAGAGGTGCTTATTTTTACTTCTGTGTAAATGTCTACACATGAAATTATTCCTAGGTCACTGACACCTATGTGCAATTTTAGAAGAAGGTGCTGTTGCTAAGATGTCTGTGTTGTTTAAACTGCCACCTGAGTGTGAGCTCCTGCACATCCATGCCGATAGTGGTGATGTCACTTTCAAAAACTTAGACAATCTGTAAAGTTATATCATCACTCTTACATGAATTTACCTCCTGACATGTTGATGTACCTTTTAAATACACTTACTGTGAGTGTAATTATGATGTTTTGCCCATTTGTATCGGGTTGTTCACCTTTTATGTGTGATTTGTGCGCATTTCAAAATAGTCTCATGCAAAAGTCCCTAGTCAGATATTATGAAATCCTCTATTATACATCACTTTATGTGAGTTACATATTATATCACAAATAATTTTCTGTACTCTATAGCATCTTTATTTCCTTAAAATGGCTTTGCTAATGGGTATTTTGGAATATGGAGAAGTCTAAGCTATCGATGGTTTTGACTTTTTAATCTAAGAAAATTTTCCCTGAGTCAAGAAGACACCCTTACCCCTTCTGTCTGTTACTTTATTTCCTTTATCTTTTTTCATAAGTATCTATGATCTGCATCACATTAATTCTCAGGATGGATGTCTAGTTTTAACAATAGCACTTTCTGACAATGATTTTCCTGTTGAAATGATTCAATTTCATTGTGTATAAAACTTCTGACAGTGTATGGGAGTGTTTTAGGTATCTGCTGCTCCACTGGTCTGATTGGCCTGTGTTACATCTGAGCCTTGATTAACTAAGATCTTTAACAAGCCTTGGAATTTGACAGCACAAGTCTTTCATTGTCATCTTGCTCATCTAAGATAACTTGACTATTCTACTCCATTGTCTTTTTTACTCATCTTGTACCAATTCCAACAACTGCAGGAAGACTTTATGGGATTCCAGCTGCCATGACCCATATTCTTACTGATTCTCTCTGTTTTTCTACCAATCACTCACACAAGAGTGTAGATTTTTCTGTTTTCCCTTTACTTTTGTTAATCTTCACAAGCTTGTTACTGTATTAGATGCATGGATATTTAAGATTCTAATGAGCTGGCCTTTTAACGCTACTGAATGTCCTTATGTCTAAGATCATGCTTTGCTTGCATTGTGTGGGATCTAACACAAACACAGCAGTCTGTCTGCACTTGCTAACACATGCATCATCCCTCACCATTTCACCTTTAGCATGTTTGATGTTCTTGCTTCTTTGTTCTCTTTGTTGTTTTGCTGATGGAGTTTAATGAACCCTCATTCTCTCCTGTTGTTCCGTTCATGGATTTTCTTTCTTCTCTCCCTGGTGTCTGCATTCATTTGTCTGCTAATTTTGGGCAGCAACCCACAGATTTTCATATGATTTCTTTCTGCTTATTTTTTTATCTTAGTGTTTCAGTTTAAACAAACAATTTTAAACTTTTGACTTGTATTTTGATATCTGATTATTTATTTGCTGTTGTTCATTCTATCAAATGAATTATTCATTTCTGGTTATATTGGATAAATATACCTGGAAATGTCAACTATAATCTGTCTGTCAATTTTGCCTAGCTATTCATCTTTGTTGTTTCATCAGAAGCAGTTGATTTCTATTTATTTAGTATTAATACCTTGTACAGAGATATATAGTACGAACAAGAAGCCACATATCTAAAATGTAATAAGAGGACTATGAGTGGACAGCATCCATGATGGCTTCAGCCTGCTGTGTACTTACTACATTGAACTGGAGTTCTACCAGGGCCTGTAACATTTGCTGTCTCTATCCCTTTTCTCCGTTATGATTTCCAACCCCACAGCATCTCCTCCACCTCAAAGAGTTATTCTTATTAATATCATGAATACAAATGTATCTTCTTTGCTCTCCTTCCCCCTGATGAAACCATATCCGTTCCTCGCATTGACTGATATCCAAAACCTTTTATACGATGAAATTCCTGTCCCCACAAGCTCCTGTCTCTGAAGAGAGGCCAAAGCGAGGACTCTGGACATGTCTGGCTTCACGTAGCTGGCCTAGGGTCTGGAGTGGCTGCTGGGTCTTGGTCTCCCTGTCAAGGTTTCAATGATAGTGACTAAGGCCAGCTGTGGTGGCCAGCTGTAGCTCTTCCCCAGGTGTGAGTAAAGAGGCTGGTGGAAGAGGCCTGCAGAACTCTGAGCTGCCCCTCCTTCCGAGTGGACTGTGTTACTTCTAAGAATAATTGTTATATTGATGTAGTTTGTGTGCACCCTTGGGTCTTTGGAAACCTTTAAAATGATTATTTAGGGTTCTGGGTTGTTTATCATAGGGTGGTGACAGTTGCAGCCTGTGCATTTCCTCATCCTTTTTAGAAGTAGACATCCTAGTGCTGTTAAATTAAGATTTAAAGATGTTTTTGTATTTAGATGAAATTCATTTTAGAGATTCACAGTGAGATTTGCTAACTGTAATTTTCTAGCTGTATTTTGTTTTACTTTTGGATAGCATCCACCCACTGGACAATGTTTCACCCCAAATGACAAATTAATAGATAATGATTTCATTTTTTTCTCTGGTCCATTTGTTGGAACAAAGACATTGGGCTAGACTCAGCAGAACTACTTAAAATTACCACCATTATGTTTAATAGCTTTGGTTATTTGTTGGTATTGTTGTTTTTCGCTCTTCAGCTTTAGTTAGATGAGTGCTATGCATCATCCTATTGTATTAACACTTTACATGTGCATGTGTATCTCAGGCTTACAGTATGAATACATCATATATATATATATATATCCATATATATATAATGTTTCCTTTAAGGAAAAAAATCAGAAAATCAGTCTAGCCGGGCATAGTGGCATATGACTTTAATCCCAGGACTTGGGAGGCAGAGTCTTTGTGTTTAAAGCCACCCTAGTCTTCACAGAGAGTTCAGGGCCTGCCAGGGCTTCACAGTGAGACTCTAAGAGAAAAAGAACCCCTATATAATGATATAATTTAATTTAAAAATCATCCTTAGCTTTATGATGGAAATTGGGGTGTTTACTTCTCTGTGC
Source organism: Mesocricetus auratus (assembly GCF_017639785.1). Taxonomy (NCBI): domain Eukaryota; kingdom Metazoa; phylum Chordata; class Mammalia; order Rodentia; family Cricetidae; genus Mesocricetus; species Mesocricetus auratus. Next base: position 85,237,572 of record NW_024429190.1, read on the forward strand.
CCTGCCCAGTGCGCAGGTTTGATATTTCCCATTGCTCGGTTTTGCTATTGGGCGTGTGCCTGATTTCATAAGTTCTTCATCACTTACCTTTTACCAAATGGTGTCTGAGCACTGCTGTGTTCTTACCTATGCTTCCCGATACACAGCGCTGTTGGCATCATACCCAGTATGGTCCCATGCCAGGCACTGACCACAGTTGTTCAAATCACACTGCCCTATGCTCCCGAGTCTGTCACTGACCTAGGCTGTTCCTATCATAACTGTCCCATGTGTTCTACGTTCCCTTCTTCACCTCTACAGCCTGAATGGTGTCCATCAGGCTGAGCATCAACACCTAGACTCTCACTTTCCAGCAGCCGTGTGTAGAGGCAAATTAGAAACAGATTTTCCATGGAATCTATAAACACTTGTCAATTTAATGTGCTTCTCCTAATGTACATTCTACAGGGAGTTCCAGCCTCATACCTGAAGGAGAATCTTGTAACAAATGGATAGCTACTTTTTCCGTAAAAGCAGAGACCGGGAACCTACCTGAATGTCCTCTACAGGAGGAAAGCTAGCAAGTTGGCATGTCTGCATTATTCTATAGTGTACAGTAGCTCAGACCTCATTCTTCTCCAGCTCATCCTGAGGGGCAGACAGTCCTGAAGGACAGGCCTACTGAAGGCAGGAGGTGGATGGACTCACCAGTAAGAGGTTCACTAGTCTTCACTATTAATATTACTCAAATGGAACAACAACCCAAAGCTTTACAATGAGCATGGCTTTCAGGACACGTAAGAGCAGACATGACAGCTTCGTCTCTAACACCTGCAAGCTTGGTGCCTCTGGAGACATCGAGTCAGCTGTTTGGGAGCCCATAGCTTCCTGTCCTGGTTACTGTTCATTCTATAAATTACTGAGTCAGAAACATTGCCCAATTTGTGAAGTTTATTTGAAAAACTGAGAAGTAAAAGGTTTACTGTTATGTGGGCAACAGATGGTCTTTCAATTTATGATCAGTTCTTCACCAAAGCAAATCTGACAGAGGTTTGGTATAGGATGAGAGGAGGGTGTTGACAATTAGTAAGGCTTACTTTAAATTTCCAAAACCTTGCCTTTGCTAGTATATCATCCCTTTAGAGTTTTACCTCTCGTCAAAGAGTCACTAATTCTAACTTTCAGACATTTTGTGTACAAGGTGCTCTGTGATACAGATTTGCACTTAGATCACAGAGTAACTGAAATGTAGCTATCCGGCAGGTCCAGACTGAGCCCAGCTGCCTGCCTGTGTGTTCTGGGTTCTGAATCCAGGCCTGCCTTACACAGCAAATGTTCTGCCTACTGAGTCCCCTCTCTGGCCAGCCTTTCCTCTAATGCATTTGGACATACTGTAACACGCAGCTACCATTTATCCACTTTTGCTAATGTATAGTATTTGATTGTGTGACTACACATAAATTTATTCATTCTATTTATGAAGATTTTAATTGTTTTTGCATTTGGCTGTTCCTTTTATTGAGATCAAATTAATTTTAAACTGTAGTGTAAAAACATAAAGTATAAATGTTAACAGGGTAACACAAATTTTGGAGGGGAGGAAAACCTTTTTAATTAAAAATATTTCAATGATTTATTGATTTTTTTTATTAATATTTTTTTTATTTCCCATTTTAAATTTAGATAAGAAACAAGGTTGCTTCACAAGTCAGTACGAGGTCCCTCTCCCTTTCCCTCCCCTCCTCCCGTGCCCTCCCTCCCATCCCCCCCCCCGTTATCCCCTCATTCCCCCAGGGAGGGTGAGGCCCTCCATGGGGGTGTCCATAGTCTGTCATTTCATATAGGGCAGGGCCTAGACCCTTCCCCAAGAGTTCAGGGTGAGAGTGCACCTCACATTGTTCTATGGGAGTCCAGAGACCGTGTGTATACTTGGGATGGGTACTGATCTGCTGTCCAAGGCTCAATAGATTACCTAGGCCTCCTCACTGACACCCAGATTCAGGGGGTCTTGATCAGTCCCATGCTGGATTCCCAGGCTGATGCCTGGGATTCAAGAGTTAACCTTTGTCTGGTCAGCTGTTTCTGGGGGTTCAACCAGCCCAGTCTTAATCCCTTTGATCATCAGTCCTCCCTCTCTGATACTGGCTTTCTTGAGTTCAGCTCAGTACTTAACCAGCCAGTAAATGAAGTTTCTGTTTCCCAGACTCTCTGGCCATAGGATTGTAGGCTGGCACTCCCCAGATCTATGTCTAAAATCCATATATGAGAGAGTACATGCCATGTTTCTCTTTTTGTGACTGGGTTACCTCACTCAGGATGGTTTCTTCTAGTGTCATCCATTTGCCTGCGAATCTCATGATTCCATTATTTTTTTCTGCTGAATAGTACTCCATTGTGTAGATGTACCACATTTTCTCTATCCATTCTTCGGGTGAGGGACATCTAGGTTGCTTCCAAGTTCTGGCTATTACAAATAAAGCTGCTATGAACATAGTGGAACAGACATCTTTGTTATATGAACGGGCATCTTTTGGATATATGCCTAAGAGTGCAGTTGCTGGGTCTTGTGGTAGGTTTATTCCCATTTTTCTGAGGAATTTCCATACTGCTTTCCAAAGTGGCTGAACCAGTTGGCACTCCCACCAGCAATGGAGGAGTGTCCCCCTTTCACCACATCCTCTCCAGCATAAATTGTCATTGGTGTTTTTGATTTTAGCCATTCTGACAGGAGTGAGATGGTATCTCAGAGTTGCTTTGATTTGCATTTCCCGGATGGCTAAGGATGTTGAGCACTTTCTCAAGTGCCTCTCAGCCATTTTAGACTCCTCTATTGAAAACTCTCTATTTAGTTCTGCAGCCCACTTCTTAATTGGGTCCTTTGCTGTTTTGGAGACTTGCTTCTTGAGTTCTTTGTAAATTTTGGAGATCAACCCTCTGTCAGATGTGGGATTAGTGAATATTTTTTCCCATTCTGTGGGCTGCCTTTTTGTCTTGCTGACTGTGTCCTTTGCCTTACAGAAGCTTCTCAGTTTCAGTAGGTCCCATTTATTAATTGTTGATCTCACTGTCTGTGCTACTGGTGTTATGTTCAGGAAGCTGTCTCCTGTACCAATTCGTTCAAGGGTACCACCCACTTTCTCTTCTAAGAGGTTCAGTGTGGCTGGATTTATGTTGAGGTCTTTGATCCATTTGGACTTAAGTTTTGTGCATGGCGATAAACATGGATCGATCCGCATTTTTCTACATGCCAGTCTCCAATTATGCCAGCACCATTTGTTGAAGATGCTTTCTTTATTCCATTGTATATTTTTAGCTTCTTTGTCAAAGATCAGATGTTCGTACGTGTGTGGGTTAATACCCGGATTTTCAATTCGATTGCATTGGTCTGCCTGTCTATTTTTGTGCCAATACCAAGCTGTTTTCAGGACTATAGCTCTATAATACAGCTTGAGGTCAGGGATAGTGATGCCTCCGGACGTTGCCTTGTTGAACAGGGTTGTTTTGGCTATCCTGGGTCTTTTGTTTTTCCATACAAAATTGATTATTGTTCTTTCAAGGTCTGTGAAGAATTGTGCTGGGATTTTAATGGGGATAGCATTGAATCTGTAGATTGCTTTTGGCAGGATTGCCATTTTTACTACATTGATCCTACCTATCCAAGAGCATGGGAGATCTTTCCATTTTCTGAGGGCTTCTTTAATTTCTTTCTTTAAAGATTCAAAGTTCTTACGATACAGGTCTTTCACTTGTTTGGTTAGCGTTACCCCAAGGTATTTTATGTTGTTTGTGGCAATTGTAAAGGGTGATGTTTCTCTGATTTCTCTTTCAGCCCTTTTATCATCTGTATATAGTAGGGCTACTGACTTTCTTGAGTTGATCTTGTAACCTGCCACTTTGCTGAAGGTGTTAATCAGCTGTAAGAGTTCCCTGGTAGAGTTCTTTGGGTCATTGATGTAAACAATCATATCGTCTGCAAACAGTGAAAGTTTGACTTCTTCCTTCCCAATTTGTATCCCCTTGATCCCCCTTTGTTGTCGTATGGCAATAGCTAGAACTTCAAGTACCATGTTGAAAAGGTATGGAGAGAGTGGACAGCCTTGTTTTGTTCCTGATTTTAGAGGAATTGCGTTGAGTTTCTGTCCATTTAGTTTGATGTTGGCTGTTGGTTTACTGCATATGGCTTTTATTATGTTTAAGTATGTCCCTGTTATCCCAGATCTCTCCAAGACCTTTATCATGAAGGGTTGTTGGATTTTGTCAAAGGCTTTTTCAGCATCTAGTGAGATGATCATGTGATTTTTGTTTTTCAGCTTGTTTATATGGTGGATTACGTTGATGGATTTTCGTATGTTGAACCATCCCTGCATCCCTGGGATGAAACCTACTTGATCGTGGTGAATGATTGTTTTGATGTGTTCTTGGATCCGATTTGCCAGTATTTTATTGAGTATTTTTGCATCAATGTTCATGAGGGATATTGGTCTGAAGTTCTCTTTCTTGGTTGTATCTTTGTGTGGCTTGGGGATCAAGGTGATTGAAGCCTCATAGAAAGAGTTTGGCAAAGACCCTTCTGCTTCTATTGTGTGGAACACTTTGAGAAGAATTGGTATAAGCTGTTCTTTGAATTTGTGGTAGAATTCTGCACTGAGGCCATCTGGACCTGGACTTTTTTTGGTTGGGAGACTTTTGATGACAGCTTCTATTTCCATAGGGGTTATAGGTCTATTTAAATTGCTTATCTGTTCTTGATTTAGTTTTGGCAAATGATAGCTGTCCAGGAAGTCATCCATTTCCTTTAAATTTTCGAATTTTGTGGAGTACAGGTTTTCAAAGTATGACCTAATGATTCTCTGGATTTCCTCAGAGTCTGTTGTTATGTCCCCCTTTTCATTTCTGATTTTGTTAATTTGCGTGTTCACTCTCTGCTGTTTGGTAAGTTTGGACAAAGGTTTGTCTATCTTGTTGATTTTCTCAAAGAACCAACTCTTCGTTGCATTGATTCTTTGTATTGTTTTCCTGGTTTCTACTTTGTTGATTTCAGCCCTCAATTTGATTATTTCCTGGCGTCTACTCCTCCTGGGGAGTTTGCTTCTTTGTGTTCTAGAGCTTTTAGCTGTGATGTTAATTCTCTGGTATAACTGTTTTCCTGTTTCTTCATGTGAGCACTTAGTGCTATGAACTTCCCCGTAGCACTGCTTTCAAAGTGTCCCATAGGTTTGGGTATGTTGTGTCTTCATTCTCATTGAATTCGAGGAAGTCTTTAATTTCTTTTTTTATTTCCTCTTTGACCCAGGGATGGTGCAGTTGAGCATTATTCAATTTCCATGAGTTTGTAGGTTTTCTGCAATTTGTGTTGTTGTTGAATTCTAATTTTAAGGCATGGTGGTCTGATAAGATGCATGGAGTTATTCCAATTTTTTTGTAGCTGCTGAGGTTTGATATGTTGCCAAGTATGTGGTCGATTTTTGAGAAGGTTCCATGTGGTGGTGAGAAGAAGGTATATTCTTTTTTATGTGGATGAAATGTTCTATAGATATCTGTTAATCCCAGTTGGGTCATTACTTCTATTAGACCCTTTGCTTCTTTGTTGAGTTTCTGTCTGGTATTCTTGTCTAGTGGTGAGAGTGGTGTGTTGAAATCTCCCACTATAACTGTGTGGGGCTTTAGATGAGATTTAAGTTCTAATAATGTTTCTTTAACGAATGTGGATGCCTTTGTATTGGGGGCATAGATGTTCAGGATGGACACTTCATCTTGGTGGGTTTCACCTGTGATGAGTATGTAATGACCTCCTTCATCTCTTTTGATTGATTTTATTTTAAAGTCTAGTTTGTTAGATATTAGGATTGCTACCCCTGCTTGTTTCTTGGGTCCATTTTATTGAAAAATTTTTTCCCAACCTTTAACTCTCAAGTAATGTCTGTCTTTGAGGGTGAGGTGTGTTTCTTGTATGCAGCAGAAGGAAGGGTTCTGTCTTCGAATCCATTCTGCTAGTCTGTGTCTTTTTATGGGTGAGTTAAGGCCGTTAATATTGAGGGATATTAATGACCATTGATTGCTCATCCTTCTTCGATTTGCGATGGTTGTTGTTGGTGGAATTATGGGTGGAATTTCACCCCTTTGTTCTTTTGGCTGTTGGTAGAGAGGGATTCTCTAATGCTTATGTTTTTCTGGTTGTAGTTAGCTTCCTTGGGTTCGAGTTTTCCTTCCAAAATTTTCTGTAGGGCTGGGTTAGTGGACACATAATGGTTGAATCTGGTTTTGTCATGGAATATCTTGTTTTCTCCGTCTATAGTGATTGAGAGCTTTGCCGGGTATAGTAGTCTGGGCTGGCATCCATGGTCTCTTAGTGTAGGTAGAATACCTATCCAGGACCTTCTGGCTTTCAGAGTTTCCATGGAGAAATCAGGTGTAATTCTGATAGGTCTGCCTTTATATGTTACTTGACTTTTTTCCTTAGCTGCTCTTAATATTCTTTCTTTATTCTGTGTGTTTGGGGTCTTGATTATTATGTGGCGAGGGGATTTTTTTTGTGGTCCACTCTATTTGGTGTTCTGTAGGCTTCTTGTACCTTCATTGGCATGTCTTTCTTAAGGTTGGGAAAGTTTTCTTCTGTGATTTTGTTGAATATGCCTTCTGCCCCTTTGAGGTGGATTTCTTCTCCTTCTTCTATACCTATTATTCTTAGGTTTGGTCTTTTCATGGTGTCCCATAATTCCTGGATGTTTTGTGTTAAGGATTTGTTGGATTTAAGGTTTTCTTTGGTTGATAAATCCATTTCTCCTAATGTATCTTCAACACTTGAGATTCTCTCTTCCATCTCTTCTATTCTGTTGGTAATGCTTGTATTGGTAGTGCCTGACTGTTTGTCCAGCTTTTCTATTTTCTGCCTTTCTTCAGATTGTGGTTTTTTTTAGTGTCTCTATTTCAGTTTTCAACCCTTGCAGCGTTTGCATTGCTTCTTGCAATTTTCTGTTTATCTGTTCGTCCGTTTGTTGCCTTTTATGAATTTTTTGGTTTGTTCTTTCTTCCATTTCCTGCCTTTTTTGGTTTGTTTCTTCCTCCATTTTTTTCATTTTTTGCTTTGTTTTTTCTACCATTTCTTGCATTTTTTGCTTTGTTTCCTCTTCCATTTCCTGCCTTATTTGGTATGTTTCTTCTTCTAATTCTTGCATTTTTTGCTTTGCTTTTTCTTCCATTTCTTGCATTTTTTGCTTCATTTCTTCTCCCATTTCGTGCCTTTTTTGGTTTGTTTTTTCTTCCAATTCTTGCATTTTTTGGTTTGTTTTTTCTTCCATTTCTTGCATTTTTTGGTTTGTTTTTTCTTCCATTTCTTTGAGGGATTTTCCAATATCCTCTTTTAGGGACTCTATCATTTTCATGAAAGTGCTTTTAAGGTCGTTCTCTTCTGCTTCCTTCGCATTGGAATATTGGGGTCTTGCTAGTGTGGAGTCTCTAGAATCTGGCGGTGTCATATTTGTTTTTCTGTTGCTGACTGTGTTTTTGTATTGTCTCTTTCCCATCTCTTCTTCTAGTGGGTGCAGAAAGAGCCCCTTCCTGGTCTGGGGACCAGAGTTCCCTTTTGGTGGGTGCTAGTAAGTCCAGTAATCTGGTGGTTCTTCTATACCTTGTCCAAATGCTGGTCCGTGGGTAGAGAAGAAGAACAGGAATCTGGGGCGCTTAGCCTCCTACCTGGTCCCCTGGACCCTATGCTGGGTCCTGTTGTACCTGATCTGGAACAGCTACTCCCCTGGTCTCCCTGGCTCCTGTAGTTTCCTGGTCTCTTTGGTGGGAGAGAAGATCTGGAGTCTGGGATGCTTGGCTCCCGCCGGGATTGGGAGCTCTGTGCAGTTCCCAGGCGATCTGCAGGCTCTGGAACACAGGCCGGGAAGCTGGCCTGTTTACCTGATGCTGCCAGAGGGACAGCTACTTCCCTGTACTCCCAGCCTCCTCTCGTTTCCTAGTCTCGTTGGTGGGAGAGAAGATCTGGAGTCTGGGGTGCTTGGCTCCCGCTGGGATTGGGAGCTCTGTGCAGTTCCCAGGCGATCTGCAGGCTCTGGAACACAGGCCAGGAAGCTGGCCTGTTTACCTGATGCTCCTGCCGGGATTGGGAGCTCTGTGCAGTTCCCAGGCGATCTGCAGTCTCTGGAACACAGGCCGGGAAGCCTGCCTGTTTACCTGATGATGCCAGAGGGACAGCTACTTCCCTGTACTCCCAGCCTCCTCTCCTTTCCTGGAATCGTTGGTGGGAGAGAAGATCTGGAGTCTGGGGTGCTTGGCTCCCGCCGGGATTGGGAGCTCTGTGCAGTTCCCAGGCGATCTGCAGGCTCTGGAACACAGGCCAGGAAGCTGGCCTGTTTACCTGATGCTCCCACCGGGATTGGGAGCTCTGTGCAGTTCCCAGGCGATCTGCAGGCTCTGGAACACAGGATTTATTGATTTTTTATTAATTTAATTTTAAGTAGTTCGCTCCACATGTCAATCCCAGTTCCCTCTCCCTCCCCTTCTCCCACACCCCCCCAGCCTCCCACCCCATCCCCAGTTCCCTCCACATAGGGGATATCTAGAGTCTGTTGTTTCACTCAGGGCAGAGTCCAGGCACTCCCCCAGGATTCCAGGCTGAGGGAGCATCCCTCTTTGTGCCATGGACACACGAAGCCCATTTGTATGCCAGGGATAAACACTGATCCACTGCCCAGGGCCCCATAGGTTGCCCAGGCCTCCTCACTGACTCTCACACTCAGGGGGTCTGGATCAGTCCCATGCTGGCCAAGAGCTCCCCCTTGTTCAGATCAGCTGTCTCTGCTGGTTTTGCTAATTTGCTCATCGCTCCTCTCTCTCTGTCTCTGGGTTCCATGGGTTCAGTTCAGTGTCTAACTGTGGGTGTTTGCCTCTGCTTACATCAGTCACTGGATGAAGGTTCTAAGATGGCTATAGACATCAAGTTCATTATCAGGAATGGGCATTTAAGGTGGTCTCTCCACTATTACTTAGCTTGGCAGTTGGTGTCATCCCTTTATTTTTATTTTGTGCGCATTAGTGTTTTGCCTGCATGTGTGTCTGTGTGAGGGTGTTGGATCTCCTGGAACTGGAGTTACAGATAGATGGGAGCTGCTGTGCAGGTGCTGGGAATTGAACCTGGGTTCTCTGGGAGAGCAGCCAGTGCTCTTTACCACTGAGTGATCATGTGTATTAAGTGATAGGTAAATTGTCCTTAGAATATTCAGATTTGAAATGAGCAGTATTATTTATCTGGCTTTAGTTGGAGAAATATAAGTAAATTGCAAAAAGCTGACCTGCATGAGTACTCTGGGATCACTGTACTGTTTAGTAGCACTTCACCTCAAGGTTATGCCATGGGAGAACCATTGTTTTTTACATGAGTGGTCCCTGGCTGCACCTGTCATTGTACCCATGACATTGTTCACCATGTCTGGACAGAGCCACCATGAATTTTTAGGTTGAAGATTGAAAGAGGGTCATGTAGTTCTATACTTAACATAAACAGGAAAGGTTTTAGCAACCTAAGCCATTTTAGTTAACATACAAAATCCTACTGTAGGATTTTCCTTGAAATGTTGTGTAGGACCAAATTAAGTGTAGCACCTACTTTGGCCTAAGGGCAAACTGAAAACCACTGGGGTCCTTTTACATTATGCCACAGAATAAAGAGCAGCCAGAAGTTTCACTGTTTGGTAAGGTAACAACCAAGGTAATTACATCGACTAGAATTTATTGTATGTATTCACAACAAATACTCTTTCTTCTCTGGGTTGAAAGTCAACTCAAAACATACCAAGAACAAGTTCTCAGACCAAAGGAGATTTATTTGCCCTCAGGGGACAGAGGGCAGGAAATAAGAGACAAAGACAGGAGATAGAGGAAAAGGGAGAAAGAGAAGGGGGAAAAGGAGATGGGGAAAAGGAGAGGAAGAAAATGGACAAGGGAGAGGGGGCAGGGATATTTGCCTTGGAAGGTCAATGGCTGCCTCTGGATAGAGAGGAGACAGGTGTGGCACAGAGGCGCCTGTCAGTTTATAAGTTGTGCTGGAAGATTTTAATGTGGTAGTTTTTAAGAGGTTAAAATTCTATCAGCAAAGCCAACACTTACAAAAGATTCCAGTTAGTCAGAATCTTATTTTTAATTTCGAAGTATTTTTAGAAATTCCTGTCATCTCCTGATATTACAGGGTATTGACTGTCAGGTCTACTTTGAAGCTCACCCCAAGCTACCAACTTCTGGGTTTGAGTCTATAGTGGGACCATCTCAGCACATACATCTACATTAACAAGTATAAAACAAAGATGCTTTCTGAGAACAGGGACTGAGGGAGTGCTGTGCTGGCAGAGGCGCCAAGGAAATGGTGTTATTAAGTTGCATTGGAAAGATAAATAGTTCCATACTCTTTTACCAGTAATACAAAACAAATCTTCACTACTTTCCACAGTTCTGTCTTCCTGAGATTAATTATGTCTCTGAAACATCACCCCCAGAAGACTACAGCATCTGTCATCCATGGTGATACAAATGCTCATCAAAACTAGACTTTTTAGTCCATAGTAGCTTCCGGTAGAAGCCCTATCTCATAAATTTGCAACAAACTGAGGAAATTTTTAAAGTCTAAGCCCACCACATAACTGAAGGAGCATTTATTATTTTTATGCTGGGCACTTACACAAAACATTTTAATACTATTCATTTTCTTTGCTACTTAAACCAATAATGACTACCCTTCCCCCATCTGACGCATAGTCTTTTCAATATATTATATTTATTGCTTCCCTGAGGACTTCACACTCAATGCTTTCTCTTAAATTTTCAAACCAAGACCTTGTGCTTAATACAAGTCTAACTTTCCAGCATGAGTTGGAAATGTTTCTTTTTTCTAAGGAGCAGCCAGGTGGTTCTAAAGGCTATGTATACACATTGGATTTTTCTCCTGTATAACTGGGTTTTGACTACTGTCAAACATCTGATACATTTTTCTACCAACTTCTATGGCTTTCTGAGAAATTATTGTAATTTTTTAAAACCCCAATATCTAGGAGAATTTAATGTCATTATATCGATTTTTGATGTAATTTCTCACATTGTTGGATTCTTCTTCATACAGAGAAGTGACTTTTTTGTCTAATTTACATCTTTGCACCTTTGTATAATTTATAAATAAAACACTTTTATGTTTTTATATAAAAATGCTTTTGTTATGAAAACTTATTTATAATACTAATTTATAAAGATAGAAAAAGATCATATTCTCTTTTCACTAATCTGCTTAATCCAATGGCACTATAAATGGTCAGATCTAAACATAAAAATAGGTTTTGTTTAAAATGAACATTTATTACACATTACTTTAACCTTTCTGTATTTTTAAAAAGAATTGTATTTTATAAACAGATACTTACACTAGGGTAGGTAATGTTTGTGTGTTCATAATAGGCATGCTTAGCTCCCAAATGTACAAGACACACAAATTGTAATGTCATTTCTTCCAAATGTATTTATTTTTATATGTCTTATGACTGTAATTGTATTCACAGGTTATATATTTAATGAATGTCACAAACATTTAAAAAATAGTAAAGGTGAAACCCTGTTTTAGGATGGGATATTTAATTTTAACTGGGCATGCTAATTAAGTGATCCAAAGGCGAACTTTTGATTGCTGGACATTAATACTTTGCTAACTGGACCTTGGTAGTCAGCCATAGGAGGAGGAAGTAGCCAATAAGGGAATAGACCTTGAGGGAATGGGGAGAAGGGCAAGGCCTTCCAGAGTCATGTTTGCCAGGCCCAGGCTGCCTAAAGTCTCTTCACTTGAGACTTACCAGTAAGTAACCCCCATCTTCGAGCATACTGCTTTAGGCTGGCATGAAGTGAGAGCATGATCAAATCGCTGATGCAGTTCTGTGATGTAAACATGTGACTTACTGGCTCTGGTGCAGTGCTCACAGGCTGACAAGCCAGTGAGTGACCCACCTGCCAGCTGAAGCGCTGCAATCCCCTGGATTCTGTTGACCCAAGATCCACTCTGCTGCCCAACCCTTCCCACCTCATCATCTTTGCCAAGGCCATCCCTTCCTCACAACTCCAGAAGACCGAATAGGCCCCGGTACAATGTATACCAGTACAAAGAACAGCACTCCCTCCTCTGGGCTCCATATTCTAGTCTACAACTTTGGAAGAAGACCTTGGCTTTACTGAAGGCCAGGTTGGATCTAGGGACCCAAGCCCCCCAAGCCCCGGTGGAGACACCCTACTGGACCTGAAGACCAATCAGTCACCAGAACCCTTGATCACTTAGGTCAGAAAACCAAAGAGGAAACAGAAAATAAAGGAACAAAATTCCCATCCAACAAAGGCAAATGCAGAATCAGCAGCTAGACCTATAATCATCCCAAATCCAGATGCCTAAACACCAGTGTAAGAACACAATCAATTAACACAAAGGGCAATATGGCACCATCAGGATCCAGCTATCCTATGACAACAAGACTTGAACCTTCCAATGAAGTTGAAGCCCAAGAAAATGACCTATTAAATAACTTTATGAAGATGATAGAGGTCCTTAAATAGGAAATGAAAACAATTCCTTGAAGAAATTGAGGAAACAGTCTCTGTATGCCTTGCTCTGAGTGCATCCTCACCCTGATAAAGCATTTCTGGATGGGCTGGTTGTGTGCTGTGCCATCTGCCCTGTCTGAGATTTGCCCCCACTGTCATCTGTGGTACTTGAGAATTTTCCTGCCCTTTAATTCTATAACTGGCAGAGAAGACGAACCCTATCAAGATCCCTAGACAGAAACATTACCTGCTTCCCATCTGGAGACACTTTCAGCTACAGTTATTTACATATTTTAAGTTGCATTGGCCCTATGTACACAGCCCTCATAAAACAGGAGGGAAGTCTACTGTGTTTTCATAGTAATTAACAATTCCACACAAATGCTTTAATTCCCTAGTGAATTCCAGATCAATCAACAACTGTTTCCTAATAATGAAATTTAAAGATGTATTTATTTTTATGCGTATAAGTGTGTTGCCTGCATGTAGGTGCATGCACTTTATATCTGTGTGTTCAGAGAGCAGAGGAGGTCATTAGATGCCCTGCAGCTGGAGTTACAGACAGTTGTGAGCAGCCCTGAGGGTGCTGGGAATCAAAGTCGGGTCTTCCGTGAGAGCAATGAGTGCTCTTAACTACTGAGCAATCTCTCCTGCCCCAGACGACTGAATTTTCAACATTAGTGCTCTGTCTCATTTTACACTTGCTCTTTACATAAGGTTGCAAGGTAAAATGTCATTATTCCCTTGTCTGGAGGAGTAAAGGGAATGGGACCAGGCACAAGGAGATGGTTTGGTGATGGCAACTCACCACTGCTTCCTCCGGCATGGTCCAGTTACCTTGAGACTGGTTGACACAAGTTGGGACTTGGAAAGCCAGAGTTTCCATCTGGGTTATTTTTAAACAGTTTGTTCTTCTCATTTCTCACAGCCTGCAGCTTCTGCTGAAAAATTACAAGCACACTCTCTTTTCTTTTTTTCTTGTGAATAGTCTTCATGGGACAGGTCTTTGCTTTCTGACCATGAGGCTGTGGCTGGTTCTCACTGGCATTTCTAGATTAGGGCTTGGAATGTTACACCATTTCCGTCAGGACCTTCTCATCTTTCCTTCACTTATCAGATGTAGGCCTTTTAGCTACTGTCTTTCCTTGTTGCTAAGCCTGGGGTACCAGTTGCTACTTTCTGACTATTTTTTTTTGTCTTAAAATAAATGTTTCTATGGCTCAATTGCTCAGCCTAGGGCTGATGTCAACACCATCCTCAGAATTCCAGTCTGAGAACATCCTCTGACTTGGACATGTAACTGTGGTGGCCCCAGATCCCTCTTGTTACAGCAGCACCATCCCCTACCTTCCAGGAGAGGTAAAGCATGGACAGAGCCAGGTCAGTGAGCACTGACCACCTAGAGCCCATGTCTCCACCCCCACACTGCTGTTTTCACAGTGTTTAGATCATATTAAACACATGTATCTCCATGAACATTAGTTACCTCTTTATGATAACCTTTAGGGTGCTGGGTCATAAGTAGGGAGGGCCTGCTTATCAAGTCAAGAGGTGACATATCCTGCCTACCACCATTTAAGTGGTCCATGTGTAGCTGGAATTAAACAGCATGGATTGGCAGGTCTAGCGTGCATGAACTTGGAAAGAAAAGAGATTGTGCCAGAGTTTTCTCTTTCTTTTCCAAGTGTTTGGAGTTCAGACCAGTCAAGCATGTAACAGAAGGATGATTGTAAGTTTCTTTTTGTTTTCCATACACACAGGGCAATATTTGCACTCCTTTCTTGTTGCTGGTTGTTTTTTCACACAATAAATTGCTCTAAAGATATTAATAAAATAAATTTGGGGTGCTTTTCTGGTTCTTCAAAAACTTGTGACTCCCAGTGAAGAGAAAACCTGTTCTTTGTTCTGCAATGCTCGGAGAGGACCCTGTCTCCCCAGGCAGCCTTTACAAATGAGTTCTGATTGTAGGTTCTGAAGGCAGGGGCCTCTTCTAGCTGACCAAAGTTCTTCTGTCCCTACAAATATCAGTAGCTTCTGGAAGATCAGGTTTAAAAAACTGCTGTTAACTCAGTGGTTCAGATAATTGATAAAACTTGATCAACTCATTATTTTCTTTCCCATTGAATTGCTTGTAACAATAAGTCATTATTCATTAAATCATCTACATGTTTAGAAAACCAGTTGTTTTTCAATTGAATATTATCATTTTAATAATTCTCAGAAAGGCCCTAGTTTTCTTTATGTTGCATAAGCAATGTCTTAATTTATTTTGGCTCACGGTTTGAGGAAGCACCGTCATGGCAAGAACAGCATTGTACAGGAGCAGCTCACTCTTGGATATGGAGGCAAGGGAGTGGGCAGCTTGTTCACTGAGGCTCAATGGGAAGTAGGGCTTGGCTGTGATCTTCAAGTCCTCAGTGACCCACTCATTCTTCAACCAAGACTCCATCTCCTAAAGGTTCATGGACCTCCCAAAATATCTCCACTTGCTCAGGACCAAATGATCAAACACACAAACTTCTGAGACTTTTTACATCCAACCTACAGCATCATGGTGAAGAGAAGTTTGAAATTAAAAATGCAACTTGTAATATTCATATATGGACTAAGTTCTAAATTTTGTAAATATACTCAAAGATAAAGTAAATTGTTGACTTAAGTCATTAATATCTTAGAAGGGAAGAAACAACAGAACTTTTTCCCTTAGTAATCTAATAAAGTCTTTGCTGAGTTTAATTTTCTCAACATAAAATCAATAACATTGATGTTTCCTGAAGGCTTCCATTGTGTTGAGAGATGATCTGGCTATGAGGATTTATCACAATTAGTTAAGCAAAAATAATGAAAGCTACCATTCATTGTTGTGTGAGTAGAGCAGGAGGCTAAGGAGAGCTGTGATTGAACAATAATAAAAGATGAAGAGCGCATCAGGAGACGCTGGCTGCAGTTTGTCAGAGATTGTATCTTAATCCAAAGAAGCAAATCAAATAAATGGATTTTCTGACAGTGCTATGAATAATGAGAATCTCAAAAACAAAGATCTGTCTTCTTAGACAGACAGATACATGGACAGACAGACAGACATACACATGGACAGAAAGACAGACACATGGACAGACAGGTAGACACACACCCCTTCACAGTAAAGGAAATGGTTCTGAGAATACTCTGCTCCACAGCCAATAAGTGGAAAACGAGAAAGAGATCATGTCTGAATTATCCATGTTTGTTTTTGAATGGCTGTCACTAAAGGCAGCAAAAATCAAACCAGCAAGAACATATTGGTTCTTTTGGCAAAGAATGAAACCTTGAGATAGGATCTACTATGTAGCCCTAGTTGACCTTGATTTTGTAATTCTTCTGCTGCAGCTTCTTTGGTGCTGGGATTGCAGGCTTGTGCTACCATATCTAGCTTTGAAATATTTCAATAATTCAATGTATTGTTTCCCATTGCAGTTGTAACAATGATTTATGTCCATCTCACACACACAAAAAAATAATTTCACTTCATCACTAGGTTCCCAAAGTCTCAGTTTAAGAGTATCATCTCAAAGTCAAACGTTACATCAGAATCTCATGGGTTCCAAAGTCCCAAATCTAATCATAGAAATGACCTAAGTTAGGTATAAAGAAGAATCTTGGTTTATTTCATCCTGGCACAAATTCCTCCCCATTTGTGAACCTATGACCCTCAGGACTCAGATTTGACTTAATAAAAATATCAGGATGGATTAGGAACACGGATACCCATAACAGTGATGAAACAACACAGCAACCATATAGAGAGAAGGCAAAGCAGGCCTGAAGTAGTTATAAATTCAATGTGGCATATCACTTGGGGTTTGACCCAAGATTCCTGGACCTGCCTTCTGGGCCAGGGATCCATCCTTCAGGCTGGCCACTCTGTACATGGAGAACAGCAAGGATTTGGAAGTCAATTGCTTGATCAGCCTGTTTCCCATCTGTCCACAAGAATTTGAGAGTTTGACCTCTCCATTGGATTCCTCCCTTCTCTACTCCTGGCAGTTTTCTGAGTGTATCAAAGCCTCATGAAACCCATGTGTTTCCCTGGCAACTCAGAGACTCATCCTATCAGACCAGGTGTCCTGCCCAAAGAATTGGAGCACTGCATTCTGATGTGGGGTCCTGTAGAGATGGCCCAGGGGACCCAGGACTCACAGGTGTCACCGCTTCAGGGAGCTTCTGTGGGAATGAGTCTGTCTGGGACCTAGCCAAGGCTGCAAGGCAAGACCCTTGGACTTCTCTCCAGATCACTCTTCTAATAGAACATCTACTTTGTTGGTACCCTTTGCATTCTAGATGAGTGAAGCCTTTCTCAGCCCATCAAGTCCCTGTTCCTATTGGCCAGTGGTTCTTTAATAATCAAGGTCTCATTCAGTTTACTACAGGGAGTGAAGAATTCAGGCTCCAACATCATCACTCTGATTCTGATTCTGTGAGTCTGTGATGACCTTCCCTGCACTCTTAGTAGGGTTGCTATTTCACTGTGTCTTGGAAGCATACTGTTAATAACTATGTTTTTATTAACAGATTTCTCTTTTAAATGATCATTTGAATATTCTCTGTGAGGCAAGCTTTCTTTTTCAGATTATTTCAGTCCAGGCCCTGGCAGAAGGCACCTTTAGTACACATATTTCCATTGAAAGCATAACAGTGGAATCTCTAATTCAATTCACATCAGAATCCTCCAGCCTTCTGTAGGCTGAATATTCTGTCCCAACAGCCAGTTCCCAAATAACCACAGACTTGTTATTAATTATAATTGCTTGACACATAACTTAGGCTTGTTACTAACAAGCTCTTACAGCTTGAATTGACCCATATTTCTTATCTGCGCTCTACCACAACATGGTCATCTTGCTTCTCTTTGTGTCTCCTGGCAACTCCAACCTTCTTTATCACTGCACTCTTTTTCCCTGTCTGAAAATCCTGCTTAGCTATTGGCTATTAACTCTTTATCAGACCAGTGAGAGCAACACACCTTCACAGTGTACAAAAAGACTACTCCCTAACAGTCTTCTAATTATTATCCAGCTATAAAACCACATCACTATTTTTAACTATTCTAGGTACTTCTTTTTTACAGAGCCTTTACTTTCTAGGGACTAAAACCTGATTTAATTTTAAATTTTCTGTTGGGACAAATTGTGTCTTAAAGCAACACAGTCAAATGTTCTATCCATGAGCTGCACCCACACCACCTTAAAGCAGCCAGATGTGTCCGTATACACTTCTGGGGCAGATGATGAGCTTTATAGGTCTTAGGTTGCATTGGCTGGCTTTGTTCCTGTGGTGTAGATGAGAACAGGCTCTGCTAATTACTTTCTACTTCTAGTGTCATGGCTGCCTGCTTCTGCTTCTCCCTTTACTCCTGGCCATATTTTACATGGGATAGCCTCCAGTTTCCATTTCTAGTTTCCTACCACTTGCTCTGGCCTTTCTTTCTTTTTCATTGGCCCTTGGAGAGTTACACAAGGATGGCTCAGATACCCTGGGATGATCCACACCATCTAGAATTCTTGATTTTGTCCATAGCAAGTCCTTTCTGCTGGGATTGTTACAGATTAAGTTTCTTGGGGGGGGGCTATGGGCTTCCTTAAAAGATACCATGGCAGCCAGGCGTTGGTGGCACACGCCTTTAATCCCAGCACTCGGGAGGCAGAGGCAGGCAGATCTCTGTGAGTTCAACGCCAAGCTGGACAGACAGCCTCCAAAACCATACAGAGAAACCCTGTCTCATAAAACCAAAAAACAAACAAACAAAAAAAGATACCGTGGAAGAATACAAGTTATCCAAGGAATTTTGACAGCTGTCTTTTAATACCTCTTGTCTCCTCTGGTTCAGGTAGTAACCAGGGCTCAGGACCCACAGAGGTGACCGCTGTCCTCCTGTTCTCATAGCATAGAATGGGAGAGAGCTGAGATACAGAAAGTATGGTGATGGAGGCTCAGCCAGAACTTTGGCTGAGTGGCCATAAGAACCCTTGTACATCTCACAAGTAAGTGAGGTAACAAAGGGGAAACCACCACTTGTCAGAGCCTTGGTGACTGCATCCTTCTTGGTGACCAAAACGTCCTGTTTCGTCAGGAAGTTTAGAGAAGGTGATGCCAAGTCACAGAGCAGTCTACAGCAGGGCCAGCCACAGAGGAAGCCCTGGCGTAAGATTACCGAGGCTGCGATACAGTCAGGCAGCCCTCCTCTCCGTACTCTATGGCTTGAACACAAACTGAGCTCCTGTCTCAGATGGTGTTTACTCCTCAGCCCAACACTTGGTTCTGTAATGTTCTCACCATGCTGGTGTGGAATCATTCCTGCCATATTCTATGGTATTTGGGAAGATGGGGCTGAAATCTATCCTTATTCAGTGGACTGATTCCATGGACCAAAGGATTTGCTGAGAAATGTGTGTCGTAGACACAGACAGTGTTTATCTTCCTGAAGAGTGAAGGGCAACCAGTTAGTTTTAGGTTCCTTAACAGGTAGCTCAGCACTCCCAGAGCCAGCTGTCACTACCCTGGTAAAGCATCTCTGAGACTCTGTAAGCATCATCTCCTTCCCTCTGACCAAGTGACTCCAGGAGCTGACAGCCACAACTGCAGCGCCGCTTAGGACTTCACAGTTGCTCTTCTGCTATCATACACTAGAGTCTGTAGGGAATAGTTCACGTTCAAGTCAGAACATCCTCACTCCACACACGCACATGCATACATACACACAGACACACATGCATAAACACACGCACACACATGCATACACACATGTACACACACACACACACACACACGCACACACATACATATACACACACACAGACTCAACTCAATGTTTTTTGAGCTGGCTAGCAACCATCCGGATTTTCCCTATGAATAAGGAAGTTTTCCACTCACTACCCCAGTTTGGCTCCTATTGTTTCATCAGAAAATGTGCCAACCTCTGACTGCTGTCCTCAACTTTGCACTAATTCTGTGTTAACAACTAAGCAGACCTTCATTCCCTAGGGAGAAACGGGATGGTTATGAAAACACTTCTGGTCACTGAGTGACATCTGCCGGGGCATCAGTCTCCAATCATCCCATCTTTGCAGGTGGACACAGACCGTGGTATCTGTTTTCACACCCACTCCCCCATCTTTCTACGTTTTGCTGCTGTGGCTGTGAGATCACTCCAGTCAGCTAACCTCAGGATACTGCAGCTGAAGATGCCCACATGCTGTCCTGCAGAAGTCAGTGACCAGTCAACACACTCGATCTTTTGTGCCATGGCTTATTTGAGTCTTTTATTCTTTTAGATAAGGGATCTATCCTTTCTTGGGAAAGTGTTGATCATAAAATTATTTGAATGGACTGATGACCAAAGGGATTAAGGCTGGGCTGGTTTAACCCCCAGAAACAGCTGACCTGACAAAGGTTAACTCTTGAATCCCAGGCATCAGCCTGGGAATCCAGCATGGGACTGATCAAGACCCCCTGAATGTGAGTGTCAGTGAGGAGGCCTAGGTAATCTATTGAGCCTTGGACAGCAGATCAGTACCCATCCCGAGTATACACACGGACTTTGGACTCCCATAGAACAATGTGAGGTGCACTCTCACCCAGAACTCTTGGGGAAGGGTCTAGGCCCTGCCCTATATGAAATGACAGACTATGGACACCCCCATGGAGGGCCTCACCCTCCCTGGGGAAATGAGGGGATAATGGGGGGGTTGGGAGGAGGGCATGGGAGGAGGGGAGGGAAAGGGAGAGGGTCCTGGAACTGACTTGTGAAGCAACCTTGTTTCTTATCTAAATTTAAACTGAAAAATAAATTTAAAAAAATTATTTGAAGGAGTCTTTCCTCATCCCTCAGAATGCTTTTTCAAACCTTGCTGATTTTTACTGTCTAGAAAGATGTGTTTAGATGTTTTTCTAAAAATATGCAAAGTACATTTAAAACATTTGTTTTATAAAATGTATTTTTATTAAAAAAGAATAAGTTACTGTCTGAAAAGAAATAACTCTCTCTAATACCACTATCTCAATATGGAAATGTCATCTTGTTAAATATCCCTTCTCAATCTCATTAAGGAGCTTTTTTAGTTTCTGTATCTATGTATTTGTATGGTATGATGTATATGCATGTGTGGTGTATGTGTGGATATGTGCATGTGATGTGTGTGTATGTGTGTGGTGTGCACATGTATGTGTGCATATGTGTGTGTACATATGTGTGTATGTAGTGTTTATTTGTGTGTGGTATATGTATGTATGTGTTGTATGTGTGTTGTGTGTCTGGTATACTGTGCATGTGTGTGCATGGTGTGTATGTGTGGTATATGTGTGTATGTGTGGTGTTTGAGTGTGTGTGGTGTATGTGTTAATATGTGTGTGGTATGTATTTGTATATTATGTGTGTGCTATGTGTTGGTATGTATGTGTGACTGTGTGGTGTGTGAGTGTGTGTGTGAATGTGTGTGGTGTATGTGTTAATATGTGTGTGGTATGTATTTGTATATTATGTGTGTGCTATGTGTTGGTATGTATGTGTGACTGTGTGGTGTGTGAGTGTGCGGGGTGTGTGTGTGAGTGTGTGTGTGTGTACCTGTTTGCCCACGCTTTCTCATCTTGCACCACAGGGAGTTTGAACCATGTACCCTGTTTGGAAGGGTATATAATAGTGTATGGGTGCGTAGATAGGAATGCTCTTTACTGGTGACTTTTCCAGAGACTTTGTGGTCAGCATATAAGGGTGAGTGAAAGGTAAGCTGAAGGATTTGTGGGACATCCTTCCATTCTGACTTCTCTAGTTTTTTTCTTCTTAGAAATACAAGGATGAGTCTGGGGAGGCTGTCCTGTATCATGAGGTTACAAGTGCGAGCAGGCTGTGAACACACCAAGGATGGCAGGTCAAGAAGGCAAAGAGCCTGGATTGGTGAACCATCATCCCAGACTGTCCAGCCTGAGATTTCATATTACAGCGACAAATAACCCCTTGTATTTTAAAGCTATACTTGTATTTCCAGTTATTTGCAGGGAGGATCATTCTGTAATATATAACTGAAAAGCCAAAAGGTTCTTTTGCAGAGGTCACATCACTGAGGACTTCTGAGAGTGACACAGTAGTGTCAACGCGCAGAGCCATAGCTGTGGTAGCAGCAGTTTCCACCAGGGGCTGTGCTTGCCTTCTGTTTCTCCTCCTGTGCTGGGGGCTGCAGACAAAGGCTGGCATGCTGCACAAACTCTTCACTTCGATGGTTTAGTCAGGGAAGGACCAACCCTTTACTGCTGCTGCCCAGACCAACAGTTGTTAGAACCTGAGTTCCAGGAGCCAGGTCAGGAAAGAGAGGAGCTGCAGAAAGTATCTGGTGGTGCTCCCTTTCAAATGAATTTACATTAAATGAATGGGAACAAAGCATTGAACTCTCCTTCAACTTGGCTAAAAATATTCCTTAGCTTCTAATAAAACATGTTGAAGCAGCGGAGAATGTAAGGCAGAATAGGGATAAAGCCAAGATGGCCAAGACCCTCCGGAGCAAGGAAGCAAGCACAGGAAGGAAACAAACAGGCTGCCTAGGAGACAGAAAAGGGTGAGGCAGTCTGAAGCCAAAGGCAGATGGCCAGAGGAGAAGGCAATGTGGGAGACAACCAAGCACATTGTTCCTACTTCCTAGGCAGTCGAGTGTGTATTCCTGTACCACAGGCAGAGGCATCCCGTAGTAATTGCAGAGTCTGTGGATTTTCACAAATGGAGCGTTTATGCAGTGATGGCCAGGTCAATGAGGAGGGCCTGGCTGGCATGCTGCAACATCACTCTTGCTACCTGTCCCCACAGCTGTTCCTGGTAAATTGCTATCTCAACATCGTGAATGCACTTTGCCGACTTTGCTACCGTGTATTTATGAGACAACACAGCACGGGTTCTTTGGTGTGATTCTTCATTTGTTCAGTCTACTGTCCCCAAGATTTCCTCCTATGTCATGTAGTTATCACTTCTGGTCATGTCCTTGTAGCTTCCTGTTTTGTAGCTGCCCCATGCTTTTTTTTAAAAAATTATTTTCCATTTTAATGAACTGTTTTACATTTTATTTATTTATTTAGTGTGTGTATGTGGTGTGAGTGTGTGTGTGTGTGTGTGTGCACCCAAATGTCATGGTGCATAGATGGAGAGCAGAGAATACTTGATGGAAATCAGATGGAAACCATGTGGGTTGTAGCTAGGCCACAGCACTGGTGTGTGCAAAATCAGTAGGTCATGACAGGGTTGCATTTAGTTTTAACAGCAATTGCTAATGTTTTATCAGTGTGATTCCAAACATTTTTATTTTCAACAGTCACTCTTCTAGCCCTTGACATTTTTTCCAGATGATTTCCATTATGTTTAAGTTAGCCACTGTGGTAATAATAATAATAATATACTATTGTGTGTATTTATATCAACACTATATAGACACATAATTTAAATAGAGCGAAGTGGCAAAACTCCCGAGCTTAAGGAAGTTTGACTAATGCATTCGTGTTTCTGTCTGCTAAACAGTAATATGAACTATTTCATTTTCAGTTTTCTTTCTCTTTCACAGTGTGGTCTTACTCTTGTGGAAACTGTTCCTCCCCAGAGCAGTTTTATTTTGATGGCAGCAACTTGACATGCCCCATCACTGTCAGAAGGCTTCCTCGGTCCTGTGATACTGGCTTCCTATTTTTACATTTTTCTTCCCCCACACACCTCAGGTTCTGTCTGCTGGGTTTACAAACCAATGCACGCCACCATGAGAAATCGCTGTTGCTTCATACGGCTTCTGGAAGTCTGATCCAAGACTAGTCATTCAAGACTCCAGAATGACAACAATTCCATGACTCCTGGCCCATCAAGTGCCTGCCAGGCCACCCAGGGGCACTTCACTCAACCTGATGTTCCCTTGGCTATATTTATTAGTATTAGTGCGGAGCTGAAGGTCCTGCAGTGAAGTTTTTACCCTTCTACGGCTCCAAGTGCAGGTGTTTCCCATTCCCACAAGTGCAGCATAGTGCTGTCACTTGCTTGGAACTTCTCTCGGTATCGCCTCACTGTGGCAGTCAGGACTGATGACAGGTGGTCACATGCACTCGTTCTGGATAGAAACAACACAGGCAAAGTCATGAAGTATCTTCAAAATACTGTCCTATCCGTTAGTTGCTTAAAGGCTTGTCATGCCCCTGTAGCCCCTGCTCTCATTCACCTGTCTTTTCCTTCCCTCCCTCAAAGTTTTAAGAGATTTATTTAGTTTTAGTTATTGTCTGAGTGCTATGAGTCTTCACCTCACATGCGTCTGGTGCCCCTGGAGGCCAGAACTGGAATTACAGATGGTTGTGAGCTGCAAGAGCAATATGTGCTCTCTCAACTGCTGAGCCGTCTCTCCAGTCCCTCTGATTTTTAACTGGCACACGATGAATACACCTACTTGTGGAGTGCAGTGTGATGTCTGGACATGTGCTTACCTCTGTGTGATGTCAAATTGCAGGTGTTGAACTGGTAATATCATTTCCAGGATCTGTCATGTTTTTGTGAACAGGACACTCTAAAGCCTTCTTCTAGCTGTTTTGAAATGTACACTACCATATTGTCAAACATTGCAACACAAGTGAACTGAATTGGCCTTTTCCTGTAGGATCAGCTTCATCCCAGGCTTGAGGGACAACTCTTCCCAGCCATGCTGGTCTGCTTCGATGAATTCACCCAAGGCTCAACATAGTCCCACTGAAGTGTGGTGTGGATGGTTTCATTCTGTTTTGCTTTGTGTATTCTCCCCTCCCCGGCCTCTCCTATGCTTCCTCTCCACCCTCCTTTTTGCTCAGTGGATAGGCATCGCACATGTGTGTGGGAGAAGCTGCCTGACTGCCCGTTTCAGACAGTTTCCTGTGGAAACGCAGGGCAGTTTCTGATACGTTCCTGTGGGGTTCAGACAGCAGCATAGGCTCCTCTAACAGCCACTATGCCACTTATTTTTTAATTTTTTATATAAATTAGAAACAAGCTTGCTTCACATGTCAACCCCACCTCCCTCTTCCTCCCCTCCTCCCTTGCCCTCTACACCAGTCCCCACCCAATCCCACTCTGATCCCCAGGGAGACTGAAGCTCTCCGTGGGGATTCTCCAGAGTCTGTCATTTCATTCAGGGCAGGGCCTAGGCCCTCCCCCAAGAGTCCAGGCTGAGAGACCATCACTCATTGTGGGATGGGCACCCAAAGTCCATTTGTGTGCCAGGGATAGGGATAAATACTGATCTACTACCCACTGATTGCCGAGGCCTCCTCACTGACACCCACATTCAGGGGGTCTGGATCAGTCCCATGCTGGCCTCACAGCCATCAGTCTGATGACCAAGAGCTTCCCCTTGTTCAGGTCAACTGTTTCTGTGGGTTAAACCAGCCCAGTCTTGACCCCTTTATTTATCAGTCCTCCCTCTCTGTCACTGGGTTCAAGGAGTTCAGTTCAGTGTTTAGCCATGAGTGTCTGCCTCTGTTTCCATCAATCATTGGATGAAGGTTCTATTTCCCAGACTCTCTATAGGCTGGCACTCCCCTGATCCATGTCTAAAATCCATATATGACTGAGTACATACCATGTTTGTCTTTTTGTCACTGGGTTACCTCACTCAGGATGGTTTCTTCTAATGCCATCCATTTGGCTGCAAATTTCAAGATTCCATTGTTTATTTTCCACTAAATAGTACTCCATTATGTAAATGTGCCACATTTTTTCTATCCACTCTTCAGTTGAGGGGCATCTAGGTTGCTTCCAGGATCTGGATATTACAAATAATGCTGTTATGACTATAGTGGAACAGACATCCTTGTATGAATGTGCACCTTTTTGGGTATATGCCTAAAAGTGGAATTGCTGGGTCTTGTGGTAGACTGATTCCCATTTTCCTGAGAAATCTCCATACTGATTTCCATAGCGACTGTTCAAGTTTGTACTCCCACCAGCAGTGGAGGAGTGTTCCCCTTTCTCCATATCCTCTCCAACATAAACTGTCATTGGTGTTTTTGATTTTAACCATTCTGACAGGAGTAAGATGGTATCTCAGAGTTGTTTTGATTTGCATTTCCCTGATGGCTAGGGATGTTGAATACTTTCTTAAGTGTCTCTCATCCATTTTAGACTCTTCTATTGAGAATTCTCTATTTAGTTTTGTAGCCCACTTTTTAATTGGATCCTTTGGTGTTTTGTGGACTTGCTTCTTGAGCTCTTCGTAAATTTTGGAGCTCAGCCCTCTGTCAGATGTGGGGTTAGTGAATATCTTTTCCCATTCTGTGACTACTCTACCTCTTAATGCCTGCCTGGAAGAGAGAGGATAAAAAGAAGACAACAAAACCCAAGTACTGTGAAGGAAAGTTTACCATTCTTCCTGTAGATGTCAGCTAACAGGAAAGATGATCTAAATAGCTATAAACTTTGTCAGTATTTACTAATATAAATTTTATAATCACCTCTCGAAATTTAAAGCTCTACTTGCAAATTTTTTAAAAAGATAATTTTATGGATCATTTGAAAGATTAATAATTTGCATTTTTGTTCATCTTCACCCCCAAGTTCTCCCAGATTCACCCTCATTCCATGCCCACATGACTTTGTGTCCTCACTTTTTTATTAACCCAATTGGTACTGTCTACTTTCTTATGTGTGTGGCTATTAACTGAACCATGGATGATCTTGTATGTTCAAAATTAGAAAAATATAAATCTTTCATATTCAAAAGTATTCCAGCTAATACTCTGCTCTATTTGGAATTTTAAGTGTTAAACTCAAATATTGTAGCCTCAGTTTATAAATTTGTACATTTCATTTCTCCTGATAAAAATGGACAAGAAAACTAACTCGGAATGCTGAACTCTCTGATCAAATGTGAAATGTAAACTCATATAAACAGAAGTGCTGGTGTGTATTCCTGACACTGCATCTTAGACAGCAAATTACTGAAATCCCCAGAGACACATCTGTGTTAGCATTTCGAAACCAGGATGCTGCACTCAAAGGGAAAATTCTTTTAAGCATCACAAGCTCTTCAAATATTCAAAAAATATTTTTACTACACTGCATTAACATAGCAGTTCTTTAACCCATGACTTCATTTATTTCTAGATATCTCAAGATTAAAAGATCCTTCATAGTCACATCAGTTCTGTGGCTGCCTCTCTCTTTGCTCCATATGAAAGCTCATATTGGAACTGGGATGCTGTGTAGGACTAGAATTAAACTTTATTCCTGTGGCAAGAACTGAAAGTATTAGCAGGGCAGATGACCATCCCCCTGTGTGGGTCCCATCAGTATTTTATTCTTCTGTCTGTTCAAGAAACTTTGCAATCCACAAGGCCTTATAATTTGGTTACGTTGAATGGTATTACACCATTCTGAATAATCCTTATGCTTAGGACTGGGGATCTAATAGCTCTGTTTACTTCCATGAATCTCTACTGGCTTGAATAGAAGAAAGGGGGTATATACTTTGTTTTTAATGATGGGGGGACTCAGAATGACCATATTGTCCTCAATTAGTGTGCCTGGAGATGGCGTTTTCCTCTGCTGAGGTCAGAACTGTGCTACCTACAGAAGAGCCTCCCTCATTCTATGGTACATTTATCTATACACACTTACTAAGCACTTGATAATATCTCCTGCTATCAAGTGCCTTAACCAGATATAAACTGTGATGGCTGCATCTAGACTAAAATATCCAGAAATGAAGATGAGGAAGGATTGTCATTTAAGGAATAGAAGAGGTCTGAGACAGCAGAAGGAAAGTAACTGGGTAGTGTAGGGACAAAAGCATAGGTCCCCCATGCCAGAACTCTGACTGAGGGACACGGGTGGGTAAATAGGGATGTTGAAGAGAAGGATAATCAGTCTTAGGGAATGACAGTCTTTCCTAAGCCACCTGCAGGTTCAAGGACACCATTTAGGAAGACAAAGCCACAGTCTATACAGTGGGATGCCAAGTCCTGAGGTAAACTGTTGCTTTTAAGTTGCTGCTCATGATATCCCCAGTGTTGTAGCATGCTCTAAGACTGTCCAGGTGAAACTTCATAGCAGGAGGGAACATCACTGGGAAAGTAGAGCCCACTGGCTTTCTCTAGCTTTGAACTGGAACAGGTGATTGCCTCAATGATCCCTTAGCAAATTTTCTATGCAGAATGCTCTGGATTCCAGGGACCAGGGGTAGAGACCTTGTACCTTTTGTTTAAGAAAATCTTCCTAAGGTGGGTCGAACATCACCAGGCTTGAACAGGCTCCTCTCACTGGCCTCATTCACAGGTCCAGCTCCAGGCTTTTGTGTATACCTTCATAGTTGTGTGACTATCTCACTGCTTCTGGTCTCTAGATAAGGAAAGGAAGGGTAAAGCCAGTCACATTGGTCAGTACTTACTGCTTAGGAGCCTCTTACTGATGTTCTGAGTTTTGATCTGTGTAGCCATTATGATCAGTGATTGGTTCCAATAGGGCCACCAGTGCCTGCCAGAGCCACAGCATTCCTTATGTTTTCGTTATAATGTGCCTTAACCTGAAAACTGTGTCTTCTACATACAGTGGGTTTGTCATTCTCAACCTCCATTACAGGTATAGAAAATTAGTTGAAGAAGGCTGGTGAACCATGAAGATGCAGAAGTATGAATTCCTGAGGGCAGAGTTCATTGCTGTCACCTGCTAGGTGTGTGATTCTGTGCAAATTATTTCAAGTCTTTGTGTTTCAGTATCACACTGCAAAATGTGAACAATCATATCACCTACTCTACAAGTTTACTATGAGGCTGAGATGGTCAAATATGTCTAAGGCATCTTGAAACAGAGGTAGCACTGATAGAGGTTTGCTCAGTCTTACTCTCCTGGAGCAGAGGTAACTAACTACTCATCTGTGGACTTTGTTGCAGTGAAACAGAAGGAACAACATGCAGGATTTGTTACATTTGGCTTGCATCCCCTGGCACTTCGGATAGTTCTTCTCTTCTCTACTCTGTACTCCTTTAGACTTGAGACCATTAAACCCAACAACCTCAGATGAACTGTTCCCAAGAAAAGAGTAGATCCAGGCAAGATCGATGTCTTATTTGGCCCTGGGAACATCTTGGTCTAGACAGAGGGACATAGTTGTCCTGGGTAGCCTATTCCTTGTAGACCTGCAAGAAAGCTAAATTCAGGCTACTGATTTCTCCAGATGTGGGTTACTTCTCCAGATGTGGGTATCATTCACTAGGCTCTATGCTGTGAATTACTGAGTCACAGATTCTGAGGGAATAAACAATTAAAGGATTAATTGTCTGAGAACTCTCCTGGCCAGAAGTTTGACCAAGTGGGAGTTTGGGGAATGAGGAATCTGAGTACCATCTGTCTGTCAGCTCTCTTCAGTCCATTCCTCGTCAGCACAGTTTTCCATTGTGTTCCTGGCTGAATCTGTTGGTGGGTGAAGGCTGGAAATATCCAGTGCCCCCACCCCCATTTCATTGCAAATGTCACCCTCATTACCATGCTCTGCATACAAGGGCAACTGTTCTGGTCCAAGAGTCCATGCTACGTTATTCTGACTAACACAGATGGTGTGTAGGCAGGGACTGGGAGTTTTCAGCTACAAGGACCAGCTACATCATCTATACCAAAGATTTTCAATAGACAGTTGTGTGGTGCTGGAAATTGTTTCTAATCTGTCACCAATGTGACAGTCACTAGCCACATGCGACTCTCGAAATCTGACTACTAGAACTGAGAAGGTAAGTCTGAGTCTAATGTAACTTTATTCTATGTCACTAGGCACTTACACATTGAACATAATAGAATTCTCTACTTACTTTGCAATTAAGGAAGGGAAAGCCCAGGGTTGGTGTAGAGCAGGATAGTGGTTAGACATCAGCATACAAATCTCATAGTCACTGGGAGACCCCCTACATTTCTTTAAGGAGATAGCCATCTTCTACAAGGCAGCATCCCTTCTGCTTTTTCTATGACCTTTGGAGTGACACAGTAACCTGTGCTAATGTTACAGTCTTGTCAAGTATAGACTATAGCAACACTGCCAGCACCCAGGCAACCTTTCCTGCTCCAAAGGCAGGATGAGCTCTGTTGCTAGTCTTGCATTTGTGTTCCCTGAGAACTGCAGATAGTGTGTTTTAGAAAACTTCCAATGCAGAATGCCTGGTACTACCCAGCCTCCAGCCTTGGGAGACTCCTAAGAATGCTTGGCACATTTCCAACTTCATTTTTCTTAGGTTTTGCTGACTTCTGGGTATCTATTAAGAACATTAGCATCCATGGGGAGAGGCGTCTGAGAACTTGAAGAATTGGTAGAATGTGGCTATAGGCTTTAGTCCAATAGAGCAAGTTTCAGCTGAGAGCCAGGTAGATTGCAAAAACAACACAAAGAGCCCCACCTGTGCCCCCGACTAGACACGTGCTATGAGTTGGAATATGTCAGTTGTATCCCCCTTTAAGACAGCAACAGCACACTTTAGAGCTAGACACTACCTCTCCTGGGCTGTCTGGAAGAGCTGAGCAGATACAAATAGATGGTGGTTGAATTACTGGCCAGATCTCTCCTACTTCTCCCTCCTGCTGTATTTCAGAGCTTTCTTGCAACCAGATTCAAAAATTTCCTAACACTTTCTGTTTCCCTCATGGAGAACATGTTCATTCCCCTGGTGTACTATAAACATTTTGTAATACACTTTTAAATATTAAACATCTATGATTATTTTACATGTGTTTTCTATCTCTCAGAGGGAACCCTGGATGCAGGAGGAACCACAGGCCTGCTCTATGGGATTCCATCCTCAATAGAATTCTTAGCTCAATAGTAGTCTCTGAGGGGAATCTTCATCTTACCTCAGGCCAAAAGGGGTGCTCTGGTAAGGCCCAGATAGCCAAGCTTGAGAAACAGGCAAAGCAGGAAGCAGGGAACAATGAGCAAGAGAAGTTTAATTCTCATTGGAGGAGATAAAGCACACTTTTGCCCTCCGAAGAGAAGGGTAGAGAAACTCTTGGGAAAGGAACTTGTGTATACAGGCAGAGTTTATATATTTATTCTAAAAGTTTGAGTTTCAGTGCGTTTTCATACATGTATATCAATAATTTGATCTTATTCACCATCACCTGTTCTCCCAGCCCATCCCCTTTCTGGTCCTCATTCCCCCCCCAAACATTCCCAGTTTCATCTATTTTCATAAAATGACATACTTTAATCCTCCTTATGTCTGAACAATACTGTACTGTGTACATGTACTGATGAATGTCTAGGCTGATTGAATCTATTTCAATTTGGAAGGGTAGAAATTTGCTTCTTATTTGAGACCAATCAGATATTCTGGTCTATTCATAAAAACCAGGTCACATGATTCCATGTAAAGTTGTGATATCACTTTAGAGTTCTCTGTGGGCCAAAAGAGACTTGATGAAATCTTGATGCAGTCTTGAGCTTCTTGATGGAATGCTATAATACCCCAGGGCTCATGCAAAGCTTTTGGCTGTCAAGACCTTCTCAGAAAACAGCTGTCTCTGCACAGGGCTCCTGTGTAAATCTACAGTCCCCACACGGGAGAGCAGATGGACTCATAAGTGATACCCTGCATAGTGCTAGGAAGTGTGCTGAACACGACAATGATGGAAAGTCATACACAAAGGATCTGACAACAGAGTGAACTTCTGTATATCAGAAGGTCTAGTAGGCTACAAAGAGTATCCAACAGTAAATTATTGTAGAGATTAGTGTATAGAATCTTGAGATGGTGGACTGTTGGGTATGGCTTGAATGGTTTATATATTGTCTTGAGGGAAATAAACACCAACAGTCACATTTCAGGGAACTGATCCACTAATGTGAGATGTAAAACTGGCACAGATGATCTAATAACTTTAAAATAAAACATGTTAATCCCAAAACTACAAAATACAAAAAGCAAAGCTAGCAGTAAGTTACGCAGAGAATGAAGCTCACAGATGATGCTGATGTTGCGTATACAGCTGAGGCATGAAGGTATGAAATGAGATGAGGTCAGTGAGTGAGATGAATCAAGTTAGCTACTGAAACCAAAACACAGCAGAGGGAGAGTCACTCTTTCCTCCCAGAGTCTAGTGTTGTGACACTGAACCAAACTGAGCGGACCTCTGGCTGGGCTTGCTCAGGACAATATAGTTCCTGAATGCCCAGTAGCTGAGTCTCCCAGGAGCTTGGTACATGACCTCAGATACCATCTCTACTGAGCAGAGCAACATGGTCACCAGACATGCTTGTCTGGTGGACTGATGTGGGGATGGTTTGTTAGGAAGCAATGCTGGTTCTGTTCACATTAAACCCTGTGGGGAGAATTAATTAGAAAACCTTCAGGGATCACAGAAAACTGGAGAAGGAACTGACCTATAGGATTCAGAAAATGGAGGAATCTTAACATTGAGGAAGTCGGAATTTCTTTCTGGAACATCAGAGTTAACAGAAAACAATCCCACTGATTCACCTTCCTTCCCTATGCCTCCTCACTCCACATGCCCAGTGTCTCTGCTCCCTCACCCACTCCCCCTCCATCCTCTCTCTCCCCCTCCCTCTCTCACTCCCCATTATTCCTCCCTCCCTTCTCTTTCACCCTTTTTCTTTCTCACTCATCATTTCCCTACCCCTTTTTCCCCTCCGTTTCTCCCTCCCTCCCTGCCTGCCTTTCTTCCTTCTTTTCCTTCAGTGAAGAAGTATTTATTGAATGTTTCCCATTTGTCCAACACAGAAAGGCAGTACGAATCCATTAAATAAGACAAAAACAACTTTTACTGCATTGTGATTAATACAGTTGCATGAGGAATGTAGACTGAATACAGAATACAGGACTAATGGAGTGCGCGCACACACACACACACACACACACACACACAGCTACTCAAGGGAAGCAATTGGTGCTATTAAACATATATAGCAGATATGATCTAGTTATGTGCCTGATTGTTTGGAAGTAGGATGTTTAGGAATTGATCAGGTAACAATGGATAAAGAACATTTCACATGAGAAAATCATATGCCTATGGTTGTAACAGAATGGAGTCAGTCCTGTGGAAACAGATGGCACTAGGTTACAAGTGACCTTGACATCATGTGTAAGGAAACTCTTTCTTTTCTACCAGGTACCTACTTATCTCTCCTGAACCCTTGGCCAGATCTGCAGTAAGGCATGGTAAGGCTTATGGACTATGGTGGAGATATAAGCCTACCCTCAGGCATGGCCCATAAAACAGCCTACTCAAATCTGTCATCTAAAGGGTCATTCCTCTGAACTCTAAGGATTGATGGAAGCTGGAACTGGAAAGCTTCCTGGTAGCATGGAACAGACCGATTTCCTTCAAAGATTTTTGGATTCGAAGCTAGACATGAAAATAGATTTTTGCTAACTGTAGCCACTCATGTGTTGGAGCTATTGCAGCATCAGCTTACCCTGAGGAGCATAGACACTTGCCCCAGACAGAGTGCTGGGGAACTTTCAGTGGACAAGGCCCCGGTTCATATCATTGAGAGAGGACTTTCCGAGAAGGATCTTCCTTGTCTGGTTAAGCAAGCAAGTGTGACCAGGGAGCACAGCCTTGCAGCCCAGTCTGGCTTTAACAGTACCCTAGTGTTATATGAATAGCATCTGTTCCTAGAGACAAGGAACACAGTATATGTCAAACATCCATTTGAGGATTTCTCCTATAACACAGGCTAAGTAGATTTCAGGGTGAGGTTTGAAGAAAAGGGACCAGTAATGGCCCAAGCACAAGACAGGTGCCTTTCTGTTGTGACAGCATCACTTCATACAAGCTCTGAGCCCTAACTGGAAAGTGTAAATTACCTATTTGACTGATGGCAGAGCCTGGCCATTCCCATCAACAGTTCAGAGAGCCTCCCTGGTGCTCCTCGCCCATGCTGGAATCTAGTTCTATGTGCTAATTGCTCCTGGAAAATGAGGATGAAAGTGTGCTAGCTGTGGATCAGCATCTCACATTTCACACCACAGAGGTGATGCGCTCTCAGGCTTTTTGACTGCACACTTCTTTCTGGAAGAAGAAATAGATGTAAGAACAATAGACAGAAACTTATTTCTGGAACTTCCAGAGAAAATAGGCAGGTCTTCCCAGGACAAAACAGGAGTCCTTTCAGATGGGAAGAAAGCAATGTAGGTCTTCCAGAAGGGGAGACAGGCTTAAGGTGGCCAAATCCTGGCCCTGCTGCCCAGCCCCACACTTCAAATCCCCACACCACCTCTGTGTTTGTACATTAGCAACACAACTTACTTCAGATCAGATATCTGGGCTTTTGTCTTAGATTTGTTCTTAGAAGATAAGCACCTTAGATGGTAAACTTCTCAGAGGATTTTCCCGACAGTAGGATGTTCTGTGTCTATGAAAGACTGGGACACGGTCAGTAGGATACTGCAGGTCCTCCTTAGAAGGGTGGAGTTGGGAGAAGGGCAGTTTGGGGCAGAGTCAGGCTCAAGCCAGAGTGGGGCCATCAGAATCCCTCTGGCTATCCAGGAAGGCACACCTGGATGAGACCTGAGCTGCACATTCCCCTGCACAGCAGGAGCTGAGCTCCAGTAGGCACCTTCAGGAGAGTGCAGGCTGATGAACTACGACTGGCTTTGCCACACCCCATGCTTCACAGGGCTTTGGGCTCATGATGTTATGGTATGCACTGATAGCATTGTGTTTGCTTGTTTTGTGTTTCTTCCCAAGTCTCCTGAACAAGTGGCACTGTTATTAAAGAAAATCCCAGACCCTTCATTTCTGGAAGCATGCCAAAGAGAACGATAAACCAAACCCTTTGCAGAATAGGACGTGTTTATAAAACATTTACACACTCAATGTCTTCACTAGTCCTCTTGGGGTTCAGGAAACTTATTTTGATATTAATGGTCTCATGGAACTGGAAAGGACCTTAAACAAACAACAGAAAGATTTGCCCTGCTCCTTAACAGCCTGCATCCTGGCTCTTCCTAGCTTCCACCCAGCTCCTGGTGATCACTCGCTAATGCGCTAACACGTACCTATTCTGTAGAAGTAAGCAGTGCTCTCTACTGCATTTCATCCACTGTATGTGTTGACAGGCAGAGTTTTGAAGTATTACCTTGCATTTTAATTTTGCATTCTCAAATCCAGTTGATCAGAATCCCCTGTTGGTTTTGTTACAAGCTGGGTAGGAATTTGGCAAGAGTTCTCTGTCACTGGATTCTATAAATCCATTGGTGATGTCTCATGTACAAAGTGTCAGAGAAAGAAACTGAGGGGACAGAGGTGTCTCGATGGATTGCACTGCAGCTGGGTGCAGTGTTTCCCAGATATTTCACATAGCTAGTCAATGTGTTAGCCATCCTCAGTGAATAATTTTGTCACTATTTTCAGAAGCAGAGAATCAGAAGTAGAAAGAAGGCACCTACAGTCAAACAAGGACTACAGTATACAGCAGGGTCCGAGTGACTCCATTGGTGATCTCATTTTAAGAAAGTAGTCCCAGAGCTCTGAGAGAACTTGAAATTGGGGCTTAAAGAATCTGATTCGCTGTTGCCTGTTCAGTCAATTCCCCTGAACTTGGTAACAGTGTCGTTTCCCACAGAGAAGTCATCGCACCTGCCAATACTGCATCTGATATAGTTCTGACTGCTTACTGCCCACAGCTGAGATGATGGATTGGAGTGTACAGGCCAGAGCCAGAGCAGTGCAAGCAGAAGGCTCCCCAAAATATTAAAGAATGCCAACTTAGGGCCAGTAGGAATGCTTGACAGGCAGAACCTCAGTCCCCAGAGTATGTACTTGTGTTTAGTACTGAAACCTGTGGCTTATCTTTTCCATCCTGTGATGAGACCTATCTTGCCTGTGGCTCCAAGTTTAGCATTTTGAATATAACCAGTGGTCATTGCTCACTGGATGTGGGTCGGCCAGACAGCTCTATTGATTTCTAGCTGGACTTCGCTGGAGATTCCAGATCTCTACTGAAGCTCGGTCACAAGTGGACAGCTCTGGTGGCCTTTCTCCAGTGGCCCATCTCTGCTCACATAGTCTCTAACTCTTTAGCACTTTGGCTAACCTGTTCTCCTGCCAGTGGCAGATTTCCAGTGGGGAGGGAAAAGCCAGGCTCGTTTCCAAGGTTGTGGCTGCAGGCATGCAGTTTCTGTTCCACTGGGAAATCAGGGCTGTGGCTGCGGGCAGCAGCTGCTGTCCTTTTGTGAAATCAAGTCCCATGACTGATCCCGAGTCTGCAGGGTACTAAGCATAAAACAGCAGGGTGAATGCCTTTGAACCATTAGAGACTGAAGCCCCTCCAGGAAGGAATGGCTTCCTGCTGTGGCAGGTCTTCTGGAACTCTACCCACAACTCTTTAAGTTAACAGGATCCAGGCTTACATAATTGATGGTTCAGAAGTAGCAGACAATTCAGAAGGAAACCCTCCTGCCTTTGGTACCACGGAGGTTAATATTGTGGGCATTACCTAACGCATGCTTTTTGATTGTGTAAACTTAACCAGTGATAATAACTGAGTAGAAAATACATGCTAAGACTATTGAGGAACTGAGACAGTGCCATTCATGCTATAATCCGAAGTCAGCTTTATTCTGCCCATGTCCTGAGAATTTGAGCAAGGCTAAATTAAAAAGTAACAGACTGGCGTGACAGAAGAAATTCAAGACAGGATAGCATTAGACTGTGGAATAGTTGCAGCTCACTGCGCCTCTATGAGTCTCTTGTGAGAGAGAAGAACAATCAGATTTGGTAAGGATAATAATGCATATGAGTGTAAAGTTATAGAAGAAGGTGGTTTGTAAAGAAAGTATAATGTTTAAAAGCATTAGTGAAGAAAAACCTGGTACTCTACACTAGGGCAAAGGCAACAGTTCCCTGAAGGCAAGATTCTATCTTCCAACTTGTACAAACACAAACGCATTGGAAAGCACAGAGCTGCTGGCAGCCTGCAGCCTGCAAATGTATTTTCTCAGGTTTAGTCCCAAAGGTATGCAGAGACTTCTGCAGCTGTGTTGCAAAGCAGGGCTGGAGGTTGTGGGGGGAGATGCGTTTTGAGGCAGCATTGTTCACGCAGTACTGTTTTTGCAGATGTGAAATACACATGTGTCATGAGGTCATAAAAGCTTGTATCACGCCGAGTTTTGGTGGCGCATGCCTTTAATCCCAGCACTTAGAAGGCAGAGGCAGGCCTTGTCTACAGAGTGAGTTCCAGGACAGCCTCCAAAACAATACAGAGAAACCCTGTCTCGAAAAACAAAAAACAAAACAAAACAAACAAAAAAAATAAGAAAAAAACCTTGTGTCACTGAGGCCAGGCAAAATCTGAAACAAAGGTCAAGTCCCTACAATGAGGGCCTCAGAAATCAATGCATAAAACTGGCAGGGGAACCTAAGTCACATGGAGACTCCAGGAAGATGGCAAATCCACCAGAGGAAGCTACAAGAATGGAATGGCATGAAATAGACTCTACTAAGACAGGGACCATGTATGCTGTAGGCAGCAGAAGCAGGAGCATGGTGTTCCCCAAGGCTACTGGAGCCCAGATGATTTCACTAAAAGTACCAGATGCCAGACATGAACTGCAGGATTTGATATTTGTTTTTGTTGGGTTTCAGCCTCGTGCTTGGTTACCATTTCTTCGCTAGCCTCCTGTTCCTCAATTTTTGAATGGGAATGTTTGTTTATAGCATTGCATGCTGGAAGTGTGTAACTTGTTTCTTTACAACAGAGGGCTTATAGTTGGAGGGCTTACAGTCATGAAATTGCCTTGAGTCTCAGAAGAGACATTAAATCTAGACTTTTAAATAGTATTGCCTCTATGGGAATGTTTAGAGACGAACTAAATGGATTTTGCATTATGAGAGGAAAATGAATCTTTGGGGGCTTGATGTGGAATGCTATGATTTAAAATGACGGATTTGGGTGTCAAGTTAGCGAGTGGCATAGGGTTGATCAATCTTCATTACCATCTTGGCTGGGTTTAGAGCCACACAACTCTGGTGTGCATGTCTATTGGGTGTGCCTATGAGAGTAGTTCCAGACAGTTTACCTGAGGGGTAAAATACTCACCCTACGTGAGGGTAGCGCTGTCTCAGAGGCTGGGGTCTCAGACAGAGGCAGAAGAAAAAAAAAGAAGCAGAGAAGCGGCGTTGATAGCGCTACTTCTTTTTCAAAGGGTTTATTTTTGGTTATGTGTATGTGTGTGTTTATGAGTACATACAGTGTGTGTGTGTGTGTGTGTGTGTGTGTGTGTGTGTGTGTGTGTCCACAGAGGCAAGAAGAAGGTGTCAGGTCATGCGGAGCTGGAAAAGTGGTCATTGTAAGCCTTTCAACACGGGTTTTTGGGAACTGAACTTGGATCCTCTGGAAAGGCAGAAAATGGTCTTAACCACTTAGTCATCTCTTCAGCCTCCTCCTTCCATATCTTCCTGAGGATGCAATATGGCCAGATGCCTGGGGCTGGTGTGTTATACTTCTCCTCCATGCAGTCTGACCCTTCCCCACCACAGGACTGTGCCCTCACACTCTGTCTCAAGATAAAACCTTGTATAACTTACTTTTGTCAGAGCAAGAGAGAAGTAACCAAGACAGCATGTTAGCCCTCACCTAAGAGCCATCACTGTTCCTCTCACCCCATGTGAATATATCTTTCTTACTTTTATGTGATGTGCTTTGTCCAGGAGGACATGAGCAGAGGATCTGCTGGTTCAGGACCAGGCCTCTGGGTGGGACATTACTTGGTCCGTTTGCATCTTCTCTGTATCCCGTTTGAAGGTTTTCACCTCAGCATCATGGTGGTTTAAAAGAACTCAGGTTATCTCACCCCAATACTCTGCAGAGTCCAGACCACTGGACTCAACCCTGAATCCCCATGTGACATACACCAACCCATATCATCAGGACAGTAGCCAGGCTGCGCCTGTGTAGGTGAGCCCTGCATGGTCAACAAAATGTCATAGCCAATTTCCAGGTGGACAAGAAAGATATGCAAATGTGGGACAATACAGAAATGTGTGGCTACTTATTATTACAACCTTGTTGTGGGAAGTACTCATTGACTCAGCTTCTGTTTCCTCTCCCAAGCAGACAGAAGATGTGGAGAGAAGAGTCCAGTACACATACAGTTGCAGAAAGACGTGTGGCCAGTGCATTTGTTACCTGGGGAGTCAGAAAAAATGAGGAAAATGTATTCCCTCCTACCTGCTTCAAAAGCTCTTGGGAGCAACTTTTCATGCAGCTCCTAGGTTTGGGGATGTATAGGTACGATGTAGCTTCAGCAGCATAGCCCTCTGTTCTGCTTTATTCCCACAAGGGAGTCTTTCAAGTATCTTTACACCTGATTGTGACCAAGAAAATGAGGGTCCCTCTTCGGGGGATAATAAAAGGAATTGTCTCAAAAAGCAGCTCAAGGACAATTTTGCCAGTTTGTGAGGAAAACAGAACAAGTTTGGAGAAAATCCCGACAGCTTCCAGGGAGAGAGTTGGAGGGCGCAGTAGGAATTAGGCAAGGGACATAAATAGCTGGCTTGTTAGGAGGGGAAGTCGTAGCTGGCTTGTTAGGAGAGGAGTCCTCCCCAGATGGAAGCGGGTTCGTGAGCTGAGGAAACAGCCCCCGACGTGTCCAGCCGCACATCTCCATCCTCAGCCCCTCCTCTCATTTGTGCTTTGCAGGCTTTGATTCACCCTCTGTTCCTTAGATGATGGTGGGGTAACGGGAGCACTGAAGTGCTCCTCTTCAAACGTTAGTGTCCGTGAAGCATTTATTTCCGTTCCAACTCCCCTGTCACAAGATCTGCTGGTGTTTTTTTCTCATGAAACTCCAGCTACTGTGTCTGTGGCTGCCTTTGAGTCACCCTGGTATCCCTATCCTACTCACACCTGCAGTGCTCCTTCACTGACTCACACCTGCAGTGCTCCTCCACTGACTCACACCTGCAGTGCTCCCTCACTGACTCACACCTGCAGTGCTCCTCACTGACTCACACCTGCAGTGCTCCTCTCACTGACTCACACCTGCAGTGCTCCTCCACTGACTCACACCTGCAGTGCTCCCTCACTGACTCACACCTGCAGTGCTCCTTCTCTGACTCACACCTGCAGTGCTCCTCCACTGACTCACACCTGCAGTGTTCCTTCACCTACTCACACCTCAACAATTAAGTGGCATTTTCTACTAGTGACCTACCTCATAGATTGGAAAAATTAAAGAATGAACAACTGGATAGCATTAGAAGAGCATCTCAAGTTTGGTAAGTGGTCAGCAAATATCATAACCATCCTTATCAATCAGTTTTTGATTGCTATCAAATAATTTGGACACTTATACTGTCTCACCAGGAGTTAATGTGAAGATAATATGAGACAGTCATTGGCAAAAAATTTTTTAATGTTTTTAGAGCATCAAAATCATTTGAAATATTGTTTCTAAAAGTTTCTCATGTGGATGTTTTTTAGTAGGGAAATTCCACCAGGTTGGCAGGAAGAGCTAGGCAGAGAGACACAGGTAAATTGTCTATGAAGTGCAGGACACCCCACACCGTGTGTTTCTGTGAGTCAATCCTTGGAACAGTCACTTGGGTAAGGAAACACATCTGCTCACTCTGCTGCCTGCTCAGCAGGCTGCAACACATGGAAAGTGAGACTTAACTAAAATCACAAGTTTACCGTGGATGAAAATTTGACTTTCCAAGCATGGCACGCAGGTGGTATGTTCTATCTGTGATGACAGCACTGGTCAGACATGATCAGGACTGTGTACTGGGGAAACATGTCATTACTCAATAAGGCAGAGATGCCAAGAGGAGGTTCTAAGTGGATGACTTTAATTTTGACGTGGCTTCTGTGTAGACTTGTGTGTTAACATGTTAAATATGAGTTG
The DNA here is from genome assembly GCF_017639785.1 of Mesocricetus auratus. NCBI lineage: Eukaryota > Metazoa > Chordata > Mammalia > Rodentia > Cricetidae > Mesocricetus > Mesocricetus auratus. The sequence continues at coordinate 85,277,985 of NW_024429190.1, forward strand.
GAGTCATGGGACAGATGTGGAATAGGTAGGGGTGTGTCAGCCAAGCACCAGCCTTCCATTCTTGCCTTTGACCAGTCATCCTCTTCACTAACTTATCTTCACTTCATCCTGTCCATAGTCCCAAGCTTCACAATGGTGGCATCATCATCATCTCTACTTTCTATTGGATGGGGGTGGGTGCGGAGACAAGCGTGGCTCTTGTTCCAACATAACCTGATGCAGTGCTAATCAGGCAGAGGCTTTTGGCACTGTTCTTCCATAGATCCATTCCAAGGCTTGGCACATTTTGTTCTGTGGATGATGGTGGGAAGCAGAAGCTGGAGCTGTCGGCTCCTTGGGGATCACTTCTACACCCTACAGGTGGCCTTGAGTTTCCAGTTTTATCTACCCATCTACCCATCTACCCATCCTTAGTGATATCGGCTTCTTGCATCTGCTACAAGAACCAAGCATCAGGATGCTGCCTTTCTACAGAGAGAAGTGTCTGAAGGAGATATGCACACAGATATCTATGGCCAGGCTGAATGGGGCATGGAAGAGAAGAAGGGCAGGGTCAGTGCAGATCTTGTCTGAGATACCAGGGGCCACCACAAGAGACATCATATATCTAGAGGTATTTAAAAAATATTTGCAGGTATACTAGGTAATTTTTAATTGCTTTGACCAAATACCGGATAAGTGGATAAGTGGCAACTTGAAGGAGAGGAAAGGTTTATTTTGGTTTACAGTTGCAGAAGGTACATTCCATCACTTGGTAGCAGCACCATGAGACAGCTGATCGCATTGTATCCATAGACAGGAAGCAGAGGGAGCAAGCAGTTCTTTGACCCACTTCCTTCCATGAAATTCTACCTTCTAAAGGTTCTACTGTCTTCAAAATGGCACTGCCTGGCAGTGGGCCAATTATTCAAACACATGAAACCATGAAGGACATTTCATATTCGAATCATAGTGCTTCCTTAACAAAAATTGACATAGTAATTTATAGTCTTGGCATTACCTATCCAAGTGAAGACGTTAGACGAATTTGCCAAATTATGAGAAATGAAAAAGCAATTGCATGTATCCACAACAGAGAAAGTTGTAAAATAACTTTCTAATCTCTTTCGAAATAAACTATATAACAGTTGTGCCTGGGGGCTGGGGAGATAAATTAGCCAGTGAAATAAGTTTGATCCTCAGAAACCATATAAAAAGATAGGCATGTTGGTACCCACTTGGATTTCCAGAGCTAGGACAGCAGCAAGAAGATATCTGAGGCTTGCTGGCCAGCCTGCCTATCATGCCTGTCAAGTCAGAGGCTAGTGAGAGACTTTCAGAGCAGACACAGGTGATGGTGCCTAAAGAATGGTACTAGAAGCTATGCTGTAGTCTCCACACCAGCATGCACACTCATGTGTAAACGTCCCTCCGCACACACATACCTCACAGAAAAACATGCAAAAGCACACAGTGACAATCAGGTGAGCCATTCTCCCCGCCTCCCCCCACCTCTTTCCTCACTCCTGCCTTTCTGGAGGTAGGTCACTTGGTAAACACTGTCAAAGCGTGTGGACCGAAGTCTGGATCTCCAGCATGCATGGTGGCACACATGCGTGGAATTGACTGGCCGGACATGAAATCCATGAGTTCCACATTCAGTGAGAGACTCTCAAAAAGTAAGAACAATCAACACCCAAAAAGGCAAAGTCAGGACAGCGCTCACATCAGTGTGAGGCAATTTTGGCAGATCCCCTGGACAATTCCAAGGGCGTGAAGCTATGTGACCTTCTACCTCTGCTAGAAGGTAGTTGCAGTGAGGACAAAATGTGAAGGGACTGGTTACACATCTAGAGCATCTGTGCAACCTTGTGTAGCAGGCTTTCTTTTGGGCCACCAACCAACTCCCAAATCACGACACTGAGACTTATGAGTTATGAGTGCTCAGCCTTAGCTTATGCGTGTCCCAGTAGCTCTTATAACTTTAATTAATCTGTTTCTCTTCATATACATTTTGCCTCAAAGCTTTTTAACTTTGTTTCATTCTGTATGTCCTATTCCCTGTCTGTCTGGCTGGTGGCTGACTTGCTGGTCCAGGATATCTCCTTCTCTTTCCCCCTCATTCTCTCTCCTCTCCCATTCTCTTCTCTCTTCTACTTATTCTCTCTGCCCACCAGCCCTGCATATCTCTCTACTGTCTAGGTATTGGCCCTTCAGATTTGTATTAGATCAATCATGTTCCTTAGGCAGGCAAGATGAAACAGTAACACATCTTTACATAATTAAACAAATGTAACACATCTTTGTATCATTAAAGTAATTTCCACAACAATCTTGGTCATTTTTTCTGAGACTAATTTTTCTCATCCGAGCTGTACTACCAAGAGCACTTACATTTAGAGGGTCTCCTGGGATGTCATTAGCCTCTGGATACCAGGTGTGACTAGTATATGCCACCTTCAGTTCTCCATGTAGTATATTTCTGTGATCCTTCCTTTCACTTCTTCATCCCAACTCTTACCTGGATGATCCAGTTGCTATGGTTATGAAACACCATCTCCTACTGGCTCATGTGTTGAGTACTTGGTCCCCGGGAGACTGTCTGTTTTAGGAAGTTACTGGAGCTTGAGAAGGCAAGACTTAGTCAGGCTCAGGTATCACAGGCTTTGGAGTAACAGAAAGATGTTATGGCTTTTGTGTCCTGAAATAAAGAATTGGACAAAGGCATATAGATTGTAGCGAGAAAATCAGGAGAATTTATTAAGTTATGTCGGTGTCAGTAGGGCAAGAACTGGAGTTACGGTACCACGCCATGGCTCTCAGCAGCCTGAGGCTCTCTTTCCAGAGACCTCCACTTAAGTAAAGCCAGAGTTTTTGGCTTCACTGCAGACAGGAAATTTCAAAATAAACAGGGCTGGAATTTATTATAAGAAATTTGAGCACAGATTTAAGCACAAGGGTTGACAGGGAGGTTCTCAGGGAAAAGAGGAGACACACCCACATATGGGTGTGGTTTTCTCAAGAGAGTGTCACACTTAATTGTCTTTATACTATGCATAGGTGTGGTTTTGGAGAGTTCAGAAGTTCTATACTCAAAGGTCTGTAAGGAACTTAGGTGGAATCATAGGCTGCTTCCCGAGGAGCATCTGGATAGGGTGGCAGCAGAAGAGATACAACCCCAGCTCACAAGAGCTGCAGGGGAGTTAAGATGCTTTGACTGTAAACAAAATTTCACATTCTTGCTTTTGAAATGTCCAGAAACTTGCAGATACATCTGGTACGACTGTAAGGTTGTATGTGCTTAGTCATAGTTTATTAATATTTTACATCCTATTGAAGGAATATTATATCATCTCTATAAAGGCAACATTAATAGCAACTGTTGTTGGCTGAGCTGGAATTCTTGCTTCTTAGCTGGTGGGAGGTTTCAGCCTGATGCTAGGTCCCTTTACCTTTCCACGTCCCCATACGTTCCCTGACTTTCTGTTCTGCTTTAGATTCACTTCCAAGTAGGGACAGTTTAGAAAAAGATAAAAGTCTAAGGAGACATTGGGCCTGAGCAGAATCTCAGTCCCTCAGTCCCTCAACTGCTCTCCCCATTGCTTTAAGAGTTGGGCCTTCAGATAGGTGTTTTACGTGTGTGTGTGTGTGTGTGTGTGTGTGTGTGATCACATGAGTCCTGGCACATATGTGAAGGTCAGAGAAAAACCTGGGGGAGTTAGTCCTCACCTTCCATCAGTGGCTGAGCTCAACTCGTCAGATTCAGTGGCAAATGCTTTTATCCTGTGCTGTTACTGACTCCCCAGCTCCCCCAACCCCAACATCTTTTAGTTTTTCAAGAGTTGGGACCTTTATTTTACTTTAGCATAGATTTTTAAAATTCATGTTTACACTCCTCATTGCTAGTGGGAGTGCAGACTTGTACAGCCCCTGTGGAAATCAGTATGGTGATTTCTCAGAAAATTAGGCATCAACCTACTTCAAGACCCTGCAATACCACTGTTGGACATGTATCCAAAGGAGGCATATTCACACCACAGACATTTGTTCAACTATTATCATACCAACATTATTTGTAGTAGCCAGATCTTGGAAACAGCCTTGATTCAACTGAAGAATGGATAAAGAAAATGTGGTATATTTACACAATGCAGTACTACTCAGCGGTAAGAAACAGTGACATCCTAAAATTATCAGGCAAATGAACAGAGCTAAAAAAACCACCCTAAGTGAGGTAACCCAAAACCAGAAAGACAAATATAGTGTGTACTCACTCATAAGTGGATACCAGACATAAAGCAGAAGATACCCAGCCTACAACAACCCCAGAGAAAGCTTGAAACCTCTTTCAGAAACAGATGGAGTCAGATGCAGAAATCCACAATTAACCAATGGGCCAAGCTCCTGGAGTACAAAGTGAGGGAGGAGCAATAATATGAACAAAGGAGACAAGACCATGATGGGGAAACCCACAGAATCAGGTGACCTGAGCTAGTGATAGATCACTGACTCAGGTCTGACAAATGGGGAACCTGCATAAGACCAAACTAGACTCCCTTGATATAGGTGACAATGGTGTGACTGGGACAATATGAGGCCAATGGCAGTTAGTCCCAGATCTAACACGAATGCACAAACTGACTTAGTGGAGCCCATTCTATATGGAGGGATACCTTGCTCAACCTAGACACAGGGGTGTGGAGGTGGAGAAGTGCCTTGGAGCTGATGAGAGGATGGAAGAAAACTACATTAGGATTTTCTGCCCTTTCTACTCCAGATCTTTCCTGAATCAAGCTTAGATTGCATTCAGCAAACCCATTCATCTAGGGAAATCATCATAGCTCAAGATATTTTATCACATCTGAAGATCCTTTTCCTAGGTTTTTATATTAATCTGTTTTGCACATCCAACTCCAAGTGCATGGCGATCAGAGGACAATTTTCACGAGTTGGTTCTCTTCTTACACCATGTGAGTCCTGGATATCAAATGCAAGTTCCTTTACCCACTGAATCATCTCATTGACCTGCACCTTTTCCCATGTAGGTCTATATGCTCATAAATCCTAGGAATTTGGGTGTAGGCATCTCGGGCCTCCAGGGTAGACAAGTCTTAGACTGTAAGGACAACAAGGAAACAGTCTATAGAAAATAAATAGCAGCCCCCACCTCAGACGAATGACTGATAGCACAGTTCCTCTGAGTTGACAAGAGATCACTTCTGACTTTCTTTTAGCCTATGGCTTGGGATTTGTAGAAGCAATGTTCTCTTAGAAAGTCAAGGGAAAATTAAACAGGGCTTCAACATGGAAGAAACAGGACAAGTTTGGAACACTTGGCATGAGCTTATTGGGGGTTTTGACAGAAATTTTACAGTAGCCCATTTCTGAAGGCTCCTTGGCCGGTTCTCTTATCTAAAATAAGTGAAAGTGTTGCTGTCACTCATATTTCTTCCAAGATGGAGGTGTGATTTTTACATGGTGCTTGCAGGCCTCAGATATGAAAATCCAGGAATCCTATGGCAGAACACCCTCATACACACAAAATCTGTTTAGCACCATGTTCATTTTATGAGGCATAATTTAAAATATCTGTGTTTGCAAATTAAAAGGCCTTCCTACCACTAATTAAAATATACTCATTAGCTTTTGGCAGACAGCTGCTGTTCTTAATTTGAGGAAACAGATCTAGAAGGAAAGTTAGAAATATTTAAAGAGGGAAAACAGACTTTACCAAATGCACAGATATGGCACCAGATTAACTATGTCCATGGGATGAGACACTGATCATGCTTCAACTGCATCATATTAGCAATCACATACTAACAAGTTAAAAAAATAACACCTTTCTTACCCTTCCCAGGTTTTAGGTTGGTCTGAGTTTGGTAGCTTTTTCTCTCTCTTAAGGATATGATGGAGTCCCTTTTGTCAAGGATTCTGGTGATTGACAACACCTTCTGAAGCTTTTCACCAGGAGACAGGCAATGCTGCTAAGTAGATCATCGGGAGTCAGGCTTTTTGAGGTCACCCTGTGAAGACCAGCACATCAAGTGAAGTGGGCCAGATCAGAGTTGTATATTTGAATCTATTCTGCTGTTGCCCCACTACTCAGCAGAATGACACCGAGGCCTGGTCCTCATGTGATTTCTGAGGGCCAGAGCAACCTTGTATCTTCTAGACAAAACAATCTTCTGATTGGAACTTCATCACTCAGCATTCTTCCCTTCAGGGTGTAGGATGGCATCTGGACAGTAAAGTACAGGTGGGGTGTGGTTTCTACTTTCAGGACAGTCTACAGTATAGTTTTAGCTTGAGATATACTCTGAAGCTTAGGAAAGATTTGAATTTTCATTGGATCAGATCATCTGTAATAGATGCTATAAGTATGTAATGCTCTTTTCTGGAGTGCATCCACTACCCTAAATACAGGTTCTCTGGATCTACAGGGACATGTGTCTGGTACTGTGTGATGATCAGTAATAAGGATCACAGAGACTCTTTGTATTAGACCTTTGCCACCCTACAGTGATTCTTAGTGTGTCTTAGTCAGTGTTCTTATTCCTGTGAAGAGACACCATGACCATGACATTCTTATAAAGGTAAATATTTAATTGGGACTTCCTTATAGTTTCAAACGTTTAGTCTGTTACCATCATGGAGGGAAGCATGGCAGCACAGAGACAGGCATGGAGAAGTAGCTAAGAATTCTACATCTGGATCTGTAGGCGTCAGAAAGAGAGAGACACTGGCTTAAGCTTTTGAAATCTCAAAGCCTACCTCTCAGTGATACAGTTCTTCCAACAAAGCCACACCCCTTAATCCTTTCAAATACTATCACTCCCTAGTGACCAGGCATTCAAATCAATGAACCTATGGGGACCACTCTAACTCAAACCTCCACACTCCAAGAGCTTAGGACTTACTTACTATTGTCCCATGCCAGCAGATTCTCTATTCATTTCCATGCAAGACCATATTTATCTCAGTACTGACTTTCAGATATTAAGGTAAGACAAGAACTTTTTTTTCTCAAATATTTTATGATCAGTGGTATGGCTGAATGAAGACAAATGCAGCAAGTGCAGTCTAGATATTTGTAGTCTATGGAGTTCAGTTGAGTGCTCTCTCTCTCTCTCTCTCTCTCCCCCCTCTGTATGTATGTATGTATGTATGCATGTATGTATGTATCATAGATGTGCATTGACAAATGTGCACACACATGCCTTGAAATTTGCACTTGGAGCTCAGAAGACAATGTGTGGGAGTAAATTTTCTTCTTCCCATTGTGGATTCTGGAATTGAACTCACATGCCTTGGCTGTAAGCACCTTTACCTGCTGTCCCATCTGTTGACCTCTTTATCTAGTCTCTTGTTACCATTGTGGACAAGAGTCATGAATAGGACTTGTCAAGGAAATGAAGGAAATGAGAAGCTCTATGAACACTCATCCATAAAACTCAGAAACCTTACGAGCTGTAGAGTGACTGGGAGAGAAAGGAACATCTTCATGTAATGGACATGGCGACTGAAGCTCAGAGTCAACTTACAGGCACAGATCTGAAGAGTAACAGTAAGTGAAGGCGCTCAAATCACATTCCCTGACTGCAAGCCCAGAACTCTTCAAACCACTAAAATAGCATTATGATGGAGGGAAGGAGGAGTAGCTGAAATGTAGGTTCAGGATCTTAGAACACTGAAACTTTTTCAAAACTACCTCTTAGGTGCACATCATTACTGATGGGAATGTCAGGTCACTCAAAATTCACAATCAACTTCAGAACAGATCTTCTCCTCGTGCTCCAATCTCCACTGAGCAACTGTTTCACAAATTCCCGGAAAAGACAACTCACAAGTAACATGATTCACTGAGCAGTTAGTATTTATGGTTTTAGGACCATATTGTATATGTATGTAATAATAGAGACCTTGAATTTCCAAAAGAACAAAGAGGCATATTGGGAGGGTTTGGGATTAGGAAATGGAAGGAGGAAATGGTACAATTATATTATAGTCTCAAAAAACACAAGGCATTTTTTTAAATGAGTATTTTATTTGAGAACCCATCAAAACCTTGGGGACTCGGCATTTGGCATAAAAAATTCCCTGCTATGCATATGCACGACAGTGTCTGTACATAATCATTGCAATGATAAATTAATGAATAAGTGGGGGATATCAATTAGTCATGAAAAGAAATGAAGTTCTGAAACATGCTGTGGACAGATGAGCCTTGAAAGCATTGTATAAAGTGAATGAAACCAGACACTAAATACAACATATTGTGAACTTCTAGTTGTGCAAATGTTTAATAGGCAAGTCTATAAAGATAGAATATGTTTGAGTAGTTGCTAGAGCCTAAGAAGAGAGGATAAAAATAAAAGCCTAATAACTGGTATGGAATCTGTGATGGTTTGAATGAAAATGTCTGTCACAGGTTCACATGGAGTGCTACTATTATGAGGTGTGGTCTTATGGGTGGAGGTATGGCTTTGTTGGAGGAAGTATGTCACTGGGTTTGGGCTTTGAGGTTTCAGATGTTCAAGTCAGACTTGGTGTCCCTCTCTTCCTGCTGCCTGAGGATCTGATGCAGAACTCTCAGCTACCTCTCCAGCACCATGTCTGCTTGCCACCATGCCTCCTGCCATGATGACAGTGGACTGAAACTCTGAATTATAAGGTATCTCCAATTCAGTTTTTCCTTGTAAGAGTTGCCATGGTCATGGTATAGCTTCACAACAATAGAATCCCTAACTCAGACACTGTCATTCTAGGTCACTCAAATCTTTTTGCAAGTAGAGGGATAATAGGCCCTCAACTGTGAATCTTACTAACCATTGACTTGAATCCTCTGATGTAAAGTAGGTAAAGGTTCTTGCTACCAAGTCAGATGACCTGAGTTTCATCCTAGGGCTCAAATAGTAGTAGGAGAGAATTGACTCCTGAAACTTGTTCTCTGACAGTTACATGTATGACATAGTACATGTGAACTCATTGACATGTATATAGGAAGGAGAGAATAAATGTAAAAAAATTAAAGTTGTGGTATATAGTTGTATCTCCATAAAGTCATTATATGAATTGTTGAAAATAAATATTGCCTGTAAAAAAGAAATATTTAAATAATAAAGATAAAATATCTATGAATACCACCCTCATTTAAAAGCTTTTTATTATGCCACCTGATTTATGGAATGCCTTTCAGAAAAGTCTACATTTAAATTTCAAAGTCATAAAGTGAAACTAAACTCTTGAAAAATAATTGCTTTGGAAGAGAAATGTATGTTTGTTTTTTTTAACAATATGTTTTGATTTAATTTAAACAGCCTTTAAGAATTATTTACATTTAGTTTCAGTAATTATTCATTAACTTTCTGTGGTCTGATTGTGAAGAGTTCTCCATAGACTCTCATGTTTGAATACATGGTCCCCGCCTAGTAGTACTACTTTGAGGAAGGTAGTACCTTTTAGGAGGCAGAAACTCACAGGAGGGGAAGGTCACTGGGTGGAGTCTAGATTTAGAGAGAGAGATCACTTCCTGTTTGATCCAGGCTTTCTGAGATCAGATGTGTTATGACCAGCCATTGTTGTGCCCAAATACTGAACCCCCAGATCACCAAATGAGACCCCTTCCGATGCAAAAGCAAAGAGTCTTTTATTATTTATGAGTTAACTGCATTAACTGGGGCTTTTCATCCATTCAGCACAGCAGTTGGCATGAGAAGGACCTCAAGGAGCTATGAGGTGCAGGGAATTTATTGGGGAGAGCAAGGGGAGTGTCTAGGGGAACATAATAGCCTCAGGATTGGTGCACTTCTGGGCTTGGGCAGCCTGTCATGTGTTGATTGGTCAACCGGTTGTTATGGCCTATAGGCCCACCCAGGGCAGCTGCTATGCTCTGCACAGCACTGTTAGGCCACTTTTACTGTAAAGCACACCCAAAACCCACCAGCTAACTTCTGAATGGTTCCTTGACACACGGGTATCTGACCTCCTAGTGACTGGGAGGAGACGGAGAGGCAAGGTCAGGCAAGTACATGTTGAGTCTTTTCTGCAGCCTGTCATGGCTGCTAAAGCAGGGGGGTGGCTAAGGGTCTGGTTCCTTCACCATCTTCCTGCTCTTGCCACCCTGCCTTCCCTACCATTATGTTCTCTATCCTCCAGGAATTATAAGCCAAAAGAAACCTGTGAGTTGCTTTGTTGGGATATTTTATCATAACGACAGTCAAAGAAACTAAGACCATTGTTGGTAATAAGAAGTGTGGCAAATGCTGTGGTCAGACTAAATTTGGTTCTTTGCAACTATTATGTAAGAGAAATGTGGAGGAGTTTTGAACTTTTGGCTGGAAAAATCCTAACACATGGGAAGCTAATTGAACCGTTCTGATGGGAGCTTAGAAGAAAGGAATGCAGAGAGAAATTTAGACATTGGAAAATGGGTTCTAGAACTTCCATAGGGGGAACAAGGACTCAATTTGGCTAAAGTCCATTCAGATTATATTCCAGTGAAGAGTCTGGCTGCATTCTGTACACATTGTGAAATCTTGAGTGACTAATGATCAAGTTTGTTTGTCAATCAAAACTGTTACTGATAAAGAGATTAGTGCTGTTAAGGAGAAACCACCTTCTTTGCATCGGGGCAGTAATAAAGTTTCCTAAGGACAGGGACACATCCTTCAAAAGTTGCAACTTGTTAAAATGGAAACTCATTTGAAAGGCGAGATCATTTGTTAGAATACCAAAGGGGTTCAGGAAGCAACTGCCTAAGGAAGTATCCCTAGTGTCAGTGTACAGATGTTGCTGTGACTATTGTTCCTAGGGCCCAGGATTACCTGAAGTGGAAAGAGGGCTTGACAGTATCATCCACATGGTGTTGGTTTTGCAGGTATTAAAGAAGCATGATTGAGGGGCTCATGGAATCTTGCAACATAGTTCAAATGTGAGGCAAGGTTGAAATCTCTGTAAGGAATCCCTAAGAGGTCACCGTGAAGCTGTGAGGTGAAGTATGAGTCACAGTGGAGATCCAGGATGTTGAAGAGAGCAAACCACAGGATGTGCGCTGGAGAAAGCTGCACATGCAGAGTGGAGCCTGACCAAGGGACAGATGGAAGAGCTAAATATCTTGGGACAGATGGCTTCCAGTTGCTTGATATGGAGCTGGAGGGTTTGGTGTTTGTCCTGTGGATTTTGGTCTTGTTTTGGTTCAGTATTTCCTTGCAAGGCCACCATTCTTCCATTCAGAATGAGTATCTGTACTCTGCCTTTGAATGCTAGAGGTACATAATTTGGTTTTTTATTTTTACAGAATGTTGCAATTAAGTGATTGCCTTGTATAGCAGTTTGAATAAGAATTCCCCTGATAGGCTCATGTATTTTAGTGCTTAGTCAATACTAGTTGAGAAGGTTTATGAGGTGTGGCCTTGTTGGAGAAAGTGTGTCATTGGAGGTAGACTTTGATGTTTCCTGGTGCCTGCAGATCTAGATCTAGAACTCTCAGCTACTTCTCCAGCACTGTATCTGCTATGCTTCCTGCCATGATAATCCTGAACCAAACCTCTGATACTGTAAGCAAGTCCCAATTAAATGCTTTCTTTTATAAGCATTGCTGTGGTCAAGGTGTCTCTTTACAGCAATAGAAGAACAACTAAGGCAGAAATTGGTACCAGGATTGGGGTATTGCTGTGAAAGGCCTGATCTTGTTGTTTGTTGGAGGACTATGGAAGGCATTGGTACTTTGGACTAAAAAAGCCATTGGATGCTTTATCCTGGACTTAATGGACCATCTTAGTAGGAAAACAGAAGACAGTATAAAGGGTTATTTGAACTGTGGGAACCCAGCTCAAGAAGTTTCAAAGGGAAAGAATATTAATAAGTGGCCTAGAAACCATCTTTGTGATATTTTGGAAAAGGAAGCAGAGGTTTTTTTTCCTATTCCAAAAATCTGCCTGAGGCTAAATCAAAGCATTTTGCATTAATGGCATTGACAGAGGAAATTTCAAGACAGGCTAGTATTGACAGCATTGTGTGGTTATTAATGGCCATTCTTATGCCAGTCTATAATGAGGAGGAGCAAGATGGAATAGGACAAATATAAAAATGCAGCATATGAGAAGAAAAGAAGCATCAGGAAGTGTAATGGAGCTAAGTTCAGTGCTCAAAATGATAAAATGTTTGAAGAAAAATGATGCTAAATGAACTAAAGAGACCCCCCACTCAGTTAAATTTCCAACTTGTATAAAGGCATTAAAGAAAATCTGAGGAAATTATCAAAAACAAAAAGTTGATGCAAACGGGGCTAAGTTCTGGTGTTATGAAGTAGTGGAGTGTGGCAGCTTTGGGCACATGGTTCTAGCGTAGAGTTGAGGATAGAAAAAAGGCCTTGTGGAACCTACCTCAGCAACTAAGTTAAGTTAGCAGGGAGTGGAACCATCCCAAGAGAGAGAAGTGTGTTTCAGTCAACAAAGCTGAAGAAATTGGAGATCTGAAGAGTGCTTTGACATCAGACATGGGGATGTAGAATTTGGAGTTTTCCTAGCTGGGTTTTGGTCTTGCTTTGGTCCAGTATGTCCTCCTGTGCTATTGTATGTTGGAAGTATATGATCTGCTGTTTGATTTTGATTTTACAGGGGATTGCAGTTAAGAAATCACATGAATCTCAGAAGCGATTTTGAACTTCGGACTTTAAAACATTGTTCAAACTATGGTAGACTATAAGGACTTTTGAAGTTGTACTGAATGCATTTTGCATTATTATGATATGACTGCAAGTCTATGGGGACCAGGGAGTGGAATGTGGTAGTTTGAATAAGAATGGACCCCATAGGCTCATATATGAATGAAACTTAGAAAATTCCCCTTCGGATACAGTGCTGATAAAGACTACCACCTCAGAGTGGGAAAGGCAACAACTTGAATCCCATAACATACATCCTTTGATTTCATGTAACACATTAAATATAAGTAAATTTACATGAATGTATAGCCTCTGAGATAAGATTATTTTAGAGAAACAAAGATGAATTTGGACCACTGGGTTGCTAAGATGGTTCAGAGCCTAGGAAAACAAGAGATGGAGGGAATTAAGTCATGCCAAAAAGAATACACATACACACACACCACCACACACCACAAAAACAATAATATGGGCCCTCCTATATAAAGTCACAAATATTCACAAACCATAGATATATACACACCACATACACTATGTCTACCCTCTCACACACATACACACCACGCTCATACCACACACATACATATATACAGACACACTACATATTATACCACACTTGTACACACACACACACACACACACACACACACACACACACACACACACACACGAGGTCCAAGACAAGAATGTCTATGACTTTGATTGACCACTGGGGCATAAAAATCAGAAGACAGACCTTTGAGCCTACCAATATCCATAATGCAGTTGCTAGATACTATGATTTGAAATCGTAATTTTTAACCTTTATTCATTTACATTTAATAAACAAATGGCCCCAAGAAAAGTGACATATTGTGTTCATTCATTTGATAAGGTTTTGTTTTATTTAACACTTATAACGATGTTCTCAGCTCTGTGGGAATGCTGGACATTTGGACAACAAACAGTCTTACCTGTGGAGATAGGACACAGGCTTCATCAGCTCTGTGAACTGAACATGCTGTCTTATATCTTATGAACGATAAGAACCAGCAAGTATTCCTTGGATGAGATCAGTGAGAGTGGATGAAACCAATAAATCTGATCTTGGTTCCATGAGTCATAGACTTGGGTAGACTCTAAGGAGGGGTGCCGAGTGTAGGGAAGTCACAGACCTTCCAAACGGAAAGAACCCAGAAAGCCTTGCACTTGCGGCCAGAAGACATACAGTAGTGACCCAGACTTCACAGGAGTGGGCAGAGAGGAAGGGGGAGTGAGGCAGCAGAGCAGACTCTTGCTCTGTAGCCACAGGGAAGCCGCATGGAAGTCGCATGGAAGCCACGTGGCCTGTAGGACCCTCTGCTGTGAGAAATTCAAAGCCTGGCTGTCTTTGGCCTCCTTGCGAGCCCCCTGGCATCATTTCTGGTGCCACCACTACCCTGTCCCTGCCTTTGTCCGCCATTGAGAAATGCCAGGTTCAGGCATGCTTTGTTGCAGCTGTTTATGGAACTCTCTCTTCTGCTCTATAGACACCCGGCCTGTTAGAGCTTTCTGGTATCACAGGTGGCTCAATTCTCCTTGCCCATCTGCTCTGTCTTCCATCTTGTCCCATGAGTGTCTCATCCCAGGTAACAGGAGTGTCCACAGTTTGATGACAGGATATAGATGGAAATAAGAAACAGATGGAAAACGAAAAAGAATCCCTTTCTCATGGGAGCTCTGGTTTAGTGTCACTTTGCTTGGTGCACATGGTTTACACTGCTATCCTCAGGAGGGGAGAATCAGTTTCAGCATGAATCTGAGCCAATGTGTTTCCTTTTATGTTGTCGGTATCTGATGTCTGATTTTTATGTCAATTCTGGTACTCGGGAGTTTCAACCCTTATAAATTGACATTTTGTGTTCATCCCACAAAAAGCTTTTCTTGACATTTTAAGATCTGGAGTTGCTTTATCCAATCTGGAATTTAGATGTATTTGTCTTTTTAAAAGTCACCTTTTGGCACTGACCCTGCATATACTTAGGTTCTTCCCTACCTAATGTAGCTCTTTTTCTTATGAAGGCCTTCTCAATCACCTAGTGAAAATTACCAAATCACTCAGGTATAGGTTTGAGAGATAGAGGATAAGATTGTGAAAGATAAAATTAAACCTACAGTTAGGTTACCAGGCAACACAGGATGGCCTAACCCTCCCACTGACCTCTGTTCCCTCAGGCTCATCGCAGCTGCAGTTAACACCCCCATGCCTCCCCTCCTCACTTGATCAGAATCTTGTCTTGCTGTCCGTTTCTGTACCCCCATCCTTCATTTTCTTGTAGGTGTCCCTGGTCTTATGTTGATTGTCGTGTCCTGTCCAGTCCGTCCCCCCCAAGCCCCGCACCCCATTAATTGCATGTTCACAAATGCTTATGTAAGGACATGGGGGTATTGGGCCTTTTGCTGTTCAGCTTCCTCTGGTTTTGCATCGCTTGAATAAGTTTACACACTTTGCCATTCAAGCCAGTGCCTGGTTGGGTTCCTGCTACAGACCCTGCTGGCAAATCCTCATACATGACTTCCTGTTGCTTCCTTGATGGCAAGCTCACTGAAACTTGCATGCTAATTTAGAATGCAATAGGGTACAATGCTCAAATATGAAACAGTTTCAAACCTGTAGAGGATGACCACTCACATTGATGACCATAGAGGACTTGTTTTCAAATAAGTGTGATTTTAATAAGCCCCAGGCTCATTTTTTAGAAAATGGCACGTTATTTTCATTATTTTGATAAGAATTTTGTTAACTCGAAAATTTCTAATCTACTTGCTTCACAAGCATGTGGATGTTATAAAAACTATTTTCATTGTGCGTATGTGTTTCCCAAAGTGCCTTTTACCCTTGTTAATCTCATTTTACGTTGGACTTCATCCTCTCCTTCTGGGAAGTGTGGTTGGAAAGGAGATCTAGCAATGGTTCTGTTCCATCTAGTGTGGGTTGTTACTGACTTGGGGGTATGAGAGCTACTGGAAGAGTCACACATAGATGCTCAGGTTTTGGGATCAGAAACATCTCCCTTGCTCATGAAAATCTTTCTTTTCTCAAGATGCTGTATGTTAGCATAGGAGGTCTAAAATTGCTTTGATGAGTTTCCAGGGCCATTCCAGGACTGAAGCTGATTTGATGAAGTGTTGACTGAATGAGCAAAGCACATGGAGACATTTCTGTCACTCCTGGATGACCCTTCACGTGAGCTCTAAGACTGTTCAGATCATTCATTGCTAACCAAGTTGTATTGCACTTCCCACTTGAAGAAGAGATACAAGCAGACACCTATAGGCATAAGGCTTACAGAATGATATGGCAAGAACTGGCAAAGAATTAATACACAGAGTCTTAAATAACTTCATTGACATGCTGAGTTGATCAGAATTGAGGTACCGTAGAAAGACAAGCAAGTAGTCAAGATATGGAAAGTACATAGACCCTTCATCCTGGAGTCTGATTGAATGTGGCTTCTCCCCAGGTGAGAACCATGAATTCTGGCACAGACGTCAACATTTGCTGAGAAGATTCCTTTTATTTAGAATAGATTTTCTTTCTTCCTTTATTTTATTTTATTTTTTTTGGTTTTACGAGACAGGGTTTCTCTGTATTGTTTTGGAGGCTGTCGGTCCAGCCTGGCCTCGAACTCACAGAGATCCGCCTGCCTCTGCCTCCCGAGTGCTGGGATTAAAGGCGTGCACCACCACCGCCTGACTTAGAATAGATTTTCTACTAAGAAAATTTGGTGAGCCCTGCTTAGAGGTTAAACATAGATGACCTTCAAGTATGGCCTTACTCTTCTCAGGTGTCTTCTTGGAATCTCAAAAACAAGATGTTTATGTGAATTTCCGTTAACAGTGATGACACCCTAACTTCCTACCCCAGTGACTAAGAGATTTTGCTTATTATCTGCATCCCTATCCGCTGCTTCTCAGGAACTGGCGTGATCTTTTCAGTTTCTTTAGCTTCTCTTTGCAAACAGTATTTTCCGGACTCATCAAAATCATCCAAGTGAGTGTTGAGAGACAGTAAGTTGTGACTGTCCTTTGACATTTGGGGATGGCTTATTGTTTTCCTGAGTGCCAATGGGTTAGGAGTATATTTTTAGTGAAATCCACTCTACTTCATGCTGACTCACTTGAAACTCTTTTCTGTAATGAAGCTGGTCCTACTGGAGTGCAGGCTACTGAGGACACACTAGGGAACTGTCTCCATGCATTGCTAATGATGGCTCTGCACTGTTTTCCCTTTATTGAAGGGTCCTACATAGACCTGGAATTGAGCTGTTATTCTTAGCTCTGTTGACCACTGACATCAAATTCCACTCAGGTATCTCTTTCTACATGGGTGTTATTGTTTTTGGAATGTGACCAGCAACTGAGCTTGAACTTTCCCATTTTTGGACCCTACATAATTCTCTCAGAAGAGTGCGTCAGTGTTCCACAAATCTCAATAAGGAAGCACTGTGTTCGTGAGAGGCTATTATTTCTTTATGGATGTCACAAATGCTATGGGTTTTTTCTTTGGAAAGGAAATGGATCAATCTTTGTCTTCTTTCAATTTTGAAAGCGATAAAAATCACCTGCAAATAGAACTGACTGGAAACTTTACAGATAAAAATAGAAAACTTCCTGCCTGTCCCAAGTTTCCATTCTTCCCCTTGCTTCAGCTCCACAGAAGCTGAGAAATCTTGAAGCCAAATGCCGCAAAAGGAAGGAGGGTTGCACAATACGAAAGCAGCTTTGAAAGTTTAGAAAGAAACTTTTATTTTTCTACAGAAACTCTTTCTGGAATATATTCTGGGCTAACTCAGAACTAGACGCTAAAGTGAGAAGGGAAGCATGTGCATAGAACACACGTGCGCACACACACACATACCACATACACACCACATACACATCACACACACACATACCACATACACACCACACACCCACCACACACCATACACCACACACACGCACCACACAAACACATCACACACATGCATCACACACACGCATCACACACATACCACATACACACCACACACACACCACACACTTACATCACACACATGCATCACACACACACACACTGACATCACACACACACACACCACACCACACATATCACACATACATACAGAGGGAGAGACAGAGACAGACAGAAAGAGACAGAGATATAGGAACAAAGACAGAGACACACACAAAGAGAAACAAGGAGACAGAGAGAGTCTAAAGCAAAGCAACTGAAAAGAAAAAAATATTAGAACCAAAAAGAAAGAATATGATGGGATAAACCAGGCAGTTACATGGACAAGACCGTCTGTGTGTATGTTATTACTGATATAACTGCACTCTCTTAGCCTTCAAAACAATGTGTGCGTGTGTATCTTTGCGTGAGTTTGTGTACATGAGTACAGTTGTCCACAGAGACCAGAAGAAGGTGGCAGATTCCCTGGAACTAGAGTTACAAGTCTTTGGGAACCACCCAACCTGGGTACTGAGAGCTACACTGTGGTTCTCTGCAGGGGCGGTACACACGCTCACCGGCTGAGATGTCTCTTCAACCCTCTGGTCTTATTGTTTGGTGTGGCAAAAGTGAAGGCAGACTTTCGGTCCTGTAGGATGCTCACATCCTGCTGGAAAGGCAGCTTTCAGAGGAGAAAGAGCCAAATGCAA
Source organism: Mesocricetus auratus (assembly GCF_017639785.1). Taxonomy (NCBI): domain Eukaryota; kingdom Metazoa; phylum Chordata; class Mammalia; order Rodentia; family Cricetidae; genus Mesocricetus; species Mesocricetus auratus. Next base: position 85,296,295 of record NW_024429190.1, read on the forward strand.
CACAGCAGAGGCTCTTATGAAAGGGTACCATTGTGTTGATAAGGCTTGACAAATCTGCCTTTAACAGCAGGATTCTTAGTAGGATTATCCAGATTAACTTGCTGAACCAAAGACTGGCGTCTTCTTTTATTCTAATTTTTAAAAATTAAGCCTGATATTTAAATGCAAGCCCTAGATGGTTTACATAAAATCTGACAGTCGGGTACTGAAGGAGAAGAATCCAATGGTTTCAAGTCAACACTGGCTCAATTCAGAATGAAAGGCTGGCAACTCCGTGAGGAGAAGCACGATTCAAGTTTTACCACACATAGGACACTTGGACCCCCTCCCAGGGGTTTTTCATAACTATTCCATATCAATGGACTGTCTGCAAATGGTTCTTAGTGTCACTGAAGACCAGCATACAATAATGCAGAGAGTGGGGGAGGGGAGATATCAGGAGGTCCTGGGAACCATTCTCATGTTCAGAATGATGGGCAAAAATAAAAAGATGTTAAAGTTCAAAATCCTCTTCAAGTTATCGAAGATGCTGCTTGGAAGATGAGATGTCCTGGAAGAGAACAGAGTCTCCTGCTCACCAGCTCTCTCCACGGCAGTGTCAGTGTCAGGATGGGTTTCTTACCTGTTGCCTGCTCAATGGGGATTGTCAAATGTGGATACCATAGACACCCTGTGGAGGATACTGTCTCAGGGTCTGGAAGAAGGCGTGTGTTTGAGTTTCCAGAACTGTCTGTCTTCAGTCACTGAGCTGATACCATAGAATGATGCTTCCCAACCTTGAGGATTTCTCAGCAAATCCATTTCCTGAGTCTCCCACAGCAACTCCTCTCCCAGGCTGATCCTGTGAGTTCCAGCTGTGATTCCAAGGCTAAATTTAAGCTCAGATTTATTTTCCAGCTCTATTTTCTGCTTCATTTTCCTTTCCTTGGTCCTGACTGCCAACTCCTATTATTCATTGTTCCAAACTGCCTCCTGGAGTTTTGCCTTTAAGATTCCTGCCCACTAGACTACATTTGCAAGCTAGGACTCGCCACACGTGGCCACTGCCTCCTCTTGGGCTTGTGTAGACACGTTAGCGTTGTTGTAGTCTACCATCAAGGCAATGATATTGCAGTATTCATTTTCACAAACTTCTGAGTCCCCAGGCCTAAGCAACACCTGGCCTCCTTTCTACACCTACTGCCCATTATCCCTCCACACAGCCTTTCCAATAGCATGCCCTGGTTCCTGCTTGAAGGGAGGGGGAACTCAGCAGGTAGAGCACACACTTAGTGCAGCCAGTGTTGCAGGCAGGGAGTGTGAGCAGCCCTCCCTTGGGGATCGATCTTTTCTGGTCTACAGTTTGGACCTGTGAAGTGCCACCCGCTGGTGCTGACCCATTGTTCCAGAGCTTTGGAGAATGTCTCTGATTGTCTCCTGGGCAACTTCTTCCCTCATACTTGAAAATCACATAAAATATTCTCTTGAGTTGAAGCCTGATTGTATTTGCATACTTGGTGTCTACAAATAACCTGCTAATGATACAGGCAAGAGATCTAGTGATTCTGTGAATAAATGACAAGATTCCAGATAAGAATTAACTACTGCAGAAAAGGACAAGTCTAGAGTTCCTGCTTTACTCTCCAGGAGGCCTGAGTCATAGTTTCCTCATGCTACTAGATTATAATTTCCCAAGTCCAATATGGTGATATCTTGTTTGTACAAATAAAGCTTGCCTGAAGATCAGAGGACAGAGCTAGTCACTAGTTAGCCATAGAGGTCTGGAGGTCTGTACAGACAGACAGGAAGTGAGATGGCTGGGTGGAGAGATGGATATAGGCAGGAAGAGACAGGAACTGTGCCTCTTTTCTGTTAGCCTCACAATTTCGTAAAGGTGAGAGCTCTAGTATCTGGCTGCTGCTCTGGTCTTTCAGCTTTCACCCCCTGATATCTGACTCTGGGGTTTTACTATTAAGACCAATTACAATTCATGCTACAGTCTGGAGCTTCACTTTAATTCCTGTATATGTAATGAATAGTTTAAGTCTGGCCCAGGTACCTGAATAATGGAAAGGAAAAATGGTAGCATTGTTACTCTACTCACTTAATTTGTCCTTGTGCTTACATACGCCCACCTCTTACAATCGTTACAACTCCCAGCCATTAAATAACCACTTTCTATGACGCAGTTGGTACACCGGGTCTATAGTAGGAAAAGGAAATGTATTTATTTATACTAGAATTTCTGTCCTTAGGATCTCAAATTTATAGCTGTTGTCACTGGTAGACATTTATTGGTTAGGTAATTGCCATTACCCCCTTCAAATTCATAAACAGAAGAAGATAACAGTGCTGGAGTGTGCAGAGTGCTGGAAACTGTGGGCAAGTCATATCTTAATCTCTTGAGACCCTTGCTGGTCCTCTGTCTGTTTCCTATTTGCAAGTGTAGAGCATACCACTGGAAGGTCGCATCTGCACTGGCCTCTCCATGTCCTGCTTATTAAGCTGTGAGCAGTGCGTATGAAGGGAGTCTAGCCCATTTGAGCATGTGGCTCAAGGAAGGCCTTGCCCTTCTCCCCAAGTCCCTCTGTCTTCCTAAAAACCGTTAGATTACATCCCTAAAGCTGGCAACTCTACCTTCACTTAGTATGTATCTCCTTCATCTTAAAACCTTGGGTGTGGTGAAGCACATGTATAATGCCAGGACTAGGGAGGCTGATAATGAGCTCAAAGCTAGCCTAGGCTACATAATGTTTCATGCCAGCCTATATAATGCATAATCTATAATCAGACCCTGACTCAAAAACTGAAATAAAGTCAAATAACAAGACTCAAGGACTGCCCATCTAAACATCAGTGATCCTTAACCTTTCCCCTCCCTTTTAGGCATATTCCTGCTCACTTCACTGTATCAGCATGCAGGCATTTATACCAGCTTGATCTTGGGGTCCTAGCAGGTCACGTCATCAGAAGCAGCCAAGATGTGACAGTGTGACTATTGCTGCCACTGAGTTATATCCCCTTCTAAAGAGTGAGCCCTACTCCCACTTTTCCCGCTCGCTTTCACTCAGAGACTATCAGCACCCCTCCCCCAATAAACCTCCCAAGGGAGCTCTGTTACATAGTGTGACTTTGTGTTGCCTCTTGGCTCCAACCTGCCAGGGTTACCTTTCGCTGTTAAACTATTTCAGTATCCTCTCTCCCAGTGTCCTAAAAGTGCATCTGAAAATCCACAGTCATTGTCCAGAAGTGGCAGTCCCTCTCTAAAAGGTCACCCCATGATAAGGTGACCCTCGAACCAGAAGCCATTGTCTCATGAGAGCTGCTTTCCTCTGGCGACTATTTCCAGGGTTCTGATGTGATTTAGTCTGTTAATCCAGGCATGTAAGACTAGATTTCAATTTTCAATTCAGTATTTTGATGGAACCACACCCTCACCACGCAAAGCAAGAGTCCGGCTTCTTGTCTCTTTATAAGGCTTGAGTCCTCCTCACCTGTTCTTCAGGGGAACTTTCCTTGTTTTTATAAATGAGAGCCTTCACAATGGGTATTGTTGCTGCTCAAGAGAAACCTAACTAGGACAAAACCCTGCTCCTTTCTCCACTGGAAATCCTTTCATTTAATTCCATACAAGATGACATGTTGTAAAGACTGGGGGCGTTCTCTGTAGGACAACAGGTACCCAGTAAGATGTACTTTCACTGCCTTCTTGACGCGGAGGGCATGCAGTGTGTGGCAAGTCTCTGGTGGCAAGTCCAAGTCCTTAGTCCCCTGCCCACCCCAGCTGAGTTTGATCTCATCTCCTTTTAGACTCCCTTAATTCTTGATTCCTGAAAGGGCCACCATCCGGTTTTCCTTCATACACTGAGTTCCAGTTGCTCTGTGTGTCATGTCAAAAATACAAATTTATAATTTTTATATTCCTATGCCCAGCAGTAAATTCAATCACTTATATGCTAACTTTCATTCAGTCAATAATTCATTTAATCAAGTTTGTTGGCAGTGCTGCAAACACTGGGAAGGAACACCATTAGAATTAGGAGTTTAGGGGCTGGAGAGATGGCTCAAGGCTAAGGCTGCTGGCTGCTCTCGCAGAGAACTGGAGTTTGGGTCCCAGCAGCCACATTAGGTGGCTTTCAGCTGCCTGTAACTCCCATTCCAAGTGATACAGCTCTCTTTCTGATCTCCATAGGTACCCACATTCATATGCACATGCACAACATACACACACAACACACAGGCTCATACACTGCATACACACAGACATGCACAACACACACACAGACCCACACACACACAGACCCACACACACACACACACAGACACACACACACACACACAATGTAGTGACAAACAGATGTGGAACTCAGGCCTGGGGTAAAACTGACAGCTATGTCAAGTGGATTGCATGACCCCCAAAACATCAAATGATGTAGTTGACCTATTGAATAAATCTGAAAGTAATTCTACAGAGAAGCAAGGTCCCCAAAATGAGGTCAGTGTTCAATCAAGAAACCCCACTCATGGAAGCAAGGCATTTACAGTTGAGTCTTGCAGGATCCAATCAATTTCATTAAGCCATCTAGGTAGGACAGATCATTAAACCTTCGTGTGAGGCCTTATGATCACAGCATCATGCTGCACTTTACATGTGTCATCTCATTTAATCCTCTTAACTCTACCAGAGAGCTGTCACCACCTAGTGTTGTACGATCAAGGTAAGAACACTTGTCACCAAGACCTCTGACCAGTTAGATCTACAGAACGTACATGAGAGAAGAAGAGAACCAACTCCTACAGGTTGCTATTTGGCCTCTACACCTGTGCTGTTAGCAAGTCCATGATCCCCATACAATCGAACAAGCAATCAATTACTATAGTAAAAGAGGAAACTGAGATTGAAATACTCAAGGAAACCTCCATAGAAAATGGAAACTCCAAGATTGCAATCTGGGTCTATCTCTATGGACATAGCATGATGTAGGGAGAGATTTTACGTGTCCGTAGTGCTAACCACTCCCATGTGGGTGTGTTCACAGGTATGTAGAACATCAGGGGTAAATAGAGTTAGGAGGAGGAGACTCTCTTTGGGTTTCGGTTTTGACCTGGAGAGCAGCGTGTGTACCTTTGGTTCCCGGCTTTCTAGGCTTTTCAAGTAAGTGATTTTCTTTCAATAAAATATCATGGGACATCCATATTTTGTGTAGTTCAATATTTCTGCATCAGCATGGGTTATGAGATACCTTTGGTAATTCATTTCAGGCTATGATTCCTATTCGTGAGCCTTTAACACCAGAATGAAGAGGGGAGGAGGAAAGGGAGAAGGAAGGAGAAAGGGAGGCAGAGAGAGGAGGGTGGTTGGGGGTGTCATTGATGCTCTAGATACCTGTCTCTGGCTGGAAGAGCAAGCACAACACTGCTTGAGCAGTGGGTTAATGTGCTCGTAAAACCTCGATGAATCCCACGTCCACAGCTTGTAATTATCCAAAGTTTTACGATATTTCCAGTTCAGTATTCAGGGAAGCATTCAGACATAGACATTGGCATGGTTGGAATCAAGCTTTTCTATAGCTATTTTTGGGCGTGGATGAAATATTAATTGACACCTATGTGGACTGTCATTCATGTCATTTGTCAGAGTCAAAATGAATATACAACATGTTGATGAAGGATTTTTTTCCCCATATAATTTGGCAAAGGACGAGGATGGTTATCTCTGTGAGCAGCACATACATTAGTTCTCTATGAAACAAAGCAGCTATGACCTCCAGCTCAGAGTGCAGCAGCAGTGACCAATTTCTCCCTAGCATTAGTGTCATTCACTCACAGCAGGGGACAGAATCCTTGAGAGCTCCTTGCCTCATCTCTTCACCTTTAGTTGTATTGCTGATATCTTTTAGGGTTATCATAGTCAAGTGTTAGAACTGTTCTGCTGGAACCTCCAGTTCACTCCTGCGTGATCCAGAAAGCCCCATTTCTCTGTCTGGAACACCACCCCCTCAGAGAATCTCCAAGAAAGGGAAGGCACCAAAAAGTCAGTTCAGCATACTTGGTGGCTAAGGCAGCGCCTTCCCTGAAGTTGCCAGCAGCCAAAGTCCCCGCCCAAGCATTCCAGCTTTTGACCATACTTGGGCACAAACCCAGTTTGTGGAGGACACATCATCATCCCTCACCAATAGGGTATATAAACTCCCTGCTTTAGTTTGGTTCAAATTCTCCTGCCTGGATCTCTGGGGCTGGAAAACTCACCCAGGAATTAATTGCTTTGCTCAAAAAAAAAAAAAAAAACCTGTTTTTCTTTTTTCTTTTCAGTTTGACTTTATCTGGCTTACTGTGTCAGCAGAAAAACCTATTATCTGGCTACAGAAAACCTATTAGTAACCATAACACTGCCTAATGAACAACCAAATGTCTTAATGTCCTCAAGGAAGAAGCAGTTACTTGAGTTGCTCACTTTCTTGAAAATCAGCAAGGGTGATTGCTACCAAGTGGTCCATCTCCAGGAGTTAAGGAGGTCTGCTTTAGGGGACTCCCATTCTCCTTTAATCAAAAATCCTGAGATTTGTCCTTCTCATAATAAACAGCTGGCTCCCCGGGGTAGGAAAGGGAGAGTTTGCCACCGCTTGTATCTGGGCTGTGAATTGGCACACTGTTGCTCCTGCCTCCATGCCTGGGGTGTGGGGGGGGGTCAGACGTGGTAGGAAGATCACTAGTGAGCTTCTGTTTCCCCCTTAGCTCCTTAAGTCTCGTCTATACAGAAACAGAGCAAAGAGTTATGGGGGAAGCACATGCAAACCACCTTTCAATTTAGGAAAATTTAAACCCTAGGAAAATGAAAACTAAAATTACCCTCCAAAGCTTCTGGCCCTGGTTTTCTTTTTCTTTCATTTTCAAGACGAATCAGAATGTCATGTTTTGAGATATCTATCTTACTTAGGAAAAATCGCAGACTTTCTGCCAGAAAAACCAGCTATGTTGTGACTAAAGAACTCAGTTTATCACAGAGAAATCAATGTGAACATCCAAGAACGGGGTTCAGGAACTTCTGAGGTAAGACAGTAGACTCTAGTTGTTTCTAAGAGGCTAAAAGACTCAAAAACACTGGAACACCAAGCAGAAAGCAGTCACAGCTCCTGCTGGTGCCTCAGGGTAAGGGTAAGGGTCAGACACTTCATCATGTGGTTTAGTTTCATGTAACTGAGTGGTGCTGCAGACTGAGCTCTCAACATTGTTAAGATTCCCACACTGGGCTTGGCGTGGTGGTACACACCTTTGATCCCAGCACTCCAGAAGTAGTAATTTGATAATTTTTGGAATTACCAAATCCAAAAATAATGAAATAGTTAAAATGCCAGACAACTAAATAAAACTTTTACTTTCAATAATAGTTACTGACTTTGAAAGGGAAAAAAGCAGACGAAAGAAATAAGAGATTCAACATGTATAGATAAATCAGAAGGTCAAATTCGTTGGAAAAAATTCAGCAGCATGGGTGAGAAGTATAACAAGGAAATTGAGATCTTAAGGAAACTGTACTTTAAGCACAAGGCTCAGTTCGCCCAATAAATGCCTGTAAAGTATCACCAGTGCATTTGGTCAGACTGAAGAATAACATCAGCATTAGAAGACCAAGTTAATGAAATTCCACATTAAAACACCAAAAAATAAAAAGTTAAGTATAATCATTATGTTAAGAATGCTAAAGCATAATTAAAAGATCAAATCTATGAATCTATAAAGGAAGAAAAACAATTGAGATAAAAGTTAGAGGCATTAAAATCTATTCAATGAAGTGATAGGAGAAAACATCCCAAATCTAGGGAAATAAATGGATGTCAAAGGAAAACAAGCACACACACACACACACACACACACACACACACACACAACCATCAGGGAGATAAAGATACAAAAGGTGTCTAGATTATAAAATTAGAAATTCTACTAAAAAAGACAACTTAATCAGAATAGTATCAGATGTCAGTAGAAATTCCAAAATCAAGTAAAGTATGGAGTGATGTTTCAAGCATTAAAAGTAAATAACTGCCATCCAAGATTGGTAGGTGCATAAAAGTGAAGAAAGGAGAAGATATTTTTATAACAGCACAAACTAAGGCAATTCATGACCAAAACCTAACACTGCAGAATATACTTAAATTATCCTACAGACATAATAGAGAGAGGTCTCAGTCTCAAGAGTAGATCAGTTTCATGAGAGTAATGTATGAATGTAGAGGAACTCAATCACATCAACTCCAACAAAGCAACTAACCTCTACAACTAACAAAATTACAGGAACTGTTAAACCCTTCTCAATAATAACAAATGCAAATGGTCTTACTACCCAAACTAAGAGACACAGGCTAGCTAATTTGATTTAAAAATAATAACTACATTGAGTACAATGAACACTGTTTCTTTCATTGGCAAAGAAATAGAACAACGAAAAAACGATGGAAGTAAATGCATCAAGCAAACAGGAGCCTCAAATAAGCAAGATTAAATAGCCATATAACTGGTAACATACACTGAAAGTCAAAACTGGTTACAGGAGGCAAGATCATTTCATATTAATAAAAGGAAAATACAAATTAAGATATATTTTAACTATGTGTGCACTGAATGTTGACGAACATAATTTTGGAAAAGAAATGCTAATGACTGTAATAGGGCAGATGGACCCAAAGACAGTTATAGCTACTGATTTCAACAACAATTTCTCATAAAAAATAAAGATCATCTGGAAAAAACAACAACAGCAAAGAAATTCAGGGGTAAGTATACCAGAGAACAAAATAAACTTAGCATGTATTTTATAGATATTCCATCCAAAATCTGCAGAGCATATATTCTTCTCAGCATCTCATGGACCTATCTCTAAACTAGATGAAGTTTTAGTATCTATAGGTCTTAACAAGTAAAAATTAAAGTATTGTATCATAGAATAGTGGAATGAATCTATAAATCAATGTTAGAAGAAAATATAGAATGATATGCAGGCAGAAAAATATACTCTTGAATGAACAGAAGGGTGGGCCATGGAAGAAATCCCATAGGAAATTCTTAGAATAAAATGGAAATGAAAGTATAACTTCTCTGAATCTCTGGGATACAGCAAAGGTAGCTCTATGAGAAAGCTTTGGGGCTGTGAATTCTTAACTAAAAAAACAAACAAACAAACAAACAAACAACCCAGAGATTTTGATGGGGATTGCCTTGAATCTGTAGATAACTTTTGATAGGACTGCCAATTTTACTATGTTGAACCTACCTATCCAAGAGCATGGGAGATCTTTCCATTTTCTGATATCTTCTTTAATTTCTTTCTTTAACGACTTGAAGTTCTTGTAATACAAGTCTTCACTTGCTTGGAAAGAGTTGCCCCAAGATTTTTTATGTTATTTGTGGCTATTATAAACGGTGATGTTTCTCTGATTTCCCTCTCAGCCTGTTTGTCATCTCTATATGGGAGGGCTACTATTATTTTTTTAGTTAACCTTGTATCCTGCTACATTACTGGAGGTGTTTATCAGTTGAAGAAGTTCTCTGATAGGATTTTTGGAGTCACTTATGTAAACTATCATATCATCAGCAAATACCAAGTTTGACTTCTTCCTTTCCAATTTGTATGCCCTTGATCTCCTTTTGTTGCCTTAATGCTCTAGCTAGAACTTCGAGTACTATGTAGAATAGATATGGGGAGCGTGGACAGCATTGTCTTGTTCCTGATTTCTGTGGGATTGTTTTTAGTTTCTCTCCATTTAGTTTGATGTTGGCTGTTGGGTTACTGCATATCACCTTTGTTATGTTTAGGTATGTTCCTTGTATCCCTATTCCCTCCAAGATCTTTATCATGAAGGGGTGTTGAATTTGTTGAATGCTTTTTCAACATCTAATGAAATGATCATGTGGTTTCTTTCATTTTGTTTGTATGGTGGATTACATTAATGGATTTCTGTATGTTGAACCATCCCTGTATTTCTGGGATGAATCCTACTTGGTTACAGTGGATGATTTTTCTGATGTGTTCTTGGATTTGGTTTTTAGTATTTTATTATTTTTGGACCTATGTTCATGAGGGAAATTGGTCTGTAATTCTCTTAGTTGTGTCTTTGTATGATTTAGCCTCGTAAAGAGTTTGGCAATGCTCCTTCTATTTCTATTGTGTGGAATAATTTGAGGAGTTGATGGGGAAATCCTGTGTATATGTCAATAAAGCACTATTGGCCAATAGGGAAGCAAGATAGGTGGGACTAGGAGTCCAGGAGGACTCTGGGTAGGAGAAACACAGAGAGTCAAGATGTAACCTCCATAGGGGTAAGAAGCCCAGACCCTTTTCTCCGGTAAGAGAAATGCTTAGATTGGCAGTTATGGGGTAAATACTTAACTCAGAGATAGCCAGTGAGAAACAAGCAAGGCCAACAGCTTCATAATTAATACAGTGCCTTGTGTGTTATTTGGGGACTACAACACAGCAGAGCCCAGGCGACTGGCGGGGGAAAAAACCAAAGCAACAGTCAAGAAAAAGGCTTCTCTGTACAAGGAGTATTTGGCATTAGATCTTCTTTGAACATCTGGTGGGATTCTGTATTGAATCCATCTGGGGCTGTTCTTTTTTTTTGGTTGGGAGACTATTGACAGCTGTTTTTATTTCCGTAGGGGTTATAGGTGTATTTAAGTTGTTTATCTGTTCTTGATTTAAGTTTGGTATGTGGTACTTATCTAGAAAATTGCCCATCTCAATTTGACTATTTCTTGCTGGCTACCCCTTCTAGGTGAGTTTGCTTCTTTTTTTCCTAGCGCTTTCAGTTGTTCTGTTAATTCAATAGAGTGGGGTTTTTCCAGTTTCTTTATATAGGCATTTAGTGCCATGAACTTTCCTCTCAGCATTGCTTTCATTGTGTCCCATAAGTTTGGGTATGTGTGTAGTCATGCTCATTAAATTTTAGGGAGTCTTTTATTTCTTTCTTATTCAGTTGATCATTGTTCAATTTCCATGTGTTTGTGGGCTTTCTGAAATTAATGTTACTGTTGAATCTAACTTTAAAGCTGCGGTGATCTAATAGGGTACAGGGGTTTATTCCAATTTATTTATTTTTGTATCTACTAAGGTTTGCTTTGTTATAGAGTATGTGGTCGATTTTTGAGAAGGTTCCATGGAGTACTGAGAAGAAGCTATATTCTTTCGTGGTTGGGTGGAATGTTCTATAGATGTCTGTTAAGTCCGTTGAGTCATAGCATCTGTTAGTTCCCTTATGTCTCGGTTAAGCTTCTTTCTAGCAGATCTGTCCTGTGGTGAGAGTGGGGTGGTGAGGTCTCCCACTATTCGTGTGTAGGGTTTGATTTGGGATTTAAGCTTTAGTAGTGTTTCTTTTTACAAATGTAGGAGCCCTTGTGCTTGGGGCATAGATGTTTAGAATTGAGATTTCCTCTTGATGGATATTTTTCCTATGTTGAATATGAAATGCTCTTCTTTATCTTTTTTTGATTGATTTTAGTTTGAAGTCTTGTTTTGTTAGAAATTAGGATAGATATACCAGCTTGTTTCTTAGGTCCATTTGATCGGAAAAATTTTTCTCAACCCTTTAATTTGAGGTAATATCTGTTTGTGAAGTTGAATTATGTTTCTTGTATGCAGCAGAAAGATGGATTCTGTTTTCATATCTAATCTATTAGCCTAAATCCTTTTATAGGTGAATTAGGCCATTTATATTAATGGATATGAATGACCAGTAATTGCTAGTTCCTGTTATTTTGTTTTTGTTGTTGGTGATGGCATTGTGTGTTCAATCTCCCCCCAAAAACAGAGATCTCAGATAAATACCTTAATAATATACCCAATGTTTTATAGAAGGAAGAATAAGAAAAACTCAGTATCAATAAATAGAAAAATAATAATCAAATTGTAGAAATAAAGAAATTGGTCATTAACAGAATGATACAGAGAATAATGAAACAATGGGTTGGTTCTTGGAAAGGATAAAAAAGATAAAAACAGTCTAGGCTAAAAAAGTGAAGACCCAAGTTAAAATTAGGGATAACAAAGGCTGCATTATAACAGACACCAGTGGAAGACAGAGAAATAAGGTTATAATTTGAGAACTTATATTCTAGAGAGATTTTAGAAAGAACATGTAAATTAATAGACTAATAAGAGTTACCAAAACTACACTGGGAAGATATTAATTACGTAAGCAGGCCTATACCAAAATAATGGAAGCACTAGCGAAATTTTCCAACAGAAAAACTCAGGATCAGACTGATTCACTGTCACATTCTACAGTGTCCAAGAAGAACACAAATGCTCTTCAAACTGTTCCAATATGGAGGGCAAATTAATTCCGTAAAACCAAATCATTCTGTAAATGCTTACAATCTAAATCCAACAATACATTGAAGAAATCAGACATCAAAATAAGTTTGGTTTAATTCCACGGATGCAGGGATGCTTCGCCATTTTCAGTTCTATAAATTTAATAGTGTGCATAAAGCAGACACAGAGATCAGTGGAGTGGAAGGGAGGATCCATAAAATAAAACCATGGCCCTACAGTCAGCACCGAATTCTGATTAAAGTGCCAAATGCGTACACTGATGGGAATGCAGTTTCTCTGACATGTGATGCTGGGGACAGGGGATTTCTCCACGTAAAGGATGAGACTAGATCCATATCTCTTATCTCTCATGAAGTATGATGTAAAAGAGATCAAATACTTCAATGCCATACCTGAAATTTTGAAGCTGCTAGGAAATCTTAGGTAGGACACTGAGATATAGTTGAAAGCATTCACTCTTGAAAAGATTCCTGTGGCACAGGAAATACGAGCATGGGTTCTCTCACGAAGATGAAGCTGAAACTGCCCCCATTATCTTGCTATGCCTCTCCTGGGAATGTGATCAGAGAGGTCAGAGAAATCCAGCTCTCTATAGAAAGGCCCACACAGCCATGATTTTCGTTGCACTACTAATTACAGTCAAGATGTGAAACTGGTACAGTCTATGGGGTCCTGCTCGGGTTCTTTTCCCCAGCCTGTTAAAGAATTAAAAGGCAGGGGGGAAAATCTGAAGCTCAGCGGGCAGCAATAGAGAGATTTCATGTACTGCAAACAGAATCAGCAGTTGAAGAAAGGCGTTTGTTGGGGATTAGGAAACACAGGCACGCGGCAGACACACAGAGCAAAAGACCCTCTGTGATGCATGTGGGGGTCGGACTCAGAAATCAAGAACTCCAGTCTCTTCTCCAGGGCGGGGGTTTTGAAGCCTCTGGATAGTCTTCCTCCCCTAACTCGGTTGGTCAGTTTGAAGACAGTCAAGGATGGTTGATGTCCCAGAACTGCTGTGCGTGTTCCTGAGCTGGCCTTGAACTTGCTGAGTCAGTCCATCGGCAGTGTGCCCTCTGGTATGAGAAGCCGCAAAACCTTTGTTTTCAGCTGTCAGGTTTTTGTCTCAAGTAAGTAGGGTGTGGTGGAAGCTGGCCAGCTTGGAAATTCGCCACCTTTATTATCCAGCCCTGGCCCCTCTCCCTATTGTTTGTGGACTGGGAATTCTGTGTAACTCCCAGTCTCTCAAAATCAGCTTAGAGGCCCTTCAATAGGAAGCAGATAAATATGTGAAATATACATGTAATGGACCTCTGATTGGCCACAGTAAAGAATGAAATTACATCATTTGCAGGATAAGAACTAGAGACCATCATGATAAGCAAAATAAGCCAGGCTCAAAGGGACGAGAATTGCCTCTAGAATCGTGTGTGTGTGTGTGTGTGTGTGTGTGTGTGTGTGTGTGTGTATCCTTGAAGAAGAAAGGATACTCTCTGAAGTAGTGAAAATGTGGGAATAAGAAGGAGTAATGTGGGGAAAATAAAGGTGTTTTGAAAGTTGTGGCTCCTATTTGCAATATTAATAAAGGGAGTAGGAGGATATGGAAAGGTAAACAAAAGAAGTATAATGATATATGTACATGAAAGCAATATCATGAAAGCCATTGTTTTGTTTGCTGACTAAAATATTATTAATAAAAAAAACAAAGCAAAGACTGAATTAGGAAGGAAGTGAAAGGATGTGAAAATAGCCTTAAAGAGTACAATATACCAGGCGATGGTGTTGCATGCCTTCAGTACCAGGCAGAGGCAAGCAAATCTCCATGAGTTTGAGGCCAGCCTGGTCTACAGAGCTAGTTCCAGGACAGCTAGGGCTACACAAAAAACCTTGTATTGAAAAAGAGTACATTATGATCAAATGAAATAATTAAAGGAACAAAGAAACAATGATTGTAACATAGTAAAGACCAAGGATAAAATATCCAAGAACCCATAACACATAAATAAATGGTTGCTTAAACACAAAATCAAGGGAAATCCATGAATCTTTGCTGAATTTCAAGCACTGTGCAGATACCCCCTTCCTCAGTTTCACTTCCCTTAGGCCTAGGATGAAGCAGGCCATTTATTTTCAATGAACAGAGAATAAAAGGGGGAAATCACAACTTCCTGGGGGAAATATTGGCAGGACACTCTTATGAACTAAGTGATCAGCATTAGCAGCAGCATAACCTTGTTAAGGGATTTAATAGGTAAGAGTGTTCCCTGCTCCCAAAGTTTGACAACGAAAGCATTATGCCTCTATGTGTTCTTTATCAAAAATTGCACGCTTCCAATCTAATCATAGAAAATCTGTAGAAAAAGCCAAAAGCATTTTACAAAACATCTATCCAGTGCTCTTCATGGGTCAAGGCTATAACAAGTGAACAAAATGTCCAAGATTGTACTGTTGGGAGCACAAAGGTCCTTGTGCCCAAGAATTTCCAACAAAACCAGGAATGTTATGTACTCAGGATTGTCCTTTCAAAAGGAGGGACAATCTTGTTTTTCCAGAAAGCTTGGAATTGGAGGTTAATAATATCCTGTAAGGCCAGACCACATACAAGCTCCCACAACCAGGGTCAGAGGCAGCTAACAGCTCAAATGGCCTCTATGTTCGCTATATGATGGAGACCTGGCCAGGTATTTCCCTAGGCCCTTAAGCTAGTACAGGTAGGCTATCTTCAGATTCCATCTTCTGGCAAGAAATGACATGTTCCCTGAGTTGAGTTTCAATGTAATCACACTTGCTTGTGCACCAGGGGTTATATTACACCAGGAACCATGTTTTGAAATTATGTTGTGTTCAAATATATGGACAATAAACCACCTGGCATCAGACTCCCCACAGTCTGATAGAAGTTAACAAAGAGGTCCATCTGAACAGAGACTCTGTTCTCACCTCTTTGCTTCACGGATCGTTACTGGCGTTGACACTTACGGGGACCCCCATAGGGGATAACAGTAGCCAGTTGTAAATCTCAAATCATTCCATAACTCAGTTTTGAAAAGGTAGAAAATTCAAGTCCTATAAATAAAAATAGACCTGAAAATATTGTAGTCACTGAAAAGAAAGTGCATTATGTACAAATATGGCACATAATGGTAAAATTAATTATTTTGTAATTTAATTGCATATGTATTTCAAATAAAAATATTTGAACTGAAAAATATATGAACTGAAAAATATATGAACCTTAGTTCAGTTCATAACACGATACATTTTGATTTGAAGTCTCAAGTTGTACTTTTTCCTTGCCTATAACTATTAATTCTTTTTTTTTTTCATTTTGTTTTGTTTTTGAGACAGGGTCTCTCTATGTAGCTTTGGCTACCCTGGAACTACCCATATTGAACAGGCTAGCCTCAAATCCACAGAGACCAGCCTGCTTTTGCCTCCTGAGTGCTGGGATTAGAAGCATCAACACCACAACTAGCTAAACTACCAACTCTTAAAGTGGTGGACAGATACCCAGCACTGGCAGCACACGGAAACCAGGTGAAAGTCAGAAATTTGTTCAGTTCTCAAAATATCCAGCCTATTATTTTGATGAATGAGACTTTTGTATTAAATCATGAGAGCTTGGTTCAATGTTAATCTCTTCCCTGGGATTCAGTTGACTTAACCATCAGAAGCTGGATTAGGCGCGTCAGAGTGTTGACGTGTCAAGGGAGCATGGGGCCAGCTAGATGCCTGACACATAGGAATGACTGTTTTTATTGTTTTGTATTAAGTGTTGATTATGCTACACAACAGGGTCTTGAAGAGCATTTTATTATATTGAGTCCTAAAACCAATGTACTCCATCTTATTTTGACAAGCAGACATTAGTCCTTTACACGGCAGCATCCTAGTGATGACTCCCAAGTAGCTTTGGAAAGAACATTCAGTTGTTTGCATCTGTCCTTAAAAGACACCTCTGGTTTGAATTTGAGGTACAGCATCTCAACCCCCTTCCTGAACAAGGAGCACGAAGTGATATCGGGTTTACAGGCAATGTGTCCTTGAATGTGTGGGCACGTAGGAGAAGCTAGAAAGACAGAGATGCTAGATGATGGCAACTAACGGCCAAGGATTGATCAAGAAATGTAGTCAAGTGTGTAACATGAGTCCCATCAGTTTTCTGCGAGGTGACAGGCAGTTCCAATTAAACCTATTATTAAACAAAGTCTTTGGATAGAACTAGCTCCATCAATTTCAGACAGTCACCAGAGATTTCAAGCCATTTCATCTATGGTTCAGTTAGAATCAAGTCTAATTTTGATTATGTCAGGTTGAGCTCAGAAGAATAATTACCCTGGTTCATGAAGGCTCATTAGTTCTGTGTATTTTCATCATCAGCTTCACAACCATTAAATTTAAGGGGCAGAACACAGCAAAATAATAACTGCTAAATGACGACAATGACCATGAGGAGGAGGATGGCTACTGACTCATAGTGCCGAGGACAGCATTGAAACACCTCCCAAATTCACCTCTAGCCAAGACCGCAGACTTTTCTCACTCGGGATTAGAACAGCAAGTGCCTGGCTCTCTGGGCCTGGAAATCAGCCCTAATGCTGTTCTCAGGGAGGTTTTAGAAAGCAGAAGCTGGCCACATTCCCATTTGAGTTTAGTACTCTTCGAAGAACCTCAGAATGGGAAAGGGTGTTGTTTCTAAGAATTCAAGCTAGGGCGCTAAGCAGGACCATGTTAGCACTGGGTA
The DNA here is from genome assembly GCF_017639785.1 of Mesocricetus auratus. NCBI lineage: Eukaryota > Metazoa > Chordata > Mammalia > Rodentia > Cricetidae > Mesocricetus > Mesocricetus auratus. The sequence goes on from NW_024429190.1 coordinate 85,313,337, forward strand.
ACATGAGCCAGACCCATAGATTACACACATACATGTGCACATGCATATACTTACACACATGTGCACAGGACACGGGAAACTAGAAAGGAAGTTATTTGGGAATGGGAAGGGAGCTAGCAGAAGAAGGAGAAAGAGGGGGCAATGGATCATGAAGATGGTCATTTGTGTGAGACACTTCAGTAAAAACTATAATTATAAAATCCACTTAGCACAGTGAATATGCATTCATATAATTTTTCAGAAAAATATTCACATTGTCTGCAAGAGGTCTGGTATGAACACTAGGCCCACTATTCACAAAGAGCAAGGAATGGAAGGAACTCCAGTGTCCATCAACTGAAGCATAGGTAAGAAAAACATGGCACACATAAACAAGGGAATGCTATTCAGCCATAAGCAGAACAAAACGTGTCATTTGCAAGACGTAGATGGAGCTGGGGATCATTGTTTTAAGTGGAATAAAGCCGGCGCGGAAAGGCAGGCACCATGGGATAGTGTTCATTAGGAGAGGCTTAAAATCTTGGTCTCATAGAACTTGACAAAGGGATCACGTGTGATCAGAGGCTATGAAGGGACAGAAGAAGGCCACCCCGTGTACTGTTGCACAGCAAGTGACTGTGTGTCAAGAAGTGTTTCAAAAATGGGAACATGGGATTTAAATGTTCTCAGCATAAAGAGATGTTCAGTGTTTGAGGAGATACTGGGATTTGAACTCACACTGTGTTTGTTCTGATTTCAACTCACACTGTGTACACACAAAGATAAACGCCACACTGGAACCAATAAATACATATAGTCAAAACCATATTTAATTTTTAATGTACAATATTAATAAATTAAACTTATGTGAACACATTCATAATATATTCACTTATTGACATTTTATGATGTATATTCTATGAAGTAGTGATCATCTTTATCTCCAAGCGACGATATTTAGGAAGACATATTTTCCTTATTCTATTCCATATTATCACATTTTCGTATTCTAAAAGATTCTATGTCCTTAATTTATGTTGATGCTTTTTGTTTTGTTGTTGTTTTTGCACAGCTCAACTAAGCTGGCCTCAAACTTCCTATATCCCAGGTTGGTCATCAGCTTCCTGCTCAGGTCACACTGACCACACCCTCAACATTTTTTTAAACAGACTTTTTTATCAATTCTTTGGGAATTTCACATCATGCACTCCAATCCCACTCATTTTTGTTTTTTCATATCTGCTCTATACCCTTGTAGCATCTCCCCCCAAAAGTTTTTAAAAGAAATAATAAAAATAAGAACATTAATAAAAAACAAACATAAAAACTAACCAGCCAAAACCAAAACCAAAACACTTGGCTCCTCCATCTTTCCATCCTCTCCATCACATGTTAATTCGCTCCTCCATCTTTCCATCCTGTCCATCACATGTTAATTCGTCTCAGTGGGCCTGGGAGCTGCTGTGTATCATGCAGTGGACTCTTTTGTCCAAACAGCTTTATACCCATGTTCACAGTCCTGGTGAGAAGTTTTTCAATCTCTCTTCAAAGGGACAGTCTTGGAGCTACAAGCTGAGCCTGTCTGTAATGGAAATGTCTGGAACAGACCGAGACTACCCTATCTTTATTTCAAGCGTTCTGCTCTGAAGAGGGCTCTTATTAGGAACTTGGAGCTATGAGGAAAATTCTCAGTGAATCAATCCATGGGGACACAGGATAGACTAAGAGCTGCGTGTGACTCAATGTAGGACATGCAGATAATTACAGCAGTCTTCTGGTGTCCATGTGATGTCACCAATGGCTTTGAGAAGGATGACAAAATAGTTATGCAGACATGCAGCTATCAGGTCATTTTGTCACTTTATATCTGTAAGGAAACCCTCACTTCTGTACTCCTCAGCATGAATCCTATTCAGAAGACAAGTGAATTCATTAAAAACAAAAACAAAAACAAAGATGCTCCTGAAAGCCAAGGCCAACACAAGCACACATACATGTGGTGCTAAAGACTTGAGGGGCTTAATTACATTTTCTACCACTTTCCTTGATTGCCCCAGTGAAACCTTCCAAATGCTCCTTGGCTAGTGATCACGTACAGAGCTTCCTGGGTGTGCCTGTCTGTGTGAATGCGGCCTGTCTGTGAGGCAAAGGGGAACCTTCTTATTACAGACTCACAAGCTACTCCATGAGAGAATAGTGTCCATGTTTTTATGTCAGCAAAGTTCTGCCAAGCACAATGTTGCCCAACAAAACAAAACAAAAACAAAAAAGCCTGTATCACTGTGGCCTGTGGGTGAGCGTTCCTACCCTGACTGGTGGCAGTCTACCTGAATGGGCCAGCAGAAGATGGGAGGTTGATCCAGCCTCTGGAGATACCATCTCAGAAGATGTGGGTACAGCACAGGTAACTGGATGCTCCCAAAGTAATCTAAGTATAACTGATCGTCATGTGGGGTTTAAAGCGATGCTGTCTGGTAAACTATTCAGACAACTTAGTTTGGACTCCTCCAATATTTAGATACACCGAGTTAGTGATTTGTAAGCAGAATTTATTTGCAGGTACAGAAAATCCCAAGGAAGGCATGGGGAAGGGAGGGAATGAAGAAGTATGTGCCTCCCCAGACCTCTCCCCACAAAGGCCTGCAGAGATCTTTTCTATCAGGGAAACTAAACCCAGGCTAGGACCCATGATGCAGAGACTGAGAGAGATGGATTACATACACCAAGTTCTCAGCTATTATCAGGGGAACTCTTATTAGAGACTAAGTGTACCCTGGCATCCCTACTGTGGCTATCCTTGCCAGAGAAAACACTCAGGCAACTGCATGCAGGAGGTGTCACCACACATAGAAATGTCCTCAGCTAGGATTGGCCTGTCTGCTGCCAAGCAAAGAATTGAGTCTACCTTTGTTGACGTCCTAAGAGCAACCTGAAATGAAATCATTTTCATGGCCAAAACCTAAAAGTATTTTTTCTTAACTTTCACTAATTTTTATTATTGATTAAAATGTGATAATTAACAAAACTAATTATTAGTTTTATCAATTATATATTTATTCTTTCTTAAATTATTTAAATTATTTAATTAATAAGTGTTGTCATTTAATAATACTTAATCAATGTAATTAATTATTTATATTTAGATGCTCCTAAGTAGGTGACATAATATTAGCAGAACAAAGTTATTTGCACACAGCTGATCAGACTCCAACATTTCATCTTTCCTGCTGATCTTGGTGGAATGCTTTCTGGGTCTTATTTTACTCATCTGTAAAATGGGTCAAGGTCACTCCTTAAGTGTTATTGTACACACAGGGTTGAATTAATTATCACCAATATGCTTTTCATAAATTGTACTGAACTTAAATATGCCTAAAGTAAATTGCCCAGTGTAAGATAATGATGGTTGAACCAACAGTGGCTGTCGAGTTGGGTTGAGCTGGATTTCTTGCTTGTATCACAAGGATCATTGTTCTGCTGCCTGTGGTGTTTGCAGAGAACCCACAATACACTTGGTAGTAAATATTGTAGGAACTAAGGACAAGAGAAATAAAACTCTATACTAGGCAAAGTAAATGTCTTTTAGAAAATGTTTGAATCTGTTGTCTTTATTTGTGACTTAACTATGGATTCCTCTGTCTATATTTAAGCTTGAAGACACCAGTCTTGTTGATGATAAAGTGATGTAATGTCAGTCTGGTTTGTCTCCCTAGGACCTTCCTTCAGACAACACTATCCTGAGAGATCCTTTCTTTTGATTTTACATTCTCTCTAGCAATAGGAGCTGACTCCACAGAGTCTGGTAATTGGCAAGCTTGTTGTGGGATGAAAGGCTGTGAGAGATGGCCAGCATCTTTCCTGTTTTCCCACAGAGGAAATGCGGATGATACCAAGGAATCTGTGTGATGTAACCCATCCAACTCCCATGAGCCACTCTATTTCCAGCAATCAATGGCATTGGCTTAATCAACAGTTTAGTGATATCTGGCCAACAACCAGATTTCAGGTTGCCCTCTATTTTATAGACTCCAAGCATAGGCAAAATAGATACACATACAAGAAAGCATAAGGGTTTGGTCTGAAACCCAGAGAGAACAGAACAGTGAGTATTCTGTTCAAGGCAGCTTGTCAGGTAAGACTGTCTGCCATTCAGATGTCTGCATATGTACAAGAAAACAAACTGACTTTCTTCTTTTAATAGTAAGTTGCTGAACATTTGCCAGACTCGGAAGAAATATAGGTCACAAAGTTGATTAACTCACTGTTTACAGTGAACTTGGGGACAGCTTTAAAAATACTTTTACAAATTTCCCCAGAAATCCCAATCTTAAGTAACTCAGGTAGATTTACTGTTAGAGGTGATTTTTCTCCAGCATCTCACCAATTCTTTCCCTGGCTTTTGAAACTCAGCTGTATCATAGAAATATGAATAGAAAGGAAGAAAGGAAGGGAGAGAGGGAAAGGGGAGAGGAGAGAGAGGGGATAGATGATAGATAAATGGATAGATAGATGGATGAACGGACATACAGACAGACGGATAGAGAGACAGACAGATAAATGGATGGGTGGATAGAAGACAGATAGATAGATGGATGGATTAATAGATAAATGGATAGATAGATGGATGAACCGACATACAGACAGACGGATAGATGGATGGGGGGATAGATGATAGATAGATAGACAGATGGACAGAGAGACAGACAGATGATAAATGGATGGGTGGATAGATGATAGATAGATAGATCGATAGATAGATGATGGATGGGTAGATAGCTGGATAGACAGACAGACAGATGGATGGATAAAGTTAGCTAGCTAGCAAGCTAGATGATAGTTCCACTAATGCATGATAACGATGTTTCTCTGTACTGTCACCACTCAGGAAACCATGGGACTCTCTGTCCACTTTGTCGATTCAAAAGACTCAAAATAACCATTTTCTTGACCTGAACAAAAGTTTTCTTGGGCCCTGGCTTGGTCTTTGGGTGCATTCTGGATGTGGGTGGGCAAATGCGGTATGCAGAATGCAGGCAGGTCTTCCTTTCTTGCTCTCTGTTTCGTAACACGGATTTACACATGTGTGAGAATTGAGCTTGCCCCTGTATTAGTTTGCTTTCTACTGCCAAAACAATTGAGCAGAGGGAACTTGGGGAAGAAACTGTTTAATGGCTGCTACATCCCAGATCGCATTCCGTCACTGAGGTAAGTCAGGGCAGGAGTTCAAGCAGGAAGCTGGACGCAGGAACTGAAGAAAACAAGGAGGAATGCTGCTTGCTGGCTTGGTCCTCAGAGCTTGGCCAGCCTGATTTCTTATACAACCCAGGACCACCTACCTAGAGATTGCACTGCCCATCAATCATTCACCAAGACATTGCTCCAAAGGCTTACTCACAGGCCAATCTAATGGAGGCATGTTCCCAGTTCCCTCCTCTCAGATGACCCTAGTTTATGTTAAGTTGACAGAACCAAAACCAAAAATGACCAGCATACTTTTTGTTTCCATTTTCTGGGTGAGAACTAGCCAATTGAATGAATCAGTGACACCACTTTGGGAATCCAGGCAGACAAGAGGCCTGAAATGGAGAAGGGCATTGAGGAGGGGCAGCCTTGTCTTGTCAGCTTGGCTGCACTTGAATACTTGTGGCTTTGCTTAAGGAAATAAATGTGATATCTTTCTTTCTTTATGGGACATTGTACCAGCATCATTTTTTCCCATTTGGGAGGCCAGGTCATACACACTTTTAAACATGTTATTCTGGGCTACTTATGAAGGCAAGTAGATTCTGCTACCTGATCTTGAAGGAACATTTAAAATTGCAGAATCATGGGTAGTCTTTTGCTCACAGTAAAGTAGGAGCCCTCAAAGACAGTTGCTAGTACACAGTGACATTTTTCCCATGCGTGTTGTTATGATGTTCACGACTTATTTTTGATGATCGTGACAGAACTCATCAGGAAGGCAGTTAGTGTCCTACGGGAAAACGTTGAGTCAGATGCACATCCCCAAAGCTGCAAGCATTTCAGTGTCTGTACCTGTGAAGTGGGTAGATGAGACTATTCCAAAGACTCTCGACCCTAATGCTGTAGGAATGCATCAGCCTTCAGGAACTGAGCAGTGATAAGCAGAATTTTCCATTCCATCTCTCTGCCAGCAAACGGAGAGAACTGTGTGAAAGACTTGAGTCAATAAGGAAACCTCATGACACCCCAGACTGCCGTATGCTTGGTGCTATCAGAGCAAGAATTAATGTGGGGAATCAGAGACAGACAAGAAAAAGGGAAGCACTCACACTGTTCACCATACAGCAGTGATTACAATTTGTCCAAGTGTTATTGGAAGTTCAATCTTCCATTATGTAAGTTTTATCACTTTTAAATGTGTTCTAGTTGAGTTGGCATGTTTTATGGTTAGCTCTGCTTCAGAGATAAGCACATTGTCAAAGATTAGATTAAAATTCCCATGGGCATTTTTTTTAATCTGAAAGGTGGAGGTTGAGAGTAAACACAGCCAGAGAAAAGATACCGCCACTTAAAGTATTAGCATTTGAGCTGCTGTGTGCCAAGGACAATAGGATGGTGGTTAATTCCAAGTCTTCCCGTGGTTCACCATGAACAGAAACTCCCTCAGAGGGGTGGGAAATGAGGCATCAATCTACAATCAAGACTACGGACTCTGGTTTACCAGGTCCTCCACTCATCAGCTCGGTACATTGTTGGCCTTGTGGGTAGACATTCCCACATGCTGGCAATTAGATCATTTCCCTTCTGTTCTGGTCACAAATAGACATGTTAATCTGCTACATTAATTATATTTATTTGATTTTTATTATCTAATAAACTTCCATTCAGTTCATGGCGACCTCAATTAATGTTTGCCTGTTTGCAGCACCAAAGATGCTGTAACCTGGTAAACTACAGACCGAATCGGGGAGGGTGCCCTGTAACCTGTTGACTGTTTCTCAGCTCTACATAGAGAGCTGCCAACCAGGTGTGTGGGTGTTTAAATGTTTTCCAAAAGGTCAAGGCTATGACTCTTCCCACCAAATCCTGAGAGACCCTCCATCTACGTATGAGAACATTCACTGGATTAATGGATTAGCCAGGAGGAAAATAAGCTTTCATTACTAAGGACATAAAGACAATTTTAGAGGGAGTGACCTGAAATGGATTATCTAACACATTTGTGGATGATTTTCCAAAGTGAATGTGACTCATACATTCAAATAAACACACTTGTTTAATTTTCAAACGATTCCTAAAGCTAAACTTCTGTCCATTGAGGTTTTCGTATGTAGTACTTGCAGTGTATTATAGCACTGTCCTCCAGGGGGTGCTATACCTTCATCACAGCTCTGACTCTTCTGGCTAGTTCTTCCACCCAGTTTGAAGGCAGGCCATCAGACTTTAGTCTCCTGTGAGCAGGAGTTCTAGGCCCTAACACAAATTTCACATCTGAGAGTTATTTCTGAATTTTGGGGTAGACTTATGTATCTCAGGATGGTTAAAGTGTCTGTGAGCACACAATGGCCAATACTGTATCTTTCTGATTTCTTTAGCAATCCTTTCAGCAGACTATGGTTATGGTTAGACCTCCAGGGCTTTCTGAGAGTAGAACCATGAGTCTTGGCACCCTGAAGACAATCTCATGTGGGCTGGACAACGCCACGTGTATCACAAAGACACACTAACCCTCTTTCCTACACGGGCCTTATACAGAGCAATTTACTTCTGCTTTTTACATGGAATTGTCATGCAGGTGTTTGCAAACCCATGTCACTGAGGAACTGGTCACCTTATGTAGCAAGCCAAGACTATGACAGAATGGCAGGACGGGAGTAGTCCAGAGACTATGGGTATCACTGTATGTGTTCTGAGCAGGGCCATACAAATTTCGAAAACTCTCTAAACTTAGTGTTGGTGCATAAGCAATGCTTCTTACAAGGGTTAGAGTCCTGAATCTATTATATAACTAAATTATCTCATAGGGTCTTGCAAGCATTAATTAAGATGACTCAGAAAAGTATTTGGAGCAAAGTAAATGTTCCTTCCATAAGCGGTGTGTGATAGACTATGGCCATTCTCCAGTTTAAAGTCACTAGAGGGTTTGAACCCATGTCTCACTCTCCACATAGATTCCTTCACTGGGAATGGCTTTCCACCTTCGTTCCTATATGCCCTTAGCTTTGGTCCTTCATGCTTACTTGGTCACATTCATCCCCAAAATCAAGCCCACCATTCCCCACTCCAGGAGCCAAATGTGCCTCCAGTATTTCTGACCATAGTTAGGACAGGGCATCTCCTTTGTGTGGCAAACAGAGCAATAACAAAACTCATGAAACGTCATGTTAGTGCATTTTTACCACGTGAATTCTGTTTGCAAACCAATGTAGAAGGACTATCGATGAGCAGACTTCTATTCAGAAAATACCTGGCTCAAATTCAAGCTCTAATGCTCTCTACCAGGCAGGGGGCTGAACCTCTACTTTCTATGTACAGCCTGATGGTCACTTTCTCCTCTGTTGGTGAGAGGCTAGAGACATTAGTGGTAACACCATCCCCACCCAGTGCTCCCACAGAGTGGGTGCTCTCTTCCTTTCTTAGCATAGCTATTTCTGTATTCACCACACATTGCTGCCCACCATAAAGCAATCCCGAGGATAAGATAACATGCCATTGTTTTTGCTTTCCCATTGTGTCCAACACAGAGTAGAAGCAAGTATTTGTTTTTTATTGCTAAACCTACTCATTTTGAAAATCAGATGCTAGTCAGCGGCCATCCTCACATAGCCTGTCTGGGGGAAACACATTTGTAAAATCATCTTGGCTAGCTAAAGTCTGACAGACACTTAACCGGTCAATAATTCAGCTCTGCTTCTCCAGGGTACCCCAGGGCTTGTGATATACCTTTCAATATAACAGTCCTTTAGAGTAGCAGGATTGCCCTTTTCTCTTCAAAGCAAGTGGATCAACTGTATTGTTTCTTAACCAATAAGTCACACTCTTTTCCATGGTTCAAAGTTAAGCTTTTATTCAGTTTTAAATTAAAAAAATAAATTTCATTATTAAATAGTGAGATGGGTCTAACTAATGTTCAGAGAGCTTGTTACTTAGGAACCAGGGGCACAATTAATGGGGGGAGATCACCTAAACTAAAATCGTTAGTGTGGTAGTGTTTGTGAAAAGTTCAACAGTGCCATGATTCCAAAGAAACTAAAACACAAAGTTTGAAACGTGTACAATGGAAGGAGAAGTGAACCACTTACTCTACTACAACCAGAAGCTACTTTCCCAGTGCCAGTCAGCATGGTCACTATACCACAGTGCTAACATCATCGGGTTCATCTGCCTTCTTTTGCCTGCTTGGCAGGGATTTCAAGTATTCAAGGTGTCTCCGGGCATCCTCCTGATTCTGCCTCACATAATACACCACGTAAGAGATCACCATGGTGAACCAGCCGAACATGGTGACCAGCATGGCATAGTCAGTGGTCTTTTTAGGGAGGTTACAAAGGTCAGCATCATTGGCAGCGTTGAGGAACGGTCTCCCAGCATGTTCATCCAACACTGAAGTCTTGCAAATTACATTGTGTGCTGTCTCATGATTGGATGCCATGCTCCTCAGAACTTGCTGGAGAGTGCAGTCACAATGCCAGGGGTTGTTGGCGATTCTGGCCCTAGCCTTCAGATTGTTGAAGGCATTTTTGTGCACACTTTGAATCCTATTGTCAGACAGGTCAAGGGTCTGCAAGGTCTCTGCTACTCCTTTGAATGCATGCTCATCAATAAACTCAATGCCGTTCTTGGACAGGTTGAGAACTCTCAGTTGATGGAGGTCCTTAAAAATCTCATTGGGGATGGATGTGATCTGGTTGGAGTCCAGATACAGCAAAACTGTTTCAGGAGGGAGATCTCTGGGTATTTCCTTGAGGTTTGCATTGCTACAGGTAACATTTAAACCCCCAGAGGAAGAACAAAGGCAGCCTTTGGGACACATACTGGCAGAATGAAAGCACAGGATCATCAGAACAAAGCTTTGGAGGAGGAGACACATGGAGAGGGAACGGGATAGCCACAGGTCGACCAGATTCATTCTGGAATCTCAGCATAATCCCGAGTCCATCCCTCCTTTACTCCGAGTGCTGCAACAGTTCTGACCACACTCTGGACTTCTTCCTGGGTGCTTCAAAAGGATACAGCTAGCACACAGTCTTCATTATTTCTGTCCTCACTTGGAAACCTAAAGGAAAGGGAAGCAGATGCAATTAGCTCACTTGCAAGGAGAGGTACATGGCAATTAAAATGTGCCTCAGGTGTCTGGCCTTCCACAGGGGCAGGAAGGTGAGTTAGGCAGGCAGTTTCCGTCAAGGCCACTGGAGGTTTCCTGTGCAATGGGAATCTCCTGCTGAAGTCCCCAGTGCTGGGAAGAGACTCTCAACAGAGGTCAACATTTCCATATCCCATCACCTTGCTTTCAGCCAGGACAGAATTAGAACAAACTTAATCCCATCTCTTCTTGTCCACTCGTGGGCCTTTCTATGGCAATAAAATTTAATCACATCTTTCACCCTTCCTACAGTAACACAGGCATTATGCAATTCAACTCTGCACTGGGCAGCAACAAGAACCGATATCTACATTTCAAGGTTAATGATCATAGACAAAAATGTTTGTCATGGGCTTTGTGAAGATACTCAATGAAGAACATTGTCTCTAAAGAAACATCTGATTTAGTTAAGAAGTGGACGGATGCCTCTGAGCTTCACTATGGTGCTGGAGGCAAACTAATAGGAACCTCAGCAGGAACTGCTTTCTTCCTGAGCTCCGAGACTGCACGGTACCCAGGAGGATGCTCACAACTGCATCCCAAAGGATTTTCTGTCTGTTTCCTAAACAACATATCCTCTGCCCAGCTCAAACAAAGCATATTACTGTATGATGTTTTATATAAAAGATAATTAAGAACCCTGACTTCTAGACAACCCCAACAGGCTATTCTTTCATGGATGCTTACCCACACATACACACATATGTATACACCACATGTATTATTCATATACGTATTGTCTATACATACTGTTATATGTATATACTGTGTGTGCATAAACACACAGATACATATACACATGTTGGTGTTAGAAGCAGCCATGGAAATTCCCCATTAGTTGATTTTTCTCTTTCTTATATGTATTATATATATTATTTATAAATATGCACACATACACATAGACATTGTTAGTTTTGGGAAAATGTAGGAATTGCAAAATTGATTAGCATTAACAATATTGCAGAGTTTTCTCAACAGCAGAGAGAATGCAAGCTAACATTCAGAACTACCCTATGATAGTAGCTCATAGGAGGAGTGAATGGATTTTAGTGAGACATGTGTCTTCTCTAAGGTCAAATAACCTGTAGGTGTAAAGACAGGACTCCTGCCAGGGTATTGGCTCTGACTCATCCATCTCTCCTCTTTTTCAGATGCCCTCACAGCTTCCTTCACTCCCATCTGCTCCAGAGGTGCAAGCGGGCTCCACAGAGTACTGCTTTTAGGGATTTTCATTACTATTATATTGTAGGAAAAACCTCCCTCCTTTGGGTCTTGATCCACGTTGGAAACTCAGGGAGCTCAACTGATGGACCCATTAATGATAAAGGAACCCCAGTTGACTTCAGAAGCATCCTCCCAGGATTCAGGGAACAATAAGTACCTTCACTCTCAGCAGCGAGCAACAAACAGTTTTGTGCAAACTTATCTTTTATAGAGATCCCAGATGGATAAATTCATAGGGAAATGATTCCAAATGTTACCAAACTTGCAGAAAAGATGATTAATGTGCGCTGGAAACATAATGAACTAAGTTGTTAATCATGGAAAAAACTAGATTAACAACAACAACAGAGTGGTGTGGATGTGCTTTTGGAATTCCGCATTCCTGGAGTGCCAGAAAGTAAGAAAGAAGGAGCCCAGCACATTCCAGTGGGTTCCTGCTTTCCTTGAGTCCATTAAACACCAGGAAGCATCAAGGAAGAATCCGCAGATGCCCCAAACCCTCTCTAAATACCTTGTTTCATTTGTGGTCCGGTGTCCTTCCCTCCCATGTTCTCCTCTGAAGCTACACTGTGACGTTTGCGAACCTAATAATTATCATCTAGGTGGGAGAGAGACCCAGGGAACAGGAAAGGGAGGGAACATACAAACAAATCAGAGAGGGGTAGAAGTATTCACTGGGGATGCCGGGAGGACATGAGGGACAAGATGAAAGGTATTGTTGGAAATAGAGGAAGTCCACATCAATCAAGAGACTTCCAGCAACACGGTGTGCACGTCAGCCACAGATTAATTGAAAGGTGGCAATCTCTTTGGGGTCTTCACACTCCTGAGATCTTGAAGTGACTGGTTTCTGGGTAGACATGTTCCTTAGCTCAGGGTATGGATTTCTGGAGGGTATGGACTTGTGTCTGTCTCATGTGGAAATGACAGCAGATGGTCCATACGCTCTATGTGGCCAAGGTTTTGTCTTTGTTAACATTATTCTTTCTCTCTAAAGACTGTTCCTTTGTCTTTGATTCGATATCACAAAGGCACTTAATTATGAAGTTGATCTTCGGATTGTATGAGGTAATATATAGACAGTAAGAGCTCAATACTTCTCAGCTACAGTTACTACCACCCTTCTTGGATGCATGCCCACCATCTAATAGTGACTGACACGTTGTAAGATATAAATACTGTTAGTGGGTGAAGTGATGTGATATTGACAAGACTCTCTATGCTTTCATTACTCATAATGACAACTGTTACTATCTGTAACTTAAAAACCAACTCATTAAATATATTTGTTCCACATGCTAATGTAGTCAAGCTTGGATAAACTGTGAGAACAGGCCCTTGGGGAGATGGAAGGATGGATCTTTTTGTCATTAGACTCCTCTGGACTTGGTGATGGATTCTCTAGTCTTGCCATTTCAGCAGCCATGGCCACACATAAGAAATGGCTCTGACTCACACTGAGGTCTCAGCATAAGAGTGCGTGTAGCTCATCTTGAAATGGGACCCTTTGTTCCCAATTGGCATAGAATGCTTGTTAAGAAAACTAATACAGAACATCTCTTTCTTCCAAAGATGTTGGCTCCAAACAAGTGTTTCACTTTCTGTGATAAACGAAAAATGAAGAAAAATAAAGCCTTTTGAGATTAACCAGATGGCTCAGCTACTGTGACTTGGTTTATACCCCAATCTTGGATGTAGTGACAAGAGATACAGAATGTTTAGAGCTGCTATAGCCTGAATATTCACGGACTGTGATGATTCAGATGTTGAAATCTAATACCAATACAAGGGTAACAGAAACATGTCTATGGAAAAGCAGATCCCTCACGGGCAGCATTCATATCAGTGTAAACATTTCCAGAGAAATTCTTGTCTCTGCACTACATGAGGACACACAGAGAGTACCATCTTTGAAGTAAGAAATGAGTCTCCGCTACATACACAGACTTTTGAGACCTTGATTGATCTTGGATATCCTATTATCCAGAATCATGAAAAGTGAACCTCTGCTATATCACAAGAACAAGTAGATTGACATAGTGTCCAGGAGACACACCGCACAGTCAAAATAATCAATTAAGTTGGGTCATTTTTACAAGGGAGGAGGGAAAGGCTTTTGATGCTGAGTAACCAGTTCAAAGTGATTGGCAGCATGGCCTGACCTTAACTTACTGTACAAATGGACAATAACTGGTGGGCAGCTGAGGTTCCAAGAAAGAGATAGTATTCTCTCACCCATGAAGAACAATGCTAACAGAAGCATAGAAACATGGACCTCCCCGCAGTCTGTTTTGATTCAACTCAAAGAGCAAATAAGCTGTGGTGCTGGGAGAAGAGGGTTAGCAGATTTCCATGACAATGAGAAGGGCCTGGGTCACAGAGGGATGCCAGAGACAGTCACAGTAGTCACCAGCTGCCCCTCTGATACAGGGCTGGACTCACTGGTCACTGGCTGTCCCTCTGATAAAGAACTAGACTCGCTAATGAGAAAGACCAAGTTCAAAAGCACCTTTTCTAACTCAAAATGCCCCTTCACACCCAAATCACTGAAGTCCATTATCTCTATTCACTTATCCCCTTGCCCGCGACAACAGAAAACTGTGATATTTCCAAATGTGGTGTCTAGCTGCGACCTGTGCCAAAAAAAGGACCGTTTTATTCCAAGACTCATGCCTTGCTTAAATTTTCTAACTACATAAGCTTTTGAGTTACAAAATTAATGCTGGGGTTGGTGACAGCCATCAGATTCCTTTTCCAGAATGAAGAAAAGTAAGTCTACTTTACAGAGAGAGGACAGTTCCCTTGGCAGCAGACTGATTGTCCTTGCCCAGTTTTCTATTTTTTCCTTGTGATTAAGGGATAGTCAGGACTATTGAGAGGTGCTATCCCAAGCATTGTCAACCCTTCTGAGTAACAGCGTGAACCACTGCAGGAGAAACAGATGTACTAGCTTTATTCTCAACAATGCTGCTTCTGGCCAGTAGGGTTTAGTAAGAAGGCAAAAGTCACAGAACAGGAAAGCCTCTAAACACACAATCTAGAAGTCAAATCAATGGCAGAAATATCGCATAATTACATACATTTGCAATTTCTCTGTGTCAGAAAGTAAGACCATACACAAGTCAAGAGGAAGATGGAAAGACAAAGGTCTTGTGGTTGTCTATTTTTTAACTTACAGAAAAGTCTTCAAAAGAATAAGAAACTGATTCAAGAGAATGGGCAGAAATACATACATACACATGCATGCATACATACATACATATGACTTTATAATATATACACATGCATACATATACCATAAATGTAAACACACACATATATTACATTCCATGTAAACCATAGAATATCATTGTGAGTAAAACAAATTTAGTTGAGACATCTATAGGAAGAACATCTAATGTCAACAGATGTGAAAAGAACAAAACACTCTCAGCCCCTTTTGAGTTCAGAGCAGTGAACTCTTTTCTCGAGTAGTATCATCCTAAATTTATAGACAAGCTTTGCGGGTGCAATGATAGCCAAGGAGAACCCCAAAACTGGCTTGACAAAGGATGTTCTTACAGTAGAGTCCCAGGTATGTACAATGTTTTTAGAAGAGGTAAGCATGCAAATGAAAGCATACATTCACTCTGCTTACATAGGTTCAGGCAGTTTCCAGAAAGGAAAAGTTAGTAATGGCTAACTCTAAGCAGGACTAAGCCTGCCAGAAGAAAGACTGTGTATTGCCTACTTCCGTATATGGTTTGAAACTCGTAAGGAATAAAACATCAAAATGATAACAGTACAAAGGAACCATGGAGTAGCTAGAAAACTAACCCAATGTGGTTACTTAGCAAGGAATTGTTCTCCCCATGTAAGGGCTGGAGAGTGGCAGCCCAGCGAACAAAGGCAGATCACATTTCAGGATGAAAGATCAAAACATCAATGAATAAAATAAAAGTGTGAGCCACACCCTGAAACAATCAGCCTGGAGATCCTCAATAACGCCATTTGGGAGTGATTATTCCATGGAAGGCACGATTGCTCCCTGAGACCCCAACCTCTGCTTCTGTGGCATCCCAGCTGCCGCTTCTTATCCCTTTCTTTCCTAATAACTACTTACCTGTTACAGTTACTAGACCACATGGTCACAGAGAAGATTCAGTGTCCTACCGTTTTCACATCAGACATCTTAGTAAAAATTTACTGAAAATTAGTTTGGATGTGTTATTATTTCATCATACACAACTACCATTTGACATTTATTATGTGCCAGGCATTCATGTAGAGATACACCCATCTAATAAGGTGGTACCTTTAATTCTGACCAGGGTCTTAGTAAAATGAATGTAGAATTCCCAAGTGATGTGTTAAGTCACCATATGATGCTTGACTGACACATGTCATGGTAGTCTAACATCTTCTAACCTACTTGAAGGGTGAAAAGGGCACCCCATTCACCATCTTCTCCAAGGAGAGTTTATTACATGACCCTGGGTATTGGTGGAGAATCAGAGTCAAGCAATGTGCTGTTAGAAGATAGTCTTGGTAATATTTGGAGGCTGAGTGGGCCTGCTCCTTAATGTATGCTCCTTACTCTGTTTAGAGACGTTAAACTGGTTCTTATGGTCAGAAGATCACTAAAGACAAAGATGTCCTCCAAGGCAGAATAGGTACTATATAGTTTCCAGAGCAAAAATACTCCAGCAACAAGAAAATAAGGGAGAATCCTGAATCCTAATCAAGGAATGCCATGCTTAAGTTTAGATGTGTGAACATCTGGAATTTATATGGTTCCAGAATCATGAAACCATAGAGCAGCACTGTGTCATGGAAGAGTCTCAGGAAAGAGTCACCAGGTCAAGTGACCATGAATCTTCCCATCCATTTGTACGTTCAAGGGCAGCTGATACTTTACCTGACATGGAAGTGGAGTGGATAGAGAGGAGAATACAATTCCCCCTTTCTCTTTCAGTCTGAAACAAAAGATTGTAGGGAAAAGTTGAATATGAGATTCAATGTTATGCTTAATCTTCTAAAATAAATTTGTGCTTTGGTTTAAAGTTAGTTTGTTACTTAACAATGATGGTAAGGCTATCTACAACCTTATACTAATCATGAAACTATGGAGCTGACTGGTGCTCTCATTCGGAGGCTGAGGTCAATCAAAGGAATGGCGAGTAAGAAAATGCTGGAGGAGAAAGTGGAACCGCATTTTCTCAGGGATGCACAAAAACCCTCCTAACTTTCCATGAGCAGCTGTGGCCCTAGTGTGTTGAACAAGCGAAGGATTACATGGGTTCCAGCTTGTTTGTGGGACACCTATTCAGTGTCAGAAGCAGAATCCCGAGTCTAGCGTTTCAGCCTTGGTGGAATATGACATTGTGGGCATGCTGTGCTAATAGTTAACCATGGTCCTCTGTTTCCTGTTCATCTAATGCTACTTAAATGCCAGCCTAGATGGAGTTTGTCTCTACACAAACTTCTATGTGTTGTGAAAATGATGGCGGTAGAAGAGGAGGGAAGAAGGAGACTCTCAGGACAGAACCCTGACTACAGACTTGCCCCACGACAGAGCTTGGAATACATCACCTCTCAGCACAGATCTCAGATCCTCTGATCAGCTAAGGTCAGAATCCTGGATACCAGAAGTCATGAAGGAAAGAACTGGGAAACTACATTCTCAGACAGAATCTGGATCTTAGATGTCCTCCAGGACAGAAGATAGACCCCTAATGTCTGCCAGATAAAACCTGGAATCCCAGGTGTTCCCAGATGAGCAGTTGGTTGCATATGTCTTCAGGACAGAGCTTGGACCCTGGGATAGAACTCCAACCTCAGATACCTTCAGGGCAGTTTGTGGACTCTAGATGCTCCTAAGGCCCCCATCCACTGTTCGCTTGTTTTGAGCCTCTTTTCTTTCTTGTGTCCAATATTGAGAATCTGTGAATGAAAGTGCCTGGTTTTAATGTCAAACCAGCTCTCTGTGAATCCCTTGACTGGGTCCTGTGGAATTGAGACTACATACCCTCAACTTCTCTTGTGAGGCCCTCATATTTCATCCTGACATCACAATGGTGTGAGAACCATCTGCTCTTATTCCAGTTAGCTGTAGTACAGCTTTTCCTTGCCTAAAACCTACATCACAGAATATATCTTGGGCTGGCTGATTTTATGTCAATGCAAGCTAGAGTCATCAGAGAGGAAGGATCCTCAGTTGCAGAAATGTCTCCACAAGATCCAGCTGTAGAGCATTTTCTTAATTAGTGATTGATAGAGGAGGGCCAAGCCTATTGTTTTCCTGGTTCTATAAAAAAGCAGACTGAGCACGCCACCAAACATCACTCCTTCACGGCCTCTGCATCAGCTCCTGCCTCAAGGTTCCTGCCCTATTTGAGTTCCCATCCTGATTTCCTTCAGTGATGGGCCAAGATGTGGAAGTATAAGCCAAATAAACCCTTTCTTCTCCACTTTGCTTTGGGTCATGGTTTTATCACGTAAACTGAAACCCTAACTCAGGACACATCTTTAAGTGAAACCTTGACATAGTAGTCAAAAACCCAGCCTTCTGAACATCTTACCTCCTCTCTGCATGATTTATTGGGTACAGTGCCCATAAGGGTTAAGAAGTTCTTCTTGTCCATTAATTCACTGGAAAAACAAATAAAGAGTCCAAGACTCCTTTTGTTTCCAGCCAAGAATTTTTCCTACTGTGGGTTCAGAGCTCAAGGTAAAGATATTCCCATGTCTTGACTAATACCCATAATTATTATACAGTGTGCCATAAATTTATGAGATTAAATGGGAACCCATCCACCTTGGCTTCTCTCTACTTCTCTATTATTATTTCTCAGCATGTGCTTATATATCTACAGTAGTGAGCTTTGGAAACTTTTAAAATATAATCTCCATAAATTAAGCTCTCATTGTCTCAACAGAGTACAGGTTGCTTGAAGGTCACTTTTACAAAGACCTAACTGATGCTGGATTCAGATGTTGCTCTGTGTCGGTGGGTTACTATTACCTTTTTAATAACATCTTATCCTTTTTAACCCTGCCTCCTATCTATTTTATATTAAATTGATAATAGTCACTGGCTTGAGAGAGAAAGTATGGGATTGAGATCCCAAACCAATATCTATTATTGGATTCAACATCAGTTCCACTAGGAGCAGTGTCCAGGAATCTAGCAAGTCACATACTCTCATACTTCAAATACTTTACTACCAACCCAAGGGCAAACCAAAACATCCACCTCTGGGCTGTCAGAGTTTCCAGGAGATTGGTCAAAGTTCAGGAGGAAGATGTTTCCAGAAACTTTAGTCATTAAAGAGGATTCTTAGACTTCAGTAATTGTCACAAAAAAATAACACATAATTTTGTTGGAGAATTTCAGTTATTTTCTTATACATAAAGGAAATGGTTTGCACCTCAAGCATGCCAGACAAAACTCACCACCTGAATCCACTTGAGATGGGAGAGTTAAACTAACAGAACTGGAAGATTCCAGAGTGAGCTGTGACAGAAGGGAAATAGACATGGAACAAGACAAAAGGAAACCACAGCAACAACAACAGGAAGACTGGACATACAACTTCCAAATGAAAGCTACTTCACAAAGACATCATAAAAGATGGGCTTCCAACTTAAAAAAAAAAGTACTGACAAATAGGTGTTTCTTGAAGAGCTGGAGAAACCTGAGTGCAGAGTGACCTTTAGATGCTACTGTGCTAACTTAACATTTCCTAGGCATCATGACTATGCGAGTAGGACAGAGATGGTCCTTACTCTCAGGTTCCATGCAGAAGTACTGGGAATGAGTTCTCAGAACCACTGTTCAGCAAACCAAGCTGCATTTGCCTGAGAGTATGAACGGCACAGGGAGCAAAGGTTTATAATAGGTAATGGAATGCCAGGATACACAAAGGTCATTGTAACAATTTTTCAACCTCTCTTAAAGTTTTTTTTTTGTTTTCGGATGAAAATCTGGTGTAGGGGAGCTACTGAGGCATATAAAACAGAACCCCAAGGAAAGAAGAGGTCCTCTCAGTGCAGTGGGCGTGTCTCAGCAATCCCAGAGTTAGACACCAGTTCCTTTTAGCTTGTAAGTGAAAACCCAGTGAGGAGTAAGGAGGGGTTCTTTGTGACTGTGCTGTGTAATCCCAGGTCTCAGGCACATTTTTCTGTGAGTCTTACCAGGTATAGACATGGTTTTAATTGATGATTGCAGGTATTATGGGCTGGCCACTTTCTAGTCATGTCTCTCCATCTGGTTTTTCTTATCTGAACTTTGGGATAATAGTGATTCCCACGCCAGGATTGAAATGGCAGGAGTCAAACACAGAGCAGCTTCAGTCACGTGCTGAGCTGTCCATAAGTGATTGTCACTGGCTGTCAGACTTACAAATGTTCACATGGGAACCCCGAAGAACTGATCAGGAAAGCACACAGTAGCTACAGCCTGACCAAGTAGGCAGGAAGTAGATTTGAGTAGAGCAAGAAAAGGGAGGCTATACCTCATTGGCTGTGTTGCCCCTTGGTCACATAACCTTAAAGATGCAGTTAGATTCTTCCAGCCATACTAGAAATTACATATGAAGCCAGGCTACTTTCCCTGCAGCCACACATGGCCACCAGCTACCACCTTAGTAAGCTATAAGGGAATGAGTCACAGCGACATTTTGACCTTGGCACACATGCAGAAGAGTGAGACAAAAGGAAGGCGGTGCCTGGGGCTGGGCAGAAACTTGACAACGGCATCATAAGAAGGAAGTAAAAAATATTCTTAAAGTCCACAACACAGGACCCAAGGGGCTATGCCTATAAAGAAGATCAGAGTGGCCCACAGTGATAAATTAATCTGTAGCAGGAAAATGAAGTGGTACAGCAAATGCAGAATGCAATGAGTAAAGGAGGAGGGGATGCCTGCAAGGTAAGAGTATGTGGGCACCAACTGTGTGCAAGGCACTGTAGCAGATGCTTGACTTTCAAGATGGAAGCCAGAATCTCAGAGCTGCTCTTTCTCCGAGCTGTCTCATGTCTGACCTGAGACAATTTATGATGAGGCTTGGGACTTTTGAGCTGGTGGTATTTAGATGAGATATTGAACCCTGAATGGATTGTATAAGTGAGTAGAAATGTCCTGAGGTTGCTGAGATATAATGTGTATGTTTTATATGGATGGTTGAAGCACACTGTTTGTATAGCCCTGCAGGAAGGAAACAATGGGAGATTCAACAGAGAAGAAAAAGTCCTGTAACTACTGATGAGCTAGAGATTAAAGTGATGAGGTCAGAAATCCAGCCACTACTAGAAGCTGGAAATCTCTAAGATGGATTCTCCCTTGCAGTCTCTAGCAAGGTGTGGCTGTTTAGCAAACTGATATCTTTTAAAACAAACTTGAAGATTAACAAGAAGATGTTTTATATAGAATTAAGGATGAACATTAAGATATTGGTGGCAAGAGATTCATAAGACATTGACAGTAGCATCATAGTACCCACACTGGGCTGAGTGTGGGCTCTCAAGAAAGAGAATAATTCTTAATATGCTCTTGGTGACCTTTCAAACCATGTTGATCAAAGTGTTCAAAATATTTTGGCATGATTATTTTTGAGTAAATGTGCTTTCAAAATGCTTGATGGTGTTTGGTACAGGCTACAGGCTGACAAGATAAAAAGAGGTCACAAAGAAGCAACAGGATTCCTACATGCACAGGTTACAAAGAGGTCAGGACATGCATGTTGAATGTACATATAGTTCTCGTGTAGTTTGCATGTTCTTGTACTGGACACTGGGTTTCACTATATACCCAGGCTGCTCTCAAGCTTGCTATCCTCCAGCCTCAGCCTCCTGAAACACACATCATCACACCTGAGAAGCAAATTTGCTTTTGCCCAGTGAAACCAGCTTCAGTCTTCTGCCTCTGGAACCATCCATAAGATGACAGATGTATGTTAGTTTGGGTGTCAAATTTGTGACTACTTGTTGAATAAGCCACAGTGACCACAGATACAGCAATGGGAGAGAATGGAAAGTTGAGGCACTTCTGTTGAACTTCTCCCTACATGGGTGAAGAACTTTTGCTACAGTTGAGTACATTGTGGTGATATATTGTTTATGATCTAATAAAGCCACTGGGGATCAAAATGCAAAGCTAGCCAGGCAGTGGTGATACACATCTTTAATTCTAGTACCCACACTAGCTAGCCATAGAGGCCAGGAGGTGGTGGTACACACTTTTAATTCTAGGACTCAGCAGAGGCAGACGGATCGCTGTTAGCTCTGGGCCACACTGAGCTACAAGAAATTGATCCAGTCTAAAAGAGAAACAGTTCACACAAAGGTGATTCCAGCAGTTGGGGTCACACGCCTTTAATCCCAGCTCTATCAAGGTAGGGACAGGAGTGATATGGCTGGGCAGAGACAGAAGGACACAGGAACTCAGAGGATTGCAGTCTGAGGCTTGGTGGAGAGCAGGCAGTCAGTATTGCCCTCTGAGGATCTGTGGAGGCAGGATCACCCATTTCAGTCTGAGATAGAGGTAAGAGCTAGTGGCTGCCTGCTTTGCTTCTCTGATCTTTCAGCGTGAGCCCCAATATCTGTCTCTGGGTTTATATCATTTGTGTTATGGGTCATGTTTTAGCTCCGAGTTTCCTGGCATCCAAGGGAAGAAAGCAAAGACGTCAGAGTGGAAAAATGTGTGCCTTATAGTGCAAAGAAGGATGACCAGCTGCTAGAAGATATAAGCATTTTCAAATCTCAGGGTCGCCACAAGATCCTGGGAAAGAATATTGAGAACATGACACACAGTGTTGACTCCTTTGGTTAAGGTAGAATCCAAACCTGCCAGAGACCTTCCATACCATGCAAAGCTACGTTGATAATGAAGAATGGTGGGCATTAGAGACCGGCATGAAAGGAAGGTGGGATTGAAAACGAGGCAGAGCAAGCGTTTCCTCACAGAGGTTTTAAGAAGCCAGCCTCACATTTGACTAGAACGTTGTTGGCGTGGGACAACTGGTCCAGATGAGCAGTCCATGAATGGAAGATGTGGATTCATGTCACTTATAGACAGCATCCTAGAGATGTCTGAAGATTTATGTTTACTCTAGGCCAGGACTCAAGCGTACTATTTCTCACGGGCTTCCCAGGCATCAGCAGAGACAAGCTTGTATGAATTGTTAATGTAAAATTTCACAAATTATATTATAAAACAGATTTCCTTTTAAGTGAGATATTTTAGGAGTTGTTATATTCAAAAATCAAATTAATTCTTTCAGACATGTAAACAAAAAACATTTTATAATCACCAGCTAATCAAGTTTGTATGGCTGTCTTTTCCAAAGGACTAATGACCATGACTTCTTAACTCCAGCAAAGGAGGGCTTATACAATATTGGTTAATACATTAGCTTTTGGTTAGATATTTGTACTGTCTTCCATATTTTGCTATTGAACTGATGTCAAATGGAAACATTCTATGCATGATCCACATCATTGAGAAACCACTAAACAACACAATGGATGATGGCTTTAAATTGGGAGATCTGTCAGACCTGTCCAGTTTGTGGAGCATCTGTGCCTATAACATAGAAAGTGAACCACACAGAGTTGGGCTAGCCCCTCAGGAAGAGGTCTCTTGATTAGGCTGGGTCTCATTTTTTATGTCTAGCCAATTGTAGCTGAGGAGTCTGATGGGGAGACCACCTCAGTCTTTCCACTTCCTGTGTACAGAAGATCAGGAAGACAGGGTGCTACTTCTTTTATCAAAAATATATTTTAAGAAACCTGTTGGAGTAAAATGAGAAAAGATTGTTTTAAAGTTAAAAAAATTTAAAAAAGAAGCCTGTTGGCATCGGGGAGAAGGCTCAGTGGTAAAGTATTTGCTGTTCAAGTCTGAGGAATGGAACTTCATGCCAAGAAACCAAATTAAAATCAAGTTTGAGGTGCAAAGATGTAATCCCAGTACTATGGTGGCAGAGGCAAAGGGTCCCTGAAACTTGCTGGCTAGCCAGTTAACTGGATTGGAAAGCCCTAGGTGAAGAGAGATTGGAAAAAGTTCCACAATGTTGAACTTAGGCCCCCACATGCATGCATATGCACACCTGTACACTCTAACCTATACACAACATAGATGTATACACACACACACACACACACACACACACACACTGGCAAGAGCTTTCAAAGGATGAATGAACACCAACAATTGTTAACACTTACACCTCCAGGAGAAAGCTCTGGTAGCTAACTTACATTATAAACACTCGCCGTAAGTGTGATTAGAAACCAGAATAGAGAAAGGGTTTGGCCTGTCAATCCTGACTGTTAACCTAGCGCCCCCTTTAGGATGTACAGAGGATAAATGCATAGAGAAGAGGCATTTATCCTTACCACCTAGCCATCCTGGACACTTTAAGCTTTCTGAATCTTAGAAAAGTATATAGGAGATGGCACAGGCCTGAATCTATGCAAATCCAGGTTCTGCTCTCAATTCCCATTCCAGCTGAGGCCCCAGGGCAAGCCAATGTTCTGGTCTCAGACCCCACTCCATAAAGGAGTGTATTCCCTATTTTATTTTCACAGGCACTGGTGGAGCTGTGTATTACAGGCTGCTATATATCCGGACAGAGATCAAACCAACTTTGCATTTTCAAAGGGCTCCATGGGATTCCTAGTATCTATGAGTTTCATCAAATGAATATCCTAAAATCATCCTTCTGGCTTTGAGGAAACAGTGGACATCAGTCCCTTAGAGTTTCTGAGAGTCAACATCAGATGAACTCATATCCCAGATTTTCTCAAGCACGCCAGCCCCTGCCAGAGAGTCCCCATACAGTATTGTGTTTACACAGTACTACACTCTAAATTCAGAAGGAACTGAATGGTATCAACACTCCCTCTGCCATAGCTCCTGCTGGTGATGCCCCTCACAATATGCTCTGGGGGAGTAGGAGGTGAAGAGCTTGCATACAGGATTCTAGTTGCACACTTGATCAGTACCAATCTCTGCAGTACTACTTCGAGAAACACTCACCCAGCTAAGGCCTACCTAGGCAGAGATGTGAAGATAATAACTTGTAGCTATCACTCCAGGCTGGAATTTTGTTTAATTAAAGCAATGTCCCTTAACTGACACAATCCATGCCTTTAACAATGAAAACGAAAGGGCTACTGCTTTTTTAATTGCAAGATTCCTATTTCCTCATCTTTGGTCACCACTTTCATTGGGCGTTTACAATTCTAACACTTGGGCCAGAGAGGAGTTCAAGGTCACCCTTGCCAACATTCTGAGTTTGAAGCTACCTTAGCTACATAAGAGCCCATCCAATCAAAATAAAATAATAACCACAAAGCTTCGCCTGGGCCTGGTGGACATATGAATTCAGGTCTGTAATCTCAATATTCAGGGATGCTGAGGCAGGAAGATTACAAGTTTAAGGTCACCCCAGGCTACAGAAGGAGTACAAAGCCAGTCTGGATAACTTAGAGAGACTGTCTCAAATTAAAAAGTAAAAAGCTCAGTGCTTGCTTAGCACTCAGAGTCATTCATTATTCAACCAACTAATCAGTCGACCAAAAAATTTAAGGTGAAAAAGAGCCTTGGAATTAGACATGGCTTAACATCTAACTTTGTTCTCCAACTACCTGCTAATTATTACTGAGTTAGAGTACTTTGCTAGTCAATAGTTTTGTAGTATTTCTCTAGGGTATCCTATTTAACATTTCACATCAGCATATCCATCTGTAAAATTAATTTAGAAATATTTATTTCCAGTGCTTATTCCTCACACTATAGTAGCCATGCCTCTTTGCAACCTGACCTTAGGACTGTTCCCATCCAGGGATAGAGTCTTGGATCTACCTGACTAAAGACTTTCTTTAGCTACACCAGTAGGCAGAAGTGACAGGGTTACAGGTATGACTGAGATTGAGTGTCTCCGAAAGGACTCCTGCACTTGACTGTCTCCTGAGGACACTGTCAGCACACTCCATGGAACCTGCTGGATTATGGGAGGTCATGTGATATGGAAGCCAACTGTTCCACCTGAGGTTTTCAAGCTTGAGCTATCTGTAGCTTCACACATATGAGAAAGTCCAGCCGAAGTCATAAAATAGTTATCTAATCTTTAGTTGACCCATTTGAGTGAGTCAATGAGATCAGAACCAAGCTAACCACACTGTGAATGATGACAAGTACCTTTTAGATAATTTTTTTATGTAGATAAGAGGTACACATGATATACAAAATACCATCTTTCAATTAAATACCTTAATATATTTGCTCCTAATCACATGCATGACTGGTACGTGTTTACCATCTATAACTAATAAGCGTATGCTCTTTAACAAAGTGTAACAGAGACCTCATTCACAAGTGCTGTCATTGCTCAGTGCTGAAGGACACCAGCAATTCTGCTGTCATTAGAAAACAAATTACTTAATTCTATTTGCTGACCATCACGGTCAATAATATTCTGGGTTGTTATGGTAACCTCTGAGCAGTCCAGAAAACCTGACACATAGATGAAAGATATTCATGCAATCTGAAGGTCAAACCCGAATAACAAATTGAAATACTGTTTGCTCATGTAACCCTGACATCTAGAACAATGGGTGAAGTGGGAACATGCACCTTGTGCAAGCTCAGGACCAAAAGATTCTGAGCCAGACTGTCAAAACCCCAGCTCCTCCACCGTCCTTGCCTTGGTCCCCCTGTGTGTGAGCAGAGAGCCACAGACATCCTTGCTGCTTCCACGTTTTATGAGGATAACATGAGATTTCGGTAAGACACCTGAACAGAACCTGGATCTAGTCTGTGGACAGTGAATCTGAATTATGCGCTTTTGCTGAACTGTTGTTGTTTCCGATGTGATCATGGAAACGGAGCCCATGTTTCTCTCCAGCTCCCAGACTTGCTCTACAAACAGACAAATGTCAAAGGAAGCAAAGGTTGTAGAAATCCAGTGGGAATTGAACATTGTGCCTTGGTGATCCTATGAAACACAGGTGCAATAAATAACAATTTGTCAATTCAGGACTCACTGCCCACATGTCTGGCATGAAGTACCATCTCCCTCTAAACAGAGTCTTGTCCTTGCTACCCTGGAAATGCATGGAGTGCTCTCCCATTTGTACCCTGGTCATTTCTTTTCCAGGAGCCATATCCAGACATGTGGCCTCACATGGTTCTCTCTGAAGCACCCAAATGATGCAGAGACTGAAGCTTGCTCCTGACCTCATTTCTCAGCTTATCCATTCACCACCTGTTCTTCCTCATCAGGGCAGAGGCAGGGGAGTGAGTGAGGGCCGGCACGGAGGCAGATTACATGGATGGTACAGAAACGCCAGAAGAGTCCCAGATCGTCACATACTCAGAGCATCCTCTCGGCTGGACAGTTGTCCTTTCCAGGGTCGCTGCTTAGCACATTGAGCTGAAAGCCTCAAATCTTCCTGCAGACACAACTGGCAGAAAACCATCACCAACATCTCTGCAATGCCCCTTTGATTTCAGATTCCCATTTTCATTTTGCTAAACACCTGCATGTGCATTTTAAAATCCCACCTTCTCCATGACAGGAGGTCAAGGTTGATATCATAGGTTCCATCTTGTGATATATACTTTCAAAACAGCTGACACCCTTAAAGGTCATATGGAGGGTAAACCCTCTGACTAATGACCCTGGGCAGGGCATTCACACAGCATGGGTGCTGCTCGTGGGCCTTTGGTTCTGACAGAGGAGGGTCACAGAAAGGTCACCTCTGCTTACCTAGGATTGCAGTGGGCCCCTGAAGCAGTCATTTTTAGGCCACTTTAGGGCCCTCTCCATGCTGCACCTTTATTTTCTCATGTAAATATAGATGCTATTTTCCAACCAAAAGCAATCATTCTGTAGAAAGAAATGCCCCATATCAAAGGACGTGCAACCTGAGATTACTATCTTCTGTGTCCTGTGCAGTGTGGCAAGCTGTCCTGGGAAACTCATGGCTCTGAGTTGGCATGGGTCTCCTCTGGGAAGTACCCGGAAAAATTAACAGCCATCCTGGGACTTGACTTTGTCAACAACACCAAATAAAACTTTCCAAGTCCCTTTAATTGTCTTCCTGAAGCAGCGAGACTTCCCTGTCTCCTTGCTCAGACAGAACAGGACAGCTTTTCTGCATTTTCCTGGGGACTCTACCGTAAACCAGCTAGCAGGTGACAGGGCATGAAGGCAGGAACCTATTCAGGGGAGGCTGAGAGCCCAGGAGAAGGGAGCAAGTCACAGCATAAATCCCCATTCTGTCTTCTCTGAATGCTTGCATGAGCTCTAATTCAGACCATTAGCACTGACACCTGTTCTAAATTTCACTGCTTGTGGTATAGTTGCCCAAAAATGATGGAGGAAGGGAAGGATAGAGAGCTACTAATTGAGAGCCATTCCTAATGCAATTATGTTCAAAAATCGAAGCAGAGAGCCTGGCCCACCAGGAGATGCATCAGGAAATGGAGGCAGCAGGGTCCTCATGAAGGCTGTTATCTGGCCAGATGGGATTTACAGTGTTTTGTTTGGGAAAGGGCATCTCCCTTCTGCCGGCCTCTCCCCTTTTCCTGCATTGATTCCTTTGTTTCACCTGTTGGCTGGCTCACAGAAGACAAGTCAGCATAAGGAGGCAGAATGCCCATGCTGCCTTACAGAGCCAATCTTTATTCTCAGTAAGCTCACGCATAGGTTTAGCCAGGTGCTGCTGTATTATTTTTACCGAGTCACAGCTTGTGACGACCGGAACAATGTGTCTGGCACGGTCTCTCAGACTTATCGGGCTGAGGAGCACAGTCCACTGAGTACCTCGTTCCTTGCTTTGAGTTCAACAATGCCTAAGGTCACTGAGGGAAGTTTGGGCAGAGTAGAGCAAGATGTCCAGGCATGGTCCAGACAGCAGAGCATCAGAATATCACAGCTGTGGGCATCCCCAGGACTGCTGGGGGCTGATGGAACCAAACGTGTGCAGGACAAGCTGCTCAGTGGAGGCCCGAGTGGATGAAAATAGGACAGAACATCGCATGAACCTAAAATGTGCATGGGAAGAGCTGGTCTGTGGCACTACCCAGGGCCGGCTTTACCTCCTCTGAGCTGTGTGCAGGTCACAGGAAAACGAGGGAGGAAGGGAAGACCATAGAGCTACTTAATGAGAGCTGTTCTTCACAAACTTAGATTCCAAACAGGAGCAGACTTTGCAATCAGCCAGGGCTGATTCTGATGTCCCTAATCCTGTGACACAGATCTTTCCAACAAATTTCAGAAAATACACATTTGAAATATGAAGGCAAAATACTCAGAGGGAGTGAAAGGCAAGGAGAGACAGGTCTGGAAAGGGATTTCTTCCTCTTTCCATGTGTTTGGAGGGAAAGACATCATCGTAGACCCTAGGCAGATGGTGAGGCTACAGCTACAGGGTTCCCAGGCTTGGCTGCTGGGCCCCTGGGGTCAGCTTCTCCCTGGAAACTGAAATACCTGACACTTGTCTGTGACAGGAAAAGTGAGTCTCTGGCCACATGGAGAGCTGATACTTGCCAAATAGAAGAGTCAGTTCACAACAGCCTAAGTGGGAGCAGGGCCACAGAGGGACTGAGCAGTGATTATGGGGGTGAGCTAGGAACAGCCATTTCCCTTTGTTGGTGCTGGCAAATTTTTCTTCCCCAGGATAAGCTTTCCCCAGCATGAAGAATCAGCAGTATTTCTGCATTCTTCTATTAAAATGTGTGTCTGGTCCTTCTTCAGGGGATCCTTCTTTGCTGGCCAGAAAAGGGTGTTGTGGTGGTTGGAAGATGTCAACATATTTTTGAACATTCGTTGTCCTTGGTTTCATTATTGTTGTGACAAACATCATGACCAAATCACTTTAGAGGAGGAAAGGGCTTGTTTGGCTTACCCTGCCAAGTCACACTCCGCCACTGAGAGAAGTCGGGGCAGGAACTCAAGGCAGGAATTAGGAAACAAGAACCATGGAGTAATTCTGTTTTCTGGCTCACGCTCTGGCTTGTTCTCAAGCTCATGCTCAGCTACCTTTCTTATATAAGGTCCAGAAACACCTGCTAGGAATGGCAGTGCCTGCATTGGGCCGGGTCTGCCTACAGCAATCATCAAGACAAATAAAAAAAGACACAGACACAAACGAATCTGATCTAGGCAATTTCCCCACTGAGACTCCCCCAGATGACTCTAGGATATGTTGAGTATAAAGCTGAAGCTAACTGGGACATTCGTCCCACTAGCATTAATTTGTAATATTTTAAATGCTTCATTAGCCTCTATTAATTGGACACAATAGTTGAGTTTCACACAAACAAATAACATATGTTGATCATACTCACCCCCATTCCCCTATCTTGTCTCCCAGTGTTAGAACATTCCTGTCATCCTTAGTATCAAGGAGACACTTGCAGAAGCAATGCAAGAAAGAATTTGCAAGGGATCTTTGCTGAGGCTACAGGGAAGCCTCTGCCTGTGTGGCTGCTCTGCTCGGGAACCAGGGATGAAAGAGACAAGGCTGGGTTAGGTGACAGGCCAGTTTTTGACTAGTGCAACTGTGGATGACCTCACCCTTTCCAATCTGACTCCTCAGTGGTCTCTGGTCAGTTTTGCCACTCATTATCTCCAGTACCAGAGGGAAGGCAGAGGAAAGGAAGAGTGACGACATTCAAGTGAGTCAGTTCAGACACTTGTAAGCTGCTCAGCTCCCAGTACACACTGGGCGGAGGAGGAGGAGGAGGAGGAGGAGGAGGAGGAGGAGGCTGCAGTCAGTGCCACTTCTCTGTGGCTTCACTTCTCTGTGTTGTTCCCATCCGTCCCCCTGCTGCCAGGCAATCTTGAGTGGGCTATATGGAAATGATCTGTGGGATGAGAGAAAAGGGGGAGGTCTCTCCCTGTGAAGCTTCTCCAAAGAGGGAAAGGGGTGTTATCCTCAGAGCCGCATGCCACTGAGACCAGCCAAATTCTTATTAAACAAACCCTTGTTTGGACACACATGATCTCATTAACACCAGAGGAAACGGAAATGCAGAGAGTAAAAGCCCTGATTGCCACAACCACAAGAAGATAATGAGTGTCCCTAATGACCAAACCAAGGACCACAAAGGCAAGGGCCGCAAAAGTAAGACCATGTTAAATCATAACAGAGTTGGAAAAGGGGAGAAAATACAGGAAGACTTTAAACCACTGCACTGTGGGGGGCCAGGGAACACAACCTAGAGAAGACAAACTACTTTCTTTACTCTGGGTTGTTGAGTAGAGTAGAGGCAGACTGGTCAATAATCTCCTACCTTCTCTGTCATGGTGGTCAATGGGTATGTGGGTACTCCAGAAATGAGGGCTTGACAACACTGGAAGGGCTGGAAGCAGTTAGTTCTGTGGCATTGGCTTCTTTGAGGCCTGTCTCTGTGACAGACAACCACAGAGTCTCCAGGAACAGCCACAGCCAGTGAGTGACCATCAAAAGGAACAGGGCTTGGTGTCTCAGCCCAGCTTGGTACCTTGTAAAGGTACCTTGTAAAGGTTCCCAGAACCTGTTTGGGTGCCAGTCTTAATCTTGAACTGCTGCAAGGTGGGCTGTGTCTGTTGTGTGGCTGCATCAAAGCCACTGTTTCCCTGTCTGCAGTCCCACCCACTCCAAGTGTTAGCTGTCAGGGTGCTCCTCAGTAAACTTCCTGTGAGGCAAACTCTGCCCTCAGGCTTTCTAGAATCCAAACAGGCAGCTGTTTATTTGTTTATCATACTGCAATGAATCCAGCTCACCACTTCCCTCTTAGTTTAAGATTTACTTCATATGTTATATACAATTTGTCACAAAAGAGAGACTCTGCTATTCATTTAAAAAAAACAAAAACAAAAATCGACATGCAAGGTAGAAAGGGACAGACTCAGGAGAGAAGGTACGGGTGATGCACGAGGGGACTGAGTAAGCATTTTGAGCTTCTGGTACTAAAAGAGGCAAAGAGAAGTTAGTGTAAGAAATGAGATCACTAGGGACCAACAGCTACGTCCTTCGTTTAAAACGGAATCCATACTGGGCATGAGTACTGGGGAAAGGTGATCTTAGGGGATGGGTGTGACCCTGGGAGATCCCGTTCTGTGAATGAGCCGGCCACTGCTCATTTTGGCTAAGCCTGAGAACACGACATTTTCTATCTAGGGAAGCTATTGGAGATATACATTTAGCAAACGCTTGCCACCAGAGAAAGACATTGCAGCTGAGAAACTGAGTGGCCCATTTGACATGGGGGATCTGAGCATACTATATCATTGTACCACAGAATGGCATCAGGTTCATACTCCATATCTGAAGGGAATAAAGATTTGGGAACACGACACCTTTCTGAATTACTTTACAGAAAATTTCTATCAACTGGTGTGTCTAAGTAGAACAAGGGATGGATGCAAATCAGTATTGACAGCACAAGTTGCTTTTAAATACAATGAAGATGGGTATATTTGACTCTATGCACCCTGTCTTCATTCCAGCTCTCGATACCATCTTCCATATGGATGGTGTCACAGCATCACCACACTCCTTTAAGAAAGTCAAAGTGCCTGATTCTCCTAGGACATCGAAGAATTACCCTTCTCTACTCTTCCTGGTCATGGAAACCCGGGTGATATTGAAGTCTGAACACAACTTGCGTGAGCTTTTGTCCTCCCTCAAGTTAACATATACTTTCACCAGTCTCCCTACGTCAAGGTCTAACTGGGAAGTGCAGGTCTACAGGCTGGACAATTACATGAGTGGGAGAGAAACTCCCCTCTTTTGAAGAACTGTGATTTGCAGCACATTACTGCCCCTGTACTGTGAAGTCTACCTTCTGCAGATAAAGAGATGGAGACTCAGAGTCATACCACCCTTGTCCATGTCACATGCTAGTGAGATGGCCAGCACTTTGGAAAGCAATGTGGCGGGATCAATCACTGCAGGAGAACAGGACACTCAAGGCCAAGAAAGGTGAATAAGAGCTCTTAAAGCATCCCACATGCATGAAGACAGAGTAATGAAAGTAACAAAGTCACCCACTGCCAGCAGAACACAGGTCTTTAATGCCCCAAGAGAAAGCTTGTATGTTCCCGGAGTGAGAGGTGTGACTTGAATGTTTGCCATGTGAAAATTTACCATGAAAGCAAAATAGTCATTATAGCAGCATGACGATTAGGGACCTTTGAGAAAAGAAGATCCATGCCACAGTACGGGGGCAAGTGAGACCCCTTCTGCTCTTTGTCCTGTTTCTTGTCATCTAATGGTGTATCAAGAAAGACCCTCAGTAGACACTAGACTCTTGGACTGCTCAACCTTCAGGTTTTTGAGAAGTAAATTTCTGTTCACAATAATCCATTTGGATATTTTGCACAGCAGCGTAAAACATACTTCCAAGTGAGGGACTTTTCACTATGCCTTCCAGAAATGGTAGCAGTAGAACAGACATTGCCAAGAAGAGACAGAAGAGAGGTGGTAACATGCATCCCATGAACAGACATGGCCTTGATACTGTCCACCAACCCACCAGATTCCCAATGCTGCATGGTCCTTTGATGCCACATAGATTGAAGTTGACTTGATTTCACAAGAACCAGTTGGGCTGGTTCAGTATAATCTGCTCAGACACTCTTCATAACTAAGAAGTCTTTGCAGACAGACCAAAAATGTTCTCAACCTTTTCTCAAGACAAGAGGCATTTCCAAGAAATTGTTCAGCCAGCTATGGACCTGAATGGATAACTTGAGCAAATCATCTGAATTGGCTGATTCACCAACAGAAATGGGATGGATCCATGCAGGACCAGCCTGCTGGAAGAAGCCAAGACAATACTGAAAGGAGCAATCTGTGGAATAAGGGTCAGACTGCCTCACACCAAGATTCACCAGACAAAATGTACTGAAGTGAGAATGGGGAATTATTCCTGAGAGAATCTGATGATGTGCCATAGCCCAGCTCTCCCCAGACAGCAAGAGAGCAACACAGAGTGGAAATGTGACTAGACTGTGATGTTGGGTCTGACAAAACAGATGGCCAGTGGGCTGGACATGGTGGTGGGTGTCTTTGTTTTTGTAGGAAGAATTTTAGGCTTGGAGTCTTGAATTAATTTCACTTCTTGGTAGGGATGTAGTTCCTTAAGCACTGTGGGTTAACTTACCTATGACCTTTCTACTCCATGTTGGACTAAAGCATCAAAAACCCCCTTATGTATTCAGAAATCTTGGTGACACTCTACTATGAGTCAACCATGTGCATTTCCTAAGACCATGAAGGGGCTTAGACCTGACTGATGGGTATGGAACCATCATAGTGCAGTTGTACATTACAAGTTTTGCCAGCATTTGGAAGCCACCACCACAATATGCTCAACAGGTCAGAAGCCATGCTGTTGAGATAGCATCTTGAAGTATGCCAGTGTTCACCATGTAGTCCCCTCCTTTCACTTGACTTTTGACATTAATGTGCTGGCTAATTTCTAAAGAGAGACAGGTAGCTCAAAACCAAGAGCAAAGGAGGCCCTATATAGTTTCCCAGCTTTGCCTTTCTGCTATGAGCTCTCCTGACTTCTCTTACTAATTTGTACCCTGGAAGTCCTAGTATGTCCTAAATATGACTAGAAAACAAAAATTCTCAAGGTCTGATGAAGTGGTACCTGCAGATTAATGATTTCTAGGATATCTTGATCTATACAATGAGGCCCTGCCTGGAAAAAAAAAGAAAAATAGAAAAGAAAACAAAAATCTTCAAATTATGCTGACAGAGCTAAAGACCTAAATAAACAAAGCTGGGATTATATGGAGATTTAAGTAGGAATGATCGCCTACAGATTCATGTGTTTGAATGCTTGGCTCATAGGGAATGGTATTTTTAGGAGGTGTGGCCTTGATGGAGTACATGTGACCTTTTTGGAGGAAGTGGGTCTATCACCTTGAAGGCAGACTTTTTGGTCTTACATGCTCAAGCTGTGCAGTGTGTCACACAGTCTCCTTCGCTTTCCTGTGGGTCCAGATGTAGAACTCTTAGCTCCTTCTCCATTACCATATCTGCTTGCATGCTGCTATGCTTCTCATCATGACAATAACGGACTAAACCTCTGAAACTGTAAGCCAGTGCTAATTAAATGTTTTCCTTTATAAGAGTTGCTGTGGTCATGGTTATCTCTTCACATCAATAGAAACCCTAAGACAGATTGATTCTGCCTGCCACTAGTGTTTGTATAGAGAAACCTGGGCACCAATCAGGAAATCTTAGTTCTTGTACTGTCTTCAGTAAGCACACTGGAAAAGTGAAACAGGAAACACAAAGCTAACCAAGGTAAAGGGAAGCCAGTGAATGGACATGATAGTGTTGCAGCTTGTGATGTTCAGTGGCAAAGAAGAGGGCATCCTCTGGAGTACTGCCAATCTCACATGAGACACCAAGGAGGGTACTTACAGGGCTAGTACTGCATCATGGTGAAGGATAGCCATCTTCAAATATTTGTTCCTATTGGTCCAGGCAGGGGAATTATCTTTCCAACAGCATTTGGACTGGAACCAATGCCCTATCCCACAACAGGATTTCCTGGGGGAAAATAAATAACTCTTCCCACAAAAACACAAAGCATATAGAAATATGTTTTCTCAAGTAACCAGGAGACTTGATAGAAAGAGCTGGAGACCTTTTCACAGGGGACACTGGTGTGTGTGGGGTGGCACAAAGAGGAAGCCAGGGAGTACTTGAATTAAGCTGAGCATTATCTAGGACAGGATAGTGGTCGTGAGGGGCAGGTTACAAACAGAAGGGCTTGCATCATGGCCAAGGTGTCAAGCAAAAAAGGACCATGAAATAAACAAGTTAGGCATGATGATAGCCTGGCATAAAGCCATTGTCTGAGTCTGCATGATTTCACTGGACTACAGTACAGAATGGACCTAGTTAACCACTAAATCTGACAGACACACAGCATATACTGATTTATTAAATGAATCACTTGGTTTAAAAATTCAAGAACCTTCATTCATTTCAGAAAAGCTTTTATGTATACCAAGTTCATCAACTACCTGGTTGTTCTCCTACCAGACAGCAGTTGGCACTAAAGCTAGTGCAGCATAATAAGAATAACTATTGTAACTGCTGTGACTGATGCTGATGGAGTCTTATCCAGGACTTTGGGCTTTATGTTTACACATCCACCTGTTGTGCCTTCAGAGCCACCATAAAAAGTCTAAGCCATTAACTCTTGCCCTTTTAATAGCTGAGGAAATCAAGGCTCAGAGAAACATGCTGACATTGGTTGCAAGAGCTCGGATTCCTACACATTATGCCCTGCTGTCTCTTGCAAAGCAGAGACAATAGGTTTGTGTCTATTCTGTCCCAGGAGGCTAGAAGGAAGAGTGATTTCATGTGCTACTGCTATGATGCCATTAAAAGAAATGTAATGTAGTTTTAGCTTTCAAATCAATTGTCCTGTTACAACTACTTAGTCAGTACAACATTTTCCTCACAAAATCTATACCTATATTTAGTGTGCTCACACAGAATTGGCACCATGGTAAGTTAAAAAATATTTCATAACAAAAAGATTAATAAAAATACTTAAGCACACATCAGTGGGCGAAAGGATGGGCTTGCCTTCCTCCTTTCTTTTTTTTTTTTTTTCTTTCTCTTTCCTGCAGGAACACAGTCAGTAAATTGTTGCTCTAGTTAGGGTTTATATTGCTGAGATGAAACACCGTGACCAAAAGCAAGTTTGGGAGGAAAGGGCTTATTTGGCTTACACTTCAGCATTGTAATGCATGACTAAAGGAAGTCAGGACAGGAACTCAAACAGGGAAGAGACCTGAGGCAGGAGCTAATGCAGAGGTCATGGAGAGGTGCTGCTCACCGGCTTGCTCATCTTGCTTGCTTATAGAACCCAGGACCACCAACCCATAGATGGCGCCACATACAATGCGCTGTGCCCTCCCCCCATTAATCACTAACTAAGAAAATGCCCTTCAGCCTGATCTCATGGAGGCCTTTCCTCAATTGAGGTTCCCTCCTTTCAGATGACTTTAGGGTGCGTTAATTTGACATAAAACTAGACAGCACAATATCTTTCTCAGTATATAAATGGCAAAATAAATATTTGAGAAAACAAAAGATCACATTTTTCTTCTATGTCCAACATCGTCTTCAGCCTTTAGCTTCAGAGACAAAATCCAGTGGCTAACAGCACAATAGGAAAGCAAGGCACACCTAGGTAAGGATGATTTTTTAAAATACACGTAAATCTGTGTGTGAGGATATGTCAAAACAGATTCCCCGCTGTGTGGTAGACCATGCCCTGCTCTGATTTAGAAAAAAGCCATTGATATTCCAGAGGAATGAGCCGTGCAGTTTTCCTATGAATATTACAAGACAATCAGCTTCCCCACATTGCACGAGGCTCTGCACTGTGTGGGAAGGTGTGGAGGCCATCTGTGCCGTACATTAGCTGTTTGTTCTAGAGGGAAAGCTGCATGCTTGGCATGCGCGAAGGAGCGGCTGACTGGATTACTAAGCAATCTCATATGTGGCTTTTCATGGTGGGCAAACGGGTGAGGAGTAAACTCTCCTTTCCAGTGTCCACAGAGAAAGTCCCAATTCCTGACACGGCACAGACTGCAGACAAGAGAAACCCCCGCACAATTCTCATTCCCTGGACTTGTGAAGCTAAGGTACAGGCGGCTCCCTAGGTAGGAAGAGACATGCAGCTGAAAAGTGCAACTTAGCAGGATACCCAAGCACGCAGAGCAACCTGAATTGTGTATTTGACAGTTTCCTCCTCAATGAACATTTTGAGTGGAGAAATGAATGCCAAGGGCTTTGAGGAAATAAGCAAAAGTTATTGATATCTTTGGGTTCATACAAATAGTAAAATGTCGGCTGCGGCAGGAACCAGGAGATTCACATCCTTGTGAATTTTTATGAGCATTAATTTCAGTTAATAGTAACAGTTTGTGCTTCCTGGTTTCAATAAAAAACAATAAAATATGCTTAATTATCAACTATATTTGACATTGTTGTGCCCAAATTCTGAACCCCCAAATCACCAAGAGGCCCATTTCGATGCAAAAGCAAAGAGTCTTTTATTGTAGATGTTTAACGAGTAACCCCATTAGCTTGGGCCCTTCACCCCGCCACCATTGCGAATGGCTGGAGAAAGACCCCAAGCAACCTCGAGGCAGGGGTCTTAAAGGGCAGCATAAGGGGAGAGTCTAGGGGTATGAAACAGTCTCAGAATTGGTGCGCTTCCAGGTTTGGGTGACGTGCCCTGTGTTGATTGGTCAACTGGTTGTTATGGCCCATAGGCCATCCCAGAGCAATTGCTATGCTCTGCACGTCACTGTTGTGCACTGTCCGTAAAGCACACCCAGAGCCATAAAGCACAGCCCCGCCAGCTAACTTCTGATTGGTTCCTTGCCACAAGGAGGGCATCTGACCTTAGTGACCATGACAGGAGAGGCAAGGTCATGCAAGCACATGTTAGCCTGTCATGGCTGCTAAAATGGGGAGGCTGGTCACTACAGCATTTCTTCTATAAAGACAAACTCGACCTTGTGGACCTGCATCCACTGGTTATCAGCAGCGTAATTTCCAGCAAGTCATTTTCTTTCTGTTGCTCGGCCTTTTCACCTGCAAGCTGTCCCTTCCCTGAGGGTCACAGTCGTTACACTTTCTGCTTTGCCTAGATGGAGTCAGGACAGGGATCCGGGTCCACCCGGGCCCCACTGTTACTTGGAAATTATGATACTCTTGCAAAGGAGGCCATCCCTCTCAGAAGGCAGAAAACAGCCAGGATCCGTGGATCCTCGGGGCAGCTCTTGCTTCCTCACAACCGCCAGATACAGTGACACAAAGCTGCCCACTGTAAGCTGTAACTATGGCCGAGGAAAAGGATAGAGTACTGGCTTGCATGGTATGTGCTGCAGCAGGGGGATGCTAACCCACCACCTGAATCCTAACGCCTAAGACCGCTGGGCTGGGCCTTGCTTCTCTTCCAGGTGCCTGGCAGAGGAGACACACTGGCAGACAGTCTGTTCTTTGTTTTTAAATAAGGGATTTTAGGTAACGACTCCAAGGATGACTCTGCCCGTTTGAGTAGGGATAGGGTAGTGACAGCATGAGAATGGACACCTAGAGGACAGGAAAAGATATGTGACTAAGGTAAGCCTGAGACCTGACACTGACAGGGCATATCACCATGACTTGGCCACAGACACACATTGCCACAGACTAGACAAAGTCTCTGTGAGACAGAACATTCACCGTAGCAACTGTCAGCAGCTCCATCCATTCAACCATTTGTTTGGAACCAACTATGTGCCAGATACTAAGAAGCAGTGGGTGCAGAATCAAGACGACAGAGTCCAATGTTCATAGCAGTGACTAGACATTGCATAAGGGAGCCATTGCCTATCATTTGACAATTAACTCCCAAATCTAAACACTGGCGACAACAAGGGGTCATGGGGAGAGAGAATGAGCCCCGAGCTCACTGTTACACAGTCTGGATTGCAGATGGCCTAATGGATCTAATATTATGTGAGCTTTCTATAAAATGAAAGCAAGCCTGCATGGTCTTTCATGTCCTTTTCAGTCTGCTGCGACTTATAAATGAAACCCAGAAAAATACTTTCTTGTTCTGACAAAGATACTTATAAGGGCTATAGGAACCAGGTGCTGGCAGCTGCTTAACAAGGGAGTATTTCTTTCCCTGGAGCCTTGAAAGGTTGAGGAAATCCCCAATCATGTGAGCTAAAGGGTGCCAATTCTCAGGTGGATCATCAGAGAAAGTGGCCTTCCCAGTGAGAAGAAAGGCTAATACATGCCCCTGTGTGGGTTGATTCTAAACAGCATTAAGAAGCAGCCCCTTTTGGGCGGGAGTGGTTAAAGACAGCCACATGGAAGGTGGGGTCGGGTTTAGGACAGGCCTTTTCCCCTTTTGAAATGTAAAGCAAAGCCTGGGGCAAGATTTATTTTCTAAACTGAGTTTAGTCAAAATATGTAAATCTCAAATTTCCTGGCTAGCTGAGGTTGACTGCTATTTTACAGTTGCCTTTAACAACTTAGGTTTCAAATTAAGTTTAGCACAGAATGAGAAGCCATCCTGGGTGAGTTTGCCCCAGGGTAGACTGACTCATCCTGAAGCTAATCAGGCCCTTTCCTTATTGTCCCTTCACTGATGAGGCCGCGAGATGCAGGAAACAGCAAGGGGGAGGGGCGCCTGTTCTTCCCTGTGGGTGTGCATACTAACTCCTGCCAATGCTGGCCCGGTAGGCAGCCTCTGGCAAGTTCTTAGAAATGCAGATTCACAGGCTCCACCATCTTAGGCTTCTTCTAGTGACTGAGCTGCAGGGACTGTGGTGCTGGATGACTGAGACCTAGGGATGCCTGCTGATTTCCTGCATCCTACCCTTTCTCTTTCACTCAGTCCCTGTGATCTCTTCATTTGCCAGACACTGTTCCCAATAGAGCTGGTAGTGTGGCAGACCATATATCTACCCTCAGGAAGCTTTGCACATACACCCCTTGATGTGAGGGAGTAACACACGGTGGGCTGATGACGTCACTACAGATGGAAACTTTAACAGCAGCCTCTCCATGGCCGTAAATGGATGCAGTGTTTAGAGAGATAGATGTCTCTGAAGGCAAAAGTGATGGAGGGCATCAATGCTCAAAATCACTTCCACATCTTAGGGGAAAGAACGAAAAGTCTGAGGTCAGCCACAGTGCAAGGGACAGCAGCAGCAGTGGAAGGAAGAGTCTGTTTCAAAGGCCCTAGGGAGGTGTCACTTTGTGATGTTTTACCAGGTTGGCAAAGTAACTCGCTCTCCTTTCCTTACTGAGGAGGCAGTTCTGGGTCTCAGGCGGCACCACTGTTCCCCATTACTACCTTCCCACAAGAGCCCCTCCACCTCACTCCAATGTCTGGAAGACTGAGTAACAGAGAGGTCCATCATTCTCTACCACCGCTACCCAAAGCCAAACAACCTCTGCTGCGGGTGATGGGCCATTTCCTCACCAGTGGGCTTGAGACCCGTGTAGGACAGTGGCCTTGGTATGAAAAGAGTCCACTCAAATATTGCTAATCTGACGTTGAGGCTATCAATCTTCACTTTTCCCCTAATGTTTCAATTTTTTCTCCTGGGAAGAATCACTAAGGCTTCCTTCCGGAAAGCCTTTGTTTCCTCTTTGATCTCACAGGCTTTTGTTCCGACCTTCAACAGAATGCAAATTGGGAACTGCTCAACCTTCAAAGTCTGTTTGATGTCTGGTCTTCTGCCCCTCTGATTCCCTGGCCCATGGTGGTGTGCTTGGAACCATCTCCAGAAGCGACGGCTGCTGTGACTCTGGGAGCCCTGCTGTCCAGTGTAAATCCTGAGTGGAGATGGTCCTCAGGAAACAGATTCTGATTCCTCAGGCACCAGGAAGGAGGCTTGGACTTTCCTGTGAATATGGAATCACTTGTAAACATCGCTGCTTGGCCACTGATTCTAGCCACAGTTCAGTTTCTGTGATGACTGAGAAGATGGCTCATAAAGTCTCTCTGGAATTTGGGGGGCATTATCCCTCATCTCATTGCTGCGGCATTGGAAAGGAGCCGCTCTTGACATCTCCCAACAACTGGCCCACTGCCAATCTGTTGTAACTCATACAGCTGCTCTTTCCTCATGGTCACCCTCTAGACGGGACTATCACAGAGGTGGAAGAGCCTGTGCCCTGAAAGCCATGCCAGTGCCATGACAGGCAAATGCTTGTCTAGAACAGTGGTTATGGGCTGGACTTCCTTTCAGGTCAGCAGTGCTGTTTGCACAGCTCTCAGACCTAGGGAGGGGTTCAATATCTTCCACAGCACCTACTTCCCACAGTCTAGAGGAAGTATGACCTCCATATGCTCTTGGGTATTGTGCCGTAGTGCAGTTTTCACGTATTTGATACCTGTTATTTTCCCTGACGTTCAGCATTCACCTGAGGAGAGCAATGTGGCTTTATCTCCACATGGCACTGGAGGGCACTGATGACTCATCTCTGTGGCTCTC
This sequence comes from Mesocricetus auratus, assembly GCF_017639785.1. Classification (NCBI taxonomy): domain Eukaryota; kingdom Metazoa; phylum Chordata; class Mammalia; order Rodentia; family Cricetidae; genus Mesocricetus; species Mesocricetus auratus. The sequence goes on from NW_024429190.1 coordinate 85,354,896, forward strand.
CTGATGGAACTAGCTTGCTCTCTGACCCTGAGGTAGATGTATGACCCTTGGTCTAGCGCCATTTCTTCTCAGCAGACTTCTGTACTAGGGAGTGTCTCCGAAGCCCAACCACTTCTCTGGTCCACGACCATCCAGTGAGCACCTGCAGTGAACTTTGGACTCTCATCTTCCAAAGCATATTGTTGGACTCTTTGTCCTGGTCACCAAATGTTTAAAACAAAATACAAGAACAGAGGGACAGCCACGTTATATATTGTCAAAGGTTACTGTTATCATGAAATCAGGGATATGTTTCACCATACAGAATATGAAGGAAGTCATTTAGAAGAACAGCTAGTTTTCCACGAAGAGCAAGCATCAAAGTGTGTTACAGCACCTTACTTTTTTTAAAAATAATACTTTATTTTATTCTGTTATTTTTTTAAAACTGTACAAGCTAGGAAGGGGACAGAGGACAGAAAGTAGGTGTGATTTGGCAAATGCCTACGACACAAATTCGCTTATAGCTCCTTAGTTTTGAAAAGCAAAAAGCTAAAGTGATACTGTTATTATGGTTTTGCATGTAATTACTTAATCCAAGTAGGACATCCAAGAATGCATATATACATATTCAATTGTATGTGAACTCAACAATGCAAAAAAAGCAGTTATTTCAGTTAATCTCTTTTTTTAATCAATACCATTGTCAAACCTCCAGTTTCACACCATTTGGCAAAAATGGAAATACCATTTGCTAGGGTTTCTTCACACAGCTTGGAATATTCTGAGCAAACTGAATAAGTTGAGAATTAATTGTTTCCATGCCACCAGCGGATTTCCCACTCTCTTTCTGGAGCTCCAGGGAGACTGTGGGTAGCTGGCAGACTGCGTCTAGCTGAAGGGAGCAAGTGCTCTAGGCAGGATAATGTGGCACTGAAAACCACTTCTGGGACCAGGGCTGATGTCACAGGGCATCGAATAAAGACATTCCAGACATTGAAATGCGGACCGGACCCTGTTGTGGAACCACAGACTTACAGCTAAGGGGAAGGTTCAGGGTAGAGCACCTGTGTAAGGATATTCAAGAGTCACATTCAATCACCAGCATACTCTCTCTCTCTCTCTCTCTCTCTCTCTCTCTCTCTCTCTCTCTCTCTCTCTCTCTCTCTCTCTCTGTGTGTGTATGCATGTATGCATGTATGTATTTATGTATTTATGTATATAACAAGTAAAATTATTCAGTAGATAAGAATGCTTGTAGTCCAAGCCTGATAACCACAATTTGAACTCTAGAACCCCTACAAAGGTATAAGGAGAGAACTGACTCTGAATTGTTATCCTCTGACCTGTGACACTTGGGCTGTACACACACACACACACACACACACACACACACACACACACACACACACACAACGCACACATGCAGGCATGCACGCACATGCTTGCGCACACACACACAAACACAATTTAAAAATGCCCATAAATTAAGAACCACAGACTGTGTGCACGCCATGTCTCAATGTTTCTCAGTGTTTTGGTTGTATTGCTTTAGGAGAAAGATTGACAATCTCTAGCTCTGAATCATCAGCACAGCCATTTAGCCTTACACAGTACAAATCAGGTAAGAATGACCAAGTGGGGAAAGTCTACTATGGTGTACAGATAAAGGTCCTTTCTGGCTGTGTGGCCTCGGGGTGAGTTTGATGGTTCAATCACAGAACCCAATGTAGGAAGAGCACAATGAAAACTATCTCTCAGTTTTTCATCATATTTAAGCACCTTCCATATGAAAAACATTCAAGAAGAGGCAACTTAGGCAGGCAGTGTCAGGGAAGCTACCGGCTGAGAAGGGAGACCCTGGAGGGTAGCTTATGAGTTAGGAAAGACAAAGAGGGGACAAGAATAGACTCATTCTTGAGAAACTCCAAGAGAATTGAGGAAACTGTGGGACTTTAAAGCTGTGATGTATTGTAGGTGTTTCTAAATCCACACAAATCATCTAACTTATTCATCATTGATATTCACTGTTCTAGGTGTGATTAGTGAGGAAGAATGTGGGCCCTACTTCCACGAGGAATCTATATTTTAATAGTAACAGCACCTGGGATAACTGACACAACGCTGTTATTCTTTCAGAAAAAGCTGTCCTGAAATAAAGAATGTACATATTTTAAAGAGCATCCTTTATTCATTTTTATAAGAAAAGTGATCAGAGCCTGCATTAGTCATTTGCCCATAGTTTGCTTTATTTGGGTACAGCTACTTCAGTTAAAACCTTATTTTTACTTCAGTGCATCCAATTTCATTTTCATATCCATAAGTAAATGTTTTGCTTTTGTTCCATATCAACAGAACAAAATTATTTATCAGACATCATAATTCATCTGTCAGATTAGAGATGCTGTGGTCTTACCTCTCAGACTGCAGAGGGATGTTCCCTACTGATTAACTCTAGGTGCTGATGGAGTCATTTCTGAGAGCGGTGTCTCTAATTTCCTGACTGTCCTGCATGGCTCTCCTGGAAAGCAGAGACTGCCTGTGGCTCAGCTCAAAACTTTTGTCATTGTCAGCAACCTGCTTATGAATCCATTCTTCACTTGTTTATCAATCCATTATTTGTAAACTACACCAGGACAGTGGATAGGAGTAAGCTCCAGGCAGTCTGCCTACATTCCCAACATGTTCCACAGCTTAGGGCTCCATTTCGTGACCAAGAAACTCAGAAGAGTGTACTGGAGATGGCGTGTGTTACTTTCCATGCCCAACAATTGCATCTTGATATTTCTCAGAAAGTGACTGATTTACTCAGACTTTGGACAGAACCCAGGACGCCTCTGTTCCCTGGCTGCCATGCCAATGGGGTTTGCCAGAGAGGCGACAATTGGACCTTACAGTTCAGTGACATGCTAGAAAGAACAGCCAGGGAGACCTAAGCCAGAAGCAAGACCAAGGTGAAAGCTGCCTCTTCAGTAGGCACCTCAGGTGGGGCCACTGGAGTATTCTTGTCTGCTTTACAAGTGAGGATGGGCCTGGGGCAGGAATCTCACTGTTAGGTACTATGTCTCACCACCTTACTGGGCTGCCTCAGATTCTAGCATTGCTCTTCAAATCCTCCCTAACAGCAGAGAAAAACCTAACAAAAGAATGTGTGTCTTGTTCTGTGGCTCAGCACTGGGCTAGTGATTCTTTATACCTATGGACCTCTGGGACCTGCCTTCTTCGGTGTCATTGGGTTTACATCACACACACATAGCACCACTAAGGACACTGCCACACATCAGTGTGACTTGATGTGAAAACTTTAGGACAAGAAAAATAAAAATTCATAAGCTCAGTTTTAGATGTTCTATAAAGAATCTGATTTATATCCTTCTATTCCAATGGGGAAGAGGGAAATGGGGAAGGGAAGTAATAGAAGGAAGGACTCAGAGCCATTTGAAGGCATCACAAGGTGGTACCTAATATAGTAGAAGTTTCTTAAAATATATCATATGTGGAAGAAATCTAAATTGGAATCACCAAATGTCAGGAGAGATAGAGCCCTAACTAGGCATCTTTCTCCACTGATGAAACCTTCAGTGCCAGTGCTGTGAATGGGTTACATCTAAATGAGTTACTGACCAAAGGGGCTCCATAAAAACCCGCAAACAACACAAGCTATTGCCTAGGATTTACTCTGTAAAAACTAATGATAAGTTTCTATTGCTGAAGACAGCACCTACATAACTCACTGACCAAGGAGCAGTTTGGGCTGCTTCCTGTCTAGACACTTCACTCCTACTGACTAGTGTTCATGGTACTGGTTCTCAGTACACTGCCAAAGGAGAAGGGTAAACACCAATCCGGCTACAAAACCTTCAGTCTACAATGGTGACCTGCCTACAAGGTATGTTAGTGTAATAATGGCATAAAAGCGGTGGGAGTAACCAACTACGCTCTGATTGGAATTAAGGAACAGTCTATGAGATGGAACATATGCCTGACCCTGCCCAGGTGACCAAGAACCTGAGGCTAGGTGAGTGAGGGATCTAGGGGGGAAACCAAAACACTACTGTCTGTTAAAGGAACGTGTCTGTACAGTGACTCCTAATGGCCCTCCGCTGGAACGTGTCTGTACAGTGACTCCTAATGGCCCTCCGCTGGGCAATGTGCAGAGAATAAAATGCACTGAAACACTGAGTTCTAAATACAATGTCTCCATCAAATCCCTGCCTCCAGGGCTCAGGGAACTCTGCATAAGTGGGAGAAGAAAGAGTGTAAGGCCTGGTGGGGGCAGAAAACACCAAGGAAAGAATATTTTCCAGACACAGAAGGACTGATACACTTGTGAACTCACAGAGACTGTGGCAACATTCACAGAGCCTGTGCAGGTCTCAAACAGATGGGGTCCCTGTACTGAGAGGGGGAAGCAGACACAAGCTTCCCTAACCCTCTCCAATGGATAACTGCCTACAAAGGAAAAATAGATTGTCCAATGTAGTTTCAGTGGGAATACAAACATTTAAAGATAGCCCAATGGCCAGTATTAGAGGGCTAACACAAAATAAACTTAATGGTATTTTTAGAGGTTTTTATCTTCTGTCTCACAATGCTGCGTCTGAGCATTTCCTTTTCCTTACAGATCTTTTGCTTTTATATTATGGTTCCTGATTTTGCTTTTATGGGTTTTCTGTGTGTGCAAATGTGTCTGTATCAGTGTCTGCTTGTATTTCTTGTGCCTTTTCTTGACTCTTCTTTTCCTTTTTGCTTGTTTTGTCCTATTTGAGTTTGTTTTATTATTATTAATTATTAATACCTATTTGTATCCTAATACAAATAGGGTGAGTGGGGAAGTAGGAAGGATCTGCATGGAATTTGGGGAGGAGCAACTATAATTAGAATATATTATATAAAAATATTTTCAATTAAGAAAATTAATAGGATGTAAGAAAAGAGTAAGAAGAGACTGAACACCCTGATATTTTTTATTTGACATTTGTACAAAGCATGGCCACTTGCCTCCACAGCAGAGCTCTGTCTGGATTATGCGAGAGTAATCCCTGAGAGCCACCTCACTGAGCAGCGCTGACATTTGCCAAGGTTGGGTTTTGAGTCACAGATGCTGTGTGCGTGGACTAACAAGAGATGAGAGAAACTATTCAAGCAGCAAGTTGGTCTAGCTCGTTGCCTTGAATCCCCAGGCCATCATGTAGAGCTGCTCTATTGTACCCCCAAAGTGACCCCTCTGACCCAAAGAGCATACTCTACAGTTGTGTCTGAGTGAAGATGTTCCAGAGTTAGATACAATCTACTAGAAATTCTTTCAAAGACCAGGGGAAAATGTCAAATATCGTACCCCCCCACCTCAAATCTTAAGCAATTAATTAAACAGCTACTTTGATCTTAGCAATAGATTTAGAGATTATAATTGCTGATAAAAGTCTGATATTTTTGTGTTTTACAACAAAAATTATAACACCATTGGTAGCAGGCAGGGAACAGGGTATGGATACAATCTGCCAGGAGTAGGTGATAGAGAAATATTCTTTTCAAGTCTGGTGATTCATACAGTGTAGCAACTGAGGGATATGCATTTAATAACTTACAATTAATCATCTTGAAATTACTAGAAGAAATGCTCATCTCTCAGCTTCATAACAAGTTCTTTCCAATAGTTACAAACTGATGCAACCACAGAGATGAAGGCAGGTAGAATATAGGCAGGCCTGTCACAAACTGTTTGTCACCTCCCCAGCATAAGATGATACTGCCTGTGGTTCCCAGAGAGTTACATCTTATATCATGGAATGAGTGATTTCCTCCTTTCCCAGTTCCTCCTTGACAAATTATGCTTTACCTTTTGAAAAAATTATTCTTGAAGTGGGAAGGTCACACAGTGGGCAAAGCAATTTTTGTGGAAACATGAGGGCCTAGGTTTACATTCGCAGCATCCACGTAAAATGAGTTGGTTGTGGAGACGTGTGTGTGTGTGTGTGTGTGTGCGTGCGCGCGCACGTGTGTGTGTTTCTACGGTTGATAGTCAAACAAATTACCAAATAGCAAGTTCCATGATCTGTCTAATCACTATGAGACAGAGCACATTTGAGGAGGGCACTGGACGTGAGCCCCTGGCCTCCACATGAATGGCACCCGTGTCACACAAATAGTCTCTTCAGAATGATTTCGGCTGCCAAAAATTTACTCAGTTTTATTTTTTGTTGTTCTTTGATTGTTTATTTTTGACACTAGGTAATCCAGCTTGGTTTCAAATTTATGATCCCATAGACTTAGCCTCCTCAGTGCAAACACTATAGACATGGACCACTGTCCCTGGCTTTCAATGTTAACCTTAAAGGACTGTATTTTAAAGATTAACATTGCCTACAGATATATGTGTCTATGTGCATATATATGTGCAAGTATATACATAATCAATATTTAGTCACAATATAACATGCATTTTATGCACTATATTCATTTATGTATATTTGATAGGTGTGGGTTGTTTTCCCTGTGAGTTCACAGATAAAGAATGACTGGCTTGCTTCATAAGAATAAACAGGTATTTGATTAGCTCAATGGTAGACAGCAGTGTGCTTCATCTAATTGCAGCTAGAATCGGGAGGGGAGTGGTACTCACACGGACCACTGTTTAAGAAGGTATTTAAAATGTATTTAAAATGAGCTTGGCAATGAGTCCTTGTTAACTTTCCTGGGGTTTTAATTTCTACAGAGTAAATAGATGTTACATTTAAAATAGGCAGCATTTTTATTCTCATCCTGTCTAGCTGTTTGCTTCGGGAGGAAGGAGGTCAAATGCTAAGTTCAGAGGTAGAAGGATGAACTTCAGAACAGGTCTGAGGATAAAGAGTGAAGTTCTGTGTAAAATCATCTGCCGCACACTCTGAGTATGCATCCTCTGTGAACTTCAGCACCTTAATCTGTGAAATGAGTCTAGATTTGCCCACTCCATCTGTAAAACATTTATGTGTAAGACGTACAAGAAGGCGAGCTATGTCCATCTCTCCTAGTGCTAAGCATAGCATTATACAAGTGTCATACAGGTAGGAGCACACAGTGATTCAAATACCTCGGTGCCAAGATGCTCATTGGAAGTTCTTTGCATGTAACAATGAAACCATTACTGTCTACTGAGCTCTCACTGTGTGCTAACAGTGAAACCTTATTACTGGCTACTGAGCTCTCACTGTGTGCTACCTTCATACAGAACTTGCCCTGAACATTGCTGCTTTCCATTCTCCCAGCCTACAGACGCAGCACTAGGGTGGCCCCTGTACCCTGTTGGGAGAGAGACACAGAGGTTGTACAACAAAATCAAGATGCACTCCCGACTTACTTCTTTATTCAATAAGGGAGCAAATGACTTTGGCCTTTTGATGGTTAGTTAAAGCCTTAACACAGCAATGGTTCTTGACATTTCACCAGCTGCATTGTATGAGTTTACCAAACAGCCTGGGAGCATCATTTGCTCCATTTCGTTAAAACCCAAAACTTGGGGGCGAAAGTATTTTCCTAAGGATATAAGTAGCAGGATGAAAAAGAACTTAAGTCATTGTGTTTTCTACCACAAGGCCCATCTATCCTCTTTGCACACAGTACAAAGTACATTAAAGCCACAGATATGAGAAGCCAGGGGCCACCATAGGGCCCTGTTGTATTCTCCTTGTGGTTGAAAGGCAAAGGGATAAAATGAGGTATTTTTGGGGGTGCGGTTTGTATTTAGGCATCCATCCCTTGGGAGATATACACCTTTTCCTAAGTGACCCTAGTATCCTCTGTGATAAAAGTCCAAATTCATTAAAAGAGCACACAGGATAAAAATGAAAGGATCAGAGAAGCGAAATGATAACTGCAAGGAACTAAACTCAGTCTCATCCAGAAAACATAGGGACAGTAATTCAAATAACTGAAAAAAAAATAGGTGTCCTTTTAAAGGACCTGGGTTGGATCCCCAGCACTCACATGGTGCCTCACAACCCTCTGACTCCCACTCCAGAGCATCTGATGGCCTCTTCTGACCTCTGCACACAATGTATGCACAAGTACACAGACAAAGAATCCACATGCATAAAATACAAAGAAAGCTTAAAAATTCCTGAAGAAGACAGAGAGGGGAAGAATATTTTATTAAGATCAAGGAAATGTAAAATTAGAAAACAATGGAATGTCTGAGGATAGTCTTATCCCATGGATTAAAATTGAACTTAACCTGGCTAAACTAGATCAAATCAAAATTACCTAAAATGCTGGTCTACAGAGTGATTTCCAGGACAGCCTCCAAAACAGTACAGAGAAACCCTGTCTCGAAAAAAAAAAAACCAAAATTACCTAAAATGCTCAGTGTGGAATGGCCTTCCTTTACACACCTGATTATGGAAAACCCAAGAAGTCATCTTTTACTATATGACCATAAAGAAAGATTCAATTTTGGTGAAGAAGTAATGAAGTGTGAAATAGTTTTATGGCAAATAGGAAACTCTTATTTTCCAAGTTGCTGGTTGCTCCCTTAACACAACAGATTTTTTTTTAACCAAGAAAGTAAATCTCAAAGAATAAGAATGAAGCAATTAGTAAGCATCAAAATGTATGGTTTTTTGTTGTTGTTGATGATACAGAACACAGTTTTAACCTCCCAAAGAGTAAGAGATGGGTTATTCAAGAGCCAAATATGAGTGATCATTGCCTGGGAAACCAAATTTAGGTTAACTCAAACCCCAAGTTCCAATGTGGTAACTGTTCAATGAAGTGTTCATAGTAACAGGACACAGACAGTCATACATTAAGATGTTTTTCTAATACAATGGTAGGAACTTCATGTATCTAGGCTAGAGCAGAGCAGAGAAACCTTTGTTATAAGCCTCAGCTACTTTCTGATTACATTCTTAGATTTTGGTTAGGTGGAAGTTAGTGATCTGATATGATCATCATAAGCAAGTTAGGTCAGACAAGGAGGTGGGCAAGGAAAAGTTTAGTAGGCTAAATATATGAGAATTCAAGAATTGTCATTAGACTGTGGACCTGCAACATTCCAACCACTCCAAATCACTGAAGTTTTAGACAGCTTTGAAAAAGGTTCAATGTGAGATGTGGCTTATTTTCAGAAAATTTCCTTCACTCTGACCAGGGCAATGGTATTTCCAATGCAGAAGTTCTAACATGTCCAATATGCTTTCCCTAACCAGGACAATGGCATTTCCAATGCAGAAATTCTAACATGTCCCCTATGCCTTCCCTGACCAGGACAATGGCATTTCGAATGCAGAAGTCCCTAACACATCCCTGATGCCTTCCCTGACCTGCACAATGGTATTTCTGACACCGAAATCCCTTACACATCCCTGATGCCTCCCCTGACCAGGACAGCAGTATTTCCAACATATTTCCTGATGCCTTCTCCGCCTCTCCTATTGAGTCATCTGGTGAATTCATGACCCCAGAGCTTTCTACTCCTGTCCACCAGCCTCTCTGGTCTTATGGTACCCACTTGTTTAGTAACTAGCTCTGCTCTGCTGGGGCTTTTATAGACACTGCCTTGGTGACTGCTTGAATCCTGTGTAGAACAAGGCTTCTAGTTATCCTCATGCAGCTCATTTATTCACAAAAAACAAACAACAATACTATATGTATTCCTAACGTAGATTATACAGAGAGCAGAACTATTATTTAAAACATTTAATTGTAATATAGATACATTTTAATTACTATCTGTAAAGCATAGCTTATATAAAAATTGAGGATAGTTCCAAATCAGTAAAAAATCAGAATTAACGATGTTCTGAAATACTTCTATAATCCAGTTGTCTCTGCCTGTGTGTTTATGAGTTGTTGGTCAACACTGCCAACAGTGGCAGTGACCATTCATCATCCTGCATGCCCGCCATCTCCATCTATCTCATAAGAGGAATTCCACTGCTGCCAGAAACCTCATCATCAACAATGCCCATCATCTTCCTCAGTGCCCTGTGATTTAGAAATGCCCTAGAACAAAGGTTTGCCCTACCAAAGAGAAAATACCAGGCAGCACTTGCAGAAAATTTTCTCAGGAAAGAAAAGACACATTCTCCTTTTCTTCCATCTGATTCATGGAATACAAATATAAAGGCTGGAGTTTCATCAGCTTCTCTAGGTCGTAAGGATGATGTGGGTCGTATGTAAGCATGGTAGAAGAGTAAGATGGAAGAGGCACAGGCCTGTCAATCATTTCTATTGCTCCCAAGCTCACTCTGTGAAGTCTCAATGGCTCCTCCCATATCTGCATTTACAGATATGCATGCAAGACTTTTTATAGCCTTCTATTTGCAGCCAAACAATATCAGGACTTGTAGAGCTGTGAGAATTGCCAGATGTTTTTAGCAGGACACTTCATTAGAAACTTTAATAAACCCCACATACCAGCCTAGTACAAGTGTACCAAGTATTAATGATCTTCAGGAATCTGCTTAGAAAGTTCTACTTGCATCAGATTTCTCCAGGGATGAAAAGTCAAAGCTTTGGTAGACCAGCCTAAGCAGGGATGCTTTTCTTGACAGTGAACCACTATTTACAGTGAAAAAAGTCATTGAGAGACAATTTTTCCAGAGTTCAGATAGGTCAAGCTTTACTACATAACAGCAACTTCTTAAATTAATTTATGCTAGCAGAGAGGCTAATATATGATATCTCTCTTTTCAGTCCCAGCTTGGGTCTTTGATGAAAATGCTATAGTTGGTACATTACTTTTGAAACACCAATTTCTATTCTACAGCATACCTGGCCAGTATTGCTAAAAACTGTCAACATGATGATAGCAATATTAAAAAAAGGGAAGTCTGAGAAAATGTCTCAGACCAGAAGATATGGAGAGAGGGTTGGGGAAGGGTGATCACCAAATATCCACACACTCCTGGAAAAGAAAGCCACACTAGTGGAGGACACCGCCCAGCTGAGTGGTGTTTGCAGTTCAGCTGATGGTAATCTGCTTGCACTGATCTAAACTGGGGCAGGCCAGCAGACCACAGTGTTCCATGAGCCATGGGGACGAGAGAGGGAGACAAAGGAGCTCTAGGTTCCTCCTTCATTGTCAGGAAGTGGATTGTAAATAAAAGGGGAGGGCATAGCACCTCCTGCCAGGTTGTTGGGAGGATTGTTACACATTAGGGAACAAAGCTCTGATCTGAGAGTGGGAATCAAGTAAATGAAAATATCCTTCTTTCAAATTGAGTTCTCCACATCCCACTGACTCTTCTTTTTAATCCTACTAAAGAAGTGCTTTTATGTATGTGTACTATGTCTCAGCAAGGAGGAATCTATTTTTCTATAAAAATGCTCATAAATTAGAATTCTTATTTCTATCCCCTTTTTCTCCGCAATAAACTACCCATTTGTCGAAGTTCAGCTATTCTTAAGTTGCTCTACTTTCTTTCTAGAAGCAGCTTGACAGTTTTCTCCTAAATTTTACACATGTCAGGCCCAAATGGTGCTTCTGTGCCCCCAGAACCACCCATGGCTAAGGACAGAGGCCCTGGTTTCTCCATGGTTCTCCTTCCTGTGCTTACTCAGATTCACTTCTCAAGAGATTCCTTTGTATTGAGTTTGAATTAAGAAACAAGGAATAAGTAAAAGGCTTTATACATGTATATTGAATGATTTATGACATTTGGAAATGTTCCAGTGTGATGTCAGACTTAATTATGACAGTAAGTGTTAGCTGGCCCATATTTATGTCAAAGTACTAAGTCGGACAGATTTCTAGTGCATGAGCTACTTTGGTGACTATTGGCTGTCCCTTGGGGCTCCAGGGCTGCTTTCATATAATCAGCAGCACAGGAAGAAACTCCTTTAGTAAAACAAAAATGTGCCTTAGAACTGACTATGTCCCCATGACTGTGAGGGGGCTTCTTTCTTTGCAAGGAATTCTTTGTAAATCAGCAAGCTAATTTTTTATTTCAGATCCTTTTCTGTTTATCCAGTCAATTTTAGTGTCTGGTTATTTCTTTTTCACTGTGTATTTTTATGCTTCAACCCTACTCTCTATACTTGTCAATACTACATTCAACTCCTTTCTGAGATAATAGCATTTTGAAGTTTGTTTTAGTAGATTACAATAAAAGAGAGCACAGGAGGTGTCAGTTGGTAAGAAAAACATACCCACAAGAAAAAGCAAGAGAGCCACCAGGAAGTATTTTTATCAGAACTGAATAAGGAATGTTGGAAAAGAACAAGAATGATAAGAAGGAATGCTTTTGTGTGTGTGATTTCAATCTCAACAAAGTGATGTTTGATTTAGAAGTTGTATCTGAAGATAAGTCAGCCATTCAAACTGAGAGCTAGCCCTGCAATAGAAAAATGGGAATGGTAGATTGATGGTGTAATGCTCTTCCCACCACCTTGATGATATCTAAATACAGGGCATACTGGTGTGATTTCACCCCCAACCACCCATGCCCATGTGTTTATCAGAGTGGCCTTCAGTAGCCATGACTTTCCTCCTTAAGTCAGAGCTTCAAAAGGAATAAGCCACACATAACAACATTAACATCACTAGTAAATTGGTTGGCCATACAAACTCTTGGATTCTACTCTGGATCTCTTAGCCTCTCTGGGGATAGGGCCTATCTTAGTTAGATTTAATTATCGACTGGACATAATCCAGACTCATCTGAGAAATAAATCTCAACTGAAAGATAGATTAGACTAGCCTGTAATCATATCTATGTGGGTTTTTCTTGATGGCTATTTGACGAGGGCCCACCCCACTATGTGGGGCACCATTCCCTAGGCTGTATCAAAAAGTTACACATAAACCTACAAGCAAGTCATAAGAGTGTTCCTCCATGGTTTCTGGTTTTGAGCTCTTGTCCCAATTTCCCACAGACACTGACTTGTAACTTACAAGCTGAAATAAATTAATTCTTCCCCAAAGTTGCTTTTCATCACAGTGTCTGTCACAGAATGAAAATAGAAGAGTGCCCAATCATCTGAAGTTATTTGGGCCTTTTATGCCACTCTAATCCATGCTGGATTTTGAGATTCACAGATGCATACACAGGAAAGCAAAGTAACTGGTTGCACACGCTGAAGGTTGAGGCAGCCTCTAGCCAGTGCTGATGAGTCTAACACTGTACATACCTCAGCTATCTCCCAAGGCAGTCAAAATTCTCTGGAAAGATGAGCCAAAATGATCTTGTATGAGACACTCTAAGTGGCACTCCAGTTTTGGTTTTCCTTGTCTTTGTTTCACTCCTCTATACCATTCCCAGTCCACAAGACTACTTCCTAGTAAAGTCATTCCATGCACATCTTCAGCTCAGGGTTATCTTCTAGACGATCGTGCTAAAAATATTTCCCTTTGTGGGAACTTGCTGATGAGCTGTCACTGTATTAGTAATGGCTGCTAGACTGCAGCACTACAGGAGAAGCTGAGGACAAGGTAAAGGGGATTCCCCTCTGCTCTCACAGAAATCACCGTCAGTAACACAGAGATAGAAAGATACATGAATGGGTTTGCATTTCTCAACAGTGGTAAGAAAACATTGGCCCCAGTTTCTAGGAAGACATATAGGTCAAACTAAGAGTCAAGTATGGATGGAGGTTAGTCAGCATATGAAAAGCAAACAAAATAAGCCAGCAAAAACTATGAACTAATAGAATACAGGAGTAAGAAACAGAGGAAACCCAGGAGGAATTTGATGTCAATACAATGTAATATTTAGGTGTTGTCAACTTGACACAAATATAAACATAGACCTAGATTTCCAAGAAGAGAAAATAAGTTAAGGAATTGTCTCCATCAGACTTGTCTGTGGGCATGTCTGTGGAGCATTTTTGTGACCGCTAATTAATATAGGAGGGCCCAGCCCACTGTGGGTGTTACCATCCCTAAGCAAGTGGTCCTGGGGCCGTATAAGAAAGAAAACTGAGTAAGCCATTGGGAAGGAAACCAGCAAGTGGCATTCCTACGTGGTCTCTGCTTCCAGGCTCCTTCCTTGAGGGCCTACATTGGCTTCCTTTGATGAGGGACTGTAATCTATAACCATATAAACTCTTTCCTTACCCAAGTTGATTTTGGGTCATTGTTTCACTACAGAAACAAGAAATCAAACTAGAAAATATGCTATGCCAATATATGGGAGTAAGGAACAGGAGACACAGGATGGGTTTGCTTTGCTGTGGCATCAGGTTCCAGTGGGAGAAGACAGGGGAAGACACTGAAAATCTAGTGATGTTGCAAAGTGGATGAAGAGCTCTGTACCTGTAGTAGAGACAGCCTTCTCCCTTATGCAGTGGGTATGCGAGAACAAGTTTTAAACACAGAAGTTTTAAAACGTGTAACTGAATGTGCTCTTAGGAAATGGCTCTGCGCTGGACGTAATAGTGCATGTTGTAATCCTAGCACCTAAGAAATGACAGAGGCAGAAGGATCCTGAGACTGAGGCAAGCCTGAACTGCATAGAGACAAATCCAATGTTCAAATAAAACAAAAGATCAAGGGCTAGGGATCTAGATGAGTGAGCAGACACTGATGTGTCAAGACCCTAGTTCATCCCCAACATCACAGAGAGAGGGGAAGAGTGACAGGAAGAGAAAGAAGGGAGGAATTAGGCCTCTTAGTTTGATTAAAGGGGAGGGGGCGGCAAGTCTATCAGCAGAGAGATCAGGTAGAAAGTATAGTGATGACCCAAACAAGACACAATTGTATTTGAGGAGCACAAACCCCAGGAAGTAGTGAAATCAGCAAGAATCAAGAGAATACCCAGCACAAGTATCTACTTTCATCCCAAGGAGCTTAGCTATTCACTTAAATCATAGAACGAAGGAAGCAAGCATAGCATTAAGCTGTTAACTAAATATTGAGCTGAATGACAGAGAGGAAGGAGGCAAAGTTGAATCCATGTTCTAGATTGAACAATGCAATTATGTCAGAGTCATTAGTGCTTCCATTTTGCTATTTCAGGGCAAGGACTAAAACAGTCATGCTGAGAATCAGTGTCCCACCTTGGAAAGCTAGACATTGACATCCTAAACTTAAAGTGTCCACAGAAAACTTCATTCATGCTGCTAGACACACAGCTCCAATTACCACTAATGTAGAATATCCAATCAACAAAATCACCAGGCACAATTAATACTCAAGTCCTTTCAGATAATCACAAATTGTGTATGATTATTTTAATGGAAACATTTATGTGTTTTTCAGTACTGTTTAAGCAATTAATTACATTCTAAGCTTTAAGAGAACTAGTTATAGAGGCATGCAAATGTTTACTAGAAGACCAAACATTGAAATTAAGATGCAAGTGGTAGCGCACCCTTTAATCTCAGTGCTCTGGAGGCAAAGGCAGGAGAATCTCTGTCTGGTCTATAAGAGCTAGTTCAAGGACAGTCTCCAAAACCACAGAGAAACCCTGTCTCAAAAAAAAATTAAGATGTAATTTTGTTGGCGAAAGGTGACGAAAACATAACTTGGTGAGGAAAACTGTAGGATCTCACTGTACAGTAGCAGCAAACATGATACCTAATTCCAGCTCGGAAACATTGCTCTCAAGTGTGCACATTACTCAAAGGCAGAGCTCAACCAAGACAAAAGCTGGTGGGGGAAACTAGCTCAGGAGAATAGCTCGCAAAATGTTTCTCTCCTGCCATTGCTCAAGGGGGAGGCTGACAGCACACCCCCTAAACTCTTTCTGAGCTGAGTACATTGGGAGAAGTGGGAACAAGGTCCATTCAGCACAGACATCCAGCAGCCTGTCTGTCTGTCAGGTATTCCGACAATGAAACCCAGAAGTGACCCAACAGACTAGATGTCCACCCCCTAGGCTATCTTCCTCCTGCTCCATTTAACTTCCCAGTTTTGGAACCTGAGATGAGAGAAGCGACAACCAGGCAATTGTCGGGAAGTGCGAGGCTTTCATAAAAGTAATGGAGGTGAGCACTGGGGTTTCCATTTCCTCATCACCCTGAGACACCATCTTTGTCTGCCTTAGAAGCAGTTGGGTCAATGAGAAAAAGAGGCTGTGACTGGAATCAAGAGAATCCCAGAGCCAAAATACCTACTTTCCTCCCAAAAAACTTAGCTCTTAGCTCAAATAGTGTTAAAACAGATACATGAATACATACTCAAAATGTCATCCCCAGTCTATCATCTCTTTCTATCTGTCTCTATCATCTGGCCATATGTCTTTCAGTTATGATTATCTAGTACCTACGTGTTATCTTTCATTTATCTATCCATCCATTATATCTATGTATGTATGTATCTAACTATCTATCTATATACATACATAAATCATCTATCAACTATGTATCCATATATCATCTGTTATCTGTCTATCATCATGGTTATTTGTCTATCAACAAAATAGCATGAACAAATTGATTGAACTAGGAAGGGTTAAGATCTGGTTGGTAGAGATTTCAGAGGATGGGCTGGAACTACTGATTATATCAGGAATGAGAAGCAGTTAATGAGTGGGGGTGCTTTAATAAGACAAAGTAGTAGAAACAACTAATCATTATTAATTCCAACTGCTGTTTATGTCCATGCATAACAGATCAAAATGAAGGTAGCAAACGAGAATGTTATCTTGTACTAAAGTATTCAAATTTCTGAATTTGGAGTACAAGTGGGCATGACCAATTCTAAGGACAGTAAATGAGTGTAATTGTCTATAATGGTCTAGAGGAAAAGATGACAGAGCAGACTAACATTAAAAGCTAGAAAAAGTGACCCAATTGTGTAATTCAGGAGGAGGGTGAAGACAACTTTCACTAAAAGGCCTAAAATTCATATTTCTTTAATGCTGAGGTTAATAGGAATGATTTTTGGAACAGATAAGTGAATGCCAAGGACAACTGCATTCTTGGAGAATTTTAGGATCACCTATCTTCAGATTACTAGAAGTTTCTAAGGGATTCTGAGAATACAGCTATTTTCTAAGTAACTGCTGTCCATTTGAGCCATTATGGGTTTCCTGAAATGCCAAACTTTAAAAGCCTGTAAGAGAAACCAGCCTAGCCATTGAACTTGATCTGAAACAATCGAACAAGATCATGAAATATGCACCAGACATCAAGGTCAGCTGCAATAAGGCATTGCAGCTCAAGCAACATTACAGATTTGCTGTGTCTCTTGGTGAATGTGCCTATCTCTACAAGCACCAGACAAGGTGTGCACAAAGACATTCATGGCTGCATACCTCACCACAATGAAGAAGTGGGAGATGCTTTGCAATGAGGCTGGTTAGACTGCCTGTCATGATCCATTGGATGTGAGATTGTGCAGCCATTTACAAGGATGCATCAATGGTGAAAGGGAAGATACTAAATTAACTTTGCAGGTGATCGGAACTGATGACAGAACAGTCAAAGGCACACATTTCACAGGTGTGAAGAATGAGAGGTTGGCATGGTATGCTTGCATCTTACTTATTAGCATTTTCCCAATTTACTATAAATAAGCATGCTGTAACCACAGAATGGAGCTGAAAACAACTTCAAGTTTGGGGGAAGGTGTGGGTACTTACACTACCTGCAGATTTCCACAGATAATAAAATAATAGTTATTTATTTATTTATTATTTTGAGACAGGGTCTCATTACAAAGCCCAGACTCCTCCTTTAGTTTTCTAACTGTTATGGTTACAGGGATGAGTTACCAAGCTTGGTGTAAACATGGTCTTAAGAGAGGAACCACTTGGGTCCATAATGAGATACATCCCCTGTGCATAGGACCCTTGGTCTGTATATGTGCACACTGAGGAGATTTTAGTCAATGACACACACCTCTTGGGTCATTTCTATACAGTGGTCAGAAAGGTACTAACAATCTATTTGGAATGTTTTCAAAATTGTTTCCTTGTCTAAAGAAAATTACTGGAGTGCTTATAATGCCTTGTAGATTAATAGATCAAAGACAAATTTGTTTTTCTGAAAGTTAATTCTTACACTGAAGATTTCTATTGTAGTGTATCATCTCTACCCAATGCTCCTGAGATAGATACTATTGTAGTGAAGGACATTTTCTGTATTGTGAAGGATATTTTCTGTGTGCTACTCTATGACTATCATCTCCACCCAATGCTCCTGAGATAGGTACTATTTACATCTACAATGTAAAGACAAAAAATAGAGGATTGGCAAAGACAGAGCTCCTCCCGTTGTCACGCGGCTGGGCTCAGGCATGGGCATCTTTGACCAGGATGCTCTTCCACTGGTGTCCTCACCTCTGATTGCTGTCCACATGTTTTAATCAAAGTGTCTTATGACCCAGACTTCACAGACTACCCTACTTTATTTAACTCTTCTCTGTAACAATTCCAGAGAAGTAGCACAACGCTTTGGAAGACACCGCTCTGTCTGGTAGAGACCACTTCAAAGCCTAAGTGAGTAACACTGCTATGAAAGGCAAGCAAAGGAAATGATGGCACTAATGACCAACTTTCCTCTCACTAAATCATCTTTAAAATGTTACTGAGTTACACTCACAAAACTCATTCCATTCCTGTTCTGTTTTGAATTTGATAATTTTACCTGAGAGATAGAATCGTATCTTACAGTAACATTTACTAAAGACTGATGATAGTCTGTGATCCAAAAGAAACAGTGATCTACTTAAATGGAAGAAAACAGAAGGAAGGCCTCATTTAAAAGTCTCTTGCTGTTGTCAGGAGGTCCTACCACCTCAAGCAGCATCAGATCCCTTCCTTGTAAGAATTCCACACACTCATAACCCTTGATTATTTTGACTGTATTATGTTTTTCTTTATTCATTAGAACCTCATGCATGTTTGCAATGAAACAATTGAATTTACCCTCTTTTCCCACTCCACTCCAATCAATTTCCTCCCAATAACCCTTCCTAACTTCATGCCATTCTTTATTTATTGTATAACTCAGGTCCAGTTGCAGACGTCCATATATATAGTGTGGGCCCATCCCCTGGAACATATGGACTATACCAGCATAGAGGGAAGAGGTGTCCCTAGGCCTCATCCCACTGAGGAAAACTTGGTGGTTGATAGGTGCTGGGAGAAGGGGAATCTTGGTGGGTTTAGGGATTGAGGGTGTGTGTATATTGGGGCTGTACAGTGTCTTGTGTAGCTCAAACTGATTTGAAATTCCCAAGCTATTTATTTAGCTGAGGATGATCTTGAATCCTTGATTGCTCCTACCTTCCAAGTGCTGGGATCACAGGTGGATGCCACCACACCTGGCCTCAGCCTCTTAAATTCTTTCATGGGCAGAGTATTCAGTGGTGAGAGGATCTGTATCTCATAGTGGAGAGAGCGTGTGAAACTACAAGCCTGTCACTCCCACAAATGTGAGAGCTTTTACAGAATGAATGCTTGCGGGGATGAGGCAAACAGCAAGAATCATGGTCTAAATTTGAGTGTGAAATGCTAGGGTGAAATTGCTTTCATCATGAAACACCTAAGATCTAAATGCAGGCAGTGTGGAGAATCATTTCAACCCAGATGCGATGACCTTTCCCAGAACAAACTATAGGAAATACTCCTTCACAATACACGAATGAATAAAAGCAGCCGATGGATCTTTTAGTTGTGTTCAGCCTCTGCCAAACACTATCTCTGCAGACCTAAACCACGAAAATTCAAACAGGCTTTGTTTGGCTTGGTTTTCATTTCACTAAGAGTCCAGGCTGAAATAATTCTTCCCAAAGAACTCACCAAAATATGGGGATAGAGACTAAAATGCATACATTAGCTATGTAGAAATTGTTATTCAAATTATCTCAGTACTAATCCAGTGTTCTATCCATGGATTTCTCTCTTGGTCCTAGACTTTCTCTGTACTTCTGCCTGTTATTTATAGAATTCCTCTTGGATTATCTTATTTCAATTTCCCAGCAATCCTGGGAGGTTTTCAGAGCACTGCAAAGTCTGTTTCTCAGTTAGTAGATGAAGACCAAAAGGATTTATTAAAAGGCAAAAGCTAGTGGAAGAATGCTCTTAAGACACATTCATGTGAGTATGAGAATTCCCTATGGCAGGGAAGACTCATAGCAAAAGAGAGGGAGCCAGCCTGCTCTGACTTGAACTCTCAGTTCTGTTGAACTGGGGAACATACTTAGCCTTTGTGTAACTCTGTGTTTCATCTACAGGAGACAACAATCGTATCTGCTTTATGTGATTGCTGTGAGAATTTAAAGGAATTAACATTGGCACAGAGCTTGGCAGCCAGCAAACACAGTCCATGTGATATTCCTAGCAATGTTTGTACAATGTGGCCTAGGCCTGTAATCCCAATCACTTAGGAGACTAGAACAATGAGACCAGAAGTACAAAACCAGCCTGGGCTACAGAGTGAGTTCAAAGCCAGACTGATCAACTTTTGGAGACCCTGTCTCAAGATAATATAATAAATAAGCAAGGCACTAGGGATATATCCCTGTGGTAAAATACTTGCCTAGTACGCAGAGACACCAAGGTTTGCTGCCTATCACTACAAAAGAGAAAGAGAGGAAGAAAGGAAATGAAAGAAGTCTATTTGAAATTGTTTCTAATATTTCTATCAAATATCACAGAATTCTAGCCAAGCAAGCTAGCACCCACCCCTAGCTCTGACCGTCAGCCTTCTGTGGGCTCCTATGCATGCTCACCCTCATGGTTGACCATCGGTGATCAATCATTTTGCTATAGTCATGGCCCGATCACCACCACTACCATGGAGAGGGAAAAGCTTCTGGTCCTGTCTCATCATGGTCAGGGCAGATGCAGCCTTGGATGTGGGACTGCTTAAATGATGCATATTTAGAAGGATCTCGAGGAGGCCCTTTGTGAAAGCACTGTAGATTGGAAAAGAAAAGGTCTGCTCTCCTCAGATTGCAATTTCTTCTTATTATTGTAAGAGCAGCCTGGTCATTTCTCACAGACATAATGCATCTGAAAGTTGTTTGTATAAGATGAAGGATTGGTAAAATTGGGACCTGCTTCATCAGCTCCCTGAAACCCAGTGTATGGGGGTTGGGCTAGCAGCAGCCACAGAACCTGGGTGGAGACACCGAATCCCAGCATTTTAGGATCTCAGGTGAGTCCTGTCCTGCACACATGAAAACCACTCAACCACCTCTATGCAGGCACTGTGGTTGTGGATTGCCTTTTACTGAGTTGTATTTACAAAGGTTGGCACTCTGTTAGTTGGCTTATGGGGTGGGTAGTCAAGATTATCTTGATGTGATATGCCTCAGGTACAACAAAGATTTTATAATCAAAGTAGCAAGTCTTCTCCTGATTGTCTCTCATATTATTTACCTATTACAGCTTAAAAAGACAAATGCAGCCTCACCTGCACCAGCCAGGATATGAGTGAGTCATTCTGCTCCATCATTAGAACAGGCTCTGCCTGTCAATTCATGCTGTACCAGCTCAGCAAGTACAGAAAGCAAGGCCGGCCTATCACCCTCTGTCCAGCAGCTCAGGAAGCAACATCAAAGGCAACGTCCTCCCTGACTAGACAGGAGACACCCCAAACGACTCCAGCAAGGCAAAAAGGAACAAAAGGGAAGTAGAATAATGAATCGATCTAATTCTGAAGCTCCTGAAGGCATGAAGCAGGAACGAGTCCACTTAAATGACTAATGCCACAACCCTGAGAAGTGACTTAGCCAATGTGGAGCCAGAATGGGACATCTGAGGAGAGACACACAGGAGGGGCCAGAGCGAGCACTGCACGCCAGGGAGTGGGCGAGTCCTTACCACTGTGCAGCCACCGGACCCTGCCACTGTCTAGAGAGCGGGTTTCAAAGTTGCACTTAGTTGAGTTACAGATGGAGCAAGGACTTCCCTACCTATTTGACATCTCAGAGTTTCTGTACATCTTCTCACGGGCGTCTGTTTCCACTCATAAGGAAGGTACCACCATGTCCCTTCTTCCTGAATTGATAGCTGTTCAGACCACAGGGATGGGATAAATGAGCTGGAATGCACGGATAACTAATGGCAGAAGAAAGGATGTGAACCTGACCTGGGACTATGTGTCTCGACTGCTAAGTCCTTGGTTGTTTTAGCACGCCCTGAACATTTCACTTCAATTTCGGTCTTACGTTACTCTGACGAGTAGAGAGCAACAGGACCACTTGATTGGGGTTTCAGATAGGCAAACTTGCTAAGTGGCTCTCCTAACTGGAGGCTGTTATTCCATCTTCAGATTTCTATACATGGTACATTTCTTCTGCTTCTCTGGTAGGGATGCCTTCTAGAGTCCATTTTCCTTTCATTGGCTTCCTTTTTTTTTTCTTTTTCTTTTTACAGCCATGTGACTGAATTCTGACCAAAGAAGTAAGAGTTCAAGTAACACATGCCTCTTCTGAGACGTGGTCCCTGAGGTCCCTCAGCCTGGTCCTCATCAGTGGATGGCTAGGACGGGAACAATAACAATCTTCGAGGCCATGAACTGATTACAGCCAAAACACAGTCAGCTGAGTTTCTAAACGGTGATGTGATGAGTAATCTTGATTGTTACTTTGAGGAGATTTCGAATTATTAGAGAAACAAGCCTCTGGTCATGCCTAAGAAGGCATGTCATTTTACATCTGGGGGCCCAGACAAATAAAAAGGGGAAATCAAGTTTAGCAAAGACATTCGTCCATTCCTTTCTTGGCTGTGGATGCAATGTGAACACCTCCAGCTCCCCATCCCTTCCCTTCTGTGACCATATCTCCTGGCACAATTAGTCAAATAAATCCTTCCTTTTTGAGCAGAGCAAAGATCGCCAAGCCCACACAATCGCCAGCCTCAACCATTCTCAGACAACCATGTCTCTAAAACTTACACTGAGCTGAGCCACTTTGTGTCTGAACTAATTTGTCTTTAACTCGTAGCTACAATGCATGCCCAGCCCTGCATGCCAGGTCTTTGGTACAGCAGCAGCAGCAGCAGCAGCAGCAGCGTAGCAGCATGCCTCTTCCTTTGCTTTATGGAGACTATCAATTGCATCCCCACAGTGATTCTTCAAGGCACTTGTCAATCACTGAGCCAAAATCATCTGGGGGAAATGAACAGCCAGGCATGGTTCTGTGGAGGCAGGTACCAAAGTGGATGAGGACAGGCTTTGTAGTCAAACAGAGCTTAGTGCAAGATTCAGCCTTATTGTGAATTAGTTATGCACACCCTGGATACTCCCCCAGCCTCCTTAAGTCATGGTCTCTTCATCTGGTGCACAGCTAGGTTCATTTACATGCAGAGCAAATGCATCACTGCCAGGATTATCAAGACAAGAGGGGCTGCCCTTTTCTGCAGACAGAATAAGAAGAGATGGCTGGATCTGTAAGCACTTTGAAAATGGGTTGTGATTTTTGTCAGGTTCCTCAACCACACCTCCAGCATTTATGTGAGCATTCCAGTTGACATGAGGCCAATTCTGCTCACATTCTCGGGGCAACTTCAACAAAATGCCCATCATCCCCGGGCAGGTGTCTGACAGGTACCGGGTCCTGCCTGCCCATGGGCTGTCATTGTCATCCCCCATTCTTCACCCTCAGTGCCTACCGTGACTGGCTTTGTTTCAACACCATTTACTTATTTCCCCTTTCTGTACAAGGACAGAGTGAGTGACAAGTATCTAAGGAATCACTTCGATTTATTTTTGTGGTGTTGGTTTCAAAAGTTGACCTTCTACTTATGAAAAAGCCTATAGTTTTCCACCTAGGGGGATATTTAGTAGACAGAGAAGTGGACATATGGATAGATAGCTTTTATAGATAGATTTAAGCAAAAGCCAGCAAGTCCATTTAAAGGAATATACCAGGGAACACTATACAAACCTCTGGAGATGGCAACGTAATGGTGTGAGTTAGGAAATGCCCATTTAAAGAAATATACCTGTAAATGTTATACACACCTCTGGAGATGAATTAGGAATGCCATTCTGAAACAGGCCTCCTCAGGTTGGCACAAGCATACACTTCCTGCTTTCTCCCTGGCTTTGTTTACTCCAAACATGAAGCAAACAATTGCTCCTTTCTTGCTCAGATACTCCATGAAAATGCCCATGACAGCTCAGTGTTTGGGTATTCCAGGACCTAGGAAGCACCCTGCTACCTTCTCATACTCAGCCTGCTCTCCCTTCATGGGAGACAGTTATAGGGAAGTCTGCACCTCTCCTTTCCATGTTTCTCTCATGTCTTAGCATCTACTATTTTCTCTGCCATTACAGTCTGTTTGTCTTTGCTATTTCTCTTCTCTGAATTGTTGCTGTGGTGTACTGGCATTTCTCATCGGGCCTTTCTGTACCATACCTTATTTACAGCCAAGCATCTGAGCCACCTGGAAAAACTTAAATAGCCAATGGCTTAGTCCCAGCTTGGAAATTCTGACTTAATTTGTATGGATTGTAGCTTGCAACTTAGATGTGCTAAGTCTTTCAGGAAAAGTCTAGGGGTAGAGAGAAATGTGAGTGCCATTGCTCTACACAGCCAGACTCATCCTGAACCCTTGCTACTGCAGTTGGCATCTGCTGGCTTGACTTGCTTAGATGACACGGCAGCAGGGAAATACTTGAGTATCCACTTCAGGGTTTTTATAAATCCATCCCAGCACTGTTCAAGGACACCCAATCTTTGAGTGATTTTAAATCATGATTCCATTCCATTATTGCAGGTTATTAGAAACAGGCAGGGAACGGAAGAACATCACAGCAATTCTGCCAGGCTCTGGACTGCTGTCCCCATCTAGGAAATGTATCACGCAGGCTATTTCAGGTTGTTAATCAGTCATGGAAAAAACAGAGCCATCTGGTGCCACCAGGTATGGACACTATAGGAATTCTCTCCACTACCCATAAAACACAACTCATCTCTGTAGAAACTAAACTTCAGTGTGGAGTCTCTCCGCAGCTTCACTGACCTCGGCGCGCCAAGGAGACAGTTGGCCCTTCCCAATAGACAGATCTTGGAGGGCATATTAATCTCAAACCTGGCTTTGAGCTGGTGTCAGAGAAATCACTTCAGCCCCTGAAACACACGTCAGAGCCAAGGGATCTCAGAACCTCAGGTTGTCTTAGGACAGTGTTGATTTTCTGTTCTGTGCATTCTTCCTTTGGCAGTGTGTGTTTGTGTGTGTGCATATGCATATGCATGTGTGTGTGTGTGTGTGTGTGTGTGTTAGTCCCCTATCTGCCTCCCCAAGGCTCAGGTCAATGAGAATTGACATGTCAGCTGCTTCTAAACCATTATTACTGGTAGGCCAGTTTCTGCACCATCTAAACTCATGTGTATATCCACTCTTTGCTTTCATACTTCTGGGGAAAAGTGACAAGAACTCTAGATTGTGGAAGGACCTACTCAGAATTGGCCCTGGCTACCACAGGCAGCTAGTTAATGGATGGGGAGAGACAAGCTGTGTCTCTTCACTAATGACTCACACCTTCTCCTTTTCTCTTTCCCTGTTTCCCTGGTCCCACAGCGGCGCACTCCTGGTGTTTCCTCATCTTTTAGGCATTGCTGTCCTCTCACTATGACCCTTGTCCCTGGCTGCTCAGTCACTGTCTTTTCACTCTATTCATTCCTTCTTGGCTTTGGAGGCCACCTGTCCCTATGTGTACATTTACCAGGTATGTTGTCGTCTCTGCCCTCTCTTCCTCGCCCCAGGTAGTGTGTGGTGGCAAATTCACTGCAGAAAGAGAATCCACCACATCAGAACTCTGGACTTCTGCCCTGGCAAAATGTACATGGATGTAATCAAGAACAGCACAGAGAAGAGCACCAGAGAAGAAAAGTGAACGTGTTTTTAGCAGGGTGCTACTCAGGGAAACACTGTTTATTCTGCTTAAGCTACCATGATTTAGTTAGTAGAATTTTAAATTAAAATGTGTACACTTATAAAACAAATTTCATCCTCGAAATACCTGTTGTTTTCTTTGTTTTTAAAGCCAAAGTGTGTTTCACGTGTATGTGTGATCCCAAAAGCAAGATCCTAACTGGGCACGTTTGCCAGGGCTGACTTACACTTGAACACAGAAGGGTGGCCATCTTTGAGTGCTGGCTGTGTGGGCCGAGGGGCTCCAGTGTTTGCTGGCTACAGGGATAACCTCCCGGACACGGCCGCTGCTCTTCCTCTCCTTCCTTTCCTCAGCCAGCATTTTCTTTCCCAGCTCCAAGGTGCCATTCCTTGGCTTCTGTCTCCCACCCAACTTCACAGCTATAAGGTGGCATCCAACGTTTCCCAGCAGCATATGCTGCCAGGAACATGTGCCAAAGCAGAGACTGTAAGAAAAGGAAAAGGATCCCATGGAGGAGTGTGTGTGTTGGGGGGGGAGGGGTGGAGGCTCTCCTGCTGGCCAATGGGACAGAGCCTCAGCTGGTTGTACTGCTGGGGCCTCACAGGAACACACAGCTTTCTCTGGACTTTGCGGTAGCCAAAGGTCACCTCAGCTAGCTGTTTTCTTTTCATAGTCCAGGAGGTGTTGTGGGATCACATACTGTCCCAGAACCCCTGGCCTCCCTTGCCACCACCCAGTACAGCATGGCAGAAGGCCAGACACTAACAGCCTGTGATAGTGAAAGTGGCTCAGCAGCCAGCTCTGGGTTCAATCCCAGGCTCTCGTTCTTGTTGGTAATAGGACCTGGGTACCTTCTAGTGCGGTCACTTGACAGAGATGTAATACAAATGATTCCTCCTTCCCACTGTTTTTTGCATCCTCTCTTAAGATGCCTGTTAGGGTTAGTTTTTGTCAACTTGTCATAAACTAGAGTTGCTGGAGAAGAGGAAATCTTAATTAAGGACATGCCTTCATCAGACTGGCCCGTAGACAAGTATGTTGGGTCTACTATGGGTTATACCTCTCCTGGGCACAACCTAGGTTAGTTAAAAAAAATGTAGGTTGAAGAAGCCAATGAGAGTAAGCCAGCAAGCAGTGTTCCCTGTGAAGAAGCCAATGAGAGGAAGCCAGCAAGCAGTGTTCCCTGTGAAGAAGCCAATGAGAGTAAGCCAGCAAGCAGTGTTCCCTGTGAAGAAGCCAATGAGAGGAAGCCAGCAAGCAGTGTTCCCTGTGAAGAAGCCAATGAGAGTAAGCAAGCCAGCAAGCAGTGTTCCCTCGTGGCTCCCGCTCTGTTCCTACTTCCAGGTCCCCACTGTGGACTTTTTCCTGGCTTCCCTTTGTTGCTAGACTATAGCCTCTAAATGAAACACTTTTCTCCTCAGGCTGCTTTTGGTCATGGATTTAACCCAGCAACAGAACCCTAACAAAGACAGGCCCTCTTCTACTTTCATGGCCTTCATACACACATCACACGTGGATAAACTCCCTATGAGACAAAATGCAATATTTGTCTAGCTATGGCTGCTTTTACTTACCACAATGACCACAATTTCCTTCTTCTTCATATCTGAATAAAATCCCTGATCTGTCAACAGACAAATGGACCTCCTTCTTTAGGAACAAGAACATTCTGTGGCCCACAGGAAGCTCATTTCATGCTTGCCAGCTCGGGTTAACCCCTGAGATAAGAATCTGAACACAGGTCTCTTAGGACATGGCGGCCCTTCTCTCAGTCCTCAGGTGCCTCACTCATGTCAAACCTACTGAGCACTGACTTCACGCCAGACACATTTGTGGAAGCCGAACAGAAGCACAGACAGACGTAGCACATCACAGAGCTCAGAGCGCAGTGACAATCCCGATGTTGAGGGAAATACTCGGAGTATAGGACATCATCTTAGATCAGTGGCTATTTTTAGATCAAGGTTGAAATATAAAACAGAAATACATGGCCTACTTAATGAGGCAGAAAATACACATGAAGTAAATGTGTAAAAGATATTAGTTTTTCAAATAGGGGTTACTATCCCCAGACCTGGTTAATGGAGACTTCTATTCTGGTTTCTGTCCTGGGTCACAAGGATAGAATTGCATGGAATACACAAAGACACACAGAGAGGAATGCTCCAAGTGGAGGAGGCCACACCAAAAATGGCGGGAAGCCGGAAGTAAAGCAATAGTCTCGATTGTGAGTTTCATGAACTCAGAAGTACAAGGTGGCCTCGTGTACCAGGTTCAGGTTTGTGGCATCAGAGAGTTGAGTTTCCAAACGGTTTAAGCAGTTAAGGTAATCAATGTGTCTTCAGAACATGGATCTGGTGGCAAATGGGCAGGGTGAGGCAAGAGGAAGGGCAGAGAAGGAGCAGTTCTGAACCCAGGTGTGAATGATGAAGACCCAACTGAGGAAGACTCCATGTAATGGAAAAGTGTGTCCACCAAGAGGTCTCCTGTCATGAAACTGAAACTCAGAGCATGTGTCTATAACAAGAAGGGCCTGGTAAAATTAGATATTCACTTGGCATCTAGGAATGTGCTCTTGAGTCATTCACTTGGGTTTGCTAGCTAAAGACACTGAGTTAAATCATCTCCAGGAAACGGCACACGGAAGAAATGAGAAGGGGCCAGGTACCGCCGTGAGCATCAGAACACAAATGTCAGTTCCTCCATGAGAGCAACAGCTTCCCAGAGTTACACACAAGGGAAAGGATGGCTCGCACCATCCAAGCATATTCTGTGAGCTGCCTTCTCAGACAGCCCAATGTTAAGTCAGGAGATACAGAGAGAGCCTGTTCCAACCCAAACCCCAGCTTCTACTTCTAATTATTTTTCTTGACTATATAAGTGTCTCCCATTATAAACATTTCTAAAAGCTGTATGTTAGCCCATCCTCTGCGAGAAGGTCATTTTCTAACCGTATTCTATCTGTGACTCCAATATTGCTGCTCTCAAGGAACCTGTTGCTGACCCCCACAAAGTATACCCATTCCTATTCATAAGACACTCTAATGGAGGAATGCATGCTGTTGGAATCTGAGATAACCAGGTTATTTATTATCTCTGTCCTGGGTAGGTTGCTCTATCCAAAGCACAGTGTACAGGACAAATTTGGTGTGGCAACTGTGTTTGTTTAAGACAGGCAAATTAGAAGTGAAAATGCTCCATCGAGAATACTACAGTCAAGAGCATCTGTGCTATACACATTTTCACAGAGGCTGACAGACTCCTGGGAGGGCTCCTCTCCCAAGGTCAACAGAGACCCCGCATCCTATGCCATGTGTGCAGGATGCTGAGTCTCTCACAAGCAGACAAGCAAAGGAGGCTGTCTTTGAGCTTTAGGAAATGGAGAGAACAATTTTAGAGCTCAAAGTAATTTCCCGACTCAAGACTTGGTCTCATTTTCTCACACTGGGTACCTTCATTTCCTCTGAAATGAAGGAACCTTTCTCAGTTCTTACAAGAACGAGGGCAGAGGGGGTGGGGTAGCACCTTCAGCACCTTATCTGCAAGTGCTAGGGAATTAAGGAGGGGTTCCTACCACTTGACATCAACACCCTCTGCCTACTTCGGTTTCCACCAGGATAATTTTCACACTTCCAAAAAAAATCCATGTCTTTCTAAACACCATGAATAATGGATTGAGATCTCTGAAACCCCCTTCCTCTTCCTCCACAATTTAAATCAAGTCTCTTTCAGAGCCAACGTACTCTACATACTGATTGAAGTCTGAAAAGGTTATAAATAGCAAAGGTTGAAAACTTTCCACAAAGGTAAGTAGATGAAGAAAATCACACATGCCATCCACAGCCAGGATGTGTTCCCATCAAGTGCCATTCATTATGGCACTATTGTCTCGCAGAGGTACGGTAAGTCAACGCTGCAGAGTTGTCACTGTGCTGGCCTCTGTGCTCCACGCCTTGCTCCTCAATTCTGGGACATGATGTCATTTTCCTGAGTCGAGTCTTGGTGCAGTTAAGCTGCATGAGGCTTAAAATGAACAAAGTCACTACACGGCAATGGACACTGTTTAAATGTCATGCACTCTGTGGGACTGGAGCTGGCGTCTATGAAGCTATTGGCTGAGTAGCAAGTTTTAAGATTCTCCTGCTTCAAATTTCCCCCCAAAATTCCTACCTATGGATTGCATCAGGATTGTCAGGAACATCACATCTCTATAGTGATGCACACTATAGGAATATATACATATACATATACATATGTATACATATTCAAGCATATATGCATATATATTTGAGTAAAGGAAAGAGGTTCTTCACCGTCAACATGGTAGAGATTACTAAAGTGCAGTTTGCATGGTGTCTATAATTTACAAAGCTGTCACAGATTTGTTATTTGATACCAAGAATATGCATGTGGGACTATTCTATTTCTCACAGAGTCCAAGTAAGTCCTGTCCAACAAATAATCTACAGAATGTTTGGTATGTGCAGATGCTGATATGCTGGGGGTGTGGGCGGCATGGGGATTTACTCCAATGGGGTTCAGGGCTGAGGAGAAATAGGCAATAAACACAAAACACAATCATGGAGCTGGTGAGAGAGAGCTATGAAGGAAATCCATCGAGGTAAAAATGCTCAAGGGTGAAGAACAATGGGGTGGCACTGTTCTTGTAGTGACTTTTGAGGTAAAAACCCAGAAAGTTGAACAGCAAGGGTGGGGTGACTCATCATAGAGCGGGGCATGTCTAGCAGTAGGAAGCATGAGTTCAGGAGCTCTGCAGAGAGATGTCGTGGCGGGGTTCTCTGCACACAGACTGCTGAAGTGGAAGCCAGGCTGGTGGGAAGGGACCACCACTGAGGACAAGGAATCGTGGTAGAGCAGGAAGGTGTCAATCACACACGTACAAGGGCCTTGACCCAGGTTCACGGCCCTGTGATGACCAAGCCCTACTCATCTTAAGATACTTCATGCTGCGTCTTCCAAGCCCTACCATCTGGAGCCGGCATGGTTCACCCAGGTAGAAACAAGGAACATGGAATCAGAGTCCCGCTGAAGCCCGCACAGCCTGTCTTCTCAAATTCCACACAAGAGGCAAGCCATTTGCCTGGCTTTCAAATCTGAAATTCTCCTCAACACAAAGAGGTGTTGCTTTTGTTCTTTGTCCTTGGTGGCCTCCTGGCTGAAGTCCCATCTCGGGCTCCACACTCTGGGGGAAACTCGAGCACTGCAGATAGAATATAATTACTGGAGCAAACTGGAAAGGTGACTGAAGAAAAGATAAAACATATTTAATGCCTCCAGGAAACGAGTCCAAATGGATCTGATGAGCATCACAGGGCGAATGGAGTGTCTGTTCTCCCCC
Organism: Mesocricetus auratus; assembly: GCF_017639785.1. Taxonomy (NCBI): domain Eukaryota; kingdom Metazoa; phylum Chordata; class Mammalia; order Rodentia; family Cricetidae; genus Mesocricetus; species Mesocricetus auratus. The sequence continues at coordinate 85,385,950 of NW_024429190.1, forward strand.
ACCCTGCTTGGACACAAACTGAAATTGCTTTAGAAACCTGTCACATCGAATTAGCAAAGGCAGATAGCAATTCAGAGGCGTGCCAGGGTGGCAGTGCTGAGGACTGCTGTGGGAAGGCTTCCTGAAGCATCTCCGGGGGTGGGGGAGATCTGACTCTTTCTTCTCCCTTTCAGTACCAGCAGGGATGGGAGTTCTGGTGGGTTGGGGATAAGCCTCTTTGAAGACCTGCAGGGCTGTGCTGCAGTGCTAGGGAACAAGGACAACATGTGCATCTCTCAGAGGGAAAGGAGAACGAGTCTGCCATCTTCAGTTGGTTCCAGCCTGTGGTCGTGTGACAAGGCTCCAGAACGCAGACCTGAGTTGGTCCAGCAGAGTGAGGAGCTGTAGATGACTTGGCTTTTGACCTTAGGGTGAACTCAGTCCGGAAAAAGGCTCGAAAACCAGAGTAACGTGTTCTTCCCTTGACCACGGTGGCTGGTGTTCCCCTCAGGGGACAGCCTACTGTGATCCTTACTCATTTGTACTTCCTTTAAAATACGGTGCCATGTTTGCAGTCTCTCAAACACTTACTGATATGTTTGGCTACTTTCTCTCCCTCAAACTCCAAAATGCAAGGGGCATATGAGCTGCCTTATCTCCAGATCTCAGAAGAAGACCTGGACACAGTGACCATGCTAAAATCTCACTGAAGGAACAGCAAATTCACAAACCATGTAGACAGCAGCAGAGTATGAGCTGTGGGTGTTGGCATCCATTGATTAATGATAATAGGCAATGTTTGAACCCATTGGAAGGTAGGCAGTCGAACCTGTCCTCAGCCACAGGGACCAATGCCCACCTTGAAGGCTAATCTCTCCTTTGTAATGAGATCTTGCTTGTGGAGTAATTAGCTAAATAGCCTTGTCTGGTCTCAGAGGGGTAAAGACATATTCCCCTCTGAGGGGAAAATTTTATGCATCACCTCAAAACTGGTTCCTTGCTCTACACAATAGCATTTTTAGATTTTTCAATTTATGTCTAGGACATCCCAAACTCAAAATGGTCTAATACTTTTTACTTCCTTTTGAAATGTCTTCAGTCTAAGTCTGCAGAAAGATTGCAGTAATGGAAAAATAATGATCCAGACTGACTTCATATTCTATCATATTTGCTCTGCCTTGAGTGTATCGGTAAGGATGCATGTGTCTAGATATATGCCTAAATATGTATGTCTGTGTATATATTTTGCATGGATCTTTGTGTGCATATATGTTATCATGCATATGCATATGTCTATGACTGTATCTATCCCTATATACATATGTACCTGTGGATCTATGTTTGTATATATGTGCATGCATATGCACATGCGTGCATTATTTACTCATGTACCTATACACCTATACCTATAGATGGACACAATCTGTGTGACAATTAGTGTGGGTATGTATACATTGACTGAGCTTTTGGGATATTGGTTGGAGACATGGATGCATTACATACTTATACTTCAGGATGAAGCTATGAAGTTGAAAATATGGTCTGTAATAATATTACCACATTAAGAAGTCTAAATTTTATAACTACCCCATTTTCTAGTAAGCAATTCATCTCTCAAATGTCAAGAGTCCCAAAATGTGCTCATGGCACTTTTTTTTTGTCTGGGTCCCATGAAGAATCACATGGCGATTCGGTGGCCATGTCTCTTCAGTCTCCTTTAACTTGAGTGCTTCCAGCCCAGTTTTTCCTTGTACTTTTATGACCCTGACATTTGTGTAGAATCCAGGGCCAGTTGTCTTACATAATTTCCTTTCATTTTAATTTGTCTGCTTGTTTCCTCTAATTATATCCAGGTTAATGTCTAACATTCTAAGTACCCAAAACAATCAACCAGAGGTACATGTGAAATAGCTCAGGTTTCCAAAAGGACATTTTAGAATAAGTTATCAAACCGGTGAAGATTACACGCACTCACGACAGGTGCCGTATGTCACCTGGTCACCTGCTAAGGTGGTCCCTCCTGAGCTCCTCAGAACAAAAGCCTCATCAACATGATCACGCTAGTGCTTCCCGTATGCCAGTTATTCGATACAAGCACGGGGTCTTACCGCGTCACATTCCGCTTGCACTACTGACAATGAACTCTCTTTCTCAAACTCCATTTTCTACCAGCAAAAGATAAGTTTAATATAAATGACTTTACAATGCTTGCTGTATTTGTTCTTGTGACTATGAAAGTACTTATGAACATGCACAAAAGTACAGCCATTTGAAATCCCCTCAAGCAGTAAGGTGCTGTGCTAGGGGACACTGAGCAGAAGATGGCTACATTTCTTAGGCAATGTGTGAGAACAGGTGTGACTCTGGATCTACGCATGCTTAGCTGGCAAAAGGTTGTCCAAGAAGTATGGACACTGGAGTCAGTGAGATGACTGAGTGAGTGAAAGGCACCTGCTGGCAGCCCAAAGATTTGCGTTAACCTCGGAACCCACATGGTGGAAAGAGAGAACCGATTCTCGCAGGTTTCCCTTGGTCCTCCTCATGCTAGTCCATGCTACATGTGCTTCCCTAGCCCCCTCCCCTTCCCAAGTAAGTGTAAAAACTAACATAGGAAGCGTGAACAAGAGAAGGTGCCAGGTTTTAGGCCTAAGGGGACTGCACTAAACCAACAAGACCATGCCTTTGAAGTCACACAGCTGCTGCCTCCATTCCTCTGAAATCTGACTGTTGGATTTCTTACTCATTTCCACGTCTAGCAATGATCGAAAGGCCTCAAGAAAATGCTTCTACAGCAAACTGTGACAAAAAATGGAATCCCTGTGTCTACCAGATCACTCTTCCGACATGTCTCAGAATTCTTTTCACTTCACAAACCCTATCCTTACTAATTCAGGATCCTGAGCCCAGAGACCATGGTTGTGCTGTCCAAGATCACACAGCTACAGGGTGACTCAAGTGCTCCTAGTAGCTGCTCATTCTGACTCCAGCCCATGTGAGATCAGACTATAAAGTACTCATTGCTCTGAGACTAGACTTCTCTACCTTCTCACCTCAGGCCAGCCTCATGGAGCAGGACACCTGCTTGGTGTGTGGACGGTGGAGGAACATCCCCATATCCATTCCCATAGTTTGCAGATAGCCTGTTACTCACTGACCAGGGCATCTCAGAGACTCCTGTCTTCCATTCTGTACCCAACAGGTTACTAAATTATCTCCATCTCTTTCCCCTTCCCTGTGGGTATGCTGTGGTACACGCCTTCATTTCCTCTGTGCCTGCTCTCTTACAAGGGTTCTGAAAACTTCCTCACATGGATATGGTAACATAGTCAACACACAGAGCTGGAGAGATGGATGTGGTTTCAGATGACCCCAGTTAAGTTACCACCACCCATGCTCAGGTGGCTTGTAAGTCCTGCCCCACGAAACCCTATGCCTCTGGCCTCTGTTGGCACCTGCACAATTATGCACATAGCCTTACCCAGAAACACAATATAAATAAATCTTTAAAAAATACACAGAAAACACAGAAGCACATGTGTGTCAAGCTGTCCTTTGTTACATCAGGTAGCAGAAAAACATAGCACAGCTCCTATTCATTCAGATATTTTTTTCAGAAAAAATATTCTTTTTACATGAATTTAATAATCATTTTATTATTGTTATTTTAACAAGTTAACAAACACCTGTGTGTGTTAATTCCTATCATGGTTACCATGGTTAGCCACATAACATAAAACTCTTTGGGGTTCTCTGTGAAAGTTGAATCTGTTAGTTTCTGATACAAAAAAATGAGGGAACCACACATATAATAATATTTTTTTAAAGAGAACACTTACTTAATCAAGTTACCCCTCTTTTCTAGTCCATTCGTATGCTGAAGGCAGTGGACAGGGCATTTGGCAGCACCCTGAGCCCCATCATTACTGGGACCAACACCAGGCTTACCATCTCTTTCTCTCGCCAACGTTTTTCCTGCTCCATTCTGCCACATATAATCTAGGGCTTGTATTGAAGTGGATGCATAGATGGGTGACTCTACCTAGATGCATGGACCAATGGCACTATTTCTTCTTTATCTGAGTAAGTGATGAATGGTTCTGGCTATGATCTCGGTCCATGGTTCTTCATCCACCTGGCTATGTGGAATGGTGACTCTGTTGTGTTGGCATTGCTGGTGGACCCTGTCGCGTCTGCCGCACAGCCTGTGTCTGAGAACGTGTGGAGGGTGTCGGGGATTGACAACACAGAGACTCGTTCAACGATATAAAGAAAACTTTAAGCAGGCCCCAAAAAGGTTCAAGAAAACTTCCTAAGAAAGGCTCCCACCAGAGAAGCTTCTGCTCTCTCCTCTACCCTGGCTGGGTCTGCTCTGACACCAGAGGTAGATGTGGGTGGGTCTGAAGGTGTGGTTAGTCTTTTTACAAGGTCGAGGTCTGGGTGGTTTCTGTGGGCAGGCTTTTTCCAGGAACTTATTGCCCCAGGCTTTGTATAGTTTTTAGTAAACATGTTTTTAGTAAACATTGTCTTAAAGCTGTCTACTCCCAGGCCATGGGGAAGTGGGTCTCTGCTCAAGGTCTGGTGTTCCCACAGACCCCATGTTGGTGTTGGGCTCTGAGACTTGGAAGTGTTGAACAAAGAAGGCACTCTCTACGGGACACGCATTGCCACTGCTTCATAGATTGTCAGTTCAGTGGTCCGCCAGCTTTCCCAGCTCCTCCTGGGTCTATCGCTTCAGTGTTTGAGTCAGTGTGTGCTACTCCAAGGCCAAGATCTCTGGTTTCTTCTTGCCACCTGGCCTGCTAAAACACAGGACATAGTTCTCATTCTCAGGTTCCAGGCAGCCATGGCTTCTCCCCTCTGTGTTCTCTGACTTGTTTTCTGAGCCCAACTGGTCTAGAATCACTTTAGGCCCATCAACTATCACAGAGTATATTGTCTATGGGCCTCTTGCTGTTCTCTCATGGTCCCTGATCATTAACTTGCCCTTGATGCCCAAACCAGGCCTTTGAACTCTGTGTATCTCCCACAGTTGGGAAGTATCTGACACAGTAATTAATGTATTATCCCTATAATTCACAAGTTCTGCTTCCCTGCTTAGATGTTAATTTATCTTAAGTCTCCAGCGTTCTTTCTCAGATCCATGTTTGGCAGAAAACCAAATGCATCTCCTCTGAACCAAACCAGAACCCTTTCGGTCATTTGTGCCTCTTCACCCAACTTCCAACCAAAGGGAATGTGACTCTTATCTTTATATCCCCAAATGCCCATGTAGCCCTTCACCTACAACTATCATATAGACTTAGTTTTCCACAGGCTTCTCTGCCTTCTATTTCTGAAAATATCTCACAAATCGTATGTTGGTACCCAAGTACCATAGTTAGATGACCTAAACAGTATAGTATACACCATCGTGTGGGCACCAGTACCATAGATGACCTGGACAGTATAGCGAATGCCATGCTGTGGCCTCAGTAGCATAGTTAGATGACCTGGACAGTATAGCAAACACAATACTGTTAGCCCTTCAGGAGGACTCACATTACAGGGATGGAGAAAGAAGATGGAAAAGAAACCAGGCAGGGCTGGTGAATTCAGGCCAAATATGGTGGTACACATATGTCATCCCAACTTTCACTTCTCTGGAAGCTGAGGCTGGCGGATTTTTAACTGGAGGCTAGCCTGTATGAAATGACAGAGCCCTTCCTCAGAAAAACAATGTCAACACAAAACTCACATTTTTAAATTGGGAGTCTACATCAAGCAATAGATTTTGAGTTTGTTAGGTATCAGAATTACAAAGGGAGTTTGCTCAAAACAAGGTACTTTAGATGTTCTGCCCTAGTTGGTTTGGGACAGAGTACAGAACTTCTGTTTAACAAACGGGCTGTCCTCATGAACAAGGTCTTTGGAACACATCTTGAGAGTCACTGCCAAAAGAGCTGCAAGGAGGGGTGCTTAAAGGCAAAGTTCTAAAATGAGGATTTTTAGATCATTCAGGGACGAATTTGGGGGCAGGAAGGAGAACAGAAAACCTTGGCTTTGTATCTCCAACACACATCTTCAGAATCCAAGACGTTTATAATATGAACCCTTCTGTTGGGGAAGTTCTGTGTATATGTCAATAAATTACTGCTGGCCAATAGGAATCTAGATAGGTGGGGTTAGGAGTCCAGGAGGATTCTGGGAAGGAGAAACACAGGAGAGTTCGAGATGTAACGTCATTGGGGTAGGAAGCCCGGAAACCTCTCTGGTAAGAGAAATACTTAGATTAACAATTATGGGGTAATTACTTAAGTCAGAGCTAGCCAGTAAGAAACAAGCAAGGCCAACAGCTTCATAATTAATATAGCCTCCTGTGTGTTTATTTGGGACTGATGCGGCTCTGGAATCAGGCTGGCGGGAAGGCATTCTCTCAAGAAATAGCTTCTCTTTACAGAATGGTTGTCAGGAGCGGGATTGAATTTCCACGCAAAATAACAAAAACTTTAAAGGAATTTAGAAACAGAAGAACGGAGAGAAGCACAGATTTTTGGTAGCAGCATTTTTCTCAGGTGTGCTCTGTTTTGCTAGCAACAAGCCGAGATTCACGCGGCTCGCTTACTGGAGTCTTCCTGACTCGGCATAAAAAGAAAAAAAAAAAAACCAGCAAGGTTGTTTTAAGAGACTCTGCTAACGATTTAAAGGTGTGTACGTACAGCTGGAAGTGGCAGCTTTTGCTGGATGTCAGCATGGACTGAGGCGGTAAGCTGGAATCACGCTTTCGCCGGCCATCTTGGAAGGCACCAGTTTAAAACAGCCGCGGTTTTAACAGATAAGACACGTGGCCAGAAAAACGTAAAGATTTACAGTAAAGTCAGACTTGGATGAACAAACCTCTAAAGGTTTACAGTGTGTTTAAAAATATACGTGAGATTGAGAGAGAAAATGAAACGACAAAGTGGTAAATAAATACAAAAGCCGGCTGTGGTGGCGCACGCCGGTAGGATTTACTTCAGAGGCAGAAGCAGGCAGATTTCCAAAGAGAAACCCTGTCTCAGAAAAAAAAAGAAATAAAAGTAAAAGAAATAGAATAATAGATAAATAAATAAGCCACGTAAAGATGGAAAATACACAGAAAGTCTGGATACTGTACGCTATTGTGTTTTTCAGTTTTTTGATTGCTAAGGAAGAAACAGCTGCTAAAGTACACTTGATTATAAATGCTGATGAATTAATCCAACTTCTATCTTTTGAAAATGCCTTGACTTCAAAATTTAAGTATAAGGATATGTTACTCGGAAAAGGAGTTTTTGCTTATGTTTCTACAGAAAATGAAAAGCTGAGGATTCCTTCCAGGCTTTTGTGGTTTGACCAACCAAGACCCCCGGAAGCAGTGGATCAGATGTTCCAACAATTGAAACAGCTAAGATGATGCAGTCTTACAGACCCCGAAAATATGGACTTATACAGGTTTCTGAGTTTTGTCATGATCCCCATGGTATGAACGGCGCCCCCTTCCAGCAGGAAGCAGTTTGGAATGAGCAAAGTCCCAATTCCCATCTTGTTTATAAATCTTTGTTTTCATTTAAATGGGATTGTTTATAATTGGCTAGTGATCACAGCCAATCTTTTTTAATGGTAAAAAAGGGGAATTATGATATGGGTATTGTTTTTCATTTATTGATACAAATTCAAGGTCAATTTTGTGATATGTATATTTCTCCTCTTGATTAAGTATTGTGCTTATACTGATCTTTTACAATGTAATGCATAATTGAATACAGATTATAGATAGTTACTTATAATGTCAGAACTTATAGTTAGGTAAGTTAGGTTTTCTAGATATACAGAAATATATTTGAGATAAACAGTCTTCAAACCTCTCAAAGACCTTCAGAAAATGGCATTTAAAATGGTTTAGGGTTTTTCTTGACAATGAGAAATGTCTGCTCCTGGCAGCACCAATTATGTCTGAGAGGAAGATGGGCATCGAAGAAACTCATTATGGAGTTTGCTTTCAACATGGCAAGATTAGCCATTTGGGGAAGAAACTGCTCTTGCCTGTACTACTTGACTGTTGTTGTATAATCTGGACATGCAGGACCCACAGGAAAGTGACTGCTGAATTCAGTCTTACAGGGTTCCTGCTTCATGGAAGAGTCTATCAGACTTTCTGCAGGACACAGAAAAATGACTGACAGACTGCCAATGCAGATGGACAGTTTGAAATTTCCTGCTTTGCTGAGAAGTGTTCCAGACACATTGTGGCCTATGGGCTGAAGATGGATGCCCCAACGTTACAGAGGAACTTCGGGTGACTGTCCAGGCAGTAAGATGTCTCTGTCAATCCTAGTGATTATATATTATCCTTCTGTGGTCTTTGATGGAGTTGAAGACAGATAGTTATAATTATAGTTTTCCTTAGTTATAATAAAAGATAAGCTACATATAGGACTTTGGACTCACAAGGATGGGATGGATGATATTTTTTTTAAATCTTGCTAAATGTTAATAGACAAAATTAACTGTGTTCTTACTTGATAACTGTTCTGTTATATACAATTTGACTGTGTTAAAGTTAAGACCTTTCTTTTTGTTTAAACAGAAAAGAGGAGATGTTGGGGAAGTTCTGTGTATATGTCAATAAATTACTGCTGGCCAATAGGAATATAGATAGGTGGGGCTAGGAGTCCAGGAGGATTCTGGGAAGGAGAAACACAGGAGAGTTGGAGATGTAACGCCATTGGGGTAGGAAGCCCGGAAACCTCTCCGGTAAGAGAAATACTTAGATTAACAATTATGGGGTAATTACTTAAGTCAGAGCTAGCCAGTAAGAAACAAGCAAGGCCAACAGCTTCATAATTAATACAGTGTCTTGTGTGATTATTTGGGGACTAGAATGTGGCAGAGCCCAGGCGGCTGGCGGGGGATATACCAAAGTGGCTAGCAAAGGAAAAGCTTCTCTTAACACCCGTCTGCCTGACTCACAGAAGAAAAGGGGGGCCTTTTCCTTATGACAGAAGTAGAAGCATCAATTTCCATCCTTGATTTCTCCACCTAAACTCATCCCTGAATTTTCGGCCCATGCAACAGAGACCACTAGGTACCCAGGATACAAATAATGATACTCACAAGGAAACCTTTGGGGGTCATATAAAGGAGAGATGGTGGAATGTTTGGGGAAAACACTTGGTTCACAAGAAGACTAAAAAGAAATTCTGAGTGCAGATCAACGTTAACAATGTGCCTATGAAACCCTCCATGTCTGTCAGCCATGTTGGGCTACAGAGCACTTAGAACATGGGTAGTGAAAATGAAGAAAGAAACGCTTGATTATATTTAACTGTGATTAAACTAAACTTAAAAATGCTTTTTCTAGCTGGGTGTGGTGATGCATGCCTTTAATCTCAGCACTTGGGAAGCAGAGACAGGCAGATCTCTGTGAGTTCATGGCCAGCCTGGTCTAACAAGGAGAGTTCCAGGACAATCAGAGATATGAAACCAAACATAGAAACACCTTTTTCTATTCTTGGAAAATGTTTAAACATGTGGGGCAAAACCTGGCTATATACCATATGTATAAACCATACATTTTATGAAATGTGAAAAGAAGCCAAATACTTCTGATGAAAATTCAAAAATTAGCATGTGGAGTTGTATATGTCAAAATGTAGGCTAGCTCTTGGAACCTTAACATGAATAAAACTCAATAAAGTTTAACTTGATTATTTATTGAAATATTTTAATGTATTGAGACAATTGTTGAAACCAATTTTATATTTTTCTTCTTACATGCTTAGTGTGGTGTTGCTGATTAGTTTTTTGTCAACTTTACACAAGATAGAGTCATTTGTAAACAGGGACTTTCAATTCAGAGCCTTCATCAGACTGACCGGTTGGTTGAGCATCTTCTTAACAAATGATTGGTGTAGGAGGGTCTAGCACTTTTCTGGTAGTGCCAACTCTAGACAGGTTGTACTGAGTTACATAAGGGCAGGCAGAGTTAGTAAGCATCAGTACTCCATGACCGAGCTTCAGTTCCTGTCTCCGGGGTTCGGCCTTTCCTTCATGTCTGACTTTCCTTCATGACAGACTGTGTCCAGGTCCCAGAAGCTCAAACAAACCCTTTCTTCTCCAAGTTGTTTTGGTCACAGTATTATCAGAGCAATAAAAACCCTAACTAAGGAAAACTTTAATTATCTAAATGACTAGAGACAAGGAATTTCTGTTGAACAATACAATACTACCCAAGAACAAATGGAAGGTGGATATTGAAAGCGGGGCATGATAGCACACATTTGTAAACCTACACTTAGGAGGCTAAGAGATAAGATGATCATGAGCTTAAGGCCAGCTTGGGCTATACAGAGAGACCTTGTCTCTTAAAAATAAAACTATACAAACTTATGATTATTGAATGTTATTTCTAAGCATTTAAAAAAGCCAGTGGAACACTATGATGGAGGATAATGAGCATCTGTATCTAAGGTAGCCATTCCAGGGGTCTATATTTGACTCCAAGGATACCATCATCTAGAAATGAAATGTTAACTGAGCCTTGTCCAGCTGGCCCTGCCTATGCTAGAGAAGCTGGAACAGTGTATGAGTCATTTGGAAAAGAAGCTGAGGGCTTCTGGTCTTACTCCAGTACCCTGGTCACATCCATATTCACCATCCTTATTCCAGATAATGTTGTATCTTCCAAACACCACGAGCACTTCAAAGAAGCAGAATAATAAACATTGGTGGCTGGGTGCTTTCCAGCAGAGTAATGGCCTGGCGTGAACAAAACCATGAACTTCAGTCTCCAATGCTAGATAAAAAGTGGCAGAAAACAGTGATGAGGATCTTTAAACATTTCCCACTGTTGTTAAAGATAAACTAACTTTCTGGGCATTGGCGGTGCACACCTTTAATCCCAGCACTTGGGAGGCAGAGGCAGGTGGATCTCTGTGAGTTCGAGGTCAGCCTGGTCTACAGAACGAGTTCCAGGACAGGCTCTAAACCAATACAGAGAAACCCTGTCTCGAAAACCCAAAATAAATAAATAAATAGAGATAACCTAACCTTGTTCTGAATAAACGAAAATGTATTTCTCTCCTACAGGACCAATTATGAGCTAACCACATTTTTAGGTTGAATTACGGCACGTACATTTTTAAAAAGTTAACAAGCACAGTCACTACTTTAGAATCTGTGTACAGGTTTCACCTGTATGGTGACAATGCCAGTCTGTAATTGTCTGGGATATTTTCTGACTTTTTTCCCTTTGACCTCTAATTCTCATTGGTTGTTCTCTTCCATGCTAAAGGGATGCCACTGATTACATCACCACTACCTGTTCCCTTGAAATCATAAGTAAAAGTCTATGAGTTAGACGTCAGTTTGGGCTCTCTCTGTGTTTTGTCTGTTCAAGCAGACTGCCAAACGGGTCCACTGCAAGAGTGATGGCTTAGATCCCCGCTCTAGAGAACCTGCGACAGGAAGCCCTTGGTGTCTTACAGTCCACTCCTGTACCTGACCCGAGTCTTGCTTATGCTTCCCACTCGGCGCAAACTGAGGAGACCTTCGTTACTATCTGCACAGAGGAAAGAGAAGGAAGGAACTGGACTTTTAAAAGAGAGACTCACAGAAGGAAGTCCCAGAACTGATGGGAACTTAGAGCTTTAGATGGTGGGAAGCTATGAGCGATCTCCTAGGAGCTCAATTAACCAGCGGTTTTTTCCAGAAAGCAGGTGACTATTCCACCTCCATCCAGAAAAGTGAATTCATCTTCCCTGGTAGAACCAAAGTGATTTCCCTCAGCTACTCCACATGGCACTGCAGTGCCCTCCAGACAGACTGCAGCGTGAGGCTCACACAGTAAACACAGCTTCAAGGGAAAAAAGCTCATGTCAGAGGTCTGCATAGCATGACTATTGGAGGGAGGGAGGAAGGGAGAGAGAGAGAGAGAGAGAGAGAGAGAGAGAGAGAGAGAGAGATTTTCAGCCTACCGTTAAATACTGTCAATATGTTTTCTCCATTACACAACTGGAATGCTGTTACCTAAGCACGTCAGACTCTGCAAACCCCACACCCACACGTTCTGAACTCAGCTGCACCCGATGTGGTAAGGAGGAAGAGTACCTTGAGGAAAAGAGGCCTCTGCTGACAATCAGCAAGCCCCGTGGAGTGAATTCTGTGGAGTGTCTGAGTCACTTCTTATAGCAAGACAGAATTTTACAGCCACCATTTGGCAGAAAATCCTACTTGTTGGGAAGGCCAGACCACTAGATCTGGACAGACCACTGGACCTGGACAGACCACTGGACCTGGACAGACCCCTGGACCTGGACAGACCACTGGACCTGGGCAGACCACTGGATCTGGACAGACCACTGGACCTAGACAGACCACTGGATCAAGACACACCACTGAACCTGGATAGGCCACTGGACCTGGACAGACCACCAGATCTGGACAGGCCCTGTCAGCACCAGGGTTCTAAGTCTTCGGGAAAGAAAGGATCAGAGGTTTTTCTTTCTTTAAGCTCTAGGACAGCAGGATTTGGCAAGTTGGCATCCAGACTTGGAAGCTCTCTATTGAGAAGAGTTAGTTCTAGGAGACCTGGATGAAATCACTAATGCGCAGACACAGTTACTTGCTGCATGCTGGGGAAATAGGAAAGCATGCTGACTGCATTTACTTTACTGTCATTATGTCTCCATGGGGTGAGCCAGCAAGAAATGCAGAGCTCATTAGCATCTTGGGGTGTGGTATGTGTGGAGTGTATGTGTGTGTGTGTGTGTGTGTGTGTGTGTGTGTGTGTGTGTATCTATACATCGCTAAGATAATCAGACTTATCATAATTTCTATTTACTATTGCAGGAATTCTTTCACATCAGATGAACTGTTTCCAAACTATTCAGGTGGGTATATGATATTCTCTTCTCTTGAGTTCACACTTTCAGTCAGTACATGGTTATTGAGAGCCTACTGTAGGTCAGATTGTAGTTCATCCCAGATAAAGAAACAGGTACCTTCTTACTTATCAATAGGTGGTGAGTACCCAAGTTAGCCTACAGTAACTTCCTCTCAGAGTGGTATTGAGCAGGGTGGCTTCAACAACAGGAATTTTTCTCTGACCTTTCTGGAAAAGGTGCAGCAGGGCCGTAGCTGCGTGAACTTTGCTTGGATGGCAGTGAAAGTCTTCTCCCTGTGCCTTTACAGTTTTCCTTGCATGTGAAGGAGGAAGAAAGGGTTGGTGTCTCTTCTTATGGGGAAGCAATACTATTTCAAGGGCCATCATCATGGCCTCCTCTGCTCCTAACCCTGTTATAAAAGATCCATCTCAAAACATCATACCAATAGCTTGAAATGTGATGCATACTTAATACAAAACTCATTATTCTGTCTCTATGACCCGAGCATTCACTATTGCCAGTACCTAGTAGGCCATGTGTCATGTGTGCCATGTATCTACACAGAAGAGGGATGCAGGGGCTGCTCCAGGGGCCAGCCCTTACAGTAATCCGAAAGATAGCTGAGGAAGATCTACAAAGACAAAAGACACTTCAGTCCCCAGGACCCAGACGGTTTAGGCTTTGAGTGTCTAGGGTTGAGTAGAACTCCAAAGTTCAAGTGAGCTCCTGAAACACTGGGGTCAAAGTTCAACAGTAGAGCTCTTGTGAGGCAGGTACTCCATTTCAGGACTTGTCTGCTTCTCTGAAACTGCCTGTGACCAAACTGAAATGGGCAACACAAAACCAAATAAGGATGACACAAATTAGACAACATTGTGGTTGATGGTATAGCTAACCTAAAGTTTTCACAAAGCTACAATGGCAGATTTCTCTTAATCCAGTGATGTAATGCGTGTGGAGTGTGGGCCTGTTTCCTGACAACGTTAAAGCCAGTATCCACTGAGCTCAGTCCCTTAACAGAAAAATTAAACTCTTGTAGGGTTTGATCATCTCCTTGAAATCCTGTGTGGTCAAAAGTAGGATCAAGGGAGAGAAATGACAGTGCCAAGTTCAGGATGAGAAGATCTGCCTGACTGACACTTGGATGTAGGTGAGACCTGAAGAGAAGGTCTCCTGGCAGGAGCTAGCGGCACACACTCAGAGGAGCTCGGTGTCACCCTGGCCTTGCACCCCTGCCACACAATGGGTGACTCCTGGCTGGATCTCTGACTTCCAATATGCAAATACAGACTCTCAGAGTGCTATGCATGGAAGGAAGCAGGGAACACACCTATGGATCTCTCCCCATCCACTGTTGGAATTTAAGAGGCATGTGGGGGCATTTGGGAATCCTAGAATGACTGCTATTTTGGGTCTGCTCTGGGTGTGCGGCTCTCACAGTACCCAGGGACCTGTGGATTATACCAACACTTGTCTGATTTGCACGGGCTTGATATCCGTCATCCAAAGATCTCCCACAGTCAGGTACAGAGGACAAGAAATACAGTAAGCATTTGGCAGAAAAGTGATGCTCAGAGTGTATGGGACTCACCTGAGCTCACGTACACTGGCAGGCAGAATCACGTTAGAAATGAGGAATTTCAGTTGCGCGTCTTAGCGCCTTTGAACAGGCTTGGGAACTTAGGCTCCCCTTTGTGGTGGGAGACTGAAAACTGCCTGCGTGTATGCCCTCTCTTGTTTTCCTTTTGTTTTCACTAACAAAAGGCCTCACTCCACAGCCCAAGCTATTCCCAAGCTCAAGATCCTCCTGCCTCAGCTTCTGAGGGTTGAGACTACAGTCACACAGTGCCATGCAGGATCCCATGACCACCTTAGCTGATGGAGCCCAACCACCAACTGAGGAACTCTCAGAAGCAGCCTGGCTTCCAACTTGTGCTTGCACCTAGCCCAGTGCAGTCAACAGACTAGAGGAGGCAGCAGCTTATTCCCTGGAGCCTTCACTGAAGCCCCAAGAAGGTTAAACTGTCTCCCTCTAAAACCACAGGCTCTAGAACCAAATCCTAACAGGCTTTTCATCTGGTTCCCTCTTGGGTCCGGCTAATGAGTTGCCTCATCTGCCTTCAGTACTAGATGGGTACCTATGATCACCTTTTGGAGTCAGCCTAACTGTCTCAGGCTCTATGAAGTCAATTTTGATAACCCTGGAATAGGCAGCAAGCTCTGGAACATTTTCTTACGCTTGTTTTATTTGTTTGTTTGCTTGAATTTTGATTTTATGTGTACAGGTGTTTTGTCTGCATGTAGGTATCTATATTATACGAATGCAGTGCCCATGGGGGCCTGGAGAGAGTATTGGGTCCCCTAGAACTGGGGGTATGGATACTTCTGACCTTCCATGTGATTGCTAGAACTGAACCCAGGTCCTGTGCAAGAGCAACAGGTGCTCTGATCCATGGAGCCACCTTCCCAGCGCCTTTAATCTCTTTCACTGGTACATGTTCAATGCTGAGCACACTCAGCTCTCAATACTGCTTTGCCTAGTCAATGACAAAGCCATGAGCGTTATTTGTCAGGTGCCAGACACTGGAAGAAGCATATTGCACGCATAATCCTCTCATGTCTCTCAACCGTCTACTTTGATACCCATTTCACATAGAGAAAACTGCGGCATACTGAACACAGAAGGATGACCCAATTGCTCAGTTGTCTGTTAAATGGCAGGAGAGGTGTTGGTATTTGGTCTGTCCATTCGGGTTATCTCTAGGTGTAGGGACATATGGGTAGGTAGATAAAAGCTCCACATTGAGACAAGGGAGAGATAGAGAGCAGCAAACCTTTGAGAATAAGATGGTAAAAGTGGAACAGGCTGTGGTGTGTGCAAGGAAATTTCACAACTAGATTTCTGGGAAAGTGTCCTCCTTTGTAGTCTTAACACTGGCCCCATTGACTAAATATCAACATAGAGCTGTAGAGAAGAATGAGGACAATTGTCTGTATGGATAAGCCCAGGGGTGCTTCTATGATGCTAAGGAATAAAGACATATCAAACAGCCAGTGAAGGACTGTGAGGCCACCCTAGAGATGCAACCCTCCTACATACGACCAGATTCATACCCTTCCTCACCGTCATTCCCTTCCCCATCCCACCCTTTGCCATCCAGCTCTTAAATTTCTGCAGCCTCTGCTCACATCTGCTAATTCTAGGGTTGCAAAAATATGCTCCAGGTATCATTGACCCTCAAGATCTCAGGATGTCTACCTATGTTTGTAGGATCTGACCCTCAAGATTTCAGGATGTCTTCCCACTCAAATAAGTGAACATGAAGTAGTTCACATGCGGAAGCTAGTACATGGACTATAAACACGACACACCCTTAACCATTACAGTCCATGCTGTCGGGGGCTTTGTAGGCGTCTGAGTCCCAATTAGTCCTCTCACTGAGCATTCATGAAGCAAGCCCAATGGCAGATTACGACTGGAAAGCTGAACCTACCTACACATGAAAAATTTTGTTTTCTGCGCCGTTGCCTCTACTCTCCAAACCAAAGATTTTCTTGAAGGACTTGTCTTTCTACTGAACAAGTTCCCTTTCACCAGCCTGAGCAAACAAAACTACTCATCTCAGGAGCTGGATATTCAGTCATTGTCCCCAATGCAGGACAATGAGAGCCATCTGTTTAGGAAACACACCATGACTGCAGTCCATCCCTCAGCTTAAGAGTTCTTCAGATCCTGGATTTTTTTCCATGAGTCTCTAACCACCTGTCTGAATTCTGGAAGTTTCCTGGTAGCTAGAAAGTGCTCAAGGAAAGAAAGTATGCTTTTCAAAACCATTGACAGTTCTGCTGAAAGGGAAACATGCTGGAGGTCACTTCAGGACATGCTGGCCAGGCCATGGGGCTCATATCCAAAGGGGCTGTTTGTGGAAGCTAAAATGCAGTCAGTGCTCACCTCACCATGATCACAGTGCAGCTGCTCTCAGATGCCCCCTACCCCCTCATCACCACCCATGTCCTTAGTGCAGCCTCCCACAGCCTGGCAGGGTCCTGATATGGGAAATTCTTTCAGCCTACATTCTTCTCCATTTTCCTCATCTCTCATGCCCATGAATAAGGAAGAAAAAGCAATTCCTTGGTGCAGAGGAGTGAAAGCTGGTCTAGGGAGAAAGGCTCTGTAGCTAAAGTAACAATGAGACCTCTGTGCTACATACAACTCATCAGGTCTCCCTCAAGCTAGAGCCAGAAATTTGGAGAAACAACCACAGTCCTTCCCATTTTCCAAAGATGCTTGGCAAACTCAGGGGTCACCCCCGTCCAGTGATCTCATATAATCACAGACTTGCAAGACATACACCAACAGAACCCAAGTGACCAGTCTATGAACTTGAATGGACAGAATTCACAACTTTTGTTCCTTAGCCTTCTATCACAAAGTAGTGTTCCATTCTAATGCCAATGCAGACCCCATGGGAATTAGCAGAGGTAGGGTTCTGTCATTAATACGGGGAAGGCATGATCAGACCACAGTGCAGTTAGCTCACAGTAGCTCTTATACACACTGTTACTTTGAAGGGGCAGCACCTACTGCAACCAAGGAGGTTGTATTAGTGTATGCGTTCCATGAGAGCCACAGATGGCAGCAACAATGGCTGGAAATGAATCTTAGGTGTAATCTTGCATGTATGCAATACATTTAAACATCTTATTCCAGGGTCCCATAGCTTCATCTGATCTGCCAAGGACGCTGTGCTACAAATGGCCATAAGAGGCCAGGTCTGGGGACAGGGGAGGGACAGTATTGAGTTGTTCTGGCATGTGAGAAAGGAACTTGGCCCTCTGTGCAGATTTAGACAACTAGGAACTTCTTACCTCACTTCTCTCTAACATTCATCACCACTTCAGGAGACATATCTCACACTCTGTCTCCTCTTTGGTTTTTCCATTGTTCTTGGGTTTCTAGGTGACATAGGCATCACTCTCCTGTGTTGAGACTCCCTTCCTTTGCCTGGTTCCGTTTGCTGTGCTCTCTCTCTCTCTCTCTCTCTCTCTCTCTCTCTCTCTCTCTCTCTCTCTCTCTCTGTCTCTCTCTCTGTCTCTCTCCCTCTCTCTCTAACACCTGTCTTCTCTACTACTCTTGCCTGTCACCTAGCCCTCCAGCACCTACTGGCCACTCCTCAGACTCTGCAGCAGAAGTGTTGGTCACAGACAGACCCAATCATACCATTTAGAAATAAAACATATTTCACTGATGGGAGGTATTTCTGAAACACAGTGGGAAGAATAGACTGTACACTACTCCCAACTGAGAAACGAAAGCTTAACTTGTGAGATGGGTGGAAAGCATCCTGCTGGGTAATTCTAATGGCCCCACTGTAGGGAACCCCAGAGGCCAGACCAGGACCTTTCTCCTGCCCAAATTCCCAGCCAAGGACATTGCTTAGTCACTACAAGCAAGGAGCCCCTAGGGCAGGCCTGTTCCTCTAGGTCAGAGGTGAGGTTAGAAGACTGGGGGAGAGCCAGGGAAAAACCTCATGACTGGTGCTTTAGATAAACACACAGAGCACAGATCCTACAGTCCTTCCCTTGCCTAGAGACATGTCCTGTGAAAGTTTCTCCCAGTAAGGTAGTGGAGAGAATGCCTATCCTATCACTAACCCAAGGAAGAAAACCAGGGCAGAAAAGAGAGAGGGAGGGCTGGAGAAAGGGGAAAGGAAAGAAAACCAGGAAGTTAGCATATACTTGGAAACACAGTGCACTATCAAGTTTGCTCCATGATATTGGAAATCATTTGAGATACGTATTTGTTTCCATTTTGTTTTCCCAACAAAAGGCACTAAAACACTGAAAAAGAAAACTCCCTAGGAGTGTAGTGATATTTTTACTAGACAAGTATTAACATAAAATGTGCTTAGGAGCTTAGCATGAAATGGAATGAGAAACATTGTAACTTTCCTTAATCTGCTCATTTATCCCTTGAAGATGAAAATCCATTCTTATGGGACTATTTCTCTTTCCAAGACTTAGTCATTCATTTATGAAGGACTGTATGGGCCTTCTTATTAATTTACTCCTTCGGGAAAAGACTTCTGGTCCAAGAGAAGACACTAAACTTCACTGTCACAGGAAATCACCATGTCACATGACTCAAGAGAAGAATCCCCAGACTTCAATGCCACAAGAAATACCATGTCACATGCTAAGCTAAGATGTATCAATCTTCTAACATTTTGTAAACAGTACACAAAAGTAGATGGCTGCCTTCTGATCTAAAACCCTGGTTCACCCTGCATTGCCAAAAACCATTCAGAGTCACAATCTACAGGTAAAATGAATACAGTACTAAATTTTTAGTCACATAGAGAACTCATGGTTTAAGATACTGTATAATGGGTTAAGACAGAATTCACGAGGATGAAATCTCTCTGGTTCTATTTTGTTCTTTTGTTTTGTTTGTTTGTTTATAGAATCATCTTCAAACTGTTTCTTAGAATCCATTTTGTCTTTTCTCGCTATTATTAAAAAATCTAAGGTGGATACTCTCACCTTATTATTAATTTTTAAAAACCAACCCAAAATGAAAATTACGTGCATTAAAATGCTGAGTGTTTACAGTCAGTGTGTTCCAAAAGATGTCTTTGTTTTTCTTGTGAGTACTCTCATAGTTGTTTAGATTCCCTCTTGTCCACAAGCTTGCATTTTAGGATTTAGAATGAATACATGTGTGAGAACTGTGACACCCTCCTGTGAGACCCTCGATAGGCTATCATAGAGGCGCCCACAGAGTGAGAAGAGGGGACATGTGTCACAGGAGGCAGAGGCTGCAGCTAACTCCCACCTCCTCTGAAAAGCCTCAAATGACACCCAGGGAATCCACCTAGCTTCTCAGGATTCTCCTTTCTGTGGTTCAGAGCAGAGAGCATTTATTGGTATGCCGTCACAATGGATTTCAGGGATACATCTTACTCCTTAGCTGCTATGCCTTAACCAAACCAAGTGTCCCAACCTTGAGACAGCTACATTTTGGGGTAAACTGCTCACGCTCCTTCTGAAAGAGTGTAGCAGGTGTATGAATTTTCCTTCTCACATAAAATCATGATTCATTTTTAATGAACTCTCTAGAAAATGAATGTAGTCCCTGGAGACCGGGGACCCTGGGATTTTTCCAGACAGACACAGGTAGCAGGTGGAGGTGAACGGGTGGAAAAAGATGAGCATGAATAGTCTCGCTGACATACCCCTTGCTTCTGGAACTCCTGTCACCCAGAGGAGCATGAATAGTCTCGCTGACATACCCCTTGCTTCTGGAGCTCCTGTCACCCATAGTCTCCAGCAGGCCTCACCTCTCCTCCTCCATAAGTCACTCCCCAGGACCTCTGTGCTGGTATGTCATCAAACTCAGTGTCCATATTCACTTGTAACTACTCCCATCCTGGTGGGGCTGAGAAATGGGCTCTTCCCACTCTCCAGCTGGATTTTCTTCATTTGTCTTCAAGAGGAGGTCATCCTGGAACTATGACCTCAGAGAAATAGACTTGACCTATTCATAGCAGCCAAAGTCCTACTCTACAAGGCTTTAGAGTACAACAGAATGCTTAGGTGACAAGGGAGTGCTTGCTATGGAGTCTGTGAGTGAATGAAGTATTCCAGTCCTAAGTACAGGGAAGTACTTAGAATTATGTCACTCAGGAAGTCTAATGCAATAGTCAGAGGGGACAAATCCACCAATGCTTTTGCTTTCATCAAAAGGAAGGAGCCCCCACCCCATGTTCTACAGTTTCTCTACTTCTACAAAAGTTTGTGAATAGGGTATGACAAAACTCTCAAAGTTGATAAGACCTGTCAAAAATGGCTGGGAATCCATTTAATCTTATTTAGACTCATTAAAGGTTAACATGGTTAGTTAATTTTTGTTGACTTGAAGGATTATAAATAGCCTATTGCAATCCCCAACCCCCAAAAGATCTGGTTTTGTTGTGGCTTAGGAAAAATAAGCAGAATTATTGTTTTTAAAATTAGAAAGTCTTTTTCTCCAAATATTTTTAAGATGCTGAAAAACATCAGAGATAACCACCTATTTGTGCATAAAGCAAAGTTCAATGAACCCAGGGGTTGAAAGGCCATGGTTCCCACACTACTGATGCTACAAGCTCATTGAGTGGTGATGCCTAGTACCAACTGGCCTCTGCAGGAGGAACCATGGTCTCTGAGCTCTCAATCAGTGCTTCTGTTCTCATTCAACTCCCAGAAAGACATTCTCCTGTAGGATATCCTTGCTACCCCAAATGCCTTGGACTTTTTAGCACAAAGCAAATCACACATAGACATCCAGCTCTGAATTTTAAAAAGAAACATCTGCTAACAGGTTAAAAGGAGAAGTTCAACAACAAGCAGTTCCTTAGACTGGCTTCCGGGACACCCTAGAAAACTCTAGACACACAATGTTAGTCCCACACTCTGGAGTCTAGAGGAGAGGCGAGAATGCAGGATACACCCCTGGGCTTAGACAGAAGCACTCATTCATTCTCCCCTGCAGGCAGCAAAATCTGCCTGCGAGTTTGGGACTCACAGCTTGTCCTCTAGGGGAACCAGCCATACCATGTACTTGGGGGGGGGGTGACAAAGAGCAATCTGGTTCTCCATGACTTGGTTTTCCCACCTATGGTCATATAAAATTAGTTCACCTAGTTTTTATGGCTATTGTGTAAATTAAAAGTGACACAAGCACATATAATATCCAGGATAGTGTCTTGCCTTGCATGCAGAACCAACCCAATGAATGCTAAGAGGTAGTATTATTACTCCAGTCTCCCACACACAATTCAACCACTGACCCAAAGCCATCTCAGCAAAGCTTTGAAACCTTCCCCCAAGTTCCCAAGACAGCGTATTTCTGTGAAAAGGGGAGAGCTCTAATACATGTGAGAAACATCCAGAAACCTCTCAGAGTGGTTGAGGTCTGGGGTCCTACCTCAATATCCAGACAGTTCAGAAGAAGCTGCATGCTGTCACCAGTCAGAACTGGCTGGTGAGGGTGTGGCCTTTGTGCCCCCAAAATGCATCAGGAGCGTGTGTGAAGGGAATCCCCATTCTTCCTCCTCTGGCTCTAGAGCTGTCTGTTTTGAAGCCCGGAGCTAGCAGCTCTAAGTAGGCCTGGGGATGGGAATGACTACCATAAAATTCCTCCTAGAGCCCTGATGGTCCACCTCTCTTCTGGGAGGTTCTGACCCAAAAGGCAAGCAAAGTCACTCCAATCCTGCTTTCCTCAGGCTAGTGCAGGACAGGAGAAACAATCACCGGACAACCTAGGGCAGGCTCTTCTCCTAGAAGCCAGAATCTGAGAAGTTCATGCAGGGAGAACCTGGGAGCTGTCCACAGCCCCACACCAGCACAACCTCCAAATGCTTCCCCTCCAGGCTTGGTAGGAACTGGAGACGAGCAGGATGGTCAACCGAAAGTGTACTGGGAGATGAGGTGAGGAGGGCTGTGATGATTTGTTCCCCAGCCAGGAAGAGAGGAGGAATTTGGAGATAAACAGAGATGCTCTTTCTTTGCAATGAGCACTCTATGCCCCTTCCCACAAGTGGTCTCGAAAGCCAGATGGCTGGGCTGAAAAGGATTCCTGCATCCACCAAGCCATCAGAAACAACCAGGGCGATTTATCTGGGGGTTGCAAAGTGGGTAGACCCAACTCTGATCCCAGGTCAAGAAGCTGGGTCTCCCCTCATAAGAGGAGCTGTGCACACCCCCTTCCGCTGAGACTCTCCACACACCCTCCAGGTCTAAGCTAAGGATCTTTCTGCAGCCCAGCTCCGTGCTCCCCCACTCCCTTCTTTGCTCCTCCCAGGTGCAAATCTTGAAGCAGCCGGGAGAAGGTGGCTCCGGGTGCAGCCTCCGCCCTATAAGCTCCTCTGGAGGGTTGGGACCCCAGCCTACATGCTGAGCGCTGGGGACTCCCCTTTGCTCTCCACACGTATACCCCTAGGGATCAGGCAGGAGTCCCCTTTCCCATTCCGGGACGTGGAGACCTCCTTGACGCCCCAATGCTGTCAGAGACCGCGGGTGTAGATCTACCGACCCGGATGCGAAGATGAAGGGGAGTAGAAGCGAGCGGGTGCTGGAGAGGAGAGGGGCTGTGATCCTCTTGGAGCCAGGAACAGCGTCCTCGGTCCATGATCTGAACATTCAGTCACCGCCCAAGATGCCAACGCATTCAGAATGTAGCCGAGAGGTTTGTTTGTTCCTGGGGAGGGAGCTCTTTCTACCCTAGGCAGAAGCAGCCAGCCTTCCTAAATACCCCGGGGCAGGAATTCCAGGAGCAGCTTCCCACCTCTGGACCTCCCAGGTACCTAGCCCCTCCCCCTGCATTTACACTTCCAGGCCGGCCGGCCTCCCCCCGCAACCCCCACCGGACTTCAATCTCTTTTCTAAATCCTTTTCAGTGACCACGCTGGGCTGTCCATTTGCCCACATTAACAAAGCCTTTCTGTGCCCTCACCCTTAGGCAGATCTCAACCTCTGGCTGCCTCCCGCATCCTCAAGAGAGACCTTTTCCTCCCAGAACCACTTACTTCACCCACCCAGATCCGCACTTGGGTTTCCCACGGCACAAAACCTTGAACGAAAGCCACTCTGAGGATTTTATTATCGAGTTGGGGGTGGCATGCTCAAGTGGCCTGACCCCCACCGCTCTGGACGGAGACCCCGGGTGGCAGCAGCCTTCCCTTAAGTCCCAGCTCTCCTGGTTCTCCTTCTCTGCCCCTACCCAGCTGCGACAGGCAGGGGAAAGCATTGCTAGATCCCAAGCCCTCCCTCGACTGGAGCTGCAGCAGGGAGCGAAAAGTCGAACTGCAAGAACACAGTGAGAGAAATGGGCAAATGCGTTAAGGAAAGGGGAGCTGGGGGAAGGGCGTATGCAAGAAATGAACAGGCACCACACCAGGTGAGGACCACGCGGAGGGTCACAAAAGTTTGCAGACTGCTGCATGGCACCTGGTTGCTCAAGAGCGAAAAGGGTCGACTTCCCTTCTCTAGGCAGAGTCTCTCCAATGATCTGTGTCAAAGGGACCCGGGGATTTGGACTGACACGACTCAGAGCTGGGTGACTGTTCTCTGCTTCCCAGAGAGATGGCCTAGGCAACCTGACTAGGAGCTGATCCCGCGCTCTGCGTAAAGCAACAGGCGGCTGCACCTTACCTTGCGCCAGTCCTGGCTTGGGATGGCTGCTCCATCCTCGTGGCGCAGGGAGGAGGCGTTTGGTGCATATGCCTAGGGGTGTGCGCGCTGCCAGGGCTGAAGCGGCTGCCACCTCCAGCAGACAGCAAACTGGGTTGCCCACCCTGACCCGGCCCGCCGGCCGGGCTCCGCTCCGGAGCTACCGCCGCGGCGGCGTGGATGCGCTGTGGTCGGGGCGCAGGACGCAGGCTGTGCGTGGCGCGGCTGGCGTCTTTGCGCGCCGCCACCGAGCGAGGGTGCGGCCCCGGGCTGCCGTGTGGGGCACGACTTGGCTTTCGCTGCGGCGGCGGCCGCTGCAGACCCTGTGCGGGGAGCAGGAGCCTCTCTGGAGGTGGAGACAAAGATGCGAAGGAGGCAGAAAGCCACTCGCCAACATGCAGGCGGCTCAGTCACTAGAGGCGACTCGCCTCCAAACCTGGGCTGGGCATGGAGGAGGGGCGAGGCTTCTGGGGACTAGAGGAGCTAGAACGAGTGAACGTGACAGGCAGAGCTGGCTATCACCTCGCTGGCACCGGTTTCTGCCTTCTAGCTGGAGGGTCCTAAATGGGGAGGGGAAGGACTTCAACGTTTGCTAAAAAAAGCCAGAGCTGAGGTAGGAGCCTTAAGCCTCCTCTGCTCTAGCGCAGTTTCAGGACAGGTTGCTATGGGCCCATTTTCCCCCTCGTTTCCTGATTACTAAACGGGGCAACTGTTTAGCCAAGGTTCATTGCTGTCAACAGGGGAAGAGCAAATATTTAAAATTAATTCTACAAGTGACTTCTTAGTGGGTGCCAAGTACTGTGCTAGCCTGTTGTGAAGAAAGATGAGTGAGAGAAGAGATAGGGGTCTCCATACCCCCCCCATGGTTCCATTGTTGGATTTCCAAATGAGTCTACCCTGAATTCATGGTACCTAACATTTAGGCAGTCATTTGTAGCCCCTAATCCTTGGCAGCCAGCCAGTATCTCTTCCTTCCCCAGGATTCCCTGTCCCTCCCAGGGATGCCTTTAAAGGTGCAACAGAAAGTCTCTTGAGGTTGTGTGTGTGTGTGTGTGTGTGTGTGTGTGGTGTGCGCGCGCGAGCCCTAAAGGTAAACAGAAACTGAGACAGAGAAACAATTGTTGGTTTCCGTAATATTCTTATTTCATGACTTTAATTATAAAGTCAGCACCAGAAACCAATTTAAGAAGGTTGAATTACTTGCTTTTCCAGGCTCAACAATCACCACGGGTTTTCTGTCTCTTTTGTCCTAAGCTTCGCCCCAGGCCAAATCAAACTTTCTCTTCTCTAAACTGTCACAGACTTTCATCTCCCATCACTTGTAGAACTGACACGTTGATAGATTTTTATCATCTCACTCACCTGTGAGACCCCTTGCAGGTGCAGCATTCAACAGTGATGGTATCTGCTGAGTCCACCAGATACTAGGAATGCTTATCTAGTCTAAGATCTTCTTCAAGAGCAGTGAACCCAGTGTCCCTGGAATAAAGGACTGTGTGATGGAACCTTTGGGGAGTACAGTGATTTCCGCCGGCCCCTTTGCTGACAGCACACTGCTCTTCCTTCCTCTTTGCTCCTAGTTCATCTGCTCCCAGGGACCATCTCACTGCTCTTTTGAGTTCATTCCTACAGGCCAGAAAGACATGCTGTTGAGCTCATGCACAGGGCAAGAGTCAGGCATACTGCAGCTAGCACCCAGAGCAAACCCATTCCAGATGGGGATCCACCAGAATAGTCTTTAACATTTGGTGACCTGTATCAAGCATGTTGAAAGCCTCATGACATTTTCCACATTTGCAATGATGCTTTCTTATTGCAGATGCATTTAGAAGAAACTGAACAGTATTTCACTGCTGAACTCTGAAGGTAGGTATATTGGTTCCAGACACACCTCAAAAATGCAAACCACTGACACTCCTATCAAAAAGCCTCACATTAGATACTCTTATATTTCATGGCTTACATTTCTAATATTTCACAATGTGATTTGATTAGTCTGGATTTCAATTATCATTGACTTTATTTATTTATTTTTTTGCTGTTTTAAACTGAGACTCTTAGGACCTAGAAATAAATACATATGAAGAGCAGGCATGCAATGTAGTATAATTATTCAGAGGGAAATTTGGCATTCTTACTGAAAGTATAAAATTTGTTTGTGGTGCCAATGACCCTACTTCTCACAACTCAGGAGATGACTGATAACATATAACTGAACTCAACTGTAGAGGTGCTTGACAGACTGGGAGAGAATGAGAGATGGATAGTGAAATATTTCAAATGTTAAGTTGTTATAGATGGGATAAGTTTAGTTGAAGGTTCCAGAGGCACAAGATGACACAGAACACAATGGGGTTCAGAATCTGGGCCCTATAGATCTGGTTTATATCCAGGCCTTCCCAATTGTTGACTATACAATCTTACATCTGAAGCTTTAGTTTCTCTGCTGTGTGATTATCTTGATGCTGAGTTTGAAATGAAATAGAACTAATGTCCATAGCGCATAAATTTAGTGAAACATAAAAAAACAACTCCTGACTGTGGCTCAGATAACCTTTATGGTGGCTTTCTGGTTTGGTTGCCTCACCAAGTTGTCAACATGACTTGTTGACTGTTGGTGTCACCCATGCTATAAAAAGGGTAAATGACAGGGCATGGAGTTTGTCACCTCTGCTATAAACTTAGATCTGTTTTGTAGCAACCAGGAATCAAGTCCAGCTCTGCAAAATATGGTATTTAATATGAGACTCTGGTTGGTTGTTTCCTCTGTTTGTGCTGACGTCCAATTAAAAAACGAAACAGGAGAAAGGATGCTTCTTGGAAGCTCTGCCTATAACTTAGTTAGTGAACCAGAGAAGGAACTTAGTGTGAAAGGGTCAGGAAACTGTCTTACCTTCAGGGTCACCTCCAAGGTGCTGCTGCTTCAGAGATGGGCCATTTATAAAAAGTTGTCTGCACACTCAAGAAATGTTACAAAGATATCCAGGGAAATGGGATTTAGTGATGTTTTCTGTTTAGGGTCTTTTAGGAATGGAGTACATTGTTTCAGGTAATTCGTTCTAAGAACCTTTGCATGTACAAGAAATTCCTTCAATTCTGCACCACATTCCCAACTGAAACATTTCTACAAAAGTGTCAACCCCTGCCTCTTGGGGGGGGGTGGGAGGGGAGGCTGAATTTTTCAAATTCAGAGAGTTGGGGTACCTGAAGCCCTGTTGTCTATGGAATGAAACAAATCAAGGCATGGAGATGTTGCTTCCACAAAACCTTTGCTAAAGGTATTCCAGGTAGCAGGAAGCCATTGCAAAGCAACCTGAAGCAGGAATTTGGGCAAGGAGCCCCCTTAAGAGCATGCTTGCTGCGGGGCTCACTCTCAAGCAAAAGAAGGCTGTGCTGTGCTTAGCCTTGAGCTCCATGGGAGCTGAGGGCCTGGTGGTGGTTTCCTTACACAAATCTCTCAGGGAGCTCTAGGTCTTTCTCACTGGGTGTGGCTTGGTTCACATGGAAAGGGAGACTCAAATGTAATCAGACCTCCCTTTAATAATGACTACCTGGTGATTCATGAATGCCAGCGACACAGGCCTTCCCAGTATTTACAGAAAGTATCAGCACACAAACTAGAGAACCACCAAACCATCTGACTATTTTTGACAATGAATCAACCCTTTTCCAAATATGGGGCCAATTTTATAAAGAATTGGAGAAATAATCAGTTAATTACATTAATAAGGTTACATATTGTTTGATTTTAACAATGATTCCATATAGTAAAGACTGAAGACTTTACCCTGGTCTGTAATTGAACAATTCCTATTGTCTCATAAATACCTCCAGTTTTTCACCAATCAGTTCATGCCCCCATGACTGAAGGCCAGATTCATACGCAGAACATAAGCTTGCTATAAACTTATTGAAAGGATGAGTAATCCAGAACTGCTTACTTTTCCCATCTCCAAAGCAGCAACGTCACTTCTGAACTATTCCACGGGGAAACTAATTAATTCTCTGAAACTGGAAAATAGTTTGAAGTTCCATGGTACTTTAAAAGCACTCAAGAACACTAATATGCGCAATAAAAACATTATTATTACTTCCCTGACATATCAATGGTGAATAATCCCCTCTTAATGTCTTTGTTTGAATATATCCAACACATTTGCAGAAGTAATGTATTGTTGGCTCGTTTCTCTTAGGGACACCTTGTGTGGACTGAATAAGTTGTGGCCTCTCCTAAGCTCTATTGTGTACTCACTTTTTAGTGTTGAGAGCTTCTATTTATGCACATTGTTTACCAGGAAGGTGACATGACGTCAGCCTTCTGGGGTTCTGTCTTATTAGGCAGAATGGGTTTCAATGGGCAGCAGAAGAGCTCTGGCCTTATCCTGTCATCTTCCTACCGACCTGAGCAGTCTAATAGAGATTCTTATCTGACTGAATTTTCTGGAAATTTTCTAAGAATTACCTGTGAGAACTGGGTTAGGCCATGGCATCTGAATCTACCATAGGTGAACCCTACATGGAATATACACGTTTGTCCACCATCTGTAGAACGAGTCTTCAGCTGTCACACTGGGATAATGTATGTAAGAGAGAGTGGCTCCCTAGATGGCCTTCAACCGCGGCTGCAACTATTGGGGCCACTTTCTGCGTCTCCCTTAGCGTTTTCTTCGTCTCCTTGTTTAAATGAATTCACCTTTCTGCTTAAGGTAGTTCAAATTTCGTTTTTGTCAACCAGGACCAAAAGAATCCCCACTAATACTGCCTTGAAGAAGGATTTGAGGAACGCCTCCCGGAGAATGTCTGACTAAAGCTTAGAGACAGTGTCTGCTTGTGTGCTTCCGCAGAATGGTTTCCTCTCCCGAAGTCAGACACTCAGTACACGATGGAAATCAGCTTCTAGAAATACAAATGTTACCTCAAATATAAAAACCCAGCAGCAGAACAGCTCTTGGCTAAATGAAGACGTCCTGAGGGCAGAGGACTGGGTTATTTGCCCCATGCCCTGACAACTGGAAGAGAATTTTGCACGTTTGTGCATTTCCGCTTAGTGAATTCATGTGTTTCTACCCCCTCCTCACGCGCATTGGAAATAATGAAGAAGTACATTTTGCTAACTCATTCTATAAACCAGCCACGATATTGAAGCACTCTCAGAGCCCCACTCAGCTTCTTAAAGCCCCGAGGGTGTGGGCTGCCCGGCTCTGGATCAAGAGGACTTGTTCTCATAGATTAAATAGTTTGCTCTAGGGCACCCATGTTCTTTTTTTGCTGTGATCATGATTTAAACCTAATGTCTCCAAAATGTTTTTTATCTATTGTATCACAATCCCCTTAATGTAGCTCGCCAAGGAGCAGAAGCCTGTCCTGGGTGGTAAGCCCCCACTATCCATAAAACTAACCAGCTTTTCCCCTTCTCATGTCTTTCTGCCCCTCTCAGAAACCCACCAAAGCACTCAAACCCACCCCTTGTGCAACAGTCTATTTCCCAGCTAACCTGAGCATGCGTCTAGCCTACTTACTCTTGGTCCCCAAAGGAGAGGGTCTTTATGAATTAGATTCCTCACTTTAGTAATAGGTACTATACAGGGCATATGATTCAGAGTGCCCTCTGTGATGGCCTGGACATCCCTCCTGGGAATGTCTTAGTGACCAAATAGAAAAAAACCAGCTTACCTCAGAGAGCCCAGATCATATTTTTGAGTAAGGCTCAAAAGCACCAGGATGGATATCGCCATCTCTATCAAAATTAGGTCCACATGACTCATAGCGATGAATAGGTGAAAAGTACCCAAATATTGACCAGCCAAGAGAAAGACAAAATATATCCATGCAATTATTATTTAGAATATCGTTTGGTCATACGAAGAACTGAAGTTAATTTACTATTTCAAACTCTCTGGGTGAAAGAACTTTTGAAGTAGGTGGCACTGTTTTATTCATTATGAAAATGATTCCCCTGGCATCTAATTAGAATCTGATAGCCTAGTGGCCTTTCCATTTTGACCTGTAAGCCCCCGGGTTTTCTAGGCTCTTTTGTTTTTCCAGCATCCTCTGCAGTCATTACCTCATCTTATCTCTGATTGAAAGCCGTTTCCCTCCCCTGCTTCTATACCTTTGAATCTTCTCCTTTTGTTCCCAACATTTTTATGATTGGGACATTTAAAGTTATTTTATCTTAATTAATTTACTATCCAACAGTTTCATACCTGTATATGATACATTCTGCATACACTTCCTCACATACACTCTTTATTATCCACCCTCCCCAACACCTCAATTTTTAAATTTGTTTGTTCATTTTCTTTTGTTTGCTTTTTTACCCACTAGATTTCTGCCAGGGACACTTGCGTGGACATGGATGGGAGTCTATCTGCAGTAGCATAAGTAGCTCATCAGGGGTTATAGATGGCTTTCTACACACTCCCAACAGTCCTTGACTGCCATTAACTATGCTGAGTGAGGTGAGGCCCGGTGAGGCCCTCCCATCTATGATTGAGCGTTCACACAACCCCTGTGAGTTTATGAGCGTCACGTTACTCTCTTAAGACAGTGTCTCACCATCCTCTTCTCTATCACCCACCTCTTAGATTCTTTCTGTCCACTGTGCTGTGATGTCCTCTGAGCTTTCAGCATGTGATTATGGGTGTTCTACTTAAGTCTCAGTGCTCAGTAGTCACTTGCGCTAAGCACCTTGACTATCCTCAAGTCTCCATAGTAACTGTATTCACTACAGTGATGAGCTTCCTTGACTAAGGCTGAGGATAAGACTAAACTATGGTTATAAACATAAATAGCTAAAAAGCAGTTTGGTAACAAATTAATTCATGGGCTTTTGGCCAGAGCAATGGCATTCCTCCCTTAGAGCAGATCTCAGATCCAATTAGGAATCAGTTGGTTGGCTGCACCCCTAGTCAGCTGCAACACTCAGGGGATTGGGCCCTACACCTTGCCAGGGCAGCACACTAGAACTGGCCCTGGTGGCGTGAATATGGCTGAGTAGGTGAGTTGACACCAAGGGCATGAGC
Source organism: Mesocricetus auratus (assembly GCF_017639785.1). Lineage (NCBI taxonomy): Eukaryota > Metazoa > Chordata > Mammalia > Rodentia > Cricetidae > Mesocricetus > Mesocricetus auratus. The sequence goes on from NW_024429190.1 coordinate 85,417,046, forward strand.
CAGGCATGGGAGAGCTGGGCCCGTCCCTCACCTGGACAAAGCTGGAGCCGTGGTGCTGGTGGCACAGGCAGAGGCAAGCAGGCAGCCTGACCAACTCAGCTATCATGCAGGCCCAGCTTCAGGGTTGAGTTGGCCCACCCGTGCAGAACCAAAGATGCAGGGTCTCCAGGACACAGGCCAACAACAGGATATTTGAGAGGAGTCCTCGTGTGGCTCCAGTGTTGACAGTGTGGCAGAAAGCAGAGGCTTTGAACTAGACCAACAATTCACCTATTGCAATGAGCATTTATAATCAAGGCTGTTTGGGTAAAGGGTAGAGTGGGTGACACACAATCGTACACCACAGCTTTCACTGCAAGATTCTTGTTGTCGTTGCTTGTTTGTTTTCTCTTTTCTCTTTAATTTGATCTTTAGTTTTTAATTTTTTATTATTTTTATTTTCTTTTAAGGGGAGGTTGTAAGGGCAGAAGGCAGACAGGAGGGTTGGAGAGATGAAGGAGTTTGCAGCGCATGATTTGAAGTTAAATAAGAATCAATTGAAAAGAAAAGAAATAAGTTGATTACCACCGTAACAGCTGTGCCATTCCTGCACCAGGAGGCACAGTTTGCCTAGCAAGTTATCATGGCATGCAGAGTCCAAAGCTGGAAAAGATACTCACTGACCCTTCCTTTCCCCCACTGTCTGCAAAACAACTCTGGAGGAGGCTTTCAGCTCAGTTCCAGCATGGCTTATTTACATTCTACAACTAAGGTGTGTAGCACCTTCAGCAATAGGATCTTAACCTTTAATTTCTGGGGTCAGCCAAGAGCAGTGGTCATGTTTCCAACACCAAGAAATGGCACAGGACTAGGGTAGAGGTGTACTGGTTACATTGATTGCAACATTCCAATTTGTGTAAATATGTTGGACTATCACATTGTACTCCCTAATACATATGGTAACAAGTGTCTATTAAAAATAGACATGTTTTTTTTTAAATGAAGCCGATGAGTGAACCTTGAAAGCATTACTGCCTACCAGAGAAATTACTTTGCAAAGACTACGTACTGTATGACCCCATCACATAAAACAAGTATGACAGGGGGATCTACAAACTCAAGGTATATTTATGTTGCTTGAGGCTGGACTTGGGGCTGAGGTTCCTTTTGAAGAGATGGTTGTGTTTTAAGATCACCCAGTGCAGCAGTTGTACTGATCTGTGCAGATACTAAAAGCTGTAGAAACGTGTGCACATGAGTTCCAGCTAAGCAAAGCTATTGTGGTTCCATACATGAGATAGCAAAGTTAACATTAGGATGCATGATGACTCTATCTTCTTATTCTATCTACTAGTCTTCCTTCTCTCCAACTAGATAACAGCCTAGGAGGCTAGAAGCACCTCAGTGTCCAGACCATCTCATTTCTTCCTTAGGTTGCCTTTACCTACCATGTCTCCTTGATATTCTTCAGATGGAGATTTGCACCTGTGAGGTCTTTTTGGAGTTTTATTCTTACCATTTGGCCAACATATTCTGAATTGAGGTTTTAAAGGAAATGAAAATAGAGAGCCGAGTGAGATTAACAAATGATGCTGAAGGTCCTCACCAGCAGCTACATATTCTAGTTACTTTTGCATCCCATCCAAGATGTTTGCATCTCCAATTGGTTGCTCTATGCCTGTTTATGAGCTGTGACTGGTTGATGAGGCCTCACCTCCCTCCCCCTGTTTTGCTTAGGGAAGCCAGCACAATATTCTTGCTAGTTGGTCTGGAGTCAGTTCAGTATTTAATTATGGGGTTGATTTCCTTCTTTTGTACTAATGTTTTCTCCACCCCCGGGGGTGTTTGAAGGATCTGACAAGGAAGCTTTCTGGCCGTCCAGATTTCATTGTAAGAAGCCAAGAGCACTAGGGAAAAGTCCTCCCTATATTCAGGCTGGGGTTTCAGTCCTTCCTCTAAACTTAAGAACACAGGAAGCCCCAGGGAAACCATGGAACTTCCTAGGCATTGGTTTATCTCTGGCAGAAAATGAGAGAATTTATCCATGGTCTCCAAAGCTCCTTTTAGGGCAGGTATTCCCCCAAACAGGCCTGATAATCTCCAAACACAAGCATCTCCACAGGTTGGCTAACAAAAGCTGACAAACACAAGGGAGTGCAGATGTGTTTGTTGGCTAATGAAGTCTCACTTGCACAGCTTTTTGCTGGGACATCAGCACTTGAAGGAGATTTGTGTTCTGAAGTCCCTCCAAGAGAGTTAGCAAGCCTATAAGCAGTGGGTTAGTGAGGGACCCCGAAAACATGAACCTGAGTGGTGTGCTGTCAGGATACCCACATAGATACATCCTCCAGTCATTCTACCACACAGACATTCAGTCCAATGTGGGCCAGATAGCGTGACTTCTGTCAGAATATACACACAGATAACCCCTCCAGCATGGGCCTAGGCACTGTACTGTGTCTGAATCTTCCCTCACAAACACTTTCTGCAGTGTGGGCCTAAGTGGAGTGCTCTGTGAGGATACCCACACAAATACCTCCTTCAGCCCTGTCTGGGTGGTAGGTTCTGTCAGGACACTCCCACACAGACGTTCCCTCCCAGCATAGGCCTGGATGGTGAATTCTGTCAGGATTTCCACACAGACACCCGCTTTAGTGTGGGCCTGGGTGGTATGCTGTGTCAGAAGATTCCTACACAGACAACCATGGGCATTGGGGTGTGCTGTGTCAGGATACCTACACGGTTGCTCCCTCTAGTATATGGGCCATGTGGGATACTATGTCAGGACACACACATGGATACCTCTCCAGTATGGGCCTGATGGTCTGCTCTGTTAGAAGACTCCAACACAGACATCCCTTCCAGTGTGGGTCTGCATGTTGTGTGGACTCCCACACAGACACCCTCTTCAGCAAGGTGTACCCACACCGTGTGATACCCACACAGCTATGGAGAGACCTCCTCAGGGCTGCCCAAGTACATAGAGGGTGAGTATTGCATAAGTGCAGTCTTACTCTCTGCCTTAATCTTTCCTGAGGCAGTTGCCTTCATTCTATTTTCAGTGCATTGCTAGCAATGTGGCATGGCCTACTGGCAGTTGCTCAAGAAACTTTGAGATCATATTCCAAGAGGGAAAAGTACAACAGTCACATGTGGCCAATGTGCTGCTTCTGTGAGCCACGGTCCTTGCTTCCACACTGGATAAGTGGGGGAAGCAGCCGACTTGCTTGGTGAGAAGGAGATGGAGGCCTGTGAAGCAGGTTCTTGAGTAGATCTGGCCCATACTCTGCATACGAGGGGTCAAGGAAGCACTTCAGCAGAGAAGAGCCTTCTCAAGAAAAGGGCACCAGAAGAGCTGTTTTCTTTCTCTCTACACAGTCACCCTTCCCTAGAACCTTCTTGGACCACATCAAACCATTCTCCTCTCCATTCTCCTACACTGCTGTGTTGACTGAGAATATTATTATTCCTCACTTGAATATTATTTCATTTCTCTAAGAGGTCTCCCTACCCCATAGCCGCCTCTTCTCTCGCCTGCCACACCCTCATTCTGTGCAGAGCAGTTTCAAGCCTGCAAAGTGACTGTGGCATGCCTTGTTCAAAATTATTCAATGGTTCATGACAGAACTTTAACTTCATCAAACAAGTTGGATTACAGTTGTGCCCAGCTGTTCTGCTAGCTACATTGCCTGCTTGTCTCCCTTCTCCTGTGGTCAAGGCAAATTCAGGTGTCCACAGCTGTGTTTCCTCCTGGAATGCTTTCTGATTTGAGCTCCTCACTCAGGGGCCTTCTCCTTACCCATCCGGCATCTCCTACCAAAACCCTCTTCAGTTAGGGTTTTGACCTCTGCTTGAGTTGGTTTTTACATTTCTAAAGATAGCGTTGTTTGTATAATTGATGTTCCATCTACATACTTACAACAGCAATCATGAGACTAGATAAGAGTTTTCATGGTGACCTTGAACATAATTACCTGAAACTATGACAATGTATAGGATTTCTCAATAGTCAAACCACATAATGGGTGTTCAAAAAATGCCCAAAGAAGAGAAGGAAAGGGCATGCATGAAGTATATTGATCTCTGCACTCCTAATATTCATTAAAGCTTTCACATTATGACTTTGCATACAAGAAAGAAAATAGTCTATTAGACAGATCTAGTAGAATAATAAAAGTAATGAGAAAATGAGAAGGTATTGTAACAAAAATTGCATATATTGAAAAGTCAATAAGCCAAGAAGTACAATTGTCTGTGTAGGAACTGAAGATGACATTGACGAGGCATCTATCAGGTGACCTGGACTGCAAATGGAGATGTTACATATGATTTAGGGGAATCCTGGAAGCATGAGCTGGGAAAGACACTGAGAGGAATTCTCAAATATACAAATCATATGCACTGATTGTAGAAAAGGGACTTACCAGTTCCCTTAAATACTCAAGAATGCAACTGTCAGTTTCAGTGGGGGAGGAAATAGAAAGTAAGACTGGGTGAACCACACAAAGGGAATTGTGAGGAGTTGTAAGAGTGTATGGTGGAGCTAAGACCTCATCAGGTAGGTTGTGGGAGAACCTTACTGTAGATTTTGAACAAGGTGCATCTTTTCATGTTTGCAGGCTCGACATCTTGCTGTGTTCTTGATGGGGATTAAAGGTGTCTGTGAAGGGATAGAGATGATGAGATGGAGATCATCTGCAATTGCAATACTTGAAAAATATTATTAGTCCATGGGTATGTGTGTGTATCAGGGCCAGAGGACAACCTTGTGGAGTCAGTTCTCTTCTATTTGCTCCTGGGTTCTAGGGATCAAACTCAGGCTGCCTGACTTGTGTGGCCAATGTCTTTATTCAGAGCAGTCAACCAGTCTAATGTGTTTAATCTTGACTGTCAATCTGACAGGATCTAGGATCTTTTAGATTTCCAGATGCAAATAACTGAGAAGGAAAGGAACACCCTAAATGGGGATAGTACCATCTCATGGACTGGGGTCCTGGATTGAATAAAAGAGCAGTGAGTTGGACACAAGCATTCATCTCTCTCTACCCCCTGAAGGTGGACACAATGTGGTGAGCTTCCCCCAGCTCCTGCCTCTATGCTCTCTCCAATCAAGGTAAACTGTACCCATTAACTGCAATACAACATAAACCCTTCTGTCTTCGAGGTCCCTTTCTCAGATATTTTGTCTGAACATCAAGAAAGTAATGAATGCACCCTCACAATATTTGGGGTGAGAAGCTGGTGTTCCAACAGTAGACTGAGGATTGGTGAGGCATGAACAAATTCAGGGAGAGAGTTTTGCAGGAAGAAAATGTGTCTGATCTTGGCAACATAGTCAAGCATTCAGTTAGGGGGGTCATCCTCATCCTTCAAGATTCCGATGTCAGCACAGAACTGGAAGAGCAAGTATCAGAGAGACGTACAGTCAAGTATGCACCTAGATGTTTACAAGGATGTTTCTAGACAAAACTTTCCCCCTGTAAAAGATTCCTAGAGGAGCAACACTCCTTCTGGTCACGTTCTTGCCATGAGTATTTGTTATGGCTGGAAACAGTGCAACCATCTGGAGACTAGGATGTGAAACCTAGAAGACAAAACTCAGTAGGGCAAGGACAGAAGACTGAAAGAAAAGAAAGGTCCTTCTGGGTGTTATTTGAACTATTCCAACACTATGATAATGACCTATAGCCAGGCTTTGGTTGCGTGAAATAGTACAGAAACTTACTTTGAAGTTCTTGCTACCCAAATATTGTCAGTGGATCAATTATGTCAATGTCTAGAACTCCTTCAAATTGTGGAATCTTGAGTATTATCACACAGCACTGAATAGTGTGTGCATTTTAGCCAGATCACCAGCTCAAGATGAAGCCACTTAGAATTGTGAGTCCCGTTCTTACCACTGGAAACACTCTCTCATTACAATGTACTGCTCTGTGTGTAATAGAATTAATTCCTGTTTCTTACCACCAGAAGTACTCTCTCATATAAAGTATTGCTCTGTGTGTAGTAGAATTAATTCCTGTTTCTTACCACCAGAAACACTGTTTTATTACAATGTACTGCTCTGTCTGTAATAGAATTAATTGTAGTTATTTAGTTATTCTAAGTCTCTGACCACACTCTCTAAAGCAAAGGACATTTAATGTTGTCACTTATGGTACAGCATACACATAGGACTGTGGAAACTAGCCATGGCAGTTAGCCCTCACAGCCTTATGTATGTCTGAAGGGTAGGCACCATCACCTGTCTACTTCTGCATTTCTCTTTTTACTCATCATTAAGCTTCACAAAACCTAAACATTTAAATGTCCGTTGACTAAAACAGCAAATGTGACAAATTTTTGCCTTTACTTTGGCCAATGAACTTTTAGTAACTAGGCAGAAAGGATTCCAAAGCCTGCTGTGCCCTGCCTGCTGTAGACAACAGATGTATCCTATTTTCTTGTGAAACCACCTTTACAGGAGTGCTCTTCCTGGCCAAACATGCTTGATGGATCTCGGGTCTTTTTTACAGGGGTCCACATTGCTGCTGTCTTCCTAAGGCTCCATTGCTTGTTTGACACTGGAATAATGAAAGTCATTTCAAGGTTGCCTCTTTCAAAGGCACCAGATCCAGCCCTCGAGGAACTGCTCTGGATATATAAGTGTTTAATTGAAAGCAATCAATGCCACAGATCACGTCAAGATTTAGCATCAAACGCTGTTTGCTGAATAAGGCCAGGAAGGAAATCCCTGGTCTTACAGACTCAGGAAAGGCCCCAAATGGAAGGCTCTTTCTAGCAGACTGCCTTCCTTAAAAGGGGATGAGTTACAGGAGGAGGATGCGAGGATAAATATAGAAAATTGATTTTACTTTTTCATTTAACAAAAGAATCAAAAGATTTAATAAGTAGAAACTCTGTATTTAATATAGGTCATTCAAATAGAGGGAATATACACACACATACACAGAGAGACAGAGAGGGAGAAAGGGAGGGAGGGAGGGACTGGGAGAGAGTGAAAGACAGAGAGAAAGAATCTAGTCATAACATGTACACCAAAATATGAAATTCCATTTGGCTTACTATTTTCTCTAATTTTCTAAATACACCATAACATCTTGCTTATAACTGTGCATTGGCCTGCATCATCAATATCTTATGTACAGACTCTGTTGTGGTAAAGTTCAACTTGAGAGAAGAGAATGAGGCTTAAGTCCAGACTCCATTCTGCTGGGAGGTATGAAGGGACATTATGTCATCCCCAGAGCACATGGCTCTGCAGAGCATCAACCTCGCATCAGGGATGGGGAAGAAGACCACGCACGGATCTAGAAGAAGTGGCTTCAAAGACTTCTTGGAAATTATGTGAGCTCAGTTAGAGAAGCTGGCCACCAGATCTGCCTGCTGTGACAATGGGGTTCTGCATGTGTGGACAGCTCTAGATGTGAAAAGGAACACACTTGGCACAGCAACACCATTCTCAGAAGTGACAACAGCTCCTTGCTGTCAACCAAAAGCCTAACTCTGTGGAATCAAATTGCCAACAGAAAAAGACCCCCAGAGAAACTGCGCAGGACAATGGAAGTTGTGCACCTCCAACTGCATTTTGAAAGCAGAAATGCTCAAAAGCTCATCTGGAGCTTCAGAGAACCTAGTAGCATGTTGCACCTATTCATGTTATTGTGAAAGATTGGGAGAAATCAGGCCTATCTATAGCTTTAGGGTTATCATGTTTCATTGCCAGAATAAAACTAACTTTATATCAATATTTACAGGGTGCTTCTCTCTCTCTCTCTCTCTCTCTCTCTCTCTCTCTCTCTCTCTGTGTGTGTGTGTGTGTGTGTCTGTGTGTGTGTGTGTTTCAGATTTGCCATTTGAAATTCAGTAGAAATGAATTATCCATGAAAACAGTCTTGAATAATTGACTTGTAGTTTCCACCTTAGGCTCACAGGTGCTTAAATTCACAACCACCACTCAAGAAACCATGGCATCCTGAAAGGTTTGATGGTTTGCCCAAACCCACACATCACAGTCTCTTTTTTGTTCGAGTTTTCTTTTGCTGTGAAAGAACAACATGATCAAAGGAAAGGGTTTATTTCATCTTATAGCTCACAAGTAACATTCCAACAACGAGTGAAGTCAGGACAAGAACTCAAGGCAGGAACTCAAGGCAGGAACTGAAGCAGAAGCTGTGGAGGAATGCTGCTGACTGGCATGTTCCTCATGGCTTGCCTAACCTTCCTTATATCACCCAGGACCTTCTGTCTAGGGTGGCATTGTCTCCAGTGGGCTGGACCCTCCCATAGGCATTAATCAAGAAAAGGCACTACAGATTTGCCTAGAGGTAAACCTGATGGACACATTGTCTCAATTGAGGTTCCTCTTCCCAGATGATCCTAGATGAGGTCAACTTGACATAAAATTAACAACACAGTCACTGCAGCAACTTTGATTCAGAGCAATGATTCAACCTCCCCAGGGAACACCAGATAATGACAAAGGCCATTTTCATGCTTATAATAGGAATAGTGTGCCCTCTCTGCACGCCTCAGGTTGAGACTGCTGTGACACAAAATTCCACCATATGTAAAATAACACCCAGTTTGGCAGTTTCACTTTTAAGTAAATAAAGGTTTACACACAGGAACACACAGTCTCCTTCCCTATACACCCTTCTCTCAATGTCCACAAGGAAAGGATAAAGCAGCTCCTATGTTAGTCCAACATGTTCTTATAAACAAAATGAAGAGTAGTAAAAACAGTAACTCAGAAAGTTTTCTATGACCTTTCCCTTACATTTCTACTCTCAACCATTCATGTCCAGTGTCAGCATGTTAGCTGCTTCGCTTTTAATCTGAGTTCTCACACCAGCTGGTTGCCACCTCCCTGAGTTCTTACCGTCCCACCTTTTCTTAGCATGAATGGTCCCTTTAATATCTGTACTTCTTACCGCTCCCTTGGGATCTGGGGCTTCTGATTCTCCTGCTTCGGAGCCTGAGTTTTGGCCTCATGTATCTTGTGTTACCATGTCTGTTTTAAGGGATGCTTGGGGTCAAACTCAGGGCATCGTGCATAGCAGGAAGGCACATCACCAGCCAAGCTGCATTCTGGGTTTCTCTATTTCATCTCAACATCCATTCAGTCTGCTTTCTACTCAGCAGCCACAATTGCTGTACTTCCTCTCTTAGTTGTCCAGTGGGACTAACATAGTGTTCCAATGCATGAAGGGCAAGTGTTGGGAAGGCTTGCAGTGGGCTGCAAGGAGATTTTTCTGCAGTTAAGACATTGTAAAGATGATTAGTCTAAGCTATTTCTGAACCTCTGAATCATGGTGGAGAAAATACTTTATACCTTGATTGTTCTCTGTGATCCACTCACTGACCTAAGTGTCCAGCACCTGCCAATCTATCGTGTTTCAAACTCCAGGACAGGGAGCTGGTTGATTCCAACTTGAAAGCTCTTCTGAACATCTGTCAGTCTCACCTGAATATTCCCATCATCCAAGAAACATCATCAGCTCACAGTCTTAGCTAAGCTGTGTCTCCTTCTCTGAGGGGAGGAATATTCTCTCCTGTATGCATACTTGCTGTCATGGTACAATGTGTTTATTAGAAAGGAAGTGTTGAGGGGACAGGGGTTTTGGTTATTCCTTTGTGTTTAGTTCCAAGAACAGCTCTTGGTATGGAGAAGAGATGGTCTATCTTCACTTTCAAAGCAATTACGTCTACCACGTGGAAGTGTGGCATGTGTTCAGAGCACAGAGAAAACTCAAATTCCCCTTTAGCTTGATGACTATGCACTTAAAAATCCTAGTGATCAGTGATCTTCAGTGACAATCCATGCTGTATCCAACCCTGAGCTATGTGTTTGCACAGTTTCAAGAGACCCTCTGCTAGCACCCTCCATCAGAACCATTCTAGAGTATTCCTGAGGCCTGAAGTGTTTGGGAGAGGTCATCAGCGTGCCATTTGGAAACCAGTATGGAGATTCAGGAAAATGGGAATTAATCTACCACTAGACCCAGCAATTCCACTCTTAGGCACTTATCCAAATGATCCAAATGAGGCAAGTTCATACAACAAGGGCATCTGCTCCACTATGTTCATAGCAGCATTATTTGTAATAGCCAGAACCTGGAAGCAACCTAGATGCCCCTCAACTGAAAAGTGGATAGAGAAAATGTGGTACATTTACACAATGGAGTATTACTCAGCAGAAAAAAACAATGGAATCTTGAAATTCGAAGGTAAATGGATAGTACTGGAAGAAACCATCCTGAGTGAGGTAACCCAGTCGCAAAAAGACAAACATGGTATGTACTCACTCATATATGGATTTTAGACATGGATCAGGATAGTGCCAGTCTGCACTTCCACTGATAGAGAGTCTGGGAAACAGGAAAGAACCTAAAAGATATGCATATGTGCATAGTACCCAAGAGAAGAGGACTGAGACAAGATCCTCTGAATGGATGGGGAACACGGCGAGGGGTGGGGGGGAGTGGGACCTGGGAAGAAGAGAGGGGGTGAAGAGGAAGAGAGTTGGTCATGGGGGAACAGGAAGTTGAGGGGGTGGGGGTAGAATAGGGGGAAGAGGGAATCATAGGATCGAAGACAGATCAGGCACCAGAGTGACCTCGAGTGATCTAAAGGGATAACACCAATTGGCAAGCTAAGCAATAGTGGAGAGACCACCTCGAATGCCCATTCCTGATAATGAACTTGATGTCTATAACCATCCAGGAGCCTTCATCCTGTGACTGATGGAAGCAGAGGCCAACACACAATTAATCACTGAACAGAACCCAAGGAACTCAGTGACAGAGAGAGAGGAGTGATGAGCAAATTGGCAAAGAATGGGCTGGCAAAACCAGCAGAGACAGCTGATCTGAACAGGGTAGAGCTCTTGGACCCCAGACTGACAGTGGGGAGGCCAGCATGGGACTGATCTGGACTCCCCAAATGTGAGTGTCAGCGAGAAGGCCTGGGCAACCTATGTGGCCCTGAGCTGTGGATCAGTGTCTATCCCTGGAATACAAACAGTCTTCATGTGCCTATAGCACAAAGAGGGATGCTCTCTCAGCCTGGACTCTTAGGGAAGTGCCTGGACCCTACCCAGAGTGAAATGACAGACTCTAGATATCCCCTATGTGGAAGGATTTGGCAATAGGGTGGGAGGGTGGGGGGGAAGGGGAGCGAGGGAGGAGGGGAGGGAGAGGGAACTGGGATTGACATGTAAAACAAGCTATTTAAAATTAAAATAAAAAATGATAAAAAATGCAACACATTTTCAAAAGTTGAACAACAGGATGTTCTTTGATATTATAAATTGTCTGATAGGAGAAATAGACATGGTTTACATTGCAGTTCCACAGAATTTCACTTACAGATTATATTTGTGTTTGTGCATGTGGGTATGTGTAAGTTGAATGTACACTGAAGTATTTACTGAAATCTAAGAAATGTTTTTATAAATAACAGGTCAATGCTTAAAGCTGAGCAAAATATTTGTATTTTTATAAAATAATAACAAGAGGTAGAAATAAAAAATCCATTTCATTGTCCACACACACAAAAAAATCCTAGTCTTCCAAAAACATGCTACATTCATTGAAGACTGCAGAACTGTACTTAAACGGGACTCACATCTGTCTTTGTGGACTGAACATGACCAATAAGTCAAGACATTTCTCAGGTACTTGATGAGTCATGGACAAAAGGAGATATCTCCAACTATTTTTATTCATGTAAGACACAATAGTGTTTTAATAAGACAAACTTTAAATAAGGCAAAATTAATAAGACAAAAATTTCACAGACTGTTTTGTGCAGATGATATTAAATGTGTAAGCTGAACAGGAATGGTAAAGCAGGGAAAATTCCTTCCCATTAACTGTGATACAAGCTCGGAGGCTGACGGAACTGTACTTGCCTGGAGCTCTGGCTTCAGGCCAATGAGACAAATTTCTCCTCGCCGGGAGAAGTCTGTACAGCTCAAGGTTCATCACACTCCTTTTGATCATCAAGAAGAACATGATGTCACCTCTTTTTACAGTTCCCTGTACTCCAGTTGTTCCTGTTCCTCCTCTTGCCCACTGGATCTACCACAGAGATGGAGTTGAGACACAAGGGCCTTTTATGGGCACACAAGCATATACCCAGTCACCCACTGGTGTCTGGACTCCATACATTTTTTTGAGTCAGTTTCCATAGACTCAGAGAAGGGAAATGTATGAAACAGAATCAGGAAAGAGAAGGAATCTAAGTAGAGATACAATCTTGACTGGTGTCCTCCATCCTGGAGTATGAGGTATAGCACAGAACTGGTTCATCTAACGGAAAGCAGGCAGCCTTGGTCTTTACCTGCTCGGTAAAGTAGGATGTAGTACACCATCATCTCACTGGGAGAAGCTCTTACCCCACATACTACTCTTCACTAATCAGAGACTGCAGCAACCCTGCTCACAAGCACAGGTATGATGGTGTGCTCCTATCGTGTGAGAGGACATGGGGTCACACCAGGAGTATTTTCTCATGTTTAGCAATCTCAAAGACTCACAGATCACAGTTATAACCATTTTAATACCCCAAGTAGTCTCTCAAAGTACTGCTACTTGGCACAGGGTTATTCACGGTGGCTTTGAACATCATATGGCCGATGTCCTGGGTTTGTTCTGAGGAAATTCTTCTAAAGCAAGGCAACATGTCTACAGCATTTGAAATCCCAATTAGCACCTTCTTGAAATGCTCTGAGTGATTTACAATGAACCATTTTAACTGGTCTCAGGGAACAGCAACTTGGTAGAACATGTGACCTAAAGATGAGAAGAAATCCTTTTATTACCAACTTTGAATAATAATTATATGAAGCCATTTCAGCCATCCTTCAGAAATTATTTTCATTCTATATTTTATCCATTTATTTTTTATTCATGTCTCTGAAGAAACATGCTCTGACACAGGATTGTCCAACCTCAGCATATTCATAGTTGAGGTGAAAAATTTTAGTTGTGCTCTGCATTGTAGCACATTCAACAGAATCCCAGGCCTCTATCCAGAAGATGTTAGGGATCTGTCCCCACCTCCCACTCTGCCCTTATATTGTCACATATCTGCTGGATGTTAAATCGACCTTGGTTGAGAAGCTAAAGAATCAAAATCAGCATCTCTGGTGATAGCAGAGGTCTTCACTAGTTGTATCTTGAGCATGTCTGATTATTCTAAGCCTCGATCTCATTTTCTGCAAATGGCAAGACACAGATAGTACACTGATGACCCAATGTTTTGTGAGATAGTGCTGCTACTGCCTCGGATGGACAGTGGTGGTCATTTCACTCTCTTGTCTTGGTTTCTGCTGATTAGTAAGGACTGCTTTAGAGTTATAAGACCATGTTGTACAGCTTAAGTTTTAAGTTCCTGATATTGAGACAAAGAAGTCCAATTCATACTAAGGGGAAAACATACCATCCCTAGTTTTCTGCCTTTGCTTAGAATCTATGAGAGAACTGTATCATATACTCAAGGCTTTGCTAGATATTAGGCGATATTGTTGCCAAGTAGGTGAAGTTTCATTTTGGCACTATGAGCAAAAGGGCTTGACATACACAGAAGTGGGTATCCCACTAGGTAAGCCAAGTAATCCTTTATAAAAATGGCAAAGTGATAAATTCTCTGCCTAGATGTAGAAATTACACAGTCGATGAATTGTAGTGCAAGGATGCTTTTCTAGAGAATAGTATCTAGGCATGCTTAACACCATGAAACTTCTTAGTATGGGAACTTAACGTGACCACTCTGGGGTCCCACTACAATGGGGTCCTCTCCCTTCACCTTTCCTCCAATTCCAGTTTTCCTGGAGTTTACATAAAATCCTCTTAGAGTTATTTATCTCTGAGTTTGGTGTGAAAAAGTTCTGATGTATGCTTTTTAGGGTACTTATGAAGGTCTTCTCATCTGGTTGCACTTTTTACAGAAAGATCAACAATCAAATAAAGACTGCCATGGCTATTTCTTAATATTCTCTTTGACCAACAGATGACGTATGATCTATTGAGGAATATTTGTTTACACTGTAAAGATTTGTCTCTACCTAATGTGCTTTCTGACTGATTTAACAAAGAGTTAAGTGGCCAGTAGGTAGGCAGGAGAGAATAGGTGGGACTTCCAGGCAGGGAAAGAGAGAGAAACTTGGAGGAGGATTCTAGGCATGCAATTTTACCAGCAGATTCAGAGAAAACCAGATGTGCCATACTAAGAAGAGGTAACCAAGTCATTTGGCAGAAGCAGGTTAATGTGAGTTATCAGAGCTACTTGGGGAAAAAAGCCCAAGCTTTCATAATTAATAGTAAGTTTCCATGTCATTATTTCTCGGTTGATTCACTGATCTTTATAATTTATAACCATACTTCCCTTCTAAAAAAAGTCCTTCCTCTGTGGTTTCTGAATCTGTCCTCTCACTTGGCTTCGTGGTTCAGCTCTGTGGCTCTTTATCTGTTGTAGGTGCTGTGGATCGTGGCCCATGCTCAGTCCTCTCCTTTCTCCACAAGTTCATTCCAAGAACTCTTAGCTATTCCTGTGACTTTTACACCACCAACCCACTCATGAGTAAAAAGTCTATGACCCACAGCCCCCAACCAACCAATTAACCACTGTGTGTCCTGCTATAAAAAGACAGATGCATTATGACAGTGTGAAAAAAAATCACGAAAGAGAAGTCAATCTCAAGCCTCTCATCAATAGCTGTGATGGACTGAATTTGTATGCTCCATATTCACCCCCCCCCCAGGAGGAGGCAATGGGAGGTGAGGGCATCAGGAGGTAGCTAGATCATAAGTTCAGGACTGTGATGTTGCTGTTTATGAACAAGGAGATCCTCACTGAATGTTGAACCTGCAGGTGGCTTGATCTTCCAGAACTACAAGAAATAAATAATTCTTCCTTATAAAATACCATGTCTTTGCTCCTTTGTTATAGTGGCCTAATTGGATCAAGTCAATACTGTAGTTGTTTTTTTTTTTTTTTTTACTCTTTAAGAGGCTTGCCACAGAATTCCAAAATAAATAGATGGAGACTTGTTCTTATTTATGAATGCTTGGCTTAACTTGTTTCTAGTCAGCTCTTCTAATTTAATTGTCCCGTTTCTCTTTATGTTTTGCCAACGGGCTTTTACCTTTTTTTTTTCTGTATATCTTTCTCTCCTTCTTACTCTGTGACCACATTGTGGCTGGCCCTTGGCATCCTCCTCTCCTCCTTTTCTCCCTCCTCATCCTTCTTTTGAGCCTAGATTTCTCCTCCTATTTATTCTCTCTGCCTACCAGACCTGACTATCCCTGTCCTGCCTAGCTATTGGCTGTTTAGCTGTTTATTAGACCAATCAGGTGTTTTAAACAGGCAAGCTAACACAGCTCTGTAGAGTTAAACAAATGCAGCATAAAAAATGCAAAACATCTTTGCATCATATCATGTGGACAACGTCAGGGTTTTACAGCCCTTGGGCTTCCCAGCCTCACGGTGTCAATATATCAAACCATAATATATACAGACATTTTCCTCTGCAAGCTTCACTTTCTCCACCAAGTCAGTCGAGGTAATCCACAGCTACTCACCTGACTTCAACACCTCACTATATCTAGTTAGTCATCAGTTATTGTAATTGCTGCCTGATAATAATGTTTCAGATCTATCCCTCAGAATCACAGACTCCAGCTTACCAGTTACTGAATGAGTTCTCACATAGTGTCCTACTTAGTTTTCTTATTTCTACTCCTGTCTCCATATGCCTGATCTTCCACATAACCAAAAAGGTGATCTTTCCATAGGAGCAAACTTTCCCAGGGTAAAGGCTACATGTAAGTTCTCTCATATATCCACCCTCTGGATGACACAGAAGGTCATAAGCTAGGTAGTGTACTTTAAGCCTCCATGACTCCAAGCTTCCACATTACAGTGAATAATGATTAAATGGGAAGGACAGCTGAGCTCGCTGCCTAGTTGTACTGAGAGACTAGACTGCATATGGAATTCAGCACAGCAGTCAACGTACATGTTTAGTAAGTGGAAACTGGGATCAATATCCCTGTGATCATCATCAGGCTACGAGGACTTCTCCAAACTCAACAGCTGGAACACTTCTCTTTATCTCAGTTACTTTAATTCAGTGGAAGTGACTCTTACTCGGTGTCTTCTGCATCTAAAATAATAGCAAGAGACACTCAGCTGCATCCAGCTCCAGTCTGAGAGACAGTGTGTATTAATAACTCCACTTTAATGCCAATTGTTGCAACGGCTAGAAGTGTGTATAGACAGGGATGACAGGAATTGG
Source organism: Mesocricetus auratus (assembly GCF_017639785.1). Lineage (NCBI taxonomy): Eukaryota > Metazoa > Chordata > Mammalia > Rodentia > Cricetidae > Mesocricetus > Mesocricetus auratus. Next base: position 85,433,328 of record NW_024429190.1, read on the forward strand.
GATAAATTTCAATGGATGCAGTGGAAGGCCTCTGGGGACTCTAGATCTGATGGGTCCCCAGGAGGTGAAGCATGTATCATGAGTGATCTAGGGTGGGGTAAGGGTGGTCTTGTTCATTCCGAATCTATCAATTATCCCCACTGCCACTAATAAGGCATGACCCAGGGCTGTCCACTGCTGGATACAAGGGCTCCCTAGATAGCATTTCTACTCCCAGTTTTACTTCTATTCCCAGTTCAAAAAGATTTCCAAGAATTGGCTGAAATAAAAATCAAGTTGTGCTATGAGCTCAAAGGCCTTCCTCAACTCTAACCTAGACATGTAGGGTGTGGCACTATCTTGGATTCCCTGGGGTGCATTCACCATTCCCCTTACCTCAGCCACAATGGTTGTCTTGCATTCACCAATAAGGACAAAGTTCACCCTTGATTATTGTCTGCCACGGTTCTCCTCTTCCCTGGAATGAACGTCTTCTCATCACTAATTCAGAACACAGTGTCTCCTCAGAGGAAAGCCCACAAGTCCCCTATCCACAGCGGCCCGCCCTAGTTACGCTTCGCATCTTCACTCTCACTGTGGATTCATTTCATTGCCACCTTCCTCCACCACTGGGGCACAAACTCTCTAAAGTCTGGATCACTGCTGTATCCACCACATACAAGACAAAGTCTGTGATGGAAACACCGAGAAGTGCCGACTCTGGGGATGTGTACTTGGAAGGCACAGGCTGCACAGTTAAAAAGGAAAGACCCTAAACAAGGGAACGAGTTCAGGCTTTGCACTGTGTTGATGAATCCTTTAGAAGTCGGTGTGTTTCCATTTTCTGGGTCTGTCCTGGTAAGAGTTTCTGTTGCTGTGGTGAAACACCAGGAACAAAGCAAGTTGGAGAGGAAAGGGTTTATTGGACTTACATCCTGAGTCACAGTCCACTGAGGGAAGCCAAAACAAGAACTCTAACTGGGCAGGAACCTGGAGGCAGGACGGTGCTGTTTACTAGCATGTTCCTCATTGCCTGCCAAGCCTGCTTTCTTATGGCACTAGGGTCACCAATCCTGGTGTGGCACTATACACAATGGACTGGCCTTCCCACATCAATCACCCATTAAGAAAATTCTTTACAGGCCTGCCTGCCTATAAGCTGATCTCACTGAAGCATTTTCTTAACTGATATTCTCTCCTCTCAAATGATTTTTAGCTTGTGTCAAGTTTATATAAAAGTACAAGCCAGAATTCTTCTCTACAGAGTTCAACACTACTCATTCCTAAAGCTTTAGCCCAATCTGGTCCCTATTTATGATGTTGGTCTTGCCTGGCCATCACCTGCAGCTATTTCTGTTCTCTCTGCTTCCTGGCATTCATCATTCATATCATTTAGGGGACTAATCCATGATACTGGTTATTTGTCTGTCTGTTTACAGATGTATTCTAAAGGTAGATTCCAAATACTTTGAAGAATTTTAAGTGTGACATCTGCCTTCTGTCCTATGGTTTTTGTGGATTTGAATTCTCTCTCCCTCTCCCTCCCTTTGTTTCTCTCTGTTTTTGTCTCTGTCTCTCTTTCTCTAAGTATGTGTGCTCTATTGAATAAGCTATATAAAAATACACATTCCTCAGTTAAGTTCTGCTTAGAGTGTCCTATTTAGCATCTATTTCCCGCGTGTCTAGGAAGTAGTGTGCTCTGTGTTGCTTGAAGATGACAAGGTACAGATTACCTACCACCTTTAAGCAGCACATGATCCACCTGGGAGAAGGCACCAGATGTGGCCACTAACACAGCAATACTTACGTATGTGACAACTCTAGTGAGATCAGGAAAGAGACAATGAAATCAGAAACAGCAGGGGCAAGAAGCTACAGAGGCAGTCAGACCAGTAAAAGAAACAGCAAAATGCAAGGGCAGCCTTAGAGATGTGAGGAAAGACTCACAGTCAGTTTGTCTGATAATAGCTAAAGTCTAAACCATGTAAGTAATTGACACAAATCAATAGGAAAAATAAAAACCCGATTAAAATGCAGGCAAAGGACTCAAACCTGTTCAAAATTAAAAAGTGCAACATGCGCGAAAAGATGTTTAGTATCCTTAGTTGCCAAAGAAATGCAGTGTAGAGCCATGCACTACCATTGCACACCTTAGGATGGTTAAAGTAAAGAAGCCAAGGCATAAGAAGCACTGGAGAGCATGCAGAGCAAAGGGTGGCAGGGCACACTGTTGGGAGGATGTAAATCAGTGCTGCCATTATGGAGAGCAGTTTCGATACCTACAGAAAGCTAAAAATAGACATACCAGGAAATCCAACGGGTGAACACAGACCCAGAAGAAAGGAGAAGTCAGCATGTCCAGAAGACAGCTGCACTGCTATGCTCACTGCAGACCTATCCACCACAAGTGCTAACAAGGAAATGGCCTACATGTCTATACACACATGTGTGTGCACACGTGCACACCACGCAGGCACAAACAAATACATGCCATGAACTATTCGACCCTGCTAAGAAGGGCCATTTTTACATTTGCAGAATGGGTGAGCTGAGAGGAAATGAGGCTAAAGGAAATAGACCAGGATTAGGAAAACTAATAATGCATACTTTTCTCACCGTAGTGAGGACTCCAAAGATTGAACCATGAAAAAGAGAGAGCAGAGCGGTTGTGCAAGGAACGGAAGGGCTGGGAAACTGACAGATGTGTGCCCATGGCACACACATTCAGCTATGAGATAACCAATTTATCACCCTCTGTGGCACAACACAATGCTAGTAACAATGAACTCTGCTTTACATGTATCCAGTAAGTAGGTCTGAAGGGTTCTCCTCCTGAAAGTTAATGACAGGAACTGATGGGCAGGGCAGTTAGCTTGACTGGGGAAGTCATTTCCCAAGGGAATCACGTATCTGAACATTATGATAAATACTTGTCATAATGCTTGTCAAAAATCCTTTCACAGAGCTGAGAAAATACACAAGGAGACAAAAGAGAATATCATGTGAGGAAATCCGAAAGTGGAGAACACACTGCAGGGAACATCTCTTTGGGTCTAGTGCAACTTTGTGAGCCTCCGTGGAGCCAATGGCTGAGGCCTTTTAAAACAAGCAATGTGTTCCTCAGCCCAGTTACAGACTGGCACTGACCCAATTCCATGAGAACTGCAACAAACCACCAGGAATTTAGCAAATTCCCCTGTCTGGAGTCCTAGTTCGAGCAGGAGAATAGCCCAAAATGTTTGCATGAAATTGGCAGCTTGATAGACTTGGTCTTCAAAGCCAGCAACAGTCTTAGAATCCCGAGTTCTGATTAGGGATATGATCATTAAACCTTCATATCCAAAACCAACATGGAGGTGGCACCACTATCATTGCTTTCTGTACAGGGAATCGTCGCCCCTCAGAGCATCCTGCCTCTTGGAACCTTCACTTACTCTCAACTTTGGTGAAGTCCAAACAACAAGATTAAATTCCTCTTCATACTCTTCATAGTCGAGCAACATCTCTCTCTCTCTCTCTCTCTCTCTCTCTCTCTCTCTCTCTCTCTCTCTCTCTGTGTGTGTGTGTGTGTGTGTGTGTGTGTGTGTGTGTGTGTGTGTGAGCATAGGTGAGGCTGGGGTATGCTTTATCACTCAGTAATGGAAATGCAAGTTGTTTCTCTTAGCTTTTGTGAATGGTACTTCAGGGAAGATTGGGTGCAAAAATCTTAACAAGTTGATATCATCTTGTGCATGTCCCCAATTATAGGGTTTCTTGAGTTCTACTTTCCAATATATATAATTTTGTGAACTCTCTATATTGTTAATGTCTGAGTCATGCTCACTAGATTTCTAATTAGAACTGTCTCTACACTAGGTGCAGATAGAAAGCAGTTTGTTGGCATTCTGTAGATTATTTTTGAATGAACGAGCTTGGAAATATAAGAAGCAACTCCAGTGCTGAGTCTGTTGGAACATATCTCCTCCAATTTAATCTTCCTTTTCTATGATGGGTATTATGAGGTGACGTTTGTATTTTGGGGGGAACTTAAGGCTCAGAGAGGTAAGGAATGTGTCCAGTGCACTGAGGTCATAGCCAAAGCATGACTGTTTCCTTGGTTGGCTTACTTCTGCCTTGCACTCTGCACCAAGCTGTGTTAGTTAACTGCTGTTGCTCTTACTCTTAGCCGATTAAAATGGCACTCTGATGACCTCTCCCAAACACTCCGAGCCTCAGGAATACTCTAGAATGGTTTTGATGGAGGGTGCTAGCAGAGGGTCTCTTGAAACTGCAAACACATTGCTCAGGGTGGGAGACAGCATGGATTGTCACTGAAGATCACTGATCACATTCAAACACATTGCTCAGGGTGGGAGATGGCATAGATTGTCACTGGAGATCACTGATCACTCAGAGACATTCAGGAAGCTTCACCTCTCACCACCTACATGTGTTTACCCTAAGAACAGGGAGAGTAAGGAGAGGGAAAGGGGGCAGGAGAGAGAAAGGTCGAGGTGAGAAAGTGGGCAGAGAGACAGACAGACAGGCAGGGATAGAGAGAGTCAGCGGTCGAAGCAGAGTTATAGACTAGAGTCCAAAGGGATCTGAGAGTTGCCCTGTTGGAGGTCTCCCTCCTATGACATACCTACATTCAGAATGTAGAGGGCAGGGCTTTTCTTATCCTTTTTGTAATACAGAGACAAACCAAGAGAAGGACTACATAGAGTTAATTCTGCTTGTATCTTTCCCAATGCCTTGTGTCACTTCTATTGGATGTGGTTAGGGTCAGGGTATATTCCTCAGAGCACTGGACAGTTGGGGGAGGAGCTTCCCACACTCCCTAAACACATACCTGCTTACAGATTGAGTGCTATTGTCTTCTGATCATGGCAGCACATTCTCTAGCTTGGGAGAAGAAAACCCAATGAGGACAGAAAGGGATGAAATGAACCATCAATGTTTGAATCATTCCACAGTACAACAAACAATAAAGTCCTGCTGTTCCTCACATAGATCCGTATCCACAATTGCTCTTGACCCTTTTAAAAATAGCAGCAGGAGACTAGAGTATTTCTGAGACGGGGTGTCATCTTCATTTTTAAACATGAGGAAGCTACCCGGATGAAACCTGTGGGGGCTGGTGCTCCAGACATGGAGAATCAGAGCAGGGAAGGGGCATGGGCTTTGCCTGGCATTCCAGAAAAGGGTTATTTATTCACTCATCCTTCCAAGTAGCACACACAGAGCCTTTATTATTAGCATGTTGGAGGAGCTGTAAAAGTACAGAGTGTGGGCCTTGCTTGCAGAAATGGGATGGTGCATACTGCTTCTCACGGATTTGGTAGACCATCGTGGTCTCGGGGTCTATTCATTTGTGTGCCAAATGTGCACGTGTGAAAGATGCTGCTGCAGTACCAGCTCATAGAAGCGGCGTGTGTCTCCCAGGACCCGTAGTCTGTGAGTGCTGAGTCTGAAGTGAATCCAGGTAAATACGAGGAGAAAGAAATGGTAGAAATGGCAAGGAACGGTCTGCACTGGCTTCAATCTTTGCATCTTCCTTCCTCCTCTCATTCTCCAGCCAGTCCCTTTGAGAGGTACAAAGTCAGAACCACACGAGAAGTGGAGGCTTCAGTAGATACTTGGCAGGCACCCAGGGGACTGCTTCTTGACGTTTACAGGGATAAATCTTATTTATAGCAAAACACGAAGAATAAACTGTCTCCATTGCGGCACCGTGTCATTCAGATCCCACCTAATCAGAGGTGTTCAGAGCAATGAAAAGTTCTCCAGGCTATCATCAAAACTGGAGGAGTAGGAGATTGAAACTGGACCAGCTGACCCTAAGGCACGTGCTCTGCCTCTCAGTCTGGGGTTTCTGCACTAGGAGGTGTGGTGGTCTCAGGGCTAAGGGGATGGAAAGCTATTGGGAGCAGCAGGAGAGATGAATGTTAAGTACACGGAGAGATTTTAGGCAAAGGTAAGTGGAACACTGGCGGTCAAGGCACTTCAGCAGTGCTGAAAGTATAAGAACGTGTGGAGGGGCCAAGCATATGGATGTCAAAAGTGAGAAATTCAAGGACGTTCAGTGACGTTCATCTGAACCCTCTACAGCTAGAAACGCAAGTCCATTTTGGGGAGTGGGGTCGTTCCACAGTGCACCACAGGAAGACAGCATTGAATCCGGTCCATGTTGTCCTCATGGATAGTACTTTACATCAGTGTCTGAAGACAATGACACAGAGCCATGCTTCTGGGACACCTGGGATTGCTAGCACCCAGCTCCTTGGACTAGATCTCCTGATGACAAGCAAGCAAAAGGAGATGCTAGGAAGGGCCAGATCTTAGCCACCTGCCTGATGGCTCACTGAGCACAAAGAGCATCTGGTGAGGAGGAAAGGAATTAGTTCTGACTCCTGTAACATCTCTGAAGATTTCTCCCTACAAGACAGTTCAAACACGGCCTTCCTGCAGATCAGAGTGTGACTACATTGAGGTGCACAAAGAAGCCCAATTCAGGATTTGTTGTTAGTGATCCTAACATTTTCCCATGTCGTCCTTGACTGTCATCATTTTTATAGGTAGTATGAACCATGAATAATAAACATTGATGTCTCCTCATAGAGGCTACTGTATACCAAGCAATGCTAAAGGCATACTGCCTTGTGGAAAGAAGCTTTAGGTCTGTAGCTAACTGTTCACATTCAAGTCCCCACTCTGTGTAGGAGGCAGCTGTGTGACACTGGACACTGTGAGTGCTGGCTTCCTTAATTATAAAATAGGGCTAAGAAGGCATACCTTACTTTATAAGGAGAGGTCAGCCATCCCAGGGTGGATATAGGCAGAAATGAGATAATGGAATGAAACTCAATGCTATTCCATTGCAGTGAATTGCATTTGGGCTGCAGAAGAGATAATGAAAGTCATTTTCTAATATGAGGGGAATGCAATTTGCTTCTACTCTCAGGCTGCCCAGGGCAACCACTACAGCACTCCCAGGCACTAATCTATTTCCTAAACGGTAAACTTCCCCACCAGTACAGCAGTGGCCTCACAGGGCAGGAAACCAGAGGTTCCAATATGGAGGCCACAGCCTGGCAGTGGAAAGAATAACCCTTGCGTGCTGGTGCTGGTGGGTCCTGCTTTAGGGAAGGTCTCTGGCCACCACTCTTGCTCTCAGCATGTTGTCACATATTTAAGATGGTGACACCCAGGTGCGTTTCTGTTTAAGTGTGCCTTTAACCAATATAAGAAGAGTCATCTTTGCTGTTTACCTTTTCAACTGCTCATTGCTGGTTCATGGCCTTGAGGCAGTAATAGAATCCCCATAACTTGGTATTGTCAAAGATCCGATACTGACTGAACCTTTCCCAATTACTATTACTACTATGAAGATAACTTCAGCATCAGGTGTAAGAAACCACACAATAGACACTCAGTGAATGTTCTCTGCCTCTGGCATCGTGATTACTCTACCATATTGCAATCATTCTCCTACACGAGTTCAATTCCACTAGACTGAATGGTCAGCAGAGACAGGAAAGGAGATGACCCAAGAGCGGGCTCACCTTGTTGTAACTAGTGTCCTGCCAGCTTTTCCACATAGTTTTCCAGAAAGCTATAAATAGACAAAAATCACTACAGTAGTGGCTTCTGAGACATGTCTGACAATGATATCAGCTTAAGATGAGCTAGGTACATTCCAGGCAGGATGACATCACTTTTCCTCTAACTCATAAGCATGCACCTTTTCCAGACACAAATACCAAGCATCCCACTGGCCTTTCTTTAATCTCTGTGAAATGCCAGATCTACCTGCCTCTCTTTCTTCAGTATCAGGGCTCCTTGGGGCTGGTCCTCATGTATTAACACCATGCTTTTTTAAGATGCCTGTAACTGTAGTAAATTAAGAATAGTGCTGGGTGGTGGTGGCGCACGCCTTTAATCCCAGCACTCAGGAGGCAGAGGCAGGCGGATCTCTGTGAGTTTGAGGCCAGGCTGGACCGACAGCCTCCAAAACAATACAGAGAAACCCTGACTCATAAAACAAACAAACAAAAAGAATAGTAAAGCCCCCAAAACCATCCACTGATCTCAGCCAGTTGAAACAGAGCAGGCAGACCAGAAGACCTTTCTGGAGGAAGAAAAATGAACTGAAATATAAAGAATTCAGAATCAGTTGCCAGGCAAAGACGACCAGCGGCCTGCATATCTGAAAAGATACAAGCTGCAGAGAACAGAGTATTCATCAGTGTGGCCAGACAGGGAGTGGGTAGCACACACGATGCCTGAAGTCCCATGTCATATTATGTGAGCTGTTGCCCCAGGGTGGAGGTCTCTAACAGGTCTCTCGGGAATCAGTCTCATAGCCCTTGGCAACACTAATCATGTGATGCTGGGGACGATCTGATGCCACTCGCATGCTTGACAAGTGTCTACCTTAGAGACACATCCTTTCTTTACTGTTTTTGTTGTTGTTGTTCAAGACAGGGGTTCTCTGTAGCTTTGGAGGATGTCATAGAGCTCGCTAGCGTTGAACTCATAAAGATTCATCTGTCTCTTCCTCCCAAGGACTTGGATTAAAGGCATGCACCACCACTACCCAGCCCTTTCTTAACTAATTTTGAGGCAGTGTCTTAATCACCAACATTGGCCTCAAACATATTATCCTCCCACTTAGTCTCCAGAGTAGCACAGATTAGTGGCACTGGCAGCCACAACCTCCACTGGCTTTAGGTGGTCTTTGAATCGTCTCAACATTTGTTTAATCAATAAACAATTCCTTTATAAGGTAATTCTTTCTATTGTAAAGAATACCTCTTACTATCTGATGTAAATGCAAGATAATGAAACAATAAACTATTGCTTGGTATTTTGCCTGCTGTAGGTTCTGAACTGAGGTAACTGCCTTTAGCTGATGGTGGAAACCAGCAGGATTCAGGAATGTGATGTTTGTAAAGCTCACCTCTAGCTCTTTACCTAGAAAACTGGAGAGGAATCTGGCAGCATGCTGCTGTGGGGTACAATGGGAAATGACAGTCATTGTGAACCTCTCAAAGCATCCTTGAGGTTCCTAATGGCAAGGGTCCCACCACTTGAGATTCTCTTGGAATTGAGACATGTGGGAGGGCACCTCTCTCTGGGGCACTTGGCAGGTATTAATCACTTTTAAAATTACTCAGTGTTAATGGCAAGGTTCTCCAAGCACTATTGTGAACATTTCTTTTGGTGTTCCTTTTCCTATAAATACAAAAGCACTGAGAGATGGGGAATTTGGACTTTCTAATAGGACCATTGAACTCTGTCTTATTGGTCTATCTGGCTGTCATGAACAAAATGACTGTAGGTCAAATAACCAGAGAACACCTTTGTGTCAGCAATAGCCACAATGACCTACATAAGACTGTAGGAAGTTCAGCTCCTGAAAAGGCAGTCCAGCCAGCACTAGCTCATTTGTCTTGGTCATTTTGGTATCAGAAGTCTTCATGAAATAGATGGTCCAGAGCCCAGTTCCATCTAGGACAAAAGAGGAGGATGTTCCTGATGGTCTAGCAGAGAAGAGGTTACTATGAAGAGTACTAAGGAGTTAAGTCTATAGATTAGGGCAAACATGAACCTTTATTTACACATGACCTTTGTCTGACTATCTAGTCAGCTAGTTGATGAATGGGCTGGCAGACATTCTCTTGTGCTGCCTCCCTGGGTATCTCAACATTAGGGCCAGGAATGGTCTACAGGGGACAGGGTCTTTTCTTGACTGTTTTCAGTAGTGTGGTCTAAACTGGTAACACAAAGAAAGAATCCCAGACAGCAGTACACAATGATGGCAGCGGAGCATCAGTGGTGGCTACAGCTAAGCAGTCAAAAGGACAAACTGTGAAAGCACATGGTCACCGACTGCTCATTTGCTGAAAAACGCAGCCAGGAAGGCAGCTATGACATGAAGAAGACAGCGAATTAGAGGAGCGACAAGAGGGGTCTGAAGACAGAGGCTGAAGGACAGTAGTGAGCCAGAGAAAAGAAAATGCAGGACCTGGTGGACAGAAAGTTTCAGAGAGCTGCCAAGCCTGAAGAATGAAGGGTCAAGATTGGGGACTTGTAGTGACAGTGGTCACAGGACAGGTGCGTGGTCACAGGTGCATAAGTGAGTGTGTGGGATTTGGTCTGGGGTCCGGGACAGGCTTGGTCTCTCTTGGTTCTGGTTGGGTCATGGAGAGCAGCTGGGCAGTTGATCCTCAAAGCTGGGAATTGTGGGTTATTGGTTTCTCATGTAAGTGAATTCTCCTCAAATAAAATTAACCTATATTATCCTAGTGCTGTGTATCTTGATCTGTACATCCACACGAGAGCTGGGCCACTTGGAGAACTAAGCATGCCAATACCTGAGGTCTTCATGATGATCCTAGTACTAGTGGCAGCCACCTGCAGCTGCCGTCAAACACTGAAGTGTACACTTGAAGAGCTTCTCCTTGCATCCTTATGGCTTTTGTCTGGGTGAGCAAAGAAACCCTGTCAGATGATTGGCAGCAGGATGAAGGGAAATCTTTGAAGAGTTTAGGGAAGTTTATCCCTTTGGAGCGTCTTTCTGCCTGTATGGATGAGAATTTGTGGAAGCAGACTGGGTTTCTAGGTTTCAGAAGAAAGGAAACTTATAGCTTAGGTGACAAGGATGGAGGTCTGACTGAAGAAGTGTTTAGAATTGGGAGTATAGAAGTCATTGGTGTCCTCTTCTGAAAGTGTGGCTCATGCTTGATACTTGAATGAACAAAGTCTCTGAGATAATGGTGGTCCAGTACAGAAGGAATCCCATAGGTGGTGCTTGCCTTATCATCTCTGAATTTGGCTTGTCACATTTTCCCAGGCTCCCAGGACCTTTCTGCTGCTTCCAGGTGGTTCAGGCATCCAGGGCATACAAGTCAGACCCAGGGAAGAGGTAGCACTTTGAATCCTTTGTCTTTTGCACAGCTAAAAACTCTTTACAGGAAACTAAAGTGCAAGGAAAATAGCACTTTTAAAATTTACCCTGAGAATTTCAGGAACCCAGAAAGAAGTCTGTGGAGTTCAGAAACTATCAGATATTCTTGCTTTCGGTTAGTATTTAAGTGAAATAAGACAGTTATGAGTTAAGCAAATGTCTGGAACTTGGATCATTTCTCAGTGCTTCTAGGGATACAATTTGCTTGGCCCCAGTTGGCTCAACACCAGAACTCACAATCCCTCTTTTGAGCTGTTGGTCAAGGTTGCCTAAGAGACTCTGTACAAATTGCTGACTATTATTTTTGCCCTTGGTTGACACACAGAGGTGAGTCCCTGTTGCAGAAGACACCATGCATTTCAGAAGCATGGCCTGAACTGCCATGAATGCTTCCTCCCTGAAGGCACCATGCAAGCTTCCAAAAGAGGGACTTAACCAACAGTTCTGCCCAGCTATGACACCTATTAAACACAACAATGACCAGCGAGGCATGATAACTAAGAATGCAGGAGTGCACACACATGTTGTGTACTCTAATCAGCTCTCTAATCAGATATAAGACTTGCCCAACAAAAGGGAAATCATATCTGGTACCAGAAATCTATCCAACCACCCTGGGTCAATCAAGTCATGGATCTTGGAGGAGAGATTTACTAAGCCAGCATAATCCCTGAATATACTCCTTGTCCTTATAACCACAGATAAATTTATCGTCATTCCTCAATAAGGAAACTTCTCCTTTCAATAGATGGAGACCATTGCAAAAATCCCAGAAGCAATCACATTGCAGCTTTGTGATGTCCAGTCCCAATGGAAACATCTATAAAACACTTTCTAGCTCTAGGCTCATGGAGAATTGTGAAAGATCATAAGAGCCAGAGGATCAGAGAGTTTGCTGTGGGAGTATGTCTCCTAGTAATGTTAGAAGCTGCACCCATAAAGTCTCACCAGTATGACTGCATAAACATGAGTTGGACAAGGATAACAATAGACAGCCAAAGTGAAAAAGGGAAAGACAACCAGGTCTCAACCTGATGCAAAGAATGAGTGGTACCTAAGGAATGCTGACAATGGGAGAAATCGTTTTCCCCAAGGACAGCACACAAATAGGTTATCCAGTATCAAATGGTCAGCTCTAAAAATACAGATACAAGTAACATTGTAAGTGGTGAATTTGAAAGAGGACATGGTGCTGTATGGGAGAAATCAGAGGGAGGAATTGGAAGGAGGAAAATGATGTAATCATATTATAGCCTCAAAAATGAAAGAAGTAATAATTTTAAATAATAAAAAGAAGAGAACATAGCCAAGTGACCCTGGCAGTGTAATTTTTGCTCAGCTGTAGAACCAGTGAAGGTCTGAAACCAGGGCTTTCCCTTGTTTCTAAGAATGATGTCATATGTTTGTTCCATGATGACTTATATTAGACATACAACAAGGAGGTAGAAGAACACATGGAGTTCTCCAAACTTGACCATGAGCCTTTGTTGCTGAATGGACTAGTCACTCTTGACAGTTCCATGCTACTTCTTTGTGCAGGAGAGGGGGCACACACAGGTAAGTGACAACCCTTTCAGAGACGAAAGGAGAGCTAAGACATTTCCCCTTCAAAAGTATTTTTAAAAAGTAGGTGTTTCTCTTTTCTTCATTCTCAGTGTTTTGATTTCTTCTAAGTGGCTGCCACTTGAGTTTGTTCATGTTGAAAAGTTCCTACTTGAACTTCCATAGTTGTTGATTTAGTGTTGAACTTTATCCACTTGAAATGATTGAGGAGAATGATTTTAATTAGAGTTAAAATACTACTTAGCTCTGAGATGAGAGGTCAATGGACATCACAAATTGTGACCACTCAGAATGCTTAAGTCAATGAGAGTTAACAGGGCTTTGGGAAAGAATAACATAAATATATAATTGTCCTGAAGTCTTCTGTGTGGGAGACTCAAAATCAACCATAGGTGATACAGAACATAGTCTTCACACATTCTATAAATAGCCCAGAAACACCTTCTTTAACATAAAACTTGGTGCCCCTAGCCCGTGAAAAGGGACGTACACTTCCAACTTCCACATACTTCTGGGTGAAAGGACTACATTTGAAACAATACTGACAACACGGGACACATTAGAATACTCCAAACTCTTGAAAAAGTTGTGCTAGGGTGCTCCCTCTGTAACCAGAGTGCTCATATCAGTGCCTGTGGCAGGGTGCTCCCTCTGCAACCAGTGTGCTCATATCAGTGCCTGTGGCAGGGTGCTCCCTCTGCAACCAGAGTGCTCATATCAGTGCCTGTGGCAGGGTGCTCCCTCTGTAACCAGAGTGCTCATATCAGTGCCTGAGTCAGAGTGCTCCCTCTGCAACCAGTGTGCTCATATCAGTGTGTGCAGCTGTTTGATACCAGGAATCAGCATTTTACATACAACTTTTCCATCTATCATATCCCAGTGATCAATCTGCATTGGAAGATCCCCATTGTGATATTCCAACTCCCTCTACTACTGTGATCTTGTTTTCAAGTCAGATCTCAGCAACATTTAATAAGCTTAATGTGAAAACAAAATTTAATGCAGTGTTTCATTTTTCTTTTTCCAGGGTTGAAGTGAGGGGTTTCTTTATTTTCCAGCTGGAGCTGACTTTAATTGAGCAAAGATGACATGTCCCTTAAGTGGGTTGAGTTGGGAAGGATGATGGTCCCCCCACAGCCATTGCGGGTAGAAACAGAAAATTTCCCTCCACACGAGAGTAAACACATAACAACTAACAAGAGCTGAACTCTGGGCTTTCAGGCAACACAGCTGGTTTGGGGAACCATGTACTTCCGCCTGAGGATAGGTCCACTATGCTGCCTCCAAACCTGATGCCACATCTTCAATAGGTTATTGATATTGTAGAACACTCTTTTCAGTCGCTATTAATTTAGTGAGTGAGTGACTGGAGCACCTACTGTGTCTAACAGTGTACAAGGCATGCTTAGCAAACAGTAAACTGGATCTAAATCCTCCTCCAAAAGCCATTATTTGCATTTGTGTCAAATAATGAAAAAAGAGTGGGCTGAAACACTAGCGATTTCTGTGATCATGGACACTGACCCAAATCAAAAATTTGCATATTAGAATAAAAAGAAGAGCGTCCCATCATAACGTAGACATTCTCAGTGTGTAAACTGATGGCATGACTACTTCCTGTTATGACTAAGGGGGAGGCATTTTATTTTAGACATGAGAGAGAGAACAATCAGAGGCATCTAAAAGAGTTCAGAGCAGAGAGAGAGAGACAGACAGACAGAAAGAGACAGAGAGACAGAGAGACAGAGAGAGAGACACAGATAGAGACACAGAGAGAGACAGAGACAGAGAGAGAAGCAAGTTGAACACGACCAGCAGACTGAACATGACCAGGGCTATCTGTGAAAGACAGAAAACAGCAGGAGGTAGACAATAGAGAATGAGAGAATCAGGAGGAAAGAGGACACAGAGAGAGAGAGAGAGAGAGAGAGAGAGAGAGAGAGAGAGAGAGCAAGCGAGAGAGAGAGAGAGAGAGAGAGAGAGAGAGAGAGAACGTGCTTAAGGAGAACATGTTGAGAATAGCAGGGTTATAAGGAGAATGAGCAGCTCCAGGGAGGGAAGCCTGCAAGCTGGAGGGAGTTTGGAGTGAGAGAGATGAGGTGAAAAGGGCTAGGATGCTAGCATGGACTTTAGAATCTGTAACAAGTTCTTGTGATACTCAAGTTGCCCAGCACCACAGGTAACCACATTTCTCTTCTGCCAGAGGTAAGGGAAACGTCTGTTTTTGGTAGAGGGTACCCAGTTTCACACACTCCTGAGGAATGCTGACTAATGGCCAGGAATCCTTCTATAGTTCTGAGTGAGCTCAGTGGACTGCCTTTTGGAGTCTGGGGAACCAGAGTTTCCATTGAACCTAATTCTCAGAAGGGTCTCAATAATCCAACATTTGCTGGAGGGACTCACTGGGGTGAGCTGCAGGGGAATGATTAGGGTTACATGAAGCAGCACATAGACTGGGGGTTGGATGGGCAGAGTGGACATAGAGGCTGGAGGAGTGGAGAGGGCAGCAGGAGGCTGTGGTTATGCTCCTGGCCTTATGGTAATGAGAACCTACTTTGAATAGGAAAGGGGGTGTGAATAAGTCTTTGGGACTGAAGACCAAGGAAGAAGTCAAATAAAATGCAGAGTTTCTAGGTAAAGGATGTCTAGAGATATGGACTGTTGTTGGGCAAGAACCCAAGAGCTTGCTTCAAGACACAATGAGTTTGAAGCTGCATGAAGACATCTAAATACCAGTTCCCAGCTGGCAGTTGAAGATAAGGGCTGGAGTCTGAATAAAGGAAGCAGTCCTGAGTTTTCGAATAAGAAAGATGCACCAGGGCCGTGATGAGAAGTGAGGGGAATACTGAATTCTCTGACATTCTCTGAAGGTAAAGTAAGAAAAACAGAGCTGGAAAGAGTCTGGGGGCTGGCAGTGGTTTGTGTGTGAGACAGTGGTATTCTCCTGCAGTAGTGTCAATGTGATCACAAGGGCCTTTAGCACAAGCCCATCCCAGCTTCTTGGACCACCTTCCCATCTTGAATATAGCCACTCCCACTCTGTGATTATATTCCAGTGAATAGCCCCTCTTCTCCTTGGCTGGTAGTTTCAATGTCCCCAGTCAGTTTTCCAGAGTCAATGCCATTAAGTGCATTACTGCATGTTCTACTTTAGTTATTAACACATCCTGGCTGAACTGGACTCCAGTCCCTTTGGACACCAGTTTGAACAACCTCTTCCCCAGCTCCTAGTCTGTAAGGGTTTATCCTCTCTACTGAGAACTCTTCTGAGGTTTTTCGGCAATAAACCTGCCCCTCCCATTCCCCCACTGTCTTTGAGTTTCCTTGCTTTTCTTCACCTAGCAGTGGATGTGTAAATAACTCATGCCTGATTTTAATGAGATTGAAGTCTCAGGCTCTACCCATCTTCTGCCTCAAAGGAAGTTCTTTATGCACATTTTCCTCTATTGTCCAATTAGCTCAAATGTAAAATTCTGCCGGGGGAAACTGTGCAGAAAGGGGAGACACATTTACCCTTTAAAACAGTGACCTTTCATTTTCATATTTTATTCATCCTTTCTTAGTAGATAAGCTTAAACCCTTTGCTGTTTAAACTGTATTCCTGATTTATTGAAGTCACTATAAAAACAGTAAAACTTCTCATTCAGCATAAAACCATGTTATTTGTTTTTATTTAATAAATTATAATTTATTTCTCCAATTATTAAGTAGTTCTAGCTCCTTTTTATGCCAGACTAGGAAAGACAGAGCAATTCAGGTATATTGAACAGAGAATCTGTGCTTAAGTTAATCTAACAGGAAATTGCAGAACACAGGCATTAACTGCTCAGGACCTACAGTAATGGATTAGGTTTATATCATCAATGAAATGGCCCTGGTTAGAATCAACTTTCTCATTTGATAGACTGTCTAGAAAGATGGAAACTAGTAACTAGAATAGCACATGAACACGCTTCCTAAGCCACCAGCCCTAGTCATGTTGCCCATGGTAGGAGTATGATGGTCACCACAGACCCACTAGTTTAAGGGTAAGTTATTCAGAGGGACTGCTGCTGGAAGGAATGCTACATATAAATGTACTTGGGGTTGTTTTAGTTTGAAGATCTGAAAGGGAGCATAGTTGAGGGTTTTGCTTACATTGTTCATTTGGGATGCACCAGCAGAGGGAAGGGATGTGATGGGGAGGGGCCAATAGGTACAAAAGTAACCACTATCAGAAGCAACGGCCAAGCCACTGGGTTCTCTGAAACACTGTCCACTGTGGACAGGGACCCAGATACCAACTCAAACCCAGCTGTAGAATGCTACCCCTGAAGACTGGGCATTATCCCAGTCTCTTCACCATAAGATACACTGTGAGTACATCACTGGCCTCTTTTAACTTAGCTTCCCCAGCTGTAAATTGGGGGCAATTGTTACTTACAATAATTTTTTTGAGACAGAGCTTCTCTGTGTAGCCTTGGCTTGAAACTCTCTCTGTAGACCAGGCTGGCCTCAAACTCACAGAAATCTACCTGCCTCTGCCTCTCTAGTACTGGGATTAAAGGCATGTGCCTCCACTGCCCAACTAATTAAAATAAATTTTGATAGCATCATATGCATCCTCTAAGTGGCATATATGATAGCTAGGTTTTTAAAATACAAGTTCCATGTCATGGGAAAAAGCTCAGGATGTAAAGTTCAGCCCATGAACAGGGTCATGTTTGTTTGCAATGTACACAAGTTTGTGCAGTATATGCAGAGTTGTTTAATTAGAGCAAGACACACATACAGAGTACATTTGAGAGTCACTAATTCTACTTGGTAAGATAATAGATGACTTTATTTCTATGGCTACTTTCTTTTCATGTCCAAATTTGTTACAAAGTACATGTATTAGTCTATAATCAAGAAGAGACATTTTTATATTCATTTTTTCAGGACATTTGTGAGGAAAACAGATAATTACGCAAAATAGCATGATAGTACACAGCACAGAGTGTTCGCTTTGGGCACTAATATTGGAAAAAAGAATGCTCTACTAATAACAGTAATTAAATGAGTGCCTCCTGGTAAAGACATTTGACCTTTATGTTCTCCAGTTCTTGCATCAGTCTTACCTGGGAGACAGTGACCTTTGCATCACTGTAGACATTTAAAAATTTGAGAATTATTAGGAAACGGTAGACTCATTAAAGAAAAATCCCAGAATAGTTTTGATTCCTCTTAATAAATATTTCAGATTTAACTTCAATCTGTTGGAGAAGAAAAAGAGAAAGAAAGAAAGGAAGGAAGGAAGAGAGGGAGGGAGGGAAGAGAGAGAGGGGGAAACGGAGGAAAGGAGGGAAGAGAGAGGGGGAGGGAGGGAGGAAGAACAGAAGGAAGAAAAAGGAGCATAAACATTGGATACAGCTGTGACTTCAATGGAACAATGGTTAAAATGAACTATAGAAGGGTCACTTGTCCTATCATGGTGGGCATCACATGGGCCTTGGGGCTTTTAAGTAAAGCTTGCAAGGACAATTTCTCTGCATCTCTCTGAAATGCTGTTATCCTTTGTAACAATAAAGGAAGGCTGGAGGCAGGCATGTTAGCCTGCAAAGGCTTCATAGGCCAACAGGGAGAAGGAAGGAAAGCTGATTCTCAGACATCCCTGTCACAGGCCCTATGCAACAAAGAATAGCAGGCTTGGCCATTACAGCAAGCACAGTGTGAGCCGTACAGAGAGCCTTGCTGCCGGCAGAACAGTGTCATCTCATTTTATTTTGCTGTCAGTAAAGCCAAGGCCCTTCTCTTGTGTTGTTGGATTGCCAATTTCTCTTAAAGCCTTGGAACTTAATTAAGCAGACTTCTCCAGTTATAGTCTGTCAGCTTTGTACTCTCTCTCTTGAAAAAAAAACTCCTCTGCTCTCTTTTTAGTGAATTTCATTATTAAAAAAAAATCAAAGAGGAAGGCTCTAAGACTCACCATGAAAATCGGTGAGGGAGGGGAAGGGAAGGGAGGATACCTGTGTTTTCAGCTTAATTGTTTTCAGATGACAAAGGGCTTCAGAAGTTATTTGTCAAAGGTGGGAGCTTTGAAGATAAATGTCTATTGTCACAGTGCCTCTCTGTTCTGTTTCCTGTAGGCAGGAGGGATACTCAGAAGGGAAGACAAACAGCTCCATCGTTGCTCTTTTCTTCGGCAGTGCCAAGGAGCTGCGGTCCTTCTGTACACACTAACTTCTACTTAAAGGCACCTGTGCGGCTGAACAAAAGACCCTGTGTCCCAGTTAGAAAACCAATCTCAGAATCTGAGCTGCTGACACCTGCTCTCCCAATAGCGGCCTCATTTTCGTAGATGTCATTCTTTGCGGTGGAAAGAAAACCCTGAGTTAACACGGCGCACAATGTGGCTTCAGTACACCCACAACTCTGATTTGTGACACTTTTTTTTGACGTGACTTGTACTTACCCTTTCCTAATTCCTAGTCTCTTGTGGTGTATAGATTGTTGTGTGAGCCACGTCTGCGTGTTTGGAGGAAAGTGTAAAGTATTAAAACCGTAAACGCAATAATTTACCGTAATAGTGAGAGGGAAGAGGGGAAAGAAAGATGGATGGGAGACTGTCTTGCGAGCTATGATTATAGATTGGGTGTTCCAGGAGAGAAGGAATGGCTAACTTAAGAGAATAGTTTAGGCCAGACATGATGGCAAGAGCCTGAAGTCTCAACACTGAGAAAGCTCAGGCAGGAGAATCACAAATTTTAGGCCAGCCTGAGCTAAATGAAAAGATCTGTTTCAAGACAAACAAATAAAAACTTAAAAAGAGGTTATTTGGCTAAGAATGTGGCCCCTTAATACCAGCTTGACAGAGGCCTTTCAAGTTCCATTAGTCTAGGGTTGGCCAGAATTCCAGTCATAATCAGAATTGGGCTCCAAACAGGGTGGGGGGTTCTGCAGACCTTCCTATGGCCTGGGTCAAGAACTCCACCTAAGCCATTTTCTTTGGTTCTATGTTGAGGCCAACCTACAGGTTCTGCTTGTCTCCTGGGCTTATGGACGGAGACAGAAAGGGGATGGCTCTCATGTAATTTCTGATGTGTCATCAGCCAACAGCCTGGTTAGACGTTTTACGAAGGAAACACTGCTGTGCCAGTGACCTAAATACATCTGTTGTTTTCTTCTAGGCTGAATGCATGGGTTCATCCAGGAAACTGCCACCTATGTGGCCTCCTGGTCACCTAGGTAGTGTACCTTTAGGTCCAATGTCTAGAAACACTGGGCTGAACTTCCAACATGGATGATGTTCTACTAGCATCATACTGTTTTAAAGTAAACACCTAGAGCTCCCAAGGGAAGAATTTCTGGCATGAACAAACAGGCTTGGTCCTAGTACAAGACTCTGAGGAGTGGTTTGAATTGCCAGAGACACCTATGTGCCAAATGGGGTAAATTCCGTCCCTTCCCAGCACACATATTCTGAATAGAAGGCCTCAGCCAAGGATTATGAGCACTCATAGAGGAAGTCTTCAGTGCCCGTGGGCACAGGGAGGACAGATGAACTCATGAGTCTGTGCTTGGGGATCCACTGTCAACAGCAACAACAACACAGGAGGTTTCACACCACATCCCTGGACTGTTTAGTCCATTGGATGTTTCTGAATTCTGTGGCATGAAATTATCACCTGCAATGAGGATTCAGATATTGGTGGCAGTGGTGATGATGGCTATGGTGTTGGTTATGATAATGGTAGTATTTATATCGATGTTGGTGTTATGACGGTGGTAGTGGTTATGATAATGGTGGTAGTGATTATGATATGGTGTTGATTATGATGATGGTGGTGTTTATACTGATGTTGGTGTTGGTTATGATGATGGTTCTGATTATGATGATGGTGGTAGTGATGTTGGCTATGGTATTGGTTCTGATGGCAGTGATTAAGTTGATGGTGGTGGTGGTTCTTCATACATAAAATATTGAAACAGTGATCATAGGAAATAAGTTTTCACCCCCTTTCCCAATTTGGCAAGAATTGTTTTTATATTGAATGGTACTGGGGAAGATATATAGCTTGAACGCAGGGCTTTGATGATGAAATTAAAACTCTAGATGAAGGCTGAAGATGGAGTCATGGCCTAGTTGTCTCTCAGAGGTCATACATGATTATAGCTCTTGGGAGAGTATCTTCTCAATAACTTTGCAGGTCTTGACAGGCCTGATATCAATAGCAGACTGATTCCACTGTTGTTAGGTATCCAGGTGGAGGCGTGTGCCCATGTGACCTGATGGTTGACCCACCCATTGAAGTTGTGGCAATCAGGAATTTCTCTGAGAAAATTCAGTTTTGAATGAAGAAACACAGCAGGAAAGATGGGCTTGTGAAACTTTAAGGTTGTAGAACTTTGAAGAAAGTTTAAGAGCCTTGCTGAGGATAATGCTTTGAGTCCTCACTTGGATGTTTAAAACAAGGTCATTAATGCTTGCCCAGACTGCAAGGCAATGATTGCTTCTGGTTAGCACCTGTCTTTCAAGTTCTGACAGTCAGGGTCTATCCTGTGCAAAACAAAACAAAACAAAACAAAATAAAACAAACAAACAAACAAACAAACAAAAAACATCGCATCCTCAGGCAGAAATAACTGTAATATCAGCCCAGTCCACTGACCCATCTTTTTTTTTTGTGGTTCAGATAACCCAGATCAAGCCATTATCTTGGCATCAGAGACTGGTTTAATGCTAGGCAAATGACTTAATTCAGACTCAAATGACATAAGAAGTTTTTGGTTTTATTATTGTTGTTGTTGTTGGTTTTGTATAATTGTTTGTTTTAGAGAAATCTGCGGGCGCTCATTCTTGGTTTTGTGAAGAAATTACTAGTGATATGCTGTCAGTCCCATTGTTTTACAGACAGTTACAGCAGCTGCAGCTTTTCTTTCTTCCACTGTGAAGCAGGAGGCCTGGAATAGAAACATAAAGGGAGATGTTTGGTTTGCTTTCTTGCGACTATATCAATCTAGTTTGACTTTGGTCAGATTCCTATGAATCAAACACTGAAACAGGGTTCATGTTAGGGAATCACAGAGGAAACTGGAGTGTGTAAAGCAGATATATCAATGTGGTGTAGCACAGAGGCAGTCTGTCAGGTGTGGGAAGAGGAGGCCACACAGCATACAATGGTGGGGTGTAGGGTAGAGTCAGTAGGACCCCAAAAGAAAACTTCAGTAGGTTACAGATAAGTTTTCTTTAACTTGAAACAAAGTGAACGGGGATTTCATGGCTCCACATCAGTCACTGGCTAAAACTGCTTCAAGAGAACATAGAATTCTAGACACAACTTTCTGTGCATGAAGGTCAGTCTTTCAAAGGGTTTCAGATATGTGCTGTCAAACTGAAGCCACAGAGGCCAGGAAAGGAGGGTACAGATAGGATACAATAGATCTCTGTCAGAGAGGATCTGAGTGTAACAGCATCCATCACCCTTCAGATAAAGCTACCTTAGTTCCTTTCATTGTTTCCTTATCAAAAGAATCATTAGCTAATTTAGACAGGTGAACTCAGGGCACAGAATCGTGGTGATGGATTGGTGTTTGACAATGCTCAAGGAATATTATATATTGCAACAACAGCTAGCTAAATGCTCTCAACAGATTCAAGCATGGTAGCCTAGACAGACCCTAGGTGGGCCTCATAACTTTGCCTTCTGCTGCACAGCTTTGCCTGGCCCCTTCTGACACAGAGCAGGGCTGGTCTGGTTATCAGCTAAGCAGTTACAGAAGTGACAGATTTTCACTTATGAGGGTTAGTTGAAACTATTCTCATAGTTCCACCTTAATTGTTGGGACCACTGGCTTTTAGCAAAGTCAGATGTCATGCTATGAAGGTGCACACAGCTGTCTAGAGGTCCATGTAGAGAGAAACCAAGGTCTCCTGCCAATACCCATGTTCATTCACGCCCATGGGACACACTATTTTGGAATTGATCCTCCAGTCCCAATAAGCTTTCACATAACAACAGCGGACATCATGACTGTAACATCTAGTGAGAAAAACCTGGCTGGACAGCTTGGTTATGTATTTTTACATTCCTTACCTGAAGAAATTGTGAGAGAAAGTAAATGTCTATTGTTTTATGTTGTTCCAGTTTGGGGTGATTTTTTAATGTGGCAGTAGATAATTAAAGCCGTGGCAAACATCCAATGTTCCAGACATGACGCTTTATATATCTATGACAAGGTCCATCTCATCTCTACATTGCCTATATTGATATCTGTATCTAGATGCAACATACTCTTCCATAGAATAAGTACACCTTATTTCATTCATTCATTCTTTGATGGTGCTTTCAGCATATGCCAGGAACTGTGATGGGTCCTTGAGACACAGTGAGTACCCTCTAGGTGCCTCCAGCATAGATTATAGATTTTTTTAATGTCAAATTCTTGGATTCATATCAGGTTTGTCAGCCATTGGTAAGATCCATAGAAAACACGTGACTCAATGGCTCCACGTTACTCAGCGCTCTCCCCAGTCTCACCACCCAGCCCCTTGCAGCTCAGAGAGTTGCTTGTGTGCTTCCTTTTCCACCGGTGTTTAAAAATTAATACACAGAGGAGGCTTCACTGCGGGCTTTTCGTTTGCACTTCCGTCAGCCCTCCTCCACTCCTCCACTCCCCTTACCCCACCACTCCTCCTACCTCCCTTTCTACCGTGGGTAAACCCTATGGTCTTCCGTGTCATATGGATTCTAGGCCTCACTTTAGACTCACTTTGCCCTCTTGCCGTTTCCTTTCCAGTTTTATGATCCATTTCCTCTATATATATCAAAGCCTGTGATATGTACATCTTAGAAAACAAGCAATATTTGTCTGAGTTATTATGCACAATATAACAGTTTGCATCTCTATCCATTTCCTATCTATGATTTTTTCCTTCATGGCAGCATGAAATTCCATTGTTTACATGCACCATGCTTGGTTTATCCATTCAGCTCTTGACCGACATTAGGATGCTCCTGTTTCCTGGCTATTGTGAATGGCATAGCACAACTCACTGGTAAACACGAGCTAATGTGGAAATGGATGTGTCACTGAAAGTGATCCACAGATTCAATGCAAATCTTACCAAAGTTCCAGTGATTTGTATTCTATTGTAGTAGATGGCAATTCGCTTTCTAGGATTTTACAGTTGTAAGTTGTGTGCCCTTTTCCATTCTATATAATTTGAGATCCACATCTTCTTGGGTTTCTGTTTCCTTTTCTTTTGTTAATGGGCAACAGTTTGATTCTCGTTTTGCTGAGAAGAGCTCTATCAAAGCTTATGAGTCAGTCTGTTGCCTTTCAGCTGCTGTTGAACATTAGGCTGTAATGTCTGGGCCCATGTCTCTTTTTGAACATATGTTGTTAGTTCTCTTGAGGAAGCTCTCAGAGAGGGATGGTTGGTCATAAGGTAGGTGTATGTCCATCATTTCAAGGAACTGTTGAGTTTTCTGCAAACTGTTCTTTACTTTCCCACCAGGACAGTGAGAAGGTTTTGGTCATCACTTATTTTTCCCAGAAGATAGCATGGCCAAGTCTTTCTTTTTGGTTTCTAATTGGTATTTATGGTATCTTGTAAGCACACCATTCTATTATCTAATAAATGTAGCTTTCATATGAGTTTTTTCTTACCTGTATAGTGTTTTAAAATATTTATTTTGGGCTTTGGAGCTCTACTTTAATGTCCAGTTCTGATAAACATGGTGTAAGGTCCTTTCTAATGAAACTTGGTTTGTGAAAGTAGGGATGGGAAGAATTAAGATCCAGAATGTTGTGGTGTGCCGGTGAGCTCTGAGAATGAAAGGATCACTGCACTCCTGAGCTGTGGTCACCTTCGAGACATTTGCAGAAGATTATGTCAGTCAGCACACTGTCATAGAGAAGGTGTGAGCTCACTAGTCCCCACCAGCTCCTAAGGATCTCATGAGGTTAATGATGAGACATTTTCTTCCATGGTGTAGCCACTAGTGAGGGACTCAAACCTCTGGAAATAATGCACCGTTCATGCTTCTGTTAGAGCCCCTAATGTAGCCCACTGGGTACATATACTCATACACACACACACACACACACACACACACACACACACACACACACGGCATGCAGGCATACAACACTGCCCTGATTGCACACCCTAAAACTATATATCATGATCTTTTCCACTCTACTCTTATTTTTTAGCTGTTTTAGTAATAGGAAATATTAGCATTTCCATGTAAATATTAAAATCAATATGTCAGTTCCTATAAAACACACTTATAGCTGTCTTGATATTACATTATGTCTTTAGATAAATTTGAGAGTTGTCAATATATGAGTCTTCTAATCCAGGAAAAATTTATATTTTTCGCACCTCTGTGCCACCAGAGACCCTGGCTCCTGGCACGAAGGCTTGTCTTCTTCTGAGGCACACCAAAAGGCAAGCTTAACTCCTCTAGACTATACTCTTTATCAAACAGAATTTTGAGGCCATACTGCCAAATCTGAACTACATGCAGTTGAACTTGTCAGTGGTTCACAAGTTTCCCACTTCAGGTGACAGAGAAGTACTAGAGCCATCCATCACCCAAGACTCAGAGCATCTTTTATTTTTGTTCTTCTCGTTCAATCTCTTACTTTGTCTGTTTAGAAAATATTTCTTATCATAATTTAAAATAAATCTTTCAGATTTTCAAAGCAAGGAAATGCCAAATAGCATAGCTGCCTGAGGTATGATGAATGAAACTTGCTTTATGTATGACTGCCTGGAGAGTTTCATGCTTTGAGAGAGAACCTTTATTCATTGGTCAGATAGGAGGGTTCCTTGGTATCAAGAGAAGTAGTTAGACTTTGCTTCATGTTTTTCTGAGTGGCCATTTTGTCAAAGACAACCAATGTCATTGCAAATATATTATGACATAAATGTTTCCATTCTTAAATAATAAATTAGGGTAGCACTTGGCATCAAGGCTTCAGAATTACATCTGATGACAGGAGTCTTCTGGGTGGAATAAATGGTCAACATGTGATACGGAAAAGACCTCCGGATTATTCTGGCATCATTGTGCCAGCTCAGGGCTGTGCAGTGTGACTTCCACACAGACAATGTTTTCCTGTATCTGGACCAACAACTGTTGAATGGCAGTGAGTCTAAAGGTCCCTATTTGATTGACATTTCTTTTATAAGACTGACTCTGCTTTAAAATATGATTCCTTCTTCATGTTAAAAATTTGTCACTGAAATGTTCAAATTACATTCACCACCTCACAAAGAAGTCAAGGAAAAAATACTAAAGGTTCTCCCAGGACTGAAAGCCTATCTCACCCACATCAATACTTGAAAGAGCAGATTCCAAGGGGTCAACAAATGGAATCAAGAGTTTGGCTCAAGGACTCAGTGCCAGTTTCTAACAGGCTTTTGTGGACCTCCCACCCCCAAATCATGATACTGAGACTTATTATTAGTTATGGATGCTCAGTCTTATCATACGCTTGTCCCACTAGCTCTTATAACCTAGTGCAATTGTTTCTCTTCATCTATGATTTGCCTTGTAGCTTCTTACCTCCCATTCATTCTGCATGTCTTACTTTTCTGCATCTTAAATGTATGGCTGGCTGGTGGCTGCCTGACCGGCTCCAGGCATCCCCCTCTCTTTCTCTCCCACCAGCCCCTCCTGTCCCTCCTCCTCCTGCTATTGGCTGTTCAGCTTTTTATTAGGAAGGCAAGGTATAGCAGCAACATACCTTGACATAGTTAAACAAATTCAGCATAAACAAAAGGAACACAAGCTTAAATAATTAACAAATGCAGCATAAACAAACAAATGCAACACACCTTTACATTGTTAAATACTTATTCTGCAACACAAACAACTGTAACACATCTTCACTTTCTTAAACAAGTATTTTATTCCACAACACCAGTTAGTTAAGGAAAAGGATTCTGGAAGCAAACATGAGAACTTGGGAAAACGAGAGCAGATGTTACCAAGGGCAACCAGAGTGTGTGCAGATGGTCTTTAATCACCCCCACAGTGTATCCTAGGACCCTCAGGGGATGCCTCAGTGATATGATCACGCCCTGTGCAGAGCAAGTTCTTTTCTGTACACACCCATCTACGATGTTTAGCTTATGTTTGGGCATAGTAAGGAGTTAAGAGTAGCTGACAATAAAATAGACTAGTTAAAACAACAGTTTATACGAGTATTGTATCTCAGCATATCTTGTGCTATAGTGCCTTTGTTGTGAGGATAGAGAATAATGCAGTCTGTGTAATACTAAGAAGTGAGGTGACTACCACAGTCAGAGTAGTACTGTGTTGGGCTATAATATAATATAAAAGTCACTTGAATCCAAGCACAGTAGAAAGGGACAGTGTATCTGGTAACTCAGGTGGCTACCAAAAAAGCAAACAATCAGGTAGGAAATACGGTGTGGATATTTTGACAATATAAATTATGTTCCAGACAGGAGAGGTTGAGACTTCTTCCCACTGCTAAGAGCATCAAAGTGAAACTTGTGAATTGTGTATTCCTTGAAATTTCTATATGACATTTGACAATCACTCTTTCCCAGTGATTAGAGTAAACCCGGACAAAGGAGTTTACCATTTAGATCCTGGGGCTCATCCTTCCAGAGGATCTTCTATGTTCTTCATATGGCTTGTCCCCCTAAAGCTTCCTGCATAGAAGCTGGTTCCCTGAATCCTTGAACACGTGGGACTTGGGGAGGGGATGAGACCATGAGGCTGTAACCACATGAGTGGATTAAGGTTGCATAGACCCAACAAATAAAGAGGGAGCCTGGCTGCTTCATATCCTCCTATTTCCATGATTGATCATGTGATCTTTCTGCATGTATTGTCTTTCCAGGACGTGTCCTTTGACACAGAAATTATGTGACTACCCAGTCACAACATGGGCTAAGACCAAGCAGCACCATGAGAACACACCTTAGAATTTCCTCCTTGAGGGCTCTGAAGAACACAGCCATCATTTCCTGTCACCTATTATATGTGTTTCACTTCTGCCTGGATATAGTTGGGAGGTTTGCCAGCTTATACAGAGAGACCAGAGAAGAAAACACAGATGATCTTGTGGTTTGGAGATAAGGTCTTCATCAGTGGCTAGTAATGCAGTTGTCCACCCTGGCTGCTCAGAAAAGAGACTGGGGCTCCTCTGAGCCTGGGACAAAACACTTGCTACATATTTAAGCTTGCTGTTTCGTCCTGAAAGTGTAGGATTCCTTGAGCAGGCGAGATGCTTCAGGGGGGAAAGTTCTTGTTTTAAAAACCTTGAAAGTTTAGTTCAATTCTAAGAGTTCATTACTGTTGGCCATCTGGGCATGAAGCTTACCCACAAAAGTGGTTTATTGCCCTGGAGAAACTCCTTGAAGAAAACTAATTTGTATTTGCAAATGGTTATCAATTAGCCATACTTCTGGGAGTTTGTGTACACATCTCCTTTCAGCTCTAAGACAAGAACCATCTTTCCAAAGTCATCCCCATCACCTCATAAGCATAATGCATGTTTTAAAAAGGCAGGATTCCTTTTTTAAATTGGGAGGTGTGAACTTTCTCCTGGCGAATGTGTTTCCTTCTAGAAGGCACTGCACACCTCTGACTAAAAGCATCCCAGTTCTGAAAAAAGATGAAGACACAATCGAATCTCTCTAGATGCAATGCCATGTAGATTTGGGATTAATGGCCATAATGGTAAGGTATTTAAAGCATTAATCCTAGTCCAGTGGCAGAGGCATAAATACAATGTACTAGGCAGAGCTGCAGACTTCCTAATAAGTCGCCTCACAAGGCATTAAAGGTAGCACATAAATTAGGTGGCCACTTAAAAGCTACACCAGGCACTCATCATTTCCCCATCTTTAAATCCGGTCAACCTTAA
Source organism: Mesocricetus auratus (assembly GCF_017639785.1). NCBI lineage: Eukaryota > Metazoa > Chordata > Mammalia > Rodentia > Cricetidae > Mesocricetus > Mesocricetus auratus. The sequence continues at coordinate 85,461,700 of NW_024429190.1, forward strand.
TTTTAATGGTTTTAATCAGCACATAATAAGCAGTATACAGTTAGTTGTTCAATTCACTAGATTTTTACACACCAATGCAGCTGTACAGCCATTAATCACAATCAATACTGTGACTATGTCCATCACTGTAAAGGTTTTCTCACGTCTCTTTATGAGCCGCATCCCACAGCTTCTTCTGAGGCAACCCCTGATCTGTTCTCTGTCACTGGAGATTCTAGACAATTAGATATAATTAGATGCATACACTGTACACTCTTGTTTTGTCTGGCTTTTTATAGTCACTGCAATTATTTGGAGACTAATCCATGTTGTTATATGTATCAGGAGTTTATGCTTGTTTTCCAGCTGAGCATTTTCTGTGGCATGGATACAGTATAATTTGTCCATTCACCAGCTGGACTTTTCACACATTTGCAGTTTCTGGAAATCACCAAGAAAAAGCTTCTGCACACTTACATAAAAACATTTATGTGGCTGTGTGCTTTCACAAAGGCAAAGGCTGGGGATGTGTTGCCTGCTCTGTGTTCAAATATCCAGAAGCTACTAGACCATTTCCAGGGTCACTGTCTCAGTCTACATTCCCTCCAGTGGAGTGAGAGCTCTGGCTCTCCATCGCTGCCCACCATTCAGTCAGGGTATGAATTTCCCCCTTTGTAGAATTAACTGGGGTCTCATTGTCTTTTCTTTTGCATTTCCCTGAGCTCTAAGGATGCCCAATGAGGTTTCTAATGCGTTACTTTCCATTTACATGTCTTATTTGGTAAAGTATCCAGTAAAATCTTTTGACTGTTTTTATAGCTCCTTCCTTCCATTCTTCCTCCCTCCCTTCCTTCCTTCCTCCTCTCCTTCCTTCCCCTCTCTCTCTCTTTATCCCTCCTTCCTTTCCTAGCTTCCTCACTCCCTCATTTTCTTTCTTTTGTTGAGACTATCATATATGAACACTGCATCTCCATTACTCACACCTTCCCTCTCCAACTTCTGTGTAGCCCCTAACTCCCTCCAACCTTATGACCTCTTCTTCTTTAATTGTTATCAACACACACCCATGCACGCACACACACACACACACACACACACACATACACACACACACACACACACACACACAAGCTGTCATGCAGGTTAGAAACCTATGCCTGATTGGAGAAACCCAGGGAAACAGCTGACCTGAACAAGGGGGAGCTCATGGACTCCATACTGACAGCTGGGAAACCAGCATAGGACTGATCCAGACCCCCTGAACGTGGATAGTTAATCTATTGGGCCTCTGGTAGAGAATTAGTATTTATCCCTAGTACATGAATGGATTCTTGGAGCCTACTCCACACAAAGGGATACTCTCTCAGCCTGGACACATGGAGGAGGGTCTAGGCCCTGCTCCAAATGATATGACAGACTTTGAAGATCCCCCACGGAAGGCTTACACTCCCTGGGGAGCAGAAAGGGGATAGGATATGTGGTCTGTGGGGGCGCAGAGGAAGAGGGGAGGGAAAGGGAACTGGGATTGACATGTAAAACAAGCTTGTTTGTAATTTAAATAAAGAAGGAAAAAAACTTTGCCAAAGGAAGATAACAATGGGGAAAGAAAGAAAGAAAGAAAGAAAGAAAGAAAGAAAGAAAGAAGGAAGGAAGGAAGGAAGGAAGGAAGGAAGGAAGGAAGGAAAGAAAGAAAGAAAGAAAGAAAGAAAGCTACGCCAAAGCTCTATCCTGGAAGACTGATTTTCCTCTTAGTAGTCATTGATTGGTGGTCTCATTTCTCATTTTGCAGGACTTATTTAGGGAATTATATTCTTGAGATTTCATGTGTGCAGTATCCCTGTAATGTCTAGAAGAGACTGTTCAGCGGCAGGTGACTTGGTCTTCCAGCTCTTACAACCTTTCTGCCTTGTCTTCTGCCATTTTCCCAGAGCCTTAGTTGTTGTGGTTGTATTTCAGATGCATTGCTTGGGGTTGGCGACCCCACAGTCACATATCTCTTTCATTTTGAACAGTTGTGAATCTTTGTAACAGTCTCTCTCTTGGTTAGGGTTATAGCTATGATGAAACGCCATGACCATAGCAACTTGGGGAGGAAGGCTTATTTGACTTATGCTTCCACATCACTGTTAATCACTGAAGGAAGTCAGAACAGGAACTCAATCAGGGCAGGAACCTGGAGGCAGGAGCTAATGCAGAGACCATAGAAGAGTGCTATTTACTGATTTGCTTCCCATAACTTGCTAGGCCTGCTTTCTTATAGAATCCAGCATCACCAGCCCACGGGTGACTCCACCTACAATGGGCTGAGCCCTCCCCCATCAATCACTAACTAATAAAATGCTCTACAGGCTTGCCTATAGCCAGATCTTAAGGAGGTATTTTCTCAATTGAGCTTCCCTCTACTCTGATGACTTTAGTTCGCATCAAGTTGATATAAAACTAGCCAGCACAACTGTCATCTGTTGCAAAAAGAAGCTTCCTTGATGAGGGTTGAGAGCTACACTTATGAGGCTGGGCAGGTGAACCAAACTTTTGACTTCAGAGTGGTTTTTATACATTTTTGCTTTAAGTCATTCACGAGTATTTGATTAGCAAATGTTTTCTCTCCAGCCGTGGTTTACCCTCTTAGTCTCTTTATAGTTACTTCATAAAAACAAAAGTTCTTGAATTTGATGGTGTTCAATGTATTTGTTGTATTCTTTAGGAAACATGCTTTAGTGTAAGCCCAATTCGTGAAGGCCCTCTTTTCTTTTCTTCTCTCTTCCTTCCTTTTCCAGAATTGTATAAAACAGAGCTGAACACAGTGTCCCAGACCTATAATCTCAGCTGCTTGGGAGACTGAGACAGAAGAATTGTAAGTGAAAGCCTGCCTGAACTACAGAATGAGTTATGAGCCATCCTTAATACTTGATCATTGTAATGTCTCCAGATGGAGAATGGAAGAAGGGCTGAGTGCTAGCATGCTTGCCTAGCCTGTGCTAAGGCCCAGGTCAAAGGAGCAATGAACTTGGGGAGGGGGTGAGTCTGTGAGAAGATATGATCATAATATATTGTATATATGCATGAAATTCTCAGAGGATAAATAAATGATTTAAAGATATCCGAGTGAATCTACCTTAAATGACCAAGTATGGTTTCCGAAAATATATTTTAATAAAATTTCAATACTGGAAAATCCTGTATTGTTTGGAATTTTATGTCCAAGAATATAATTAGTTTTGGATTAATTTTGCTATGGTATAAGCTGCTGAACTCACAAGATCCTTTGTGTTTGACTTTCCAGTGGTGCAATTGTGGTAATTGTGGTAGTGAAAAGACCAACTTGGTTCTTTTGAAAATCTGGGCCTGTGGTATTTACCCATGGTTCTCATGCACTCAGCCAGATGCTGAGGCTAATGTGTAATCTCAGCATAACATAATGAGAAAGCCACAGCTTTCTGGTGAGTGTCTGTATATCCTGACCTGTGTCCTTCAGTTGCTGTGGTGGATAGTCCAAGTCAGTTCAAGTATATTTTCTTCCTGTCTCCCTGCTCAGCACACTGCATCTTGAATGTTTTCCCGGATATAACAGAATTGCCATTCGGCTTTGTAAATATAGTCTAGAAATGCCAGACAGCCATAGGTTCACGTATGAACGAGACCCTCCCTGAGGTGGAGCAAGCAGTGAAGCTTTAATCTATGGGTGATTGCTTCCCTCTCGTGCCCGTGAGCACTTCTGAGCCAAATTGGGGGAATCAGGTCTCAGTGGCCACAGCACAAGCTCAGACCCATACCCTCATTAGTCTTTTCCTCTTTCCTTGTTTAATTTCCCTAGGTCCCTCGTGGTTGCCTTCTGTGATTATGACACAAGTCAAACACCTGCACCCAAGTCATTGTCTTGGGCTTGGCTCTCAGGGGATGTCAGACTGAGACGATGGCTATTTTTATGCTGCTAGAGGCAATTTACTTTCACAAAAAAAAAAAAAAAAAAAAAGACCAAAAGAAGACTTTTCAGCGTTTTCAAGCTTATAGTGTAGATACCGGAACTTATAGTGTAGATACCGGAACTTGAGCCCAGATCTCTTGCCCCAGGTCTTTAGGATCATCCACCGTAGTCCTCAACACCGTGGCAAAGTCTAGGGGCTGGAAGGAGTCAGAGCGGGAGGAGCCACATCGCACGGCTATGTCACCTGCAGACTATGGACAGCAGCAAATCACTCACTGTATCCTGTGTCCCAATTTTCTCATATAAAAAATGGGCATAGTTTTTATTTTTATCTCAAAGGACTAAAGGAATTGGTATTTATAAAACAGAGCTTAGTGTGTGGTGAGCTCAGAGTGTTGATATTACTTGTGCTGTCTTTGTTGTTTTTCCTACCCACACCATACTCAAACTGTCTCCCCCCCAATGTCCAATGTACACATGATAATCTAGTTATTTTCCTGGGGGGATGGGGAAGAATGATGCTGAGATGATCAATATCAGCACAAACATATCACTTAAAAATTACTGCATCTTCTAGAGAAATCATGTACTGTGAGTACAAGGAATCTAACAATTTTGTAAAGTCTGCATCTCTTTAGAATGCCAAGAGACCACCCGTGCATCCCAGCTGCCTGGCAAAGCAAACCATGAAGTTGGAAACTGCATCTCCCCCTTTGATGGTCATTCTCACCACACTGTCAGTTTGTATTTCTAGGTACTCATTCCTATCTGAAAGTCTTCCTTTATTGCTTTGTCTGTGTCTTTTCTCTCCAGCATGGTGAGAAGTTCTCTGAAAATAAGAAGCTTGACTATCAATCATTTTCTGTGAATCTAGACTAGAGAGTGCAGCAGAGTAGGCATTCAACCTCTGAGGGCTATGGAGAAGCTTCTAAAATGTCATCATGGCTGTCTTCGATAAAACAAGGTTCTAAATATATTGAGGTCAATCAATTACCCTGATCATTTATAGATATTAGACAGTACAGTTAACTGAGCTTAAGTCTAGGATGAAGTAAGGTGAAGTTGAGAAGAGAGTGGTTTGGCTGGGATTTGAGAGGCATACTCAGGTCATCTGTACTTTCCTGCACTGATCTGGAAGTGAGACCATGTCCCCTGTGCTCCTGTCATATCTCCTCTTTACAGTCCGGCTGTGCTGGGTCCTATGCATGGCGTGAAGCAGACACTGGCAGACTTTCCGGGTTCTATGCATGGTGGGAAGCAGACATTGACTGTCTTGCTGGGTCCTACACATGGTGGAAAGCAGACATTGGCAATCCTGATGCAAGAGAATGCAAGGATAGCAACGAGGTGATCATACATCTTCATTGGTTTCATCAAGAAGCAACTTGCCAGTCAAAAAAATTGCTGAAGGGCAGACATCAACTTCAAAACCTTTCACAGGAAAGAAGGAATGCAATAGCATGCCCCCATGTCCACGGATGCATCTGACTTCAGGCACAGATTAATCAAGGAGTCCAGATGAGGACATTAGGATTCATTCTTAATTCTTCATGTCTGATTTCTGCCTTTCTTTATTTACTGTTCATTCTAGAGAATATTGTCCTTTCAGATGACCAATAGTTTTTCTTCCCATTCATCATTCTTTGGAGGATTTCTATTGCTGATAAATTCCAAGAAGAGTGTTTGGATTACCATCTATATGGCATGGCTTAAAAGCCACTGTTAGACCTCATTTCAGGACCAATGAGAAGTCAGTGGCAAGACAAGAGCTCAGCTTGAAGCTAAGGGTCGTGAAATTACTTTAGGGCAATACTGACAAGAATGTCATGGGAGTTTGCACTTCAAACATAAACAGCTATCACCATCATGTGAATGGAAAATGAATCCCTGGCAGGGAAAAGCTGAGACTGTCTTTAGGGAACATCCACATACTCTTCACCATGTCTTCAGAGTCATTGAAATCTCTTTGCAATAGTCTACTTAATTCTTGATTGCTTGACTCTGTTAACTTTGGTGTTATAGTTACCATTAAACCAAATCACCTTCTATAGTTTCTTTTTCCTGGCCACCATCATCATGTGTATCTATTGTCTCTATTGTTACCCCTTGAATAAACAATCTAGTAAACATGGTACCTATTCTGTAGACCAGGGGTTTCCCATTAACCACCACCCATGGATAATCTGCCTCCTCCTCTGTGCACAATGTAATGACTTTTAGTATAATTATTGGAAAGATCAAAGAAACTCCCTGCCCATCTGGAATTCACAGAGGTAGAAAAGCTGCAAATTGATCCCAGTGTACAAGTTCTTTGAATAAAGATGTTTGACCTGGATTTAGAGAGTCCACAGACTTGGACAGAAAACAGTTGTTACAGCTATTACATACTACATCGTTATTTTCACTTTTAAGAGAAATCTGGTGTTTCCCTTCATTATGAGTATAGATAACAGTCTACAGTTGTTTTAGAAATGCATGCAACTTTGCCATGATCAAAAACACTCATTTTCACATAAGACATATTATTTACACTTGCCAGCACTTTGAAATTATAGTAATTATCAGATGTGTTACCAGATCTTGTTGGCTAATTTGCTAACGCAATCACAACTTTTAAAGTATTTTGTTGAACAAATTTTAATATAATTGGGATACGTTGCAATTCCATGTGCTTTATTTTATCTAAATCTTGCAGTCTGATCACTGCACACCACTGAATTGTGCACATGACCTGCAGTCTAGTCGGGGTCTGTTCACAGAGTTGTCTTGAGTCACCACTCATTGCCCTCATCCTCAGCTACCCTACCTATTTTGCAACCCTTGGATAATGGTGGCTATATTCTCTTCTTCAGGGATATTCCAGAGTTTTATAATGCTTCCCACTACCATGACTGCCCCAATAGTAGCTAAGCTTTACTGACATGTACTCTGTCTGATGTCCATTCAACTCACTTAACCTGTGTTCCACAATTCACCTAATCTCAGTCGTTTGATATTTTGTGTACAAAATCTTAATAAGATATTCACCATCTTGTGGACTTAAAATGTATCTGATACTATTCTAATCCCTTTATGTATATTCATTCATCTAAAAAAACCAAGTGTGTAACATCATTTTAATGCCTTCAAAAAATCCCATCCTGCTTCGCCACACGCTGAGGTCCCTGTAATCTGGAATGGCTGTACTTTTATAGCCTGCTGCAAGATGCACTGTATTCAACATACATTAAAGTTTTTGGTTTCACAAATACCATTTTCAGTTTCTAGCCTTTGAAATTGTCCCCTGCCGGTTCCCCACCTCTTGTCACCAAAATTACCATTCATGTCATGCTGTCTACAGTGCCTTCTTTCGTAAACTTGAGTGGAAACACAACACCTCTCTTCGGTGTAGCCTGCACTTGCTAATTGAATGTCTGATTGCAACAAGGTGTGGAGGCCACAGAGCACCTGTGACACAGGGACTTGCTTTATTTAGCGTGTATTAACACCTGTTTGTTAGCGTACAAGGGAAGAAGGCATGGGTCCTGGCACCAAGAGGCTTGGAGGAGACAAAGCATCTGTATATTCCAACATCACCACATAAAAATTAGGCACACTGGGAGGATGGAGGTGCAGGAGTAAACGTCTGGTGAACCACAGTCAGAGCCCAGGACAGTAGAGGGAGGGGCTGTGATGAAGGAGGGAAATGTAAGCTCTCAGACACTAACGGAAGGGCATGGAGAGAAGGCTCCCATCAAGGCAGCACTGTTGCTGAGATATGTACAATACCCGAGAACCTTAGTGGTAAGGTTTCTGAGAAGGCAGACTGAACCTAGGTGCACATATGGTAAATTAGAGAGGACTCTAGCTCTTAAACCTGGTACTGTTTGACTTTGTGGGCATCATTAAATTGCTCGACTGTATAACATGGAGGGATCAATCATATGTATCTTCAATACCTTGATGGGATGGACTGCAGTGCGTGTGTGTGTGTGTGTGTGTGTGTGTGTGTGTGTGTGTGTGTGTGCATGTGTGTGTGTGTGTGTGCATGTGTGTGTGTGTGTGTGTGTGTGTAACCCTTTCCAAATGCCTTCAAGAGGATCATGTCAGGACCCTCACAGAGTCACTCAGCTCCTTAAGGTCTTAACACTTGGAGCGCATCATCTGGGGTCCAGTGGGATCATCAGTGGGATCCTGGCAGAAGACATGGTCCTTGTTTTGCTCTGCTTTCAGCCTTTCCTTCTGCTCACCTCAATCAAGACAGCAAACAAAGACCTAGAAGCAACAGAGACTACAGATGTGGTTACAGGTATCATGTAGGGAAGACACTTGAGGGTACTCTGCAGCTGAGAGCAGCTTCTTTCTCCTGAGATGGAGGCGATTGGTACTTCAGGGCAAGTCTATTTCCAGCTATGGCCACACAAGCATCATCTGCTCCCTATGAGGTTCCGTGTTCCCAATCTTCTTTCCAAAGCTTTCTTTCTTCAGAGCAGATCCCTTTTCCAAAGTGAATCCTTGCCAAATCTCCTAAGTGGTGGTCAGTTGGAACACCCACTTGCTAGGCCACTTCACCATTCTCGAGTTGGTCTTTCTTCATGGACTCCAGTGCCACAGGCCATAACTCCCACTGGCAACTGCTCTTGCTGAAGGACCTAGTCTACGGGAACTCCAGAGGCCAATGGGGAGGCAATCAATCAGACTGTGCTCTCCAAGGAAGCCTCAGGGACATCAGACAAACACCAGCATACCTTAAACTTGTAGCTCAAGTACCATTCACCATTACAAGCCACAGGAAGGACAAGCAGAGCAGTTGTCATCTGCCAAGTCACTTTCCCTAAACATATAGCTGGAAAACAAGGAAATCCCAACTCCAAGAAATATTGCAGCCCCCCAAAATAAAGTCTTCTGAAAGAGGGTTTCTCTAACTTATAATACAGGAAAGATGTCTTAAGTTTAACTTAGGTGGATTCACACACACACCTACCTCTCAAGCAAAATGTTTTCAGAAAACCTTTTCGTACCCATGCTCTATATTTAACAAAACAACATCTCTCTCTAATAGAATGGAATTTCTGTTATTTAAGTAAACAATAATTATTTTTTTCAGTGGTCAGGAAAATACATTTTGGCTAAAACAATGGTTTATTTTGGCCAAGCCTGGCTCTTTTTAAATAACCACATTCATAAATTTTATAAATACAGGCATAAAAATTGGACAGAATCCAGGATTATGAGGACAGTGAAAAGGCCATGCAGTGACTGTGAGGGTAAGTTCATACCACCACGCATCCCACACAGAGCCCACGCGGGTGTGAATTCATACCATCATACATGTACACAGATCCCACTTTGAGGTGATTTCTCAGCACTATATGTGTACCATTAGCCATCCATAAAGACCTCTGAATTTCCCCCAATTTGAACCCTGCTGTGAACACAATGTTGGCTGACAACTATGTATCAGTTGAGTCCAGAAGTTGGCCCCAGTGGATGACTCTGCAGGGATGTCTGCTAGTAAGAGAGGCTGTACAGGTGGGGAAGAAGGAGCTTGGGGAATTGATCACTTTTGCGTATGCCTGTAGTGACCCTAAAGCTGTACTGAAAATAAATTCTACTGAAAATAGGGGCCTGTGAGCCTCATGCCTTTCCCAGGCCTTAGGACCACAGAGGAAGTTTTTGTGCCAGACCTCCCAATTTGTCCCAAGTCACCCATGTCAGAGCTTCACAGATCAATGTTAGTGTCAGGCTGGAATAGTAACACCACACACCGTTCTGCCTCAGCCATGTTATAGCAGGGGAACAATGAAGGCATGAGAGGCATGGATAATTCAATAGTGTCTATTTTTAAGGCTGTTTAGAGCTTATCCATCTTGGCAAAGACTATGCCCTCTCCTTGAACCGTGGCTATTCAGAGACATTGCAAACTCTGGGCCATTTCTAGGAAAGAACCAGAGAATATGGAAGGACATGGGAACATACTTTGTAACCCATTTTAACCAAGGTTTCCTGAGGAATTAAGGACTCTGTAATCCATGGTTCTTCAGACTTTAATGGAAATGTAGGTTTAATGGAAAATGTTGATTTTAGAGCTGTGGGTGAGAAATGCCTCGACTGGAGAGTCACATATGCAGAGACATGGGCTCACTGGCTAGAAGAATGAGATTTGTGTAAATATGAAGCCATGCCCAGGGAAGGGGCAGGATATCCACATTAACTTTGTTGCCCCTTTGATGAAATCTCATGGTTCTGGTCCCCTTCTACAGTGCTGAGGGTGTGGTGACTATGAAGATAGTACTACTGTTTCAGAACCTTATGCCACCAATAACTGTCACCCTCTAGAGTCCATCCACATTACATATTCATGACCAATCAGAGTTTGGAGAAGTATATTCTGCAGGCTGACCTGATCTGCCACTTCCTGGAATAAATAACTGTTTATTGAAACCCATTTGTGTTCATGTGGGTACAGTTTGTATTTACATTCATGCTAAGATAGCAGAATTGAGTAGTTATGACTAAGAAAAAAAGGATCCACAAAGTCTAAAATGTGTCTCTAAAGAAAAGGGGAAAATAGAACAGAGAAAACATTTCAACAGACTGAAAAACAGTAAATAGAAACTTTGTTCAAAAAAAATAGACACATTCCATGGAATTTATCTGAGCAGATAATAATTTATGAATAGGTGATTCTGGGACTCAGTTGAAATTCAGAGTGCCCTGGACTTCACTAATGACTGAATGCTAAAGTGAAGTTCAGGGTCAGCCTGTTTCTTGGACCTCTTGTCTTATTGGTCATGGTCTGGCCATTCTCTGCCTGCCACTGGCTAGCACTTGGGTGCATGTGATTGGCTGAGATGCAGTTGTTTCCTAAGGTCTTCAGGTAGATTTTCAGCTTGTTTGTAAACTCCGAGACTGTGTTGTGTGACATGGGAACTAGTAATCAGACAGGACTTCAGGGCAGAAGCCTATTACTTACTGGTTTGGAAATACAATGCCAACAACAGAAAGTAGCAGCTAATGGATAGAAAGTGGTTTTATTCTTGTCCATCAAGGAACACAAGCCTTTTAAATGTACCCATGCTAGCTGCCCTTCTACAATGAGACTTCCGTATATAAGGTTTGTGTATATAAATGAAGTGATGGTGCAGGAAACCATTATCTCTGCCTTTCTCCACAGTGAGGATTCCCCCTCTCCTTTCTTTAGGAATTTCCAGAAAGGTGTGTCCCCGCGTCCTTCTCTGTGTGACTCCTCTCAGTCCTTCAAAGTTCCACATCAATTCTGTGAGTGTGCTCTGTGTTGCTGAACCAAGCGAATGCCCTCTCTACTCCTCACCTCTCTCTCACAGCCACCGGAAGCACATAGGTGCCACTTCCTCTCCCTCAAGGCTGTCACAGGTGTTTCTGCTCTAGGTGCCCTTTCCTCTGTTTCTTAGAGCCACCATCACAGTGTGCTTCTGTTCTCCCCGAGCAGGTGGCCCCTTCCTCTTGCTCATATCCCTGGGCTAAGCGGGTCTTCTTTGTACCCAAACTCGTTGTGTCACCTCACTTCAGTGACTCGTGCTGTACACCCGCTTCTCTCACAACCCATTCCCCTGTGTGACTATCCAGTCCCACAAACCTAGACAAATCATGTGCTCCCATTGTAGTGCAGCGGAGTTTGTTTTGGTTATCTCAACTCTCCATGATTAAGACTGGAGTCCTTGATAACCTTCTACCTCACCCATTCTAAGCCAACTCCCTTTGTAATCTGATAACTTCTATAAAGACCTAAACTCAAGTCAATCTTCATCTTTCTTCCCTTAACCAATCACTGATTTCTATGCATTTACCTTCAGAATACACCTCCAATTAACTCATTTCTCTCCAACTCCATAAGCAGGTATTCTATTTACCTAAACACCGTACTGTGTATGCTATGTGTCTCTCTCAGCATTCACTACTGGACTCCTACTTAGTCTATCCATTAGCTACCAGGATCTAGGCCACTGGTACAATTCCTATTTTCGTCAGTCCCATCTCTGTTCTGTCTCACTCATGTGTGCCATTCCTCCGGAATGCCTTTCAGCCATGGTCAAACATTCTAAACCATGTGACATTTGGACCTGTCCTTCCTATAATGCTTTTCTTCAGGACTATATGTATATAGTCTTTCTTAGCCAGTCACCATAGTTAAGGAATGAGAGGGGGAGTGAACATGGAGTTGGAAGGGGAGAGGGAAAGATAGAGATAATATAAATATAGTATTCATACATGAAATTCTCAAAGAATAAAACTTTAAACTAAAAAAACCAAAAAAATAAAAACAATTCAAGACAAACAAAAAATAGAAATTCTATGGTTTATAAGAAAATATATGCAAACCAAAAAACTGATAGTAAATAGTACTCAAAATATAAGAAACTCATGCAATCCAGTGTCAAAAGGAAGCTCTTCAAATCCCCCAATAACCCAGTTTAAAACGGATACTGTATTCATTAATTTTCTACTACTCTGAAGAGACACCATGACTATGGCAGCTCATATAAAGGAAAACATTTATTTGGGGCTTGCTTAGAGTTTTAGAGGTTTAGTCCGTGATCATGGGAGAAAGCACAGAGCAGCAATTGAGAGTTGTACACACTGATCTTTGGGCAATAGGCAGAGGGAGAGGCACTGGACTTCTAGTGAGCTTTGGAAGCCTCAAAGCCTACCCCAGTGACACACCTTCACCAACAATGACACACCCCCTGATCATTCCCCAAACAGTTCCACTCCTTGTGACTAAGCATTCAAATATATAAGCCTTAGGGTCATTCTCATTCAAACTGCCATAGGCATGGAACCAGAATACTTATTTTTGCAAAGAAGGCATAAAAATAGCTAACGAGTAGCTAAAATGCTGTCTCACCTTAAAAATAAGGAAGGAAATGCATTAGTAGCTAGTTGCAGAAGGACAAGTGATGTCTCATTCCTTTGTGGGAGTATTGCCTGAGTAGACAGTATGAATTTGTTTGGTTGCCCATGACCTCTAGACTGAGTCTTTACACTTGTCCTTGTTTTTCTTAAACTTAATTGAAGGAAAGCTTTTTGAGAATTTGATACACAAGTACCATATTGGCTTCATTTCCATGCCTCAACCTCCAACTCTTTCTGTGTGCCCAACTCCCTCTCAAGTTCATGACTATTTCTTCTATAATTATTATTGCTATATACACATGTGTACATAAGAATGTATACAAACTCTCAAGCCTATTTATGATGTTCTTCATATATATATTTAGTGCCAACTACTTGGATTGGATAACCCATCAGGGGGATCATCCCTGGAGATAACGGATACCCCCTCTCTAAGTAACCTCCTTTTATCAGCAAAAATGAAGAAAATAAATTCTTTTGTGGTGTCTAGCCACAAAGCATACATGCCCCCCCACACAAATATAGACCATACATAATTTTAAGAAAACTCATAAAATGATGATTTTGTGGCTTTTTCAAATATCCTCCATGCTCATGGTATTTATCTGTCTTTCCCCCCTCTCCTAAGTCCACAGGACTTTGGAAATGGTTAAGGGGGTAGGAAAGGACACTGAGATTTTAAAAAAAAGCCTGTGGAGAGGCACACAGCACACCCATGACAATGAAGCTTGCAGTGTCAAAACTGGAGAGGAAGCCCATGAGCTACCTGCAGGAGCAGGCAAGATATCAAGCCCAGAAAAGGCAAAGTTTCAACATCTTTCAGGGAAAATTGTCACATCTGTCATCTGGATCCCTAACATATCAGTAGTGCCATCAACACATTCTCCAAAAAGGAAGAATGCTGCCTGTGGGTAATGTGGGTGTCTAATGCATTGCTTCAGACATTAATAATACTCTCCTGGCATTATTAGAGAACAAAATACTATCTCTGAAATCAGATGGATGGATTAGGGCAAGCTATTTAATGTTCTTGGAGAAGGAGAACTTTCTCAGGTTGACAGGACTTGTACATTGTGGGTGCTTCATAAATGGGAATAGATATTTTCAACAAATTAAAAAAATCTTGAAACAAGTCACTGTCCCACTGGCTTGTCCCCAGTGTGTGACAATACACCTAGCACATAGTGGATGTTTAGTATGAATTGAGTGAAGTAGATGGTTGAGAGACCTTGGCCAGTACAGGGTAAATTCTAGACTTATTTCAATCCACAGTTCTTCTTTTACTGCTTTTTGAGACGGACAAGTTAATCGTCCTCATGGTCTTGCTCTCTTGACACTTAGTTTGACTTGTCTCTGCTCTGGTCTTTGTAAGGTAAACACATCTAGTTAATTCCCGGTGCTTAGTTATCACAATGACAGTCAGAGGCCAAGGCACTGCTTATTTTAGGGTGACACACCATGAGTCCAAAAACGAAGCACTTATTCCACACATCTCATTTTCAGTAGGACTAATATGTTTAATCAATAGCAATGATTCCCGAAGTCCCCGCTTCCCCTTGAACATGCCCTGTTCCTTTCCTGGAGTTTGTGGCCCTTGCCAGTTCATGTTTGAACTCAGTGATGTGCAAAGCCATGTTGGAATTCTTTTCAGGTATTATTCAGGTGGGATAAGCTGGGCTGTAATGACTGTCATCTTTAGTAAGCATCAGGAGCTGCCAGATCATGGGACACACCCTGAACAGTATCCTCAGCCTGTGGTGTGATCCAACTTTCCCTGATCTGTTTTACATTGCTGCATCTTTGACTATCTTGGACCCTCTTCCTGGGCCTTTTGTTACCAGAAATCTCTACTCATTTTTGGCCTCCAATTCAATGCTGTTTTCCCAATTCATTCTTTGTTCTTTCCCCTACTCCAAAAACATCAGCCCAACCACTTCACCTAAACACAGCTGGGTTCCCTTTCTGATCATATTGCAGTCTGTATGTTAGTGTGCTTCTGACTAGGTTTTTAGCTTGCTTAAGCCAGAAACATTTTTCTAGAGCCTTGTGTCTTTACTAGGAGAGTGTTAGATGCAAAGACATTTAAAATATATTTGTTCTCAATTAAATTACTACTCCCATTTCTTTCCTCCTTAGGTTGAACTGTAATTGCATTTGCAGATCTATTCTAAAGGTGTTCAGTTTTCCATTAAAACTGATATGTACCAGATGGCCCATGAAGGCTTTAGTTTAATTCGCAATATGGGTGTTGGTAGTTTTGGTAATGATGATGCACAACAAGGATTTCAAGCAGCATTATCACAGCTTAACAATTACAACTCTTTCAAACCATCATTGTCTTCAGGGACTCTCAGCAGGCCACAGTCATTAGCAACAAAACCACATTACCACACTTTCCAAATAGGAAGGATGCTGCCTTTGGGTGATGACAGGAAGCTGGACCAGAGATACTGTGTACCTCAGCATCATTTCAGGTCAGGGACAACCAAAATCTATGAATCAGCTTGAGATTCACTGAAAGTTAAGATGAAAAAGAAATTCCAGAATGTCTCAGGGGGTGCAAGTGTCTGATAGCTACTTCTGCTTCCTTGAGCTGGCCCATGAAGGGGCTCAGTGCATTGCCATAAAGAAGAAAGATGCCTCTCTCAAACAGTTTCATTTGTTTGGTTGAAATTTCTCGTTAAGAATTAGCATTTCCAGACAGACACTGGGAAGGTTTATTGGGAGCTGGGGGACAATCATGCATATTAGTTTTACAAAACCATTTATCCTTTCTTACAAGGATGAGCCACTATATATTGTAAGCCTGTGTTTGAAAAGAGTGTTTGCCCAGCCAGATGACTGAACGTTTGCCAACAAGGATCCTTTGCACCTGGATAGTGTAACACAGTCAACATTCACAGCCAAGAATGCTACTCATTTGTTCTCCACCCAAAAATCTATCCCAAGAGACTGAGTATGGGGCTTGGGTCCCCTGATTACCCAGCAGCTAGAGTTATTGCCTAATAAAGAACCAATGTCTAAGTCTATGCATGTTCCAGGAGCACTGGCATTTAGGAAGCCGTTACTCCACTCAACAGAGAGTGGAGCTGAGTATGGATGCAAGCAAGCTACTCATCAAAGTTGTGTGACTTCAGGAAGCTGATAGAAATGTTAGACTTAAGGGCTACACACAAAGTTATAGCATGAATTCTCATTGGTCTTAATAATAAAGACCCTGAATCAGATAAGGGTCTTATTGCTTAATGCTTAATGCTTTCAGCTTAATGCTGAAAGATCTTACCTCTACTGAATCCTAGACCAAAGTGACAATCCTGTTCCTGCTAATCCTCAGAGCGAATGCCACGAGCTCCTGTCTCCTCCTGACTTACACTCCTCTCTCTCCCAGCCATGTCACTCCTGTCTCCACATCCCTAGGGCTGGGATTAAAGACCTGTGATTCCCAAGTACTACGATTAAAGATGTGAGCCACCACTGCCTATTTCTGTCTCTCTTTTTGAATGGATCAATCTCCTGTAACGCAGGGTGGCCTTGAACTCACAGAAAGCTGCCTGTTTCTGCCTACCAAGCACTGGGATTAAAGGCGTGTGCCACCACTGCCTGGCCTCTCAGGCAAACAAATGACTAGTCCACACTCTGATCTTCAGACAAGCTTTGTTAAAGCACAAAGAAAGTATCACCATAGAAAGCATTTGTGGTAATTGTAAAGAGAGAGCTAAGTAGCAAAACTGATACAGATTGAGTCAGATCCAAAGACCCACCTCTCTTTTGTGGGCCTCTCAGCCTATTTTCTCTTTGTTTTTCAGGTCTGGACTTCCTCTCTTTGTGCTGTTGTTTCCTCTGTCCCTGCTGATTCTGATTATATTTGTTCTTATGCCTTCCCCCCATGGACTGTTAGCTTCTGCTTTCTCATGACACTAGCTAAACAAACATTTTGAGACAGGGTTTCTCTGTGTAGCTTTGGAGACCACGCTGGCCTCAAACTCACAGAGCTCCACCTGCCTATGTATCCCCAGTGCTGGGATTAAATGTTTGTACCACCACTGCCTGGGCCAAACACACTTCTTTTTATTTTTTTAAACCTCCCGTTCTTCTGCTCATTCCCAAACTTTCAACTCAACAGTTACATAGGAGTGTGACTGATTTTCTTCCAGACTGATGATATTATCATTCATTCTCATCAACAGTTAATGAGAGCTTCTACTACTACCAATACCTTGTAGCCAATGGAGCTGCCATTTCCTTTCTTTAATCTTAGTCATTCTAACAGATGTGCAATTGCAAAACTTGTATGTTGTTACAGATAGATGCTGAAAGGGTTAAACTAAACGCAAAAAAGGCTTCAAACTTTCAGAACAAACCCAGTCCACCTTCCCCTTTAGTCTCTAGGAAACTTAGTTCTTGGAGATTATGTTGTGTGTAACAGGCCTAGGGCCAAAACTTAACACAAAGAAACTCCAGACCCCCTAACCTCCTGGATACTCGGTTCCTGGGAACTGTGTTTGGCCACAATGAAGTTCCATGAGAGACCAAAATCTCCCCTGTAGTCTCCAGGGTATTTAGTTCTGAAAAATATTAGTATCTATGTACAACAGGTCACCTACAAGTTACAAGAGAAGGTCATAGAAAACACAGAATGTTCCTCCCATCACTGACCAATGAGAATAATTGGTACACAAGTATCTCATGCCAAAATAAGACTTTGAAAACTTCCCTTGTTCTCCAAATGTCAACCAATCAGGAACCAACCCATACCTCTTCCCTCTCACTGATGTAGCCCTACAGTTTTTCCTTTAAAAACCCAGCAGTAGACAAGAAACTCCACTTCCAAGTCCCTAACACGGTTGGATGGAACAATAAACCTTGCCTTTACAGTTTGGTGGGTCTGTCTCCCTGGTGGTCTTTGGGGGATCTTCACTACTTGGGTATAACAGATACATGCCTTCTGATAAGTCTTCATATTATATAAATATAAATTTCTTTAAGTAAGAGGTCTCCCTCCAGGAGCCTGAACTAGGCCCTCTGTATGTGGGGGACAGTTGTGAAGCTTGGAGTAGCTGAGTGTCCCCTGGCAGTAGGACCATGACACGAACCTGGCACATGAGCTGGCTTGTTGGAGTCCACTCTCTATAGTGGGATGCCATGCTCAACCTTATTGCATGGCAGAGGGGCCCTGACCCTGGCCCAACCTAGTATGCAAGACTATGTTGATTCCTCATGGGAGTCTTCACCAATGAGGAGGAGTAGACTCAGGGTGGGCTATGGAGGAGTGAGGGGGAGGGAGAGGAGACCAGGTGGGTCGGGAGGAGGTATGGGAGTGAGAACTGTGGTTGGAATGTAAAATTAATAAAAATGGCAAAAAAGTAAGAGGTCTCCCGAGGGGGTATTTCCCTGCTTAGATAAAGAAACTTAATTTCTTGGTAGGAGAAGCAGTAGGAGCTGCTTGGGCAACTGGGGCATATGCAGCAACAGTGTTAGCAGTGTCCAAGAGCTTAGTTAGAAATGAAGACTCCCAGCCCATAACTCAGACCTGTTCAATACTGATCTACGTTTTAATAAGATATCCAACCACACTGTAAAGGAAAATGAATGTTGTTCTAGAATAGTAAGTGAGCACATGGGTTCACAAAGGTGGAAATGCCTGCTACATGATGAATAGGAGCTGTTTTCCAGACAGTCCTGAAGCCTTGAGTATAGCTGTCTTAGAGACACTGTTGCTCATCCTTTCAGGTCCTTCATTCTATAGACAGGCAACCAGTTGCTCAGGGTTATGCAATTAAATAACCAAAAAGAAGAAAATAACCTAAACCCCATTGTCCATTGCACACAGTATTGCAAATACGAAATCAATCTTAAATAGTGAAGTAAACCACTGGTAAAGTACACTTCCATGTACAATTGAAGAAAGAAGAACAACCAGTTGTATCCAATGACACAGAAGGCTGAGTTTTGACTGAGGTGCCTATGAGCTGCTTGCATTTATGGAAATCACCAGTCCTCAACTTGCAGAAAAGCTAAAATAACAACCCAGAATCTTTGTTAATCAGTACAACTACACTTCTGGGAACATCCAATGGCTCTTAACAGCCAGACAAGACAATGGCCAGACGATGGCCAGGCTCTGATATAAACACACTGGATCTTGTACAGCTGAGGTGGAATAGGAAACTCTGCCTTTCTCAATGACTAGAAACCCCCAACAAATTCTGTCCTCCTCATCCCCATACCTTGGGAGGTGACTATGTCATTCCTACTTTGTTCTCACAAAGGGGATTCATCCTATGAGAGAGGCAGTGTCCTACGCACCAGTGGGAGGAGAATTAATTTTGGACTTGCCAGTCCAGAACTGTGAACAATAAAACCCTGTCTGCTCATGAATTCCTGCTAAGGAATTTAGCAGCCTTGAACACATGAAGCAAACCCCTGCCCTTGCCACTCAATATGTGGCCAGCAATCCTACACTTGGAAACTCATTAGAAATGCAGAATATTAGTCTTTACCCCAAATCTGCCGAGTCAGAATCAGCATTTTAATAAAATAACGATGAATTTTGTGCACTTGATGATTGGCATGCTACAGAAGTAAATTCAATCAAGGGACAAGCACCAGGCTGTTTCCACGGCAGGTGATTTCCAGTTCTACGCTCAGAGAGTTCCACTGACGGCCACTGACACAGTCACAGAATACTTCCTGCTGGAGACACAAGACAGAAACAAGTGTGTGCACTGCTAAGTAGGTATAGTTTAATTGCTAACTGGAGGCTGGCTATGAAGCCAGAAGTTTCAGCTCTCCCCCTTGAAAGTGACGCTGACCATGTCTTCTTAGGTTACACCAAAGTATAAATGACATAAGAGAAAATTCTGACTGCAAAATGTCTGCTACATGGTAAGTACCAGATAAACACATTCATGTTCTCACATAGTAAGATAACCTCTTTTAGTTTCAGAATTTCTTTTTGTATGTTATAAAATTTACTTATCTAAAGAAAAACTGTGCTGGAAGACAAAGGTGGGAAGACTACCGTGAGTTGAAGAGCAGCTACATAGTGAGCTCATGATACCAAGTCTCATAAAGTCAACAACAACAGTAATCATAGCAATAACATGTATCTGTAGATCTTTGCATCATATTAACCTGATATATAAAATTCATATTTGCCAAAAAACTTTACTGAAAAAATGTCTGCAATATTTTCTTTCACAGTTTACAAAGCGTGGGTATTTAAAAGCAAAGATGGCTTAGACAAGAGAAAATCAGTCCTGCTCAGTCTTTAGAAATGGAAATATGTTTGCTGTGCACACTGATGAGTTTCCTAAGCACGTTTTCATCTAAATATTTTATGTCTATGAGGTTTGGCCATATTGTCCTCCTCACCTTCTTCTTTTTCACTTCCCTTCCCTTGTGAGTTCATTTCTTTTTGAGACTTGCTAGTGTGTGTGTAGTGTGTGTGTGTGTGTGTGTGTGTGTGTGTGTGTGTGTGTGTGATTTCATGTATCTCTATAAAATCTAGGATGCTCTTATGACAGCAATGACATTTGTTTCTGTGTCTGGCTTATCTGACCTTCAGTATCCATTTTCAGAGAAAGACACCAAGCTCTTCGTACTCAGAGGCTTTGCAGGAGGTGAGCTACTCCCAGTTTGTGAGTTTTCCTGAGGGTTCTGATGACCTCAAGATGGCCCATGCCCCAGCTGCCCGAGTCCCCACTGTGTAGAGCTTCCAGTTCTGCTGCAGGAAATCTGCTGGCCCATGTTGCTGAGCTCTCTCCCACCTTCTCCTGGAAAAGTTTCTGAGCTGACTGTTTTCTCATTCTTGTTTAGCTCCTTCAACACTAGATCACAGACTGCTCAATGGCCTGCCTTGGTTTCTTATGGTGAGGACTCAGCTTGGCTCCATGCTTTAAAAGAAGACAGGGCTGGGTAGGAAGTGAGAGCATCTTCGTAGTGCAATTCTCCAGGTTTGCTCCTGTCAGCAGGTTGCCTGAGGGTGAGCTGAAATCCCATGTTCCATGTCCATCAGAGTGCTGAATAGACGTCCTTTGCAGAGACATTTCAGGGGACTTGATTGCTCTTTCGAGCTCATTACATGACATACTGATGTCCTGAGACACAGAACCAGCCCTGGCCTCAGGGCACCTTCTCTGGAGAGGGTCGCTGCGGAGTGTACATAAAGGGTTCCTTGAAGAAGAGTAAGGAACTCGCTGGCCTTCTGGACAAAATGGAAAGAGGGAACACTAAACGGCTGCAGTGAATAGAACAGATTTTAATGTAGTACTTCAGGTATTAAATATTAAAAGGTACCATTTATATTTGTAGACACACAGTAAATATGGGGATGCATTATACTGATCAACACAATTAAATCAGTAATTAAGTAAACTAGAAATGTTTTCCAATGGAATTGTAAATCAGTTTAGCAGTCATACCATTCATCTCAGGGAGCAATGAGAAGAACAGCTAATTTAATATGTGTGAAGTCAACCCCAGTTTCTGTTGGAGAGCTCTTAGAGCTGATGGGACCCCTCCAATGGATGATAGGGTCCAGGAGTACCGCACGAGAACACTGCATGCTGCTGCGTTGCAGTGGCTAGCTTCTCACCCTTTGCTTGGGGACCCAAGATCGAAGCTTGTACTTGACCTTCCTTATAGACATGATTGCACAGTCACAGCAGACATGCAGCTGCTGTGAGAGAGTCTCCAATTCCCACTCATTTTAGTCATAGCCATCCACAGGAGGCACATTAGGGTATCCCAGGTCAGAGCAAGGGACTAGGAACTGAAGGGAACAATAGCTGTCCTGTTGTCAAATAATTGTTTAGCCAGGCAAAGATGAGGTACATTTTTTTTCATGCTGTATTTGTTAACTATGTAAAGACGTGTTGTGGTTGTGCTAAAAAAATAAAATTAACATGGCCCAGAGAGGTAGGGTTAGCAACTGGCTGACAGGAAGTAACAGGGAGGAGCTTAGCATGCTTTTTTTAGTTGGGGCAGTGTGGAAGGGAGTGACTTCGGGGACACCAGCAAAGAGAGAAAGTTAGCCAGTTGCCTCTCTTTTCACCCTAGCCTTTGAATCTCAAGTTTTAGTCTAACTATAGAGATTTAGTTAGAACTACCTTTAGCAGCAGCAACAGAGCCATTGTCTGGGGGAACAGAATTATCCCCAAGCTATAGCCTTTGCACCTTGACCTCTAGTAGTTTAAAGGGCAGCCACCATAACTAAGGTAAAATAAAATTTTGATGCCCAGTGTGGGGCTCGAACCCATGTCCCTGGGATTAAGATTCCCATGCTCTACTGATGACCATGATGATCATGTTATACTGAAGGGAACAATAGCAGTGCTCCTGTCATTCCACAACCTATGAAAGGAGGCCTGCTTTAGAAACCCTATGGTCATGTTTATTATATCAGGACGTCGGAGGAGGAAATACAATCTGAAGTTGAAAGTGTTGAACTATTGTTACCTTCACCCCGGTATGGGCATTGTCAAGGAGGCCATGGCTATGATCAAAATGGAGGTGACCATAGTGACACAGGTAGATAGATAACTGTGTCAGTCTGATAACCAGTCAGCTGTCTACTAAATTCATGATGCATAACCAATCAGCAACAGTCCAGCAGTCAGCATGACTTGCAGTGATCTTGAGGTACTTATTAAAAATCTGCTGGAATTGTCATGGATCATCTTATCTCATTTTGAGCCTCTAACTATCAGCTGGGGACCCATTCCCTTGTCTATGGGAATAAGTTGTTTGTTTGGAATAAAATAGGAAGACTGCAATGGTTATGTGACAAACCTAACATCATGGGGCACTGCCAATCTCAGCACATTTTAAAACTTCTTCCCCACCACCCTTAAAATGTAGAGCATTTATAAAGAAGAACCTCAGGAAACAGTATCCTGAATAGAAATCACTAGAGCACCACTGCCCATCTCTGTTAACCAATATACAAATTATTTAAATGGAATCCTTCCCTCAAATGACATCTGCAGTGTTGGAACTTATTCATGCTATGAACTGATAAGCATCCAGGAATCAAATGAATTTGATGCTTCACAGCCTGCTTGTTGGCCTGTTGTGTGCACTGGAGGGCTGGCTAGTTGGCAATGCTATCTCTCCATCTCCCTTTCTAGCATTAGTAATGCACATCTGGTCTACTCAGGGATGATCACTCACTCCCTTCCCTTTAACCATTCTTCTCTAAGGAAGTGGAGGCTTCATTCTAGTTTTATCACTTATTAACACATGGACAGACTTATTTTGGCCTGTTGCCTCTTGTGTCAAATAAGCTTTGGCCTGTTGTCTGCAAAGGTGGCTTCCTGTAAATCTACTCATGCTAGGCATGTATCACCATTGCCAACCCCCAACTTGAACCTGTCCTCCTGACTTGCTGCACTTATCCAGGAGGATTCATCGGTGTAAGAGCCTGGCTCAGATCCACCTTAGGCCTTGAGAGAGCTGACAGCCTCTGCTTTCACTCTCTGGGAACCATACTATGCTGTACAGAGAGTGACCCAGTAGAGGGAGGGGCTCATTGGAGGTGGGGGCATGAAGACAGAGGGCTACATGGGAAAGTGACTGCATGTAGAGGAAATAGCTGTGTGTAAAGGAGGGGAAAGGTATCTGACAGCCATGGAAAGCTCAGCCATGTGAGTGAGGTCTAGGATTTGCCAATCAGTGACGTCTAGCCATTCTCTATCCTGGCATTTTCCGATATAAGTTGTCCACTCTGAGTTCAATCCCAATTCCTGACACACAGGTCCTCAATCAATGAAAGCTAATGTTATGGTCCTCAATTGTTAAGGCTTTTGAAAGCCAGAGGAAGTGTTAGGTACACAAGCTCATCTAAACATGTCAGTCGCTAAATAGTAGTGATGGTGCATTAGTGTAACTAGGGTTTTATGCCAACGTCACTTGAAGCTGTCTGGGACATTGTATGTGCAACCTCTACACAGTACTGCAGGCAGGGAGGAAATGTGAAAGACAGAGGTGAGAGGCATGTTTTAACAGAGATGATGATACATAAACACCGCATTGTGAAGGTCCATTTATAGTGCCCCAGGTTAGGGGTTGGCTGATGATCCACTTTTACAGTAAGAAATCTAACTAGGGGCTCAAGTACACCACCACATGAAAAGGCTGCATCCAGGTCATCCAGAGGCCAACACACCTTCTAATACAGAATGCCTTCTCGTTTCCTAACGGTGTCTTTGCAGGTAGAGAAGCGTTCAGAAAGAGCGGCTGCAGTGATGGAGTCAAGAGACGGAGAGTGCATTTCAAGGCTCGTGCCTTCCCAGCCTCCATTAAGGAAGTCCATGCTGCTCTTGCCCTCCTCCACCTTAGGCACCCTGAACTGAATCAGGCTGCGTGGCACTGAGGGCAAAATTCGCAGCTGACGAGGCTCAGGCGGATGTCTGTACACCAGGCCCTGTTCCCTGGCAGGAGCTCACCAACATCAGAGGAACCACCTCATAAATTCGCACCAACAAGTCTGTTTTGGCAGCTTTTCAACACAACTGAGGCAGATGTGAATATTAAAGCTATTCTTGTGTATACATGATCAATAAGAGCCACTTAAAAGGGGCTTGGGGGGCCTCTCCCTGGAAAAGTTCCTATCTACTTGTGTTAGATTCCTCTGTCTTTTTCCTTTCCCTGCCCTTGTGACCATCCTGTTTGTTATATTTAAGAACTGCTGTCAGCAACGTTGTAGTGTGAAAATAATTACCGCAATGTCAGCGATTTTTATAATCAGGGTTTCATGCGTTATTCAACACCAGAGGAGTCGTTCCCTAAGACTTCATCTCCTTGGATTTGAATTTCATTATCTTGTAAAATCCACACCACTAACCTTGTATTTTTTTAATTTCTCAGTAAAAGCAGTAATTCACCTTTACTCCCCCCACACCAAAATGCTCAGATTTCTTTTTAAACTGGCTGATGTTCAATCATGGTTCCTTGAAAAATGTTCAGGCTTTAAATGAAAGCAAGCTGTTTCCATTTTTTGCACATATTAGAAAAATCCATCATGAGTTACCTACCATCCTCTTTAGCAGAATTTACCGAGGTAAACTTATTTTCTGTGCTTCGTGGCCTGAAATAGCTCACCCTCTTTAAATATCTGCCAATATTCAAATTCATGTTGAAAATGTATTTTAGAAGCAACCAGCTTTCCCGATCAAACTGATGCTCACTTTTTTTCTTTGAAAATGCTACCTAAAATCCCTTTATTCCTTTTTTAATCAGTGCAGCCTAAAGGTAGACATAGGACACAATTTCAAAGTGGCTTTCAGGGGAGATTCAGGAAGTTGCTGGCTGTAAGAGGGATAGATTTGCCCACCTCAGTTTAGGAGACGTAACCACAGATACACACAGAAGGGACAGCCACCTTCTACAAGCCAACTGTCACGTAGTGTTCAATGAAGCCCTGTCAGAGTAAGTGCTTTGACCTGGAGCATTCGAAGTGTGTCCCTTAGACGTTCCTTCAAATCTGTATGATACTGAGAGCTGTTGAAAGGCAGACCATAAAACAATGAACAATAAAACAAGCCAGCAAGTGAAACCACCCCAGACTCTCCAAATATATTTTCTTCAAACTTCAAGCTCCTTGGAATTCATCACTAGAACCTTTTAAACAATATCTTGGATGACTCTCAGTGTTTGTTTATATGGCTTCTTGTTTGTGTTTTGGTGACCATGTAAATGAGAACATATATTTTTCTCTGTTAATTAACTATGTTGTGATTTAAATGACCAGTTTTGCTAGCTAACTTCCTTGAACTGGGACAAAAAAAATGAAATCAACATAAGAAAATGTGGTGTCTAATCTTGGTTGTCAACTTAACCACATCTGGAATTAATGAAAACCCAAGCAGCAGGGCACACTGCAATTGGATCATTTGATGTCTGAAGACCTACCCAAAACCTACATCTCACCTTCTGGTGGCAGCCTACCTAAAAGAACATGGAAGAAAAAGCCTTTGCTTTTTGCTTTCTTGTCCTCACTCTTGATGTTGAATTCATCTATCCTGCCGCCAAGGCATTCCTTGATGGTCATTAGAACCCACTTCCTCAGGATTCCAGTGTGTCCTGAAGACCAGCTGAGACATCTGGCCTTGTGGACTCAACAGCTATTGAATTCTTGGCCTTTCCATCGGGAGATAGCCACTGTTGGATTAACTGTTCGAGGGCTTGCAAGCTACTCTAATAAATTCTCTTTTAGTGTATAGAGGTTTAGTTCTATCATTCTTATTCCTCTAGAGAACCCTGGCTAATACAGGAAGAAGCACTTAATTCATTAATAAAAATAAATAAAAAGATTAGTTAATAACAAAGAGGTTTATTTTGGTTCACAGTTTAAGGATGCAGTCTGCCATGATATAGAAGGTGTGGGGAGAGAGTGTTGAGGCTTAAAGGCAGAAGTGTAAGGAAGAAGAGAGAGGAAACCTAGTAATTACCTTACTTCCTCTTTCTCTCACTTTCCATTCAGTTCAGGACTCAGCCCATGGGCTGGTGCCACACACGTTCAGGGTTGGCCTCCTCACACATTTGTAGGACATCCCTTGATAAACCACTATAATAATACACTGTTGATTGCATTAAGACTCTTCTGGATGCAAGGAACAGAACTACAAATTTTAGCATCTTCTGGGCTACAGAGATATCAGCAAGCCAGGTTACAGCATGGAAAAGAAGGGGATATTTCTGGGCTGAGTAAAAGGACAAGCAGACTCACAAATGTCCTTACCTCATGACTCTCTTTGACACACAACCACTTCTTTATTTGTATTAGCTTTAACATCACCTATTGAATGCTTGGTCTCCATAGCAGAGAAAGTCTCCTCTGTAAAATTGAGCATTACAGCCCAATGCACAAAGGAAGATGTGTTCTCGAGAAATTCCAGTGAAGCTTATGATCTCACTTAGCCTTGATGCTGTTCATTGCATACCCTCCTAGCCACAGGACAGGATTCTAAAATTAGGCTGAGGTGGGCATGTGCTCAGCCTTATGGCAAAGTAGTTGGAAGAAAAGGAAGGACTATCACAGACATTGCAGCTGGGGAAATGTCCTTAATCAAGTGTCAGTTGGCTCATGTCTACTTGGCATTCACCTGTTTTCTTGCATGACTGTCTCATATATCATGTTCTTTCTGCCTGCCTCTCTGGGATTTCAGTTTAGTTGAACAAGCATTCATTCAGGCCAACTATTTCAAGTTATTGGAGAGGGAGCCTGGGAAGCCGCAGATAAATAATTCATGTGTCCTGCTCTTGAACAGTTGTCTGTTAACTGGAAGCCACTTCCGTTTGCCTCTGTGTTCCAGGACACTCTTGATTCTGTATCTAGTTACAAAAGTGCAGGTGTTGAACCTGTACTGATTTGCATTGCAGACAGGTATTTTAACCTAGTACTGGACCCTTTTTGTGATGCTAACACAGGGTATTACATGGGAGTAGAAAATGGGTTTTGTGCTGTGGGTCACAATGGCTGCTTATGCAAGACTGGAAAGATTCTGTCTCTGAGGTTATGCTTGACATTACTGAGGGAGCTATAACCAGTCCACTAGCCTCACGGGGAAGGCAGAGAGGTGCAAGCTCACCCTCAACTGATTGGAATGCCAGGCCCAGCATTCAGAGCTCGACAATGCTGTTAATTGACATCACTGTCTGAGTCTGTGCATTTTATCAGTAAGAGAAGAACTGCCTTATGGTTGTCGTTACCAACCAAGTGCAGATGTATATAGCTTCATATACACTTGAGTTTATACAGCTGGCCACATTCAAGATGGCAGGATGCTTCTGATGCCTGATGCGCAGCGTAACCAAAAGATACAAGTGCTGAGGTTGTAGCTCAGGGGAAGGTCACATGCCTAACATACACCTCACTCCCCTCTTCAGTACCACAGGGAAAGAAAATGAAATACTCAGGCAGGAGAAGAAGCAGCCGTCTTATACCTAATAGAAGAGTAGGTGAGTTGGGTCAAGTTCAAAGGATACTTCACATTTAAAACCACTTCAATTACAATTGATTTATTTTGCATACATGCATGTGGGTGAATCGCCAGAGTGTGTGTATGGAGGTCAGGGGACAACTTGGAGAAGTCGTGTTCTCTTTCTACCATGTGTGTCCTGGGGAGCAAACTCAGGTCATTTTGCCAGCCCCACCCACATTTTTCATTTTTGACTTAGGGAAACTGAATTTTCACATAGAAATAGTTTTCTGTGTTATCCAGGGAAGAAGAAACTTATTTTGAATCATAAAAGAAAGTAATACTTGCCTTAAAGCATCAGGTCTATTTTTTTTCTTGGTTTTGCTTGTTTTGTTTTTTCAATAATTCTCTGGAAGCACTTGACTGGCTGGAAATAATTGATAAACCTGTTTTGTTTTTAATCAGTCTAAATGGTAACTTTTATTCTCCTCTTGGAGTCAGAAAGATTCAGTTGAAGAAATGATGGCCAGAGAATGCGGAGCAAGCATTCGTGTTCATGTTTAGTTAGGAAACATTATGGGAGGACCAGAGCTCTGAGGAAGAGAGCTCTTCCCCTCATTCATGGAGGACTTCCACACAGGTCTCAAGCAACCCTCATTACCTGAGAGCTGCCTTATGTAAAAACCATTTTGGGTTTATTTGCTTGGAGATGTTGAGAAAGCTGGGGGACTTGTCTGGATTCCTGGGGCTATTCATGGCTATTTAAAGGAGGGGAGAAAGTGGATGCAGGGGTGAGAAGAAAACAAAGGCCCTGCAGAGAGCAAGAGAGGGTGGTGCTGAGAGAATGATATCTTCAGAATTGCTTCCTAGCTTCCAGACCCTGAAGGGATCACGTCACATCTTGGAGAAAGCATCTTGCTTTCACACCAGCAGTTGCTTTTCATGGTGACACAGTTGCCATGGGGATGATGTACTAGCTTGTGGCACTTTCTCATCTCTTGCAAGGCTCTGTTATAAAGTGAGCACTGGGATTCCATACCATAGACATGGATCTGCAAAATGCTAACTTATGAACTAACCTGAAGATCAGCTCCACAGCTCTAGTTGATCAGTCAGCAGCTTCAGGGCTCCTTTCTAAAAACAGCGCGGAAGTGGCCATGGGTCCAGCACAGGCATCCAAAATTAGAGATAGGTATTTCTGCCAGGCATTGAGCTCTGCAGAGTAAAGAAAGAAAATGAAAAGCAATGGAAATTCCTTTGGCTATGAGCACAGTTTACTCACACTCTGGTGGGTTTCCAGGGAATATGTGCTTTCTCAGTCTAATAACTTGAAAGCATTTTCTTAAGCTTGTCAAATCCAAAACTTTTACAAACATATGGATGATAGATAGATAGATGATAGATATAAATCTTCAAATGCAGCCTTTGCTTGTATGTAAAAATCTGCTACTGCATAGGATAACTTCTAGGGGCTTCCATGTTCTTTATTCATTGCTGAGCTTGAACACACAGAAAACACTATTTCAAAAAGGAATTTACAATCCAACACCTCGTTCATACTATACTACCTGGCTATTTTGGCCATAGCCTGTCTCTTCCAACCAAGTTACCCTCAGAAGGTAGCAGTCGTGCTCATTGTAATGCTGAGCTGCTCTGATACGATTTCCCATTGTTGGAAACTTCAGCTGGTTTTCACTGTGTAACTCCATCCCTACTTACCAGATTATCTTGTGTCAATCTTCTTTCAAAGAAGAAGAAGAAGAAGAGGGAGAAGAGGGAGAAGAGGAAGAAGAAGAAGAAGAAGAAGAAGAAGAAGAAGAAGAAGAAGAAGAAACCTGCCACATTCTGCTAACTCCTTTTAAAGATTAGCACCTAGAACATTGTATGCAGATCAGATGTTAATAATCCAATATTGCTTTCCTGTTTTAGTTTTAGTTTTTATTACATGTATATGATGATTTACTCAGGATAATTACCATTTCCATTGTGTTGAGAATCCTTGCACTCCTCTCTGCTAGTTCTTCACAAAGTATATAGGACTTTGTCATAAACTGTAATGTTCTGTGCTGTAGGGCACAAGAACAGGAAATTGTCATAAACTGTAGTGGTCTGTGTAGTTGGGCACAGGAACAGAAGCTGCTGTGTCTTCAAACTTGTTAATCACAAGGCATACTGAAGGCAGCTGTGATGTAGTGTAAGCACCACACACATGCCCTTCACAGAGCTGTCTCTGCCCCCTGGGGTCGCAGTGCAATGTGTGCTTCATTGCGGCAGGCTTGGCCATGGACTTGCTCTGGCTGAGGCATGACAGCAGTGTGACATGGGCCATTTACAATGGAAACCTGAAGAGTGTTTGGATTTCCATCCTGTTATCCTGTTGCCTGTTCCATAACTCCTACCTTGCCCCATATAGTGTCTTCCCTGTCAGCTGAGGTGGCAGAGAAGTGACAACTTAACTAGAGCTACAGCTCACCCAAATTAGATTCTAAGACTTTGGATGTTCTGAATATGCTCCCTAGGGTTGTGGCCTTGGCCTCTGTTTTCAAGCCTGCTTGGTCTCTTTTCTCAAATAAGAGAACATCCCAATTACTCTTTGAAGTAGTCAAGTGACTATTACAATAATAATGACGAAAAGCAATGGATTTCATTTATATTTTAAAACACATAGTAAATTCGTTCATCAGACAAAATTGTATTGTGTACTCAGTTAAGGGAATCAACTGTTTTTTCCCACTCTTGACCTGGAACAGGGGATGGGCAGTGACAGTTTGGGTGTCTCAGTTATTAAGCAAGATTAACCTACACAGGATAGGGATGTGGTATGATATTTTACCAGGGAGAAATCACTTACATGAGAAGCCAAGAACCCACGATCAGCGGGTCTGATGCTCTCCAAGACCCGACCGGAACCCTAAGACAGAGCGAGTCCCCTTCCTCTCAGCTCTTTATCCCTCCTCCCTCCCCTCCCCAGCCCCCAGCATCTTCTACATACCTGTGACCACGCCCAAATGGGCATGGTCAACGCTACAGGTACCTAAGATCTCTTCCTACACTTAGTGACCTTAGCACATCCCTTCCACGTGGAAACCTGACACATTCTGTTGGGAGGCATTGTTTAAAGCCTGGTCCAGCCCCCAGCTTTGCATGCCTCCTTGGCCAAGGGCCCAGGCATGTGAATGGAGATAGCCTTGGCTTCTCCAGCCCCACACGTCTCAAGATGTGGGACTGGGCACCTCTGCAGTTCTGCAGCGCAACATCCCAGTTTCTGCCCCTCAGACTCCCAGGCATGGAGAATGGCTGGTTCTTTGGGGTGGAGTGTTGCACAAGCAATGGGTAACTGGGTATTCTCCTGGATTACAGAATCACTTTCAGAAGATAGAAAGCCTCCCTTATTGGTTTGCTCCTCCTGGTGGTGTTAGCATTAGCTGAATCTGTGTTATTTCTGCCCCTCCCAGGACAGTTTTTAACCATTTCCTTAGGTTTGAATACCTAATATACCCAATAACCCAGAATTCTACACTGTCACCCCACCCCCAAAAGCACCCTTGTTAAATTCTAACACAATATTGTAGATATAGTTTCTGTTTCACCTGGTCCCACAGCCTATTAACCCCAAATAAATACACAAAGACTTACATTAATTTATAACCCCTTTGGCTGATGGCTAGGCTTCTAATTGGCTTGCTCTCTCTTAATTATTAACCTTTTTCTATTCATCCAAGTATTTCTACATGGTTTTATTTTACTGGAGAACAGTCCAGTTCTCTACTCCTTCCTCTGCTACTTGGTGTCTCCCTTGGCCTCTCTCTGTGTTGTCTCCCCAGCCTTCTCCTCTTTTCATGGACCCATCTATACTTTCTGTCGGGCTACTGGTCAATCAGTGTTTTATTCACCAACCAATAAGAGAAGCATATATACAGAAGGCTATCCCCTATCACAACATATTCCATTTGAAAATTGCATTTAGTTTGAGCAAGGGAAAGGAAAATTAAAAGAAAACAAAATGAATGTTTAAATAGAAAATATATTGAAAAAATTCTGCTATGTACAAGAAATTACTGTATGGAATTGGCATATAAACTTGGGCATTTTAATAACTAGTATTACTTTAACGAAGGGATCTTACCTTTAGTCTGGGACTCACTCAGGGCATGTCAATACAGATGACTGGACTTGCCATGACAATTGTCTTTCCTTTGGGTGTCACAGAGCCCATTCTGTGAACCTCACTGGATGAGCCCTTCCCTGGCACATATGTTTCTGCAAATCTGTGACAGGTAGAAATATTTCATTGGTCATCTGACATTCTCTTGTTTAGCCAAATAACTCATTTTAGTTGGAATTCAAGAGCAAATCTACATGATGTGTAATATACCCAGGAAGCAATGTGAGTTCTTTAGCAGTTTATTAAGGCTTGTCTTATTCTTTTCTTATCTATTCCTTCCTTTATTTGTCTTAATTAGTATGACAAAATGGCCTGCTTCCTTCATCTTTACTCTTTGAAGCACTGACAACCTTATCTAGATCCACACACATGCTCCATGACCAACTACCACCTGGGCCACACCCTCAGATCCTAAGGCTGTTGTTCAATTGATCAGAAAACCAAAAGCAGTAAGTGTACTTCTGCCTTCTCCTACAGCATTGCTTAGGAAATATTTAGACAATGCAAACTAAGAGCTACCTTACAATTCTTGCTGTGTCATTGTGTATGCTGAAGAAACACAAAACCAGGGACAGCACTTTTAAAAAACTGCATTTAATATGAGGCATCAAACTATCCATAGGTGTGCTCACTTTCCCTCCCTCCTTCTCTCTCCCTCCCTCCCCCTCTCCCCCTTCCCCCCTTACACACACACACACACACACACACACACACACACACACACACACACACAGAGGGGGGAGAGAGAGAGAGAGAGAGAGGGAGAGAGAGAGAGGAGAGAGTTGATTTTTATGTCCTGGATGCAAGGTTAAAGTTTGGGACATGTGTCAACATTGCCTGAAAGCTATCTCCTTACTGTGATAGTCTCTCTTTATCAGTCATTGCCAAGTTTGTTCAGGTTGCTGAGAACATCCTCCAGGACATAAATTGAACTGTGGTGATACAGTCTAGTCAAGAATAGCAGGAGTAAATAACTTGTTTTTCTTACACTAAATCTGAAAAAAAATGCGTTGCCAAATTGCCGTGATCTATTTTCTTACAGAAATTTTCTTCTTTTCCCAAGAGCAGGCTTTGTCTTTGAAATATTAGAAGATTTGAGAGACATAATTTCAACACTTTATTGTTGAAAGTCTTGAAATATTCATAATTTCTTTCCAGTGATCAACAATGAATTACAGCTTTAGCTTTGAAGAAAGCCTGAGTAAATATAAGACATTTGGAAACTTTTCTAACTTCATTCTTAACTTCTTCACAAAGGAAAATGTCACAAAGGATAGTTATACAGTGTGTACATTTTAATCGAGAAACTACCAATATTGACATTTAAGGTAACATTTGCACATTTTTTCTAATGTTTGGCTAAGTCCTGGATCTCTTAATGAGACATAAACAATGATGAGTGGGGATAGTTGGTGATTCTGTTGACAATTGGCATAGTTATTTGCATATTGCTGTCTATGTCCAGTGAGATGCAGAGCCAGCTTTCCCTGGGACAGGGAAGGGTGAGGATGGCTGAGTATGGCCCTCTGATTTCATCACACATGGTTTCTATGGCCCCCTAAGGTGACATGGGTTACAGACATCAACATCAACCTGATTTGGCATCTGCATCTGGACTACAGGGGTGTAGCCCTGTTTGGAA
The DNA here is from genome assembly GCF_017639785.1 of Mesocricetus auratus. Lineage (NCBI taxonomy): Eukaryota > Metazoa > Chordata > Mammalia > Rodentia > Cricetidae > Mesocricetus > Mesocricetus auratus. The sequence continues at coordinate 85,495,206 of NW_024429190.1, forward strand.
CATGGCCCTCTGAATTAGCTCGGGCCTGGACAACATCCTGGCTCTGAGTGGAAGTAATGACTACTGAGGTTGGGATGATTCTGGAGGTGGCATAGCCCCTGGATACTACTAAGGCCTCAGGTTGTAACTCCAACCCTGGGCTTCTGTGCGACCTTTGGTGGCAATACAAGTGGATTTCATCATGCATTGAAACTTTTAAAGGAATTTTCTTTTTCTCTAGCATGGCCATGTCGTCACCACTGACAATTCCTCATACCACTATGTCATGTTTGCAAAACTCCGACATAGACAGCTGGTCCTGTGGAAAGATACACACAGGATCTCCATGACTCAGGGCAGCTGGGAAATATCCCAGAGGGCTTCCAGTGAGAATTCATAAAGGTTGGTGTACCAGAAACCAGATCAATGACTCACTGCGATGAACAATTGCCAGTAAAACTGATTAGTCAAAAGGGTATACTGTGTGACACACCATTCCCAATGCTACCAGGATGAATGAAGAGGTGTGGGAGAGCCAGGAAAGAAGGAGAAGCAAAGAGAGTTTGTTTGCTTAGTTTTGGTTTGCTTTGTTCTTATTTTTGTTTATTTGTTTCTCATTTGTTTGTTTTGGTCTGAGTTTTTAAATTTTCTTTTGGGGCTGCTTCAGGCATGAAGGGATGATATGAGGGAACTAGGGGCTGAGTGGAATTCGGGTGCTTGATGTGAAATTCTCAAAGAATCAACAAAGAAATTATGTTTTAAAACAAAACAAAACAAAACAAACAAGCAAGAAGTTTCCCAAATTGCTCCCCCAACTCCTCACTCTGGTGCTTGAAAATGCGTATGATCCTCATGACCCTGAAGCACAAGGGTTCTCCCAAAGCTTTGCACCCTGCAGCTCTGGGATCCTCCCCATTTCATCTGGGTTATGGTGTCTTCCTGGAGCTTGCGTGTGATGTGGGCAAATCCTCATCCTTGTAGTTCATTGCGTCCCATCTTTTTCCCAGTCTAATTAATCTTCCTTCATCATGTTGACCCTATACTTGTCAAGTCTCTGACCTTTCCTAGTAAGCTGCAGGAGCCTGAGGTGAGAATGGCTCCTTTCCTTCTCCTTGTCCAAAGCAGGTTCCAATAAATGGAAAAGACAGCACCCATCACTTCTTCCTGACACTGAATGCTCAGAGAGGTCAGCATCCCAACTTTGGAATTCACTATGAGATTTTGAGCAAATCACCAATGGTTTTACTTTTGTTTTAACAGAATCACTGACCACTCTGTACAGAGTGGGATTTAGAAAGTGCATACTAACCAGGGAGACTACACTCACTAGCCAGCTTCCAACCATTTACATCAGGCTCATGGTAGTGGAGGAGTGCAAAGATTGCGGCCCCATTAGAGCATGGAGGGTCTATTTCCCAGAAGTCACCTAGGCAAATATCTGGCTTCTGGATCCCAAACTCTCCCATCCACTTGCCATTATGTGGAGAGAAGACCAGTGCTGACTTTTACCTGGAGAGGTGGGCACCAGTTTTTCAGTCCCTCAATTAATGAGATTGGGAGTAGTCCAAGCTTTCTTGCTAGTGCTGAACAATTGCAGTCTATTCAAGGACCTTTAAACCAGGTGCTATAATATATATTTCACATCTATGTCTCAACAGTTCCACGAGTCCCTTGTATATTCATAATATCTTCCTCTTTTCTTAATGCTACTAACAATTAGTTAACATTTTAATATTCCTTTTATATTTCAGCAAGACTTTGGGACATAAGACAAGGAACTCATGTACTTAATAATTTGAATCCGACCAGAATGCCTCTCAGACTACAGCTAACATGTCTGCATACGAGTGTAAATTGCAGGAGGTGTTCATCAGAGAACTGCATGCTTTGGGCCTTTAATTGGGCTCATTTAACCACAGTGTCTTATTTTCTTGGAGTCTTAAACTTTGTTGGTCAACTCAATCCTGCAGGTGACAACTGGAGGGAACATAATCTAAGAACAAATAATAAATAACCATAAGAATCTAAAGGTGGTCCTGGCAGCCCTGTAGAGGGGTCTCTACAGTGAGGGCATGGACTGAGGTAGGAAAGCTTTCCCACATGGTCAGATTTTAATTAAAGGCAGTGATGATTGAATGGGTAAGAGACACGTGCAGGAGATGTGTGTGCCTCTTCTGGATGGGGACCTGGGTATGACTGAAAACAAATGGGAAAACAAAAATAGTCTAGAGAAGCATGGGTTAGAGGGAAGCCTGATCTTGAGCAGGCAAGTGGGGGCAGCTCATATCATCAAAAGAAAGTGCCAGGTCAAAGCTCAGGCACAGTTTTGTCTATGGAGGAGCCTAGGTTGTCTTCTGTGAGAAGAGTGACATTACTCAGAATCAAGTGACGATACAGTCAACTGGGAACATCCTGGTGTATCCTACAAAAGCCTGGACCCAGGGTAGCCTAAAACCAGCACCACTTGCATAATACAGATGCTGCTGTAGGGCCCATCTGCTCAGTTTATGAACTGCAGGTAGCTCTGTCTGGGCTTGTTCTGTGACTCTCTGGGGCTGTGGATAGAGGAGCGAAAATCTGACCTGTGGCAGCTGATGAAGATGACATGGTTTGGTAGTTACCTTTCAAATGACTGAAGCAGTTCTTGAATTTCATGTTAGGAGATACAAGGAGACTGTGAAAGCATGAACAATGGCCATCAAGAAGAAAAGAACAAAGGGGCCCAATGAAACAAAATGCTTGATGACCAGGTTCTATAAGACCAGGCCATTTATTGATACTGAAAAATCAAAAGTAGGACAAGATGTGGAGCTTCTGCTCCAACTTAACCACCTCTCCAGGTAGAGACTCAGCACTCAGTGAGTGACTTCTTCTATCCAGGGGGAGTTTTCAGGCTGATACTTTTCACTATTGGCCAAAGATGAGACAAATGAATGTTTATCTGTACTCAGAAGGTCCTTCCAGTCTAGAGCTAAGTCTCATATTTGTTCACATTTGAGTCATGGTAGGGACTGATAACTGGGATATTTTCATGAAGGTGTTCAGGGGAGCCTTCTGAGGATGAAAAGAATACAAATCACATACTTGGCAAAACAGGCAATACTTTTCTCACATTCACTTTGTTGGTATAGGTTTTAGTTTGGAAATTTCTCAACTATCAAATATTTGACAGTACCTATGATTGTCTTTTAATTTGCTTCAAGTGAAAATTCATTTACAATTTCCTGTGATGGTAGAGTTTCCTGCTTGTGTGAAGCTCATAGCTCTTCATGAAGAATCCTGTTGCAACATGTGGATACTTAATGCCGTACCTAACCTAAAAAGCAAGAATTACATGATGGGTGTGATATCAACTATCAACTGATGTTCTAGGTAAATAATAAAATATTAGACTTTGTAACATTGCTCTAGTAGAGATAAACTGAAAGAAATAAGTGAGATATTATGTCATAGTAAAATATATTCCTATGAACCAAAGATAGATGAGACTAGCCACTAATCAGAGAGGTTGGTAAGTTTCATTCCCAGCCTCAGCTCCCATAGGGCACCCTTCTAAAATAGTAGTTATCAGCTCTGGTCTTCAGAAGTACAGAGGGTGAATGGATTGAGTAGGGGATAGGCCTGAAAAGAAAGAACTGTGTAAATGAACATTTACATGTTTCATAGAATTTCAGTCCATGAAGTAGCACAATCCTGGGATTTTCTTTGTGTGTGTGTGTGTGTGTGTGTGTGTGTGTGTGTGTGTGTGTGTGTGTATGTGTGTGTGCATGCACATGAACATACACAGGGGTGGAGGGAATTAAACCCAAGGCCTTGCACACACTAGGAAAGCATGCATCATCTGTGACTTCAGAGCAACCTATTAGGAGACATTGCCCTGAAACTTCCAGTTAGGAATATGTTACTTGAACAGACCAAAGCAAAGAGATTTGATATTTATTGCTTATAATGTGACCCTCAAAAAAAGATATTAAAAATTTAAAAAGATTATTAAAGTTAATGCTTTCTGGGATTAAAATCCAAAGGGAGACCATGCCATTCAGAGCATAGCTGGGGACCTGAAATAAGAGGAAAAGTAAAACCATTGTAAAACCATGAAAGAATAAGAGACCCAAAAACTCATCTACTCAAACCCACTATTACACGGATTTTATTAATTAAAACAGTGAGGACTGACAGCATTGGCTTTGTAGGCACCAGGACAAGGGAACAGAAATGTGAGATGTTTGAAGCATCAAAGACCATGAGCACTTGTGAACTCTTTGCTCTTTCAGAGATATTAGGAGAAGAATCAGTTTGCAGACATACTGAGATTGGGACGATGATGGAACAGTACAGGGAGGTATGCGTATCTTGAGGGACAAAACACTAAGTCAAGGCTGCTTGTTTTCCAACTCCAGAATCCTCTAATAAGAAATTGTCTCTAAAGACTCATGCATATCTCCTCTGAGAATCAGTGCATGTGCAAAATTTCCATTCACTCCCACAAAATCAGTTTCCCCAGCCCACACCTGCTATCTTGAATCTCTACCTGTAATGGATCATCACTCATAGCAGGAGAACCACTTTGATGTTATTTATACCACGCAAGTCATTATGTAAATTGAATTTCATTTTACTTACTTACAGAATATAACTCTTGGATGCTTTAGACAGGTAAAGATACAACCTTAATTGCCAAATCTCTTGTTCATGAGACTTGTTTTAAATAATTATCATTTTAGTAATTTTTTGTTTGTTGTGACAAGGTTTCTCTGTGTAGCCCTGACTGTCCCAGAACTCTCTCTGTAGATGAGGCCGGCCTCAGACTCACAGAAACCTGCCTGCCTCTACCTCCCTAGTGCTGGGATTAAAGGCATGTGCCACCACTGCCCAGCCCATTTTAGTAAATTTTATTGTGTTTGTTCAGCACCATAACCTGTAAGTTAACTTTAGTTATTTGAGATGATTCAGGGTAGAAATAAGAAAATGTCCATCTAAGTTGCTAGAATAATCACACAGAAAATCATCAAGGAAACAGACACTTGACTAACCTTGAGCTGTCCTAAACCTGCGGCCATGGAGAACCCTGCAGATGGTCTGCATCTATATGTGTTTCTCTACTGTTTTTATATCTTGAACATTAAGAAAGTCATGTTCATTATCTGATATTTACTATTGAACTAGAAAGAATTGAGGGATATTGATATAGATCTTGGCGAAAAACTCACCATGGTTTTCAGATTTTAGATGAAAGGTGGGCAATTATAAAACCCAAGCACTAGGCATGGTAATAACTAGAAATATTAGGTAAAACTTTGAAATTAAACATTTATTGCAATGGAAACTTTCCAGCATGTCCATATCAGGTTTTCAGGATTTCTGAAACAAAATACCAGACAAAGGATGATCTAAAAGAATGTATCTTCATTTTGTTCTAGAAGCTAAAGTATAAAGTCAGTGAACCAGCAGTCATGCTACTGACAACTCTAGGGAAGACATTTCTTGGCTTGTGGGAGCATCACTCCACACTTCCATCATCCCTGTATGTCTGTTTCACCAAATCTCTCTCTGTGTTAAAGGCCATCAGTCATTGGATTTGGGTATTTCTACTCAGAATGACCCAACCTTAGCTTCATATGCAAAGACACTGCTCCCAAACGAGGCTTCCTTCACAGATTCTCAGGGTAAAGACCTGAACACATCACCTGAGGAAAAAAATTCAATCTACAGTACCATTTATTTGTGTTTATTAGAATTTTTACATCAAATTTCATGGTACAAAGGACTAGCATCCAAGTCTTTCTTAATATTTTTTTATTATTAATTTTGTTAAATTCTTGGAGTTATGTTGATGAGAAAAATAGTGTACATGAATAAACAGTACAAAAACTAAAACATGTTCGACCATTCAAAGTTGACAACAAATGGCATTGTATTAAAATAACCAAGCAACTCTTCGTTCTTTTCATTGATAGTGAAACAAAAGGCTTTAGACTCTGTTAGAAAACATTTGTTCTGAACATATGAAAATATTGAGACTGTATGTGCAACAAAGTAAAAGCAGTCATATGGAAGGGAACTTGAACTTGGATATGTGTCCACTAAAATAAACTGATACAAGAAAAATAGGCAGATGGAGGACTGGGGGCTGGAGCTGTGCACATCTGAGGCCTTTCCGCAAGCTCTGTAGTTCACGGCTAGCATCTTTTCCTGGCTTTTGAACAATAGCTGCTGTCATGCACCTGGATTCATTACACAGCTGCCCAGTCCATACCCAGGGACAGCATGTGCTCTGCTAATAGCAGGTCACTCCTTGGTGTTATTCATCTTCTCATGTTGAAACCACTGGTTCTTAGAGTGATGCATTGTATTGTCACTGCATCTGTGGGCTTTGCCTGCAGATACCACTCAGGGTCCCAAGTGACTCTCGGGATCTGACATGATCACAATAGTCATTGCTTTTTTGTTGTTACAAAAATGCCATGTACAGAGCAATTTTAGGGAGGGTAGATCATCATGGTGGAGAAGAAATGACACCAGGAGTGGGAGGCAGTTGGTCACAGTGTTAATAGAAAGGAAGCAGAGGGACGGGTGCTGATGCTACATAGTTTGTCTGTTTTTGTATAGTTCACGGGACAGTACTATTCACAGTTAAAATGGGGCTTCCCACCTTATTTAGACTAGTCTAGATATTCCTTACAGGCATTACCAGGGTGTCTTTAGATGATTCTAGAAACTGTCAAGTGGACAATCAATATTAACCATAATTATCAGCCCAAGGCCACAGTTGAATATTTCTGGGGCTGATAGAAATACTCACAGTCATACACCAGGAATCAAGTCTTGGCATAGCTGAGAAGCCCCATTATAGCTCATATATGTGAACAGGCAACATCTCCAGTTTGTGCCAATCCTGTCTTCATGTGGATATACAATAAGAATTGATATTTTCCGCTTGACATTTAGATTATCAAAATGACAGCTTAGTCAAGGGATGCAAGAATCAAGAGAATGGTAGACACATCGGGTATCATCAATATTTTGACTCCAAACTCTCCATTTCCAAGCACATACCATAGGTTTTTCTTGCAGTACACCAGTCAACTCATCTACTAACACATCCTTGATCCACCATGCATTAAACATCCTCTTAAGACCTTGATGAGTAGCAGGCCACTCAAGAGCGCAGTTCTCTAGGGACAAGCTTCCAAGGAAGAGGAAGAACTGCCACAGTTTCATTCCATCCCTCCCAGACATGGGAAAGTGAGTGTGATGTCCTGCAGAGAATCTGTTCTCCAGGGCTGTGCTGAAGGTGATGATTACCCTTCAGTGAAAACGAGCACTTGCGAAGGCAGCCTGGATTCTCCAGCTCTGAAGGTGTCCACTCCTTTCATGTAGTCATTTTTGCCTCTCATTTTGCCCTCTTGGAAAAGGGATAAGAATTTAGCAGTCTGTTGTCTGACTGTCTTAAACTCACTCACTCTTGAATTTATTCAGCACACTAAGAAAGAGTTACCACTATGCAAACTACTGGCAGAGGTGTATGAACCTTTTCATCTAGAAGATGGAATTTCTTAGGAAATAAATTACATAATTCATCTTTTTCTCCCTAAATGCATCACAGAAATGGGGTAGTACTGATGTCCACTCTGTCTTTTTCCTCTGTCTTATTCTGAATGGAATAATAGTGCATTTGCCTGGAAATCATGTCATCTCAGATTGCCTGTCCATCATGCCTACCTTTAACTCAAGTTGCTTCACCTTTACCTGTCCTGATACAAAACCTCCAGTCTGGCTTACTCCTCTCATGTTTGCTTGTACCATCCTGTCTCTCCTGTAATCATATGGACTATCTAAAGCTCAAGTCTTACATGAGCTATAGATGGGCTGTATGTATGGTAGTGGAAGAAGCCCTAAGATAACTCCTGAGTGAATGTGTATTGCTGACATGGGCATGGCCATGTAGAAAATTCCATGTCCTTAGACCCATGGGAAATCAGTAAAAATGTTTATCCACGTAGATCAGGTTCAAGAGAGTGGCAAAGTTTTCCTTGGGGTCTGAGTTTGAGTATCTATGGATGGATTAGTGTGCACAGAACCTAGGCAATTGTAGCTTCCTTCACCTACTGAGACCTCCTACTTTGTCTTGGCTAGCAGACCCTTCATCCTGTGCTGCTGGACCTAATCAACACACTGAAGCTTGGGGCCCTTCATCCTGTGCTGCTGGACCTAAGCAACACAGTGAAGCTTGGGGTGCTGGCAGTAGTAGGCATGCTTCATCAGAGTGATCACACCTCCACCAGACCCCAGCTTTTCTGTATGTGTGTCTGCGTGTCTGTCCTTTCTTCATGTCCTTGCTGTCCTTAGGTAGGGTTCCAGGACCCACGCAGTGTGGATCACAATATCAGCAATCATTGGAAAAGGCAGGTCAGTTAGTGGTTTGCGGCCAATAGAATATCAAAGCAAAACTGCATAAAGACCCTAACTTTACGTTGATTCCAAGCACTGGTGAGTAAATAAGAAAAAATAAAACGATGAAATATTTAGAATATGAGTGGTTTTGAAATCTTGACATCAACAAATTTCTTAAGTGACAGAAAGAATGACTTTAATTATGAAGGTTGATTGATATATTGTTTAATATTAAGATAATCAACTTTATTTATCACAGTAATCCCTTTAATATAAAAGCAAGATCTAGTATAAAGAGATACTTTTAGTACACGTATCTAATAGAGGTCTTGCTCATAGCATATCTAAAGGTTTCTAAATCAGTTAAGCAAAGACATAAGCCTAATGAAAATAAACAACAGATTTCAATAATCTTATTATGAAAGACTCTCCACATAGCCAACATATGTATATACAATAGTGAACCATTTCATTGACTATCAGGAAAATACGAATTAAATCATAAATCTCAGAACACAATCAAACATATACTTAATAGGAGAGTAGCAAGTACTACTGAAAACAGCAGAGCTTAGGTTTCCATTACCTTTAGTATTTTATTTTAGAACACCATTTGGACAACTAGTTGGTAGTAGATATTAAGCTAAAAATGTTTATAATTGTATGTTCTAGCATTCAAATTTCTAAGATATATCACCCAACAAGCATAGAATATATGACTCTTCACCAGATGACATAAATAAACTCAACAATGCTATTTTTGTGATACCCCAAAGTTTGTAGAACCAAATAGATGATCTCAATAACTTTTGCTAATAAAATGTATACAGTGTGTAATTTATTACTAGCACAGACCATAGATACAGCAAAAGAAATGGATGGACTCCTCTTACAAGCAAACACATGAATGAAGACAAAAGTTGAAAAATGTAAGTCAGACAAAGTGTACCTTGTAGAAAGTTTAGATTAGGCAAAATTTTCCTTTGGTGTTTTATATCTGGATGGTAGTTTTATTAGCTGAGTTTCTGGAAAAATGGTGATAAGGCTTGGGACAGTGACAGGAAATGTGGAGGATCTCTACTACCATTGCAGGGGAAGTGACACCTCACCCCAAGATGACAAACCCAAAGACATCTACAAAATACAGAATGGGGACCTGGGAAAGAATGTCCTAAGTCAGAGAGCAGATGATCTCAGTGCCAAAAAAGTAGCCCAAAGCCAGGTGCCAGTCACCTCCCACCAACTGTTGATCAGAGGTGTTTTGGAGACTTGTAAAATAATAGGACAGTAAGTATTGTCATTGATCCTGTTAGCCCACCAAAGCTTGATAGTAAAATCCTATTGCTGAAGACACCATACAGTTGGTCACAGCCTTTGGAAAAGTCAAGTTAGTGTGGAATAAATAGCTTCCTCCCAGCTTTCATGGTGCTGGAAGATGCTATGTAGGTTTCTGGGGTTGGAGGACTGAGCAGTCTAAACCAACTGTGAACCCTGCGACCTGTAATAAGGACCAGTGTGGCAAGATAGGTACATGCATAGAATAGCAGCATTTATGTTATGTGGGCAACTGACCATTTTTTTCATTGGACTTAAAGTCTGCTTCACAGGAGGTAATGCATGCCTGGCACTTCAAGTCTGGTCAAGAAACCATGTTCAGCAAGCTCACAAGCTTTATGGGTAAACCTACTGTTCTTCTGCTGAATGGACAGAGTATCAGACTGCACTCTAAATTCATATTTATGTACTCATAGATTAATGAAGCTCTCAGACCTTATCAGGCAAGCTTCTTTATGCTATGGGTGGTGGTTAATCAAAACTTACAACAGGTCAAAGTGTAGAGAGTAAGTGACTGGGGAGTGTTTAGCCACAAATGGGACACCTATATTGCATCTCCTCCCCAAGGCTTGGGGACCATGGTAGAAGAGGGAGCAGAAATATAAGAATCAGAGATTGGAGAGGAACAGCGTCTTCTGGACATGACTGTACCACTGCATCCATAAACTCACAACAACCATGTTTATTTGCACAAGACCTAGCCAGTCAACATTCTAACATGCAGTGGGGAGGAGTTCATGAGACTACCCACTCCTGTAACTGAGCAGTTAAGGACAGTTGTTGGCTTCTGGGGAGGAGAGAGCTCATTTTCTTTAAGGATGTTGCTTTTGGTAGGCCCTCCAGTGAATGGTCATGCACCCAGAAGTGTAGGGACAGCACAAATTTGTGTGCATGGGTTAGTATTCTTAAAGAAGAGAGAAGACATAATGTTGTGGGGGAAGGAGGTAGAGGTGAACCAGGGAGGAGGAAAGGGGAAGACTTTGGGGTGATAAAAAACAAAGTGTATGAAATTAACAAAAAATAATAAAACTATTTGTTAGAAAAATCAAATGATGACCCTTCTAACTGTGGTGGGACATGAAAAAAGAACATTGGGAGCACCTTTGAATACAGACTTTGTTTTCTAAATTCAATTACTCTAGAATTTCATAAAATCCCATTTTATTCTCTAAAAAACAAATGAAATAAAATGGTTTTTGATGTGAATGACCAACCACCTATGCCATCTCCCACAATTCTTTTTAAACAGATTTATTTTATCTTATGTGTATGACTGTTTGTTTGTAAACACCAAGTGTGTGCAGGGGTTTGTGGAGAAAAAAAGAGGGCATTGGATCCCCTGGAGTTGGTGTTATAGATGGTTGTGAGCCTCCTGCTGTGGATTCTGGGAACAGAACTTGGATCCTCTGCAAGAGCAGTAAGTGCTCTTAACTGCTTAGCCATTTCTGCAGCCACAACTTTTATAATTTCTAATTCTAATGTTTCCTAGGTACAAGATAATTTTCCTGCATATTCTTCTGTCTCCCGAGGGATACTGCCCTTGATTCTCACCAAAGGACACCCATCCTCATACTAGTCCTGAAACCCAGTTTCCATGGTATTGCCCTAATGTGTCTCCTCACTTTTAAGGCTTTGCTGTCATTCCTGCTTTAAAGACCCAGAGGTCTGGTGATGTCATCCCCATCACATTCATTCAGGAGCTTAATTTCTTATCTAATTAAGTTTTGAAATATCACCTTGACCACAAAACCAGAGGAAAAGCAGTCACACACTGTCCCCAGACAGTAGCCAGAGTTCTCTGCAGATATAACTACTTCATATGTGTTCTCAGTGGCACAGGCAGATTTCAAAACCACATAAAAAGAAGACAGTTGACAATTAGAAGAAAGAATATGCATTCAAGTGATTATTTCAACACATCTTATGAGGCAAAACAGAAGAAGAAGGAAGAGGAATGATTAAATATATGTGCAGTATGATATATAGCACTTAAAATGTACAAAACATGTTCACTAGATTGGTACATGGTACATTAGAGACTGCTATGATGAACTCAACTATGTGAAAAATAAAACAGAAACAAAAATGTAGTAAAGGAAATATGAACTAACCATGGCTGCAGACAGATTGTTTTGATTGCCCTCTTTGTAAGATCCTGTTTCTGTAATGTTCTAGAAACACCCTGTGCTTCTTTTCTGTAGGAGAAAGTCATTAAATGTTTCCTGTGAAACTGAAACATTAATAATAACAGAGAGAGAAAGGAGAATGCTACTGTCTCTTGTGAAACTGGGTCTCTTCCCAAATCCTCATTTAAATATCCCCTACCTTTAAAGAGACCTAGAAATTGGAAAACAAAGTAAGTAACGCTCTCTCTTTGCTTTTGGTTTCATAGGACCACGAAGTACCTATGTATTCCCTGAATTTACCACACAAGGGCTCATAGGCATTTGTATATGCTGTTTTTCCATGCTAGGAACCATGGGGACTCAAATGCAAGTTACCCAATCTCTGATGGTAGTAACAATTTAAAATACTCCTTTAAAAATCAAGTTTGAAGGATACTCTGACCACCTATAAACACTAAATCTCATGTTGCAAAACAGTCCGTGAAGACCCACAATCCCCTAGGTGCGACAAGGCTGGCTTTCTACAGGAAGTCCTCATCAGAAGGCAGACCCAAAGCTTTCGGTTATCGTCACCAGCTTACTGCCATGCGTAAATACAGCTCAGCATCAATTCTGGACAGCATCCACAGTTTTGATACTGGCTGCAGATGATGGGCATGGATGGCAGAACCAGGACTCCTGATGATGATAATCCTAGCTCTTCAATACCTTCACATCTGTTCTCAACAACCAAAGTGCTTGCATGGTTCACTAACTTGGAGGGACACCGATTTGACACTGGCTCATTCAGCACAAGGCATGATTGTCAAGTAGAGAAGTGAATACCAAAGAGGAAATAACCTTGGTTTGATTTGGAGCCTCTATTAGAGAAGAGAAGTAATTATCAGAAAAATAAAATAAACTGTAAATGAAGAGAAATCTTAAAGGCAGAAATCATTTTAGATCATGGAACTGATGTTTACGTGGAAGCATTTTTTTCTACTTTGTATCATTTCCTAAATTTCACAAATGTCTTTTTAACAATGATGAGTTATCAGCTAATTTTGAAATATATTCTTTTAAAGCTATACCTGTGGCCCTTGTCATAGAGCCACTCATGTAAATAATCAGTTATTATGCTGTTAAGTTATTGAACAGGAAAAACCGTTTTACTGTCAACAGTGATTAAACACTGGATCCTTCTAGGAGCTTTTGCTGTTAGAAGACTTCAGGTGACTGGAAACACTTAGACTGTTCTGTTGACAATTTGTTTGCTATTAGTATACTGAGAAACCATGAGAGAAGAGCAATACCTATTAAGCATCCACCCAGTCAGCTCCAGCATCCTCCTTTGGTGTCCAGTGTTAGCATCGCAACCCTGCAGGAATCTGTTGGTCACCTTGGCAGTACAAGGAGTGAAGGTCAAGTGCTCAAAATGACACAGATTCAAGCTGGTACAAGCAGAAGCCCCACTGGTGTGTACAGCTTCAGGGTCCAGGTACCTTACAGCCTACACTGTAGAATGCCGGTGGCATCCTTAAACACACCCTAACATCTTCGCCATGACTGACAGTTGTCCTTTCTTCTACCAATCCAGTGTTCAGAGAACTACATGGAACAGGTTGTCTTATTTTGCATCTGAACAGTAACAAAGAAAGATTCATTAGTTTGACATGAGCATCCAAAACTCATAAGTTACTATAAATCTGTGTAATTTCTTTGATTTCACACTTACAAAATATATTTCCTCCTCTTTCAAAACTAGGAAAGAAAATAACAAAAAAGACATCATGACATAGTCATGTTTTTAACTGAAGTTATGTAAGCATGCATTTGCTGGTTTGAAGCCAATAATTGACCATGAGTTGCCATTCTCTGGCTTTTATTACAGTCTTTCCTGAGTAAGCGGGCATTTCTCTATCACTGAGGCACTACAAACAGTCCAATCTGATGGGCAAAGCCTCCAAAACAAAGACAGGAGTGTGCTGGTATGAGGTGGAAACCCATGGAACCAAGTTGATGATATTTGAAAATAATAGACAAGCAATGTCAAAGCAGGATCAGTCTCATCACACCAAGCAGACAGCATATCCTATGAAGGACAGAAACACATAGATAGTGATTTATAAATATGCAAAACTGGCTTAAAATAAAATTATCTCCTCCCTCTCCCTGCCCCATCCTGTTTCTTCTCTCCTTACTTTCTTTGCACAGTCTTAGCTCTGTAGCCCAGGCTAGTCTCCAACTTGTGGTTCCTCTGTCATTGCATCCCTGAGTGTTACATACCCCCAAGTCTAAATTGAATGAAAGGAGATCCCACATGCATAGTGTGCTTTGGTGTCTGTAGTGGGTGTGCTCTAACCGCAGTGATGCTGCTGCTACGGTGAGAACAGAATCTCTCACCACCCCCTTTCGGGACTGTCCATTCCAGTTTGTACCGATGAGCACTTGATCATCACCCCAGGTATTTCCAAAGTTAACTTGGACTATTGGTATCTGAAATGCAAGGCGAAAACCGTGAGATTGCCTCCTGCCAAACATCAGAGCACTTGTACACACCATGGGCGGCATGGATGCTGTTTATTAAATAGCTTCAATTTAGCAAGCAATGAGATGGAAAACTCACTTCCTTGCTGAAGTGCCATCAAAACAGAAACTATTCACAGGAGAGGGCATGTCAGGGCTGGTGAAGGAAGTTTCCACACGGTGCTCAGTCTGAAATACCCACTTGCCCCAATCTATGCAAAACCCTGGAAGAGTCAGTGAGGACTGCCACGCAAGGCAGGTGGGTGAAAGAAAGTGGATTTGCACATTCTTTTAAATAATGAAAGCCTGGATTCGAGGCCCACCAGTCCCTTCTGATTTTTAACCTTCAAGGCCACACACAGCATTTCTCATCATAGATTTTGGTCAAAAGCCCCAAGTGTCCACAAGCTCACTAAGTCATAGCTCTCTCTGACTCCTGATGCTCCTCAGCCTATTGATTATCTGCTCACGTCTCCCTGAACTTGGGCTAGCTCCTTTTCATGCTTGTCAGCATGGGGCCGGTTCTGAGAGCTCATGAGAACTCCTGTGGGTCAGTAGATTTCAAACCAGAGACAGAGTCTCAAATCTGTGCCTCTCCCTTTCTGTACAGAAGGGCACAGTGGCGGCGGCGGGTGACTGGCGCTCTGGCTGTTGAACGGAGGGCCTCATGCAGGTTGCTCAGGTTGCTCTCACCACCACAGAGCTACATCCACATCCACAGTGGATTTTGCCATACTGCTTTTTGTGAACCACCCCTTTAGCAGTAAGTGTGACCTTGGGTAAAAAAAATGGATAATACCCCCTTATGTCCAGGACATTGTGGCCAATATCGCATAGAATTGAAGTTTGGGTAAAGCAAAAAATGTCTTTCTTTATCACTATACTGGAAAGGGATACTGGAGAAGGCTCTACAGGCTGTGTTTATTGTGTTTAGTCAGGCAAGACATGCACATGAAAATTAACATCACTGCTCTGCAGTCAGCTGCCATCTCAGAAGGAAGGTGGACTTGGGTCTACAGCAGATCTGACTGGATAGCACGCCCTCTGTTAATACAATCCACCAAAATAATACAGTAGTTTCAAAAACAAGTGTGACTGTCCCCAAGGATTCAACAGTGATAGACTTTCTTTCTGACTTGCTTATAAAACAAGTTCAGTAAAGCTCCATAGTAAAGCTTCCATATTGAAAAGCTTAAGTCAAAAACATTATCCACTGTAAACCAATACCATTTGCAAGGTTCTATTAGTCCTTATTTTCTTCAGCATGTACTTCCCTGGAATTTTCACTTAGTGTGTGAGATCTTGGTTTGGTGTTGCTAGTTTGTTATTCACTGTAGATGACTGAGAGATAGCACTGACCATAAATAACATATTAGAAGTCATGTAATAAAGTTTCTAGACATTGCCCTTAGAAATACAACCTCCACTATGAAGATAATGCAGCATTAAAGAAATAGGAGCACAAAGACAAGTGGTACAACCTGCAGTTAACAGCAGAACACGTGGATATGGGCAGTGTGGTAATGACTTATCACACTTCACAGGCAAGCCTCTGGGTTTGATCGCTAGTGTCACAGAAAACAAGCTAAGACTATTGTGAAACCGTCTCCAGGTTAATAATGCTATTGCCTAACAGGAAACAGTGAATTCATTGAAGTAAGATCTTTGTTCATCTTAACTTAAAAATAAAAACAAAACACAATAATTAGCCATATGAATGCATACTATGCACTGGGCTTGGGAAAAACAACCAACAAACAGAAATTCCTGAGTTACGCATAGACATGAAACAGCATTTACTTGTGTTCATGGTTACACCATTTCAGTTTCCTCCTATAAAACCCAAGTGAAGACAACTAACTCAACTCATGTCATAATAGAGTTGTTCAGTATCTCCCCAACAGTATGACTGGAGCAATGCTTCCATAGGGGAGCAAGATCATCTTCGGGTGCTTCATAGAAAACTCCAGCTGGTCTATATGCTTCTCCCATACCCACATTTCTCCGATATCCTCAATTCTTTGAAAATACTATCTTCCCACTATTTCAATTGCTACTGTAATAAACTACCGTGTATCTTAGAGCTGGGTGTGCTTGCCATCGGAGAACTCACCTCAACCAATTATTATGGAAACCTGCTAAATCGGAGTCACTGTTCACAGCCCTGGGTCAGAGTCAGAACACAAATCTCCCAAACTAAGATTACATTTCTTCTCACGTGCTCCACTGGGGACCAGAGTTCCAGTCCACTGGGTTCTTTGCCAAGGTCACACAGCATAGTGAGCTTTGTACTCTTTGTAAAGCAGATATTCTTCAGACAGCAAGGGCTCCTCTGAGACCCCACATACCTTCTTGTGACGTTATCAACTATATTACAAGAAGGAAATTTACTCCTTGCTTCAGACTTTAAAAACATAGTATTCTACAAACCATACCAAAGAAAAGCCTTACAAGTAACACGTTGTGGACTCAGGTATAGTCACTAGAGAAAAAGATAACATTAAACTCCTTAAGATGAATGACTCCGCGAGACAATGTGAATAACACCAAAAGAAGAGAGTGGATGATACCCACTGAAGTGCGAGAAATAGGACAGGCTGTCTAAAATATACACAGTCCTTTTCTTATCCCTTAAAGCAGGACCAGAAGACTCTTGCAAAGTATGAAGAAACTCAGCTCTTCTGTAATTCAGTCCAAAGGGTCCCCAACCTGAAATACAAATGAGTAGATCCCTCTGCAGCCTGGTACCTGACACAGATGCTTTTCTTTTCTTTTTTTGGTTTTTACGAGACAGGGTTTCTCTGTATTGTTTTCGAGGCTGTCAGTCCAGCCCAGCCTCGAACTCACAGCGATCCGCCTGCCTCTGCCTCCCGAGTTCTGGGATTAAAGGCGTGCGGCACCACCACCCGGCTCACAGATGCTTTTCTGATGAGGAGCTGTTAATAACGCAGTTTCCTGTTGAACAATCCATGACAAACTTCAAACTTAAGTAAGCAATAACATCTTAGTAACAGGAGCTGCCTTTAAAGATTAGCCTTCCCTTCCCTCAAAGCATCGCCAAAAGGCATGCTAATATGTTTCAGAACATGTAATTTAAAATAATTAGTTATGCCTGGCAAAAGTCTTTACTGCTGAGGGAAATAAGGTATTTCTTTAATATTATTTTTAAAACATTAATTCAAGTCTAATGCTTCCATTAAAATTGATACTGGAATAAATTAGGAAAAGATAAAAGTGTCCTTTCCCACTATAATTATTTACTGGTTTCTAAGAAATGTCTCTTTATCAGGTAAGGTAAAATAAAAGCTACAAATAATTCAAATAAAGTATTGGCATTATTTGCATGGTATTTGATTATCTGGTTAAATAAATAAAGAATAACAACTTTTAATAACACAACACTGAGTAAACAGATTTTATATATTCTAGTAAGCAATAGTATTTTAATAATCAGCATATATTAAAATACATGATATAACACAATAAAGTAATTTAGCAATGTTGACTCAAAATATGAAAGACTGAATTTATCAATAACTGTGAGGATTATTTTAAAACCACCAATATTCTACTAAATAATAAAAGACTTGACTAAACTGATTTGCTAACACTGAAGGGGAAATACTTTTAAAAACTAGAGCAGATGGAATGGTAATTGATTTTGTACAAATAAATCTTGTATAAGGCAGAAGACATGCTGGCTAACGGGGATGCTTAGCAGCTGCCAACACTCAACTCAACTGCAGAAAGACCTTACCTCACAACAAATGAACCCGACAATACCCACAAGGAGCCAGTGCGTGCTTGTCGAGCAATGGGTTGCTGGAGCTGTGGGGAGGTGCACACACTCAGCTACTGGTCTGAAACTGATTGTCCCAGCTTGTGGGGGGACATTTTGCTAATCTATGATGAAACAGAAATTTATCCCTCCTTTAAGTTAGACATTAAGCTTGTGGAAATTGTCCTAAGGAAAATACCCGCACATATTCACAAGGTGTATGTTGAAGGAGGCTTCTTCTTGGTTAGTCTGAGATGATTAAACAACACTAAAAATAAGTCTCTGTCAAAGGGAGGATGATTGATTCGTGTGTGCCCAATGAAATCAGCTGCTAGTGCAGGTTAAACACAATGGTGCATAACACAGATCTGGAAAGATGCCTGTGATACAGAGTCATGGCGGTGGCAGGGGGAACGAATGAGCACAACGAAAATCAAGTTGTGCAAAACGTTGGGAGGAAATGATTTTCAAACAGGTACAGCTCTAGCATGTGTAAATTTGTAGCCGACCTTCTCACAACCATACTCTGAGTCAGTCTTCTTCCATATGTTTTCCTATATCTTGTGAGATATCTGCAGTGAGTACATATGTACATGTGTGTTTCAACATGAAATAAAAAGGAAGGTTCAAACAACATCTCTTCTTGTATCAGAGAAACTCTAAGATGAGCTGGTGTGGGTAATTCTCAGTATAAAGAAAGTCTATCCAGCAATTCAGATGGTTGTAACCAAGTTGCTAGGTCTGGAGCAACTGAAACTCCTTCCTAGACAGCCATCTTTCTAGGTAGGGATCCAGGCTGCAGACTGGAAATGATGGAGACAATGAGGATCACCCTGTCTAAAGCTCCAGTGCTCTGCTTCACAGCTATGAATATTATTCCTCAGGTAGCTAGAGCTGAAAAGAGCTCACTTTTGAAACACGACGCTTGCTTTCCTGCTTAAAAAGCCAGACTTTGGGCAGGCAGCACGAGCAGGTAAAAGCCACTTTGGAGATCAGACAATGTATTCTAAAGGTAAACAGAAATATGCCCACAGCGCCCCCATCCCCATCACCATCCTCACCACTTCTGGTCCTGGATTACCCAGTGGAAATGAGTACTTGCATATATGAAGAAGTCAACACAATGGTGTATGTGAATTTATAACAATCAAGAACAGGAAACAATCCAAAAAAGAATTGTGGAATACTGCACAGCAATTAATAGAAAGGACCAAACTATACAAAACCATGTCAGAGATGGAAGTCTTAGTGAAAGAAACAAGTCATGAAAACATCACTAGTGATTTTGTTTCTATTAAACATGAAGACACATTGAAAGTCAGAATCAAAATTGCTTTAGGGCTGGAGCAATAAATAGCCTTAGGTGGCATTGGAAATACTTCATAATGATTTGAGTGCAGCTATACAGATATACACATATGAAAAATTTGGCTGAAGCTCATGCATAGATTTTTGCATTTTACTTTCTCTTTAATTATGAAGTTATTTTAAAAGTAACTAAAAATAAAAAGTCAGTCTTTCCAGGAAGGAAAGAATGAGGTCAAGCCAGCAAGCTGAAGTGTCTCTGTGGTGAGGACTCAACACATAGCACACTCCCAGGCAATGAGAAGATGACTGTGTCACCTGAGCACACTTAATTATTACAACTGCCCAGGGGTCATTTATAGAAATGGCTCATAAATATTTAAAAACACTCTCTGGGAACATTTCCAAAGGGCTTTTAATACCTTCCAGTTAAGGTACAAGGGTGCGACATCTCCTAGACCAAGATCTTGACATTGAACTAATTGAAAAATCTTGTGAAGATGAAGCTAAACATTAAGAAATCTGTCATTTCCTTGTCCCTTCTTTTGCTCTGCATTCTTTTATTTTAGGCATGTCATCTTCATTTTGCTAAAATTAGTCACTTGTCATGGAGCTCCTACCCAGTGCTCTCAATCTGTCCGCCATCCTCATGGCTCTGACCAGCTCCACCTGGGGCTCTTCAGCCTTGTCTCTACTGTTAGAACTGTCTTAAACTTCATCTGTGAGGGAGAACAGAGGAGAACGTGCAATGTCTCAGGATAAGATTGTTGTATGTTAGGGGGAGGGGAACATGGCATGGGTTAACCAAAACTAATTTCTCTCTCTCTTCTCTCTCTCTCTCACACACACACACACAAACACACATACGCACACAAACACACCACTGTTAAAGGAGTTTAAACAGAGGTAACTTGGCTGAAGTTATTGGATAAAAATCTCAGTTCCGGGTATGGGATACATACCTATCATTTACCGATCGAGAAATCTCCAGAGACACCCAAAACAACAAACAACAAAAGTTATTGCCATTGCTCTTGGTTACCTACCATTGTTAGTTGGTAAGACACCATCTTCAGAAGTTACAACACTTTGGTGGGAAGACAGAAACTTAGCTAGAACTGACCTGGAGATTTCTTCTGCACTAAGCAGCTTTCATGCTTCTGGAAAGTGCTATGTAGGTCGTTGTGAAAGAAATTTGTCCATAAAGTTGCCTAGTGATCACTACATGCTGTAATACTAACATGCCAGGCAACCTACTGGTAAAATAATAGTATGGATTCTATAGAGATAATCAATTGCTTTCTCTTTGTATTTGAGTGCTGCACCATAGGAGAGAATTCATGCCTGGTACTTCAAACCTTGTCAAAATCCAATGGCTGGAGAGGTCATAGATCTAGAGGCGAACCTACTACTACTCTTGTGTTACATGGACACGTTATCACACTGACCCCTAAATATTTACACCTCAGATTACTGCTGCTCTCAGCCTTGGTCAGAGAAGGTTCTTTTTCAGTAATCAATAGTCAACATAGACACTCTTAACTGGTCAAAGTGCCTAGAATAAGTGATTATGGAATGTTGTGAGATGGTTTTGTCTGGGCACGATGTAGCCACTTTACTGAACTTACAGCAACTATGGTCATCTGTACAAAACCCAGGTTAACATGGCTGCTTGGTGTAAGGGATCATTTATCTTCTTGGATATGGCTGTTGATAGGTTGCTCATATTCTGTGGGATGGTCCCACATCCAATACACATGGCGGGGGCTCTGATTGAACTCAGTGAGACTTAAATAAAAAATAAAGAAGATTAAAGAAGATGACATTAATGTAGATGGAGAAAATGTTGTGGAAATCCCAGGGCAATGGGAGGTGGTACATTGTACATGCATAACATTGTTAACACACAAAAGAAATCTAATATTTTAAAACTATAGTATGCATCTCTCACAGTTTTGAGACATCACTATAATTCTTTCGTTTTACCATTTCTCTACTGAAATGTGTGAGCTTACATGGGTTTTCAGGTCCTGCACACAAGTGCAAACACTTTCAAAGCAAATACTTTACTCATTGAACCATCGCTACTGCCCCTGGCTTATTTATTTCTAACATTCCCCTGGGTGCCCCCATGGTTCTGTTACACTAAGCAGTGGGAAGGACATGAACGAGCGGTTAACCAGGTTTCAGATTTTTTTCTTATTTCTCTTTGGTACATGTGCATTCAATACCGAATTCTCTCTGAGATTCTGACATCCCTGTAGATCTTTTTGCCCAGATTATGGCTTTCCTGTGAGGTGTTTCTCAGGTCTGTTTTCCTTCCATTTCCATGTAGCATGTGTGACTTGGAGCTGGGTAGTAGCAGTGACACTAGTGGGATTTGGTGTTAGAGAGTGGAGTGGTTCTCGGATGGTTGTGTGCCCTTTGCTTCTTTATGTATCTCTGATGAGTTGATCTGTGTCTGGGAGGTTGGCTTGAGGCCTGGCCTGTGTCCTACCTTCTGAGCCTCATTTAGCTTCACAGCTAAGAACCTATGGTTAAGGTTCTGGGTGAGCCTTGGTAACCTCAGCTTCTCACTTGGTCTAATTTGCATTGTACCTGCCTCTGTATATCATCCAGGCCTAGAGGTACTTCCTGGTTTCCCTGCCTCCCATCTCAGCAGGCTTCACACAGTGTCACTTGACTTCACCTAGCCTCATTATCGTCAGCCTCCAAGGACGAGTATAGAGTTTAAAATCTAAACTCAAACCCTTGGCAGTGATCCTTCATTTTGATGTGAAGAAGATCTAAAACATGGGTTAATGGACTCAGCCCTCAGAATTTGTCTTTGAGTTCCTGAGTTCAGAGTATGGCCCAACAATTTGCATTTTAAAAAATTTCCCAGATGCAGCTGATGCTCATACTGTAGCTTCTATTAACCTTTGATGTACAGTGGTTACAGGACAGAGACTGTTCAGGGAGAAATCAAAATCCACTGCTTCAGTTTTACCTGATGTATCCTATATAGATGAATATATCCTTGTATTCTGGACTCCCTAAAGTTAGAAGGGTTCATATCACATGGTCATTTGAATAGATGCTAAAAAGGCCTTTGAGAAAGTCCAACATACTTTCCTGATTAGAAGTCCTAAATGAACTGAAAATTGAAGGAATGCACCACAATAAAGAATGTACACAATTAGCCTGTAGCCATTATTACAATTAACTGGGGTGGGGTGTCAAAGTTTTTCAGTTAAAATTAGGAATGAAACAAGGGTGGTCACTCTCTCTGCTCTTAATCAACGTTGTACTTAAGTTTTAGCGAGAGCAATAAGGCAGGGAAAAGAAACAAGTCGTGCAAAAAGGTAAAGAAGCAAAATATGACTATTTGAAGATGATATGAAACCATGCTTCACTAGAAAACATTTAGAATAGTTGAGCATGGTCAGAAAAAATAGTTAGATCTGAATCAACATGCAAAAATCCCTTTATACCAATAGTAAATATACTGAGAAAGAAACTTGAAAAAAATAAAACATGCCATTCATAATACCTTAAGTGAAACCCTAAGAATATACTTAACCAAGGAAGTAGAAGACCTCTGTATTAAAAATTGTAAAACACTGAAGAAATAAATTGTAGATAGCTCATGAGGATGGGAAGACTTTCTGTGCTCACGAATAGAATTGATATAATGAAAATTGCTATACTATCAGAAACAAGCTAAATGTAATCTGTATTAAAATTCTAATTTTATTATTCACAGACATAGTAGTAATTCTGAAAACTGTGTAGAAGCACAAAAGACTATACACAGCCAAACCAATCTTGAACATAAAGAGCTGTCCTGGGACAAGCAGTGTGTTTTTATGCCCAGATCTTGGAGTCCTCCAAAATCCAAAACGGAGACTGAGTCCCATATGAAAAAGAAAAAAGCCTTTACTCAAGTTGGAACTTGGTCTCTCTGTGCATTCAATACATTGACATGATTAGAGAGCCTCAAGCTCAGTTGGGGTGGGGTGAAGGATTTCTATGATTCAGGACCCCTGATTGGCTGACATTTGTTTAGGGGTATCTTGGTGAATGGGGATGGGTATGTCTGGTTTAAGGGACATCTTGTGATCCTAAATACCATGGTTAGAATGTTAGATATTTTTCTCTTGAATGGTCCATTCTTGGGTGGTCCCCATTTGTGGTCTTTCCTGGAGTCAGGTATTGTCTTAGGGTAAACTGAAACTTCAGGACTACTTTCTGGTTGGTCTCTATTGAGCCTGCCATAGCAGGTGTATACCAAGCTGCCCTGGACCCTACAGGTCTCTGATGTCAAGCTATAATACAGACCGACAGTAACCAAACCAGAATGACACTAGTAAAGAAACAGACACATAGATAAATGGAATAGACATAAACACGCACAGCAGTAGACACATGATTTTGACAATATACATTGGAAAAAGAACAGTGTCTTTGGCAAAGGATGCTCATAAACATGGTGTCAACATACAGAGGGATGAGATGGGATTACTGTCTCCTATCCCACCCAAAAACAAGTTCAAAGTGGGTCAAAGACTTTAATTTTAGACCTGAAACTCTTAGAGGGAAACATTAAGATATAGACAAGGACTTTTTGTAAAGGATTCTCATAACTTAGGAAATGAAACTGCGAATCTCCAAATGGAACTGCATGAAATTAAAAAGCTTCTGCGGTGAAAAGGAAATAGCTGTGTCAAGAGACATTCTTCAAAATGGGAGAAAATCCTTACTAGATAATCGCATCTGCCAGAGGAGTAATATGAAGACTGTACAAAACACACAAAGTAAACACAAAAAGTCCAACCCGCTCAATTAATAAAACACAGAAGGCTATGAAAATAAAACTTGAAAGTAGGAGTGGGAGGTGATAGAAAGAAGAACAATTCTAGAAAGTGAGGGGGTGAGGAAGGGGGTAAGATGCGGTGGGAATGGATATGATCAAAATACATTAGAAACATAAGAATTTGTAAAAGAATGAATACATACTTTTTAAAAATAGGCCACTATTCTCAAAGCTTGATGTTCAAATACCCAATCAACATGTGGAAAAAATGCTTAACACTCTTAGCCATTAAGGAAATGCAAACTAAAACTATATTGAGATTCCATTTCACCCCATTCAGATGGAATCATTAAAATATAAGTAACAAATGCAGGCAAGAATGTGCTTAGTTGCCTTCCTCAAACTGTAGCATAATGCCTGACCAAAGCAACTGAAAGAATGAGGGGTTTCTTCCGGCTATAGCATGAGGTTCAGTGGGGTCAAGGCAGGAAAATCAGGGGCACACAAGCAGGTGGTCACATTACATCTGCTGTCAGGAAACAAAGAGATGCAAGTCCATGCTCAGCTGGTTTTCTCTTTCTCATGTAGGCTGGGAACCAAGCCCAGAGAATGATGCCGCCCACTCATAGGATATATATTCCCACCTCAACTAACCTGATCAAGGCAACTTCCCACAAATATTACCAGTGCCTGTCTCCAAGGTGACTAATCAGTATTAACCATCACAGTGGGAGTATGGATGTATATAACCTCTATAAAAACCAATAGAGATTGCTAACCTAAAAAGGAAACTACCAAATAACCCAGCTGTGATACACACTTATATTTATTGCTACATTGTTCACAGATGCCAAGCTATAAAGGCAACATAAATGTCCATGAACCAATGTATAGACTTTACAAAGCCAATGTATAAACAATGGAATTTTATTCAGCCATAGGAAAGAATGAAATTATGTCATTTTCAGGAAAAACGGATAAAACGGGGAGCATCGAGTTAAGCCAAGTAAGTTAGACTCGTAAAGTCAAATATCAGATGTTTACTCTTACATGTGGGTTCCATGTAGACACACACACACACACACACACACACACACACACACACACACTCACATGTCATGAAAATGGAAGTCAGAGTCATTGAGGACTGGCGGGCTTGGAGAGGCAAAGGGAAGGGGAAGTTGTGGTGGGTGGACCTGCTCAAAGAACAAGACACACGTGTAAAGATGTGTCTGTGAATCCTGTAACTACATACAGTAAGTTTAGATCAACAGTCCATTCTCAAACGGCTCCTGAATACTTCCCTTGGGCAACCACCAGTCCTCTCCTCTGTGGTTTCTTGCATTTCCCACCCTCCTCTCTGCTTCCTCACATCCTTCAATTCCTTCATAAGCCTTTGCAAACAGAATATTGGATTCGGTTTTCACACCTCCTGTGGGTACTAGTCCCTCACCCTGAACAACAAGCCAAGTAACCCAGCTGCTACAAGAAGGCAAAAAGCCCTGAGTCTAGAAATATTCAGACACCCAGAGTGTTTTCCCTCTCCAAAGAAAGTCTGAGTTGGAAGAGAATTGTCTTTCTGAAGGATATTTTGATCGCATTAAAAGTTAACTCCTCTTTCTGAAGCTCAGGTTTTCTGCTTGCATTTCTGATGTAATAACCTCGCATCTTTTTTGGCCTGTCTCTTCATCCAGGGTAGCAGGCAACTGGAGAGCTCTGGTTACAGCTATGGAATTGCTCATACAGAATAATTAATATTTTGTTAAATGGTTCCTGTTATGGAAAATGTTCAATGAAGACCCCATTCTATTTCTCTGTGAAAAAATTGTTCACCAAAGGGCTTCAATTACTGAGCATGCTGTATTGTCAAACACAGAGCCAGTCTATCCTTGTTGCTAAAATACTATTTCAATTACTTAATTAAACATTATGGAACAAAAATCCTTATATACTGTAATCATTTTCAAATATTCACTTTCCCTGCCAATAGCTATAGTTTGGAAGGGTGTGGAGACAAAGAAAGTTGGCAAGATGGCGAAAAACCTGTAACTGGCAGCACAGAACATTTTTCTGCTGCCAATTTCAGGGGCAGGTGCCTGGGATTTGATAAGATATGAGAAGAAAATGTGTTGCTATGATTCAGAACTTTATTGAAAGCCACTTCCTGCTATTTTAATGTTCCAGGCCCAAGTCTATTCTGGCAAAGTTTTTTGGGTAGTGATGCTATCTTGGTTGGGCCTCACCATAGTGCATCCTTCCAAATGGGGAGAAGACATGATGTGTAAACAGGTGTCAGGTCTAGACATCAATTCATGTACCACAGAATGGGGCCAGTTATATTTGTATATAAGCTGTGTACTTTTTTGATGGTGGAGTTCACTGGGGGGATTATCTTATTCAATATATTGATTTTTTGAGTTTTTTGAATTGTCTTTAAGGATAGATCATTCTTCAGCTATTCATCAAAAGATGTGATGATTGGGGTGTTTCCCACATGTATCATCCCACAACAGGAATGACAAACATTTTCCAGCCTCTGTTTACTTTTGATTTTGTTCATTAGCATTAATTTCTATTAAGACGGGTATGAAGAAGCCGGTTGCATTGAGAAAGACAGATTTGGGGTTGGAGAGATGACTAAGTGGGTAAAAGTGCTTGATGTTTCTTGCAGCAGACTCATATCACGTGACTCCCAACTGCTTGTAACTCTAGGCCCAGGGGATTGCCAACCTCCTCGGGATTCCAAGGGTACTGAACACATCTTGGGTGCATCTTTCCCCACAGAAAGACTTACCATTGAAAGCAGCAGAAGTAAACTCGATCAAGGATAGCTTCACCTCACAGTCATTCTGTCCTGCATCAAGACTTCTGACCTGAGCAGGCTCTCTCTTTGTGGTGTTTATTGACTGGGTGGACTGTGCCAATGGAACAGACCTTTGCTTTTCCAAAGCCACTCTGGCCTTCCCTTTCTATCTAGTCCGTTCAAAACAAACTTTCAAATCCATTTTTGTAAGAAAGCATCCCTACTGCAACAAACAAGGCTGTTCAAAAGAGAAAGATGTCATGTTCAGAGGAGTCTATCTTGAGTTACTGTCTTTGGTTTTAAATCAGTGTAATGGAATAGGCAAAACATTGCACCAGAGATGATAAAATTGAAATTACTCCCCAGCTCACACACTGACATTATACCTCCAGGAGCCAGTCACTTCTCTCTGGATATTTTCTGTAAAATAGAAGCTAGAAAGAGAGGATAGCTGCTGTAACAACACAAAGATTTACACTATGGGATCTATGAGTCTTTGGCTTGCTCCCTCTAATGTACTCACTATCTGCTAATATGCTCCAGTAAAACATGAACTTATAGCAGTCCAAAACACTGTGGTGCATGCGCACATGTGTGTGCCCCCTTGTGTGACCCCGGGGTGCATTGATAGATTCCACCTAGATTTACACAGTGAATAATTTCCAGGATCTTCACTAACACCCAGCATGCTTGTCCCACAGAAACCCAGTGTGCTTTGGACTGCTCAAAGAAACCAGCAGCTAAAGGAATGCAGATGTGTGGTTTTGGGAATCTTCAGTAGAGAATTTCTTTCTCACAGCCAGACTTTTGTCATGTCTTTCTGGGAAATAAAATTAGGAGAGCTCCCTGAGCAGCACCGTGCATCATGCTATATGGGAGGCTGCAGTTCAGTTTACATTGGATCATATGTCACCATATCCTCAGGCACATCAAAACCTTCAGGAAGATAAAAAGAACAGGACTGACATCTAGAGAGGGTTTTTAAAAATGATTGAATCAGTGCCCTTAGTCCCCCAGGTTAAAGAAGAGTTTGTGGTTTCTCCATGCCTGGGTTTGGTTCTACCAGTCCGTAGAGCTGCACTAGTAAGAACCATGTCCCAGTGTATTAAGTTGTCATCTGCAGACAAGAAGAGTTTCTAAAACAAGACTCTCGTGAAGCTTTAGTTGTGCCTATAATTACCCCAACCTAGTCAAATCTAATTTTAATACCTCCACATAACATTGCAGGAAAGGAATTACATGTGCAAAGTGGCTTTTAATGAAGTTGAAAAGAAGCTGTGTGCACTTGGCTCCTGGTGTTTCCCACCTCTCTTAATCAGAGCAGGCACATCAGCTTCTAAATGGCCTGTGATTAATAAGCATTTGTTCCAGGGCCACAGAGACTAAAATAAGATGAACACACATTGACAGACTGGGAACCACAACAGAAGGAAGTAAGTGTCACTGGTTTAAAAGGTTCATTGTAAGTGATTCCAAATGCCATTGTTAAACCAGCATAGGGAACCAAGGGCAAATTTTATGGAAGTAATTAAATAGTCTCATCACCACAGGTGGATCCTTAGGTCATCCCAGAAAACTAGAAACTGGTGAGAAAACAGCTACCTGGGGTTGATGGGGAGAAGAGAGCTTGACACCTAAGCTCTTTGTACTGAGTGGCTTAGTCTCAAAGCCATAACAAATGTTGGATCTACTGGGTTTAAGTTGGGAGACAGTTCAAACAGATGACACCAGAGTCAAATATTCTTCATGTTATCCTGTGCTTACAGGACCTCAAACAGGAGTGACAGGAAGAGGAACAAAGTGGGAACTTGCAATATGACAGGGCAAAGTTCCAGGCAGTTAGTGGTTTGACCTTGACTGCCATTCTATGAGGAGAGAAGCACTCCGAGATCACATGATGTTATGTCGCAGTTCCTGATCCTCCTTATTATAGGACTTTATGGTCCCTTAATTCTTTGTGGACATGGCCTGGATATCTTTTGTTCAGGAAACATCTTTGTGTCTATTTTCTCTTGCCAGCCATCCCCTACTTGACTCTGAAATAACTGAAGTTAGAACTTGTGCTAATGATTAATAAATCATTGTATCTTCACAGCATCTAGACCACCATTCCCTCTTCACATATTTAAGGAACAGGGAGCCTAAACAAACAATAAACACTGCATATATTTTTTCTGTCAAAGAATATTTCATGGTATGTTCAAAACATTTAGAGGTTCAAAGAGAGAAGATCTAGATACCAAGAAGCAGTTAAAGTTGATCTTGATGCATAAAAATTGTGTTACATATATTATAAAAAGAAACATAAATATCAAAAAGCAACCATTTATGAGTACGGAAATGATGGTTTTATTTATTGACTTTCTGTTTCTTAAGAGAAACATGTAAAATGGTAGCAAATGACAGCTGTTAAGAAAACACTGACTTGATAACAATCATTTTATTTTGACTGAAAACTTAATTCTGAGAGCAATCAGAGAGGAAAACCCTCTAAAATCCAGCACATGTTTCATAGGAATCACTGAGAGGATTTCATCTGTCTTTTGGAAGAATCGCAGTTCTACTAATCAGAATCTAAGCACAATATTACCATGCATCTTGCTTCTTGGTTCTTTTATCCACAAGGGTTTAATTCATCAAGTTGTTCTCAAAATGAAGTGTAAGAGCATCAGAACTATTTGGTAATCCACTCAAGAGAGTCTTGCTTAACCAAGCCAGGGGCCAAGGAAGGAAGCCTTTGTTGGAATGTCTGTTTTTAGCATTGTTCCCTGAGAGGCACTGAAAATTGGAACCATGGACCGGAGCTCTTCAGAACTGCTTCCTTTAAACTCCTCATGTCAAGGTCCTGACTGCTCAGACACTTGGTGCTCTTTCAACACTTTGTGACGATGAAGAAAACTTTTGAACACACTTGGGCTGCCACCTGCATGGAGCTGCTTAAGGGTCAGTGAAAGCCGACACAGCCAAATCTGGCAGCAGGCTTGAAACCCATGGAAATGAGAAGAACGTTT